>NW_027480456.1:3263210-3915852 GCF_051401765.1 Calliopsis andreniformis | reverse complement strand
TATGGCTGCTATGGCTATGGCTATGGATATGGCTGCTACGGCAATGGCTACGACTGCTATGGCTATGGCTATGGCTGCTGTGGCTTTGGCTATGGCTACTATGGCTTCTATGGCTATGGCTATGGCTGCTATGGCTATGGCTATGGATATGGCTGCTATGGCTACGGCTATGTCTGGTATGGCCATGGCTATGGCTGGTATAGCTATGGCTATGGCTGCTATGGCTTTGGCTATGGCTGCTACGGCTACTGCGATGACTGCTATGGCTATGGCTATGGCTATGGCTGCTATGGCTACTATGGCTATTGCTATGGCTATGGCTGCTATGGCTATGGATATGGCTGCGGCTGCTATGGCTATGGCTTTTATGGCTATCGCTACGACTATGACTGCTATGGCTATTGCTATGGCTATGGCTGCTATGGCTATGGCTATGGCTATGGCTGCTATGGCTACTATGGCTATTGCTATGGCTATGGCTGCTATGGCTATGGTTATGGCTATGGCTGCTATGGCTATGACTATGCCTTTTATGGCTATGGCTTCTATGGCTATCGCTATGGCTACAGCTGCTATGGCTATGGATACGGCTGCTATGGCTATGCCCTTCATGGCTATGGCTTCTATGGCTACCGCTATGGCTATGACTGCTCTGGCTATGGCTACGGCTGCTGTGGCTCTCGCTATGGCTGCTATGGCTATGGCTATGGCTAAGGCTGCTGTGGCTATGGCAATGGCTGCATTGGCTACGGCTATAGCTGCATTGGCTGCTGTGGCTATGGCTATGTCTATGGCTGCTATGGCTGTGGCTATCGCTATGGCTGCTATAGAAATAGCTATGGCAGCTAAGGCTATGGCTATGGCTGCAATGGCTATGGCTATGGGTATGGCTGCTGTGGCTATTGCAATGGCTGATATGGCTATGGCTATGGCTATGGCTGCTATGGCTATGGCTATGGCTGCTATGGCTATGGCTATGGCTGCTATGGCCATGGCTATGTCTTCTATGGCTATGGCTATGGCTGCTATGCCTATGGCTGCTATGGTTATGGCTACGGCTATGACTGCAGTGGCTAAGGCTATGGCTATGGCTGCTATGGCTGTGGTTATGACTATGGCTTCTATGGAAATAACTATGGCGGATATCGCTATGGCTATAGCTGCATTGGTTGCTATGGCTATGGCTATGTCTATGGCTGCTATGGCTGTGGCTATGGCTATGGCTGCTATGGAAATATCTATGGCGGCTGTGGCTATGGCTATAGCTGCTATGGCTATGGCTATGGCTATTGCTGCTGTGGCTGTGGCTATTGCTGATATGGCTATGGCTAAGGCTATGGCTGGTATGGCCATGGCCATGGCTGCTATGGCTATTGCTATGGCTCCTATGGCAATGGCTATGGCTACGTCTATGGCTGCTAGGGCCACCATGACTAAGGCAATGCCTGCTATGGCTATGGCTATGGCTGCGGCTGCAATGGCTATGGCTGCTTTGGCTATTGTTATGGCTGCTATGGCTATGGCTATGGATATGGCTGCTACGGCAATGGCTACGACTGCTATGGCTATGGCTATGGCTGCTGTGGCTTTGGCTATGGCTACTATGGCTGCTATGGCTATGGCTATGGCTGCTATGGCTATGGCTATGGATATGGCTGCTATGGCTACGGCTATGTCTGGTATGGCCATGGCTATGGCTGCTATGGCTATGGCTATGGCTGCTATGGCTTTGGCTATGGCTGCTACGGCCACTGCGATGACTGCTATGGCTATGGCTATGGCTATGGCTGCTATGGCTACTATGGCTATTGCTATGGCTATGGCTGCTATGGCTATGGTTATGGCTATGGCAGCTATGCATATGGCTATGGCTGCTATGGCTATGGCTATGAATATGGCTTCTATGGCTATGTCTATGCCAAAGGCTGCTATGGCTTGGCTGTGGCTGCTATGGCTATGGCTATAGCTGCATTGGCTGCTGTGGCTATGGCTATGTCTATGGCTGCTATGGCTGTGGTTATGGCTATGGCTTCTATGGAAATAACTATCGCGGATATCGGTATGGCTATAGCTGCATTGGCTGCTATGGCTATGGCTATGTCTATGGCTGATATGGCTATGGCTAAGGCTATGGCTGCTATGGCTATGGCCATGGCTGCTATGGCTATTGCTATGGCTGCTATGGCAATGGCTATGGATACGGCTATGTCTGCTAGGGCCACCATGGCTAAGGCAATGGCTGCTATGGCTATGGCTATGTCTGCGGCTGCAATGGCTATGGCTGCTTTGGCTATGGTTATGGCTGCTATTGCTATGGCTATGGATACGGCTGCTCTGGCTATGGTTATGGCTATGTCTGCTATGGCTATGGCTATGGCTGCCATGGCTATGCCTTTTGTGGCTATGGCTTCTATGGCTATCGCTATGGCTATGGCTGCTTTGGCTAAGGCTTTAGCTGCATTGGCTGCTGTGGCTATGGCTATGTCTATGGCTGCTATGGCTGTGGCTATGGCTATGGCTGCTATGGAAATAGCTATGGCGGCTATGGCTAGGGCTATGGCTACTATGGCTATGGCTATGGCTATGGCTGCTGTGGCTGTGGCTATGGCTGATATGTCTATGGCTTGGCTATGGCTGCTATGGCTATTGCTATGGCTGCTATGGCAATGGCTATGGATACGGCTATGTCTGCTAGGGCCGCCATGGCTAAGGCAATGGCTGCTATGGCTATGGCTATGGCTGCGGCTGCAATGGCTATGGCTGCTTTTGCTATGGTTATGGCTGCTATTGCTATGGCTATGGATATGGCTGCTATGGCTATGGCTATGACTGCTATGGCTATGGCTATGGCTGCTGTGGCTTTGGCTATGGCTACTATGGCTGCTATGGCTATGGCCATGGCTGCTATGGCTATGGCTATGGATATGGCTGCTATGGCTACGGCTAGGTCTGGTATGGCCATGGCTATGGCTGCTATGGCTATGGCTATGGCTGCTACGGCTACCGCGATGACTGCTATGGCTATTTCTATGGCTATGTCTGCTATGGCTATTGCTATGGCTATGGCTGCTATGGCTATGTCTACGTCTGCTATGGCTATGGCTATCGCTGCGTCTCTTATGGCTATGGCTGCTATGGCTATGGCTATAGCCGCCATGACAATGGCTACGCGTGCTATTGCTATGGCCGTGACTTGTTTGGCTATGGTTATGGCTGCTATTGCTATGGCTATGGATATGGCTGCTATGGCTATGGCTATGTCTGCTATGGCTATGGCTATGGCTGCTATGGCTATGGCTATGGCTGCTATGGCTTTGGCTATGGTTGCTACGGCTACCGCGAGGACTGCTATGGCTATGCCTATGGCTCTGGCTGCTATGGCTATTGCTATGGCTATGGCTGCTATGGCTATGTCTACGTCTGCTATGGCTATGGCTATCGCTGCGTCTGCTATGGCTATGGCTGCTATGGCTATGGCTATAGCCGCCATGACAATGGCTGCGCGTGCTATGGCTATGGCCGTGACTGGTTTGGCTATGGCTATAGCTGCTATGGCTATGGCTATGGCTATGGCTGCTATGGCTATGGCAATGGCCATGGCTGCTATGGCTATGGCTTCTATGGCTATGGCTATGGCTATGGCTGCTATGGCTATGGCTGCTATGGCTACTATGGCTATGGCTATGGCTTTGGCTGCCATGGCTATGGCTATGGCTGCTATGGCCATTGCTGCTATGGCTATGGCTGCTATGGCTATGGCTGCTATGGCTATGGCTATGGCTGCTATGGCTATGTATGCTATGACTATGGCCATGGCTGCTATGGCTATGCCTATGGCTGCTATGGCTATCGCTATGGCTACTGCTATGGCTGCTATGGGAATGAAAATGTCTATGGCTGCAATGGCTATGGCTATAGCTGCTATGGCTATGGTTATGGCTATGGCTGCTATGGCCATGCCTATGGCTGCTATGGATATCGCTATGGCTATGGCTATGTCTGCTATGGCTTTGGCTATGGCTGCTACGGCTACCGCGATGACTGCTATGGCTATGGCTATGGCTATGGCTGCTATGGCTATGGCTATGGCTGCTATGGCTATGGCTGCTATGGCTACTATGGCTATTGCTATGGCTATGGCTGCTATGGCTATGGTTATGGCTATGGCTGCTATGGCTATTGCTATGGCTGCTATGGCAATGGCTATGGATACGGCTATGTCTGCTAGGGCCGCCATGGCTAAGGCAATGGCTGCTATGGCTATGGCTATGGCTGCGGCTGCAATGGCTATGGCTGCTTTGGCTATGGTTATGGCTGCTGCTGCTATGGCTATGGATATGGCTGCTATGGCTATGGCTATGACTGCTATGGCTATGGCTATGGCTGCTGTGGCTATGGCTATGGCTGCTGTGGCTTTGGCTATGGCTACTATGGCTGCTATGGCTATGGCTATGGCTGCTACGGCTACCGCGATGACTGCTATGGCTATGGCTATGGCTATGTCTGCTATGGCTGCTATGGCTATGGCTATGTCTGCTATGGCTGTGGCTATGGCTATGGCTGCTATGGCTATGGCTATGGCTATGGCTGCTATGGCTTTGACTATGGCTGATATGGCAATGGCTGTGGCTATGGCTGCTATGGCTATGGCTATGGCTTCGGCTATGTCTGCTATGGCTATGGTTATGGCTGCTATGACTATGGCTATGGGTATGGCTGCTATGGCAATGGCTTTGGCTGCTATGGCTATGGCTATGGCTTCTATGGCTATGGCAATGGCTACTATGGCCATGGCTATGACTGCTACGGCTATGGCTATGGCTGCTATGGCTGTGGGTATGGCTATAGATGCTGTGGCTATGGCAATGGCTACTATGGCCATGGCTATGACGGCTATGGCTATGGCTATGGCTGCTATGGCTGTGGGTATGGCTGTAGCTGCTGTGGCTACGGCTACGGCTGCTATGGCTATGGCTATGGCTGCTATGGCTATGTACCCTATGTCTATGGCAATGGCTATGGCTGCTATGGTTATGGCTGCTATGGCTATGGCTATGGCTGCTATGGCTACCGCTATGGCTACAGCTATGGCTGCTATGGCTATGCCCTTCATGGCTATGGCTTCTATGGCTACCGCTATGGCTATGACTGCTCTGGCTATGGCTACGGCTGCTGTGGCTCTCGCTATGGCTGCTATGGCTATGGCTATGGCTAAGGCTGCTGTGGCTATGGCAATGGCTGCATTGGCTGCGGCTATAGCTGCATTGGCTGCTGTGGCTATGGCTATGTCTATGGCTGCTATGGCTGTGGCTATCGCTATGGCTGCTATAGAAATAGCTATGGCGGCTAAGGCTATGGCTATGGCTGCAATGGCTATGGCTAAGGGTATGGCTGCTGTGGCTATTGCAATGGCTGATATGGCTATGGCTATGGCTATGGCTGCTATGGCTATGGCTATGGCTGCTATGGCCATGGCTATGTCTTCTATGGCTATGGCTATGGCTGCTATGCCTATGGCTGCTATGGTTATGGCTATGGCTATGACTGCAGTGGCTATGGCTATGGCTATGGCTGCTATGGCTGTGGTTATGACTATGGCTTCTATGGAAATAACTATGGCGGATATCGCTATGGCTATAGCTGCATTGGTTGCTATGGCTATGGCTATGTCTATGGCTGCTATGGCTGTGACTATGGCTATGGCTGCCATGGAAATATCTATGGCGGCTGTGGCTATGGCTATAGCTGCTATGGCTATGGCTATGGCTATGGCTGCTGTGGCTGTGGCTATTGCTGATATGGCTATGGCTAAGGCTATGGCTGGTATGGCCATGGCCATGGCTGCTATGGCTATTGCTATGGCTCCTATGGCAATGGCTATGGCTACGTCTATGGCTGCTAGGGCCACCATGGCTAAGGCAATGGCTGCTATGTCTATGGCTATGGCTGCGGCTGCAATGGCTATGGCTGCTTTGGCTATTGTTATGGCTGCTATGGCTATGGCTATGGATATGGCTGCTACGGCAATGGCTACGACTGCTATGGCTATGGCTATGGCTGCTGTGGCTTTGGCTATGGCTACTATGGCTTCTATGGCTATGGCTATGGCTGCTATGGCTATGGCTATGGATATGGCTGCTATGGCTACGGCTATGTCTGGTATGGCCATGGCTATGTCTGGTATAGCTATGGCTATGGCTGCTATGGCTTTGGCTATGGCTGCTACGGCTACTGCGATGACTGCTATGGCTATGGCTATGGCTATGGCTGCTATGGCTACTATGGCTATTGCTATGGCTATGGCTGCTATGGCTATGGATATGGCTGCGGCTGCTATGGCTATGGCTTTTATGGCTATCGCTACGACTATGACTGCTATGGCTATTGCTATGGCTATGGCTGCTATGGCTATGGCTATGGCTATGGCTGCTATGGCTACTATGGCTATTGCTATGGCTATGGCTGCTATGGCTATGGTTATGGCTATGGCTGCTATGGCTATGACTATGCCTTTTATGGCTATGGCTTCTATGGCTATCGCTATGGCTACAGCTGCTATGGCTATGGATACGGCTGCTATGGCTATGCCCTTCATGGCTATGGCTTCTATGGCTACCGCTATGGCTATGACTGCTCTGGCTATGGCTACGGCTGCTGTGGCTCTCGCTATGGCTGCTATGGCTATGGCTATGGCTAAGGCTGCTGTGGCTATGGCAATGGCTGCATTGGCTACGGCTATAGCTGCATTGGCTGCTGTGGCTATGGCTATGTCTATGGCTGCTATGGCTGTGGCTATCGCTATGGCTGCTATAGAAATAGCTATGGCGGCTAAGGCTATGGCTATGGCTACTATGGCTATGGCTATGGCTATGGCTGCTGTGGCTGTGGCTATGGCTGATATGTCTATGGCTTGGCTATGGCTGCTATGGCTATGGCTATGGCTGCTATGGCTATGGCTATGGATATGGGTGCTATGGATGCGGCTATGTCTGGTATGGCCATGGCTATGGCTGCTATTTCTATGGCTATGGCTGCTATGGCTTTGGCTATGGCTGCTACGGCTACCGCGATGACTGCTATGGCTATGGCTATGGCTATGGCTGCTATGGCTATGGCTATGGCTGCTATGGCTATGGCACTGGCTGCTATGGCTATGGCTGCTATGGCTACTATGGCTATTGCTATGGCTATGGCTGTTATGGCTATGGTTATGGCTATGGCTGCTATGGCTATTGCTATGGCTGCTATGGCAATGGCTATGGATACGGCTATGTCTGCTAGGGCCGCCATGGCTAAGGCAATGGCTGCTATGGCTATGGCTATGGCTGCGGCTGCAATGGCTATGGCTGCTTTTGCTATGGTTATGGCTGCTATTGCTATGGCTATGGATATGGCTGCTATGGCTATGGCTATGACTGCTATGGCTATGGCTATGGCTGCTGTGGCTTTGGCTATGGCTACTATGGCTGCTATGGCTATGGCCATGGCTGCTATGGCTATGGCTATGGATATGGCTGCTATGGCTACGGCTAGGTCTGGTATGGCCATGGCTATGGCTGCTATGGCTATGGCTATGGCTGCTACGGCTACCGCGATGACTGCTATGGCTATTTCTATGGCTATGTCTGCTATGGCTATTGCTATGGCTATGGCTGCTATGGCTATGTCTACGTCTGCTATGGCTATGGCTATCGCTGCGTCTCTTATGGCTATGGCTGCTATGGCTATGGCTATAGCCGCCATGACAATGGCTACGCGTGCTATTGCTATGGCCGTGACTTGTTTGGCTATGGTTATGGCTGCTATTGCTATGGCTATGGATATGGCTGCTATGGCTATGGCTATGTCTGCTATGGCTATGGCTATGGCTGCTATGGCTATGGCTATGGCTGCTATGGCTTTGGCTATGGTTGCTACGGCTACCGCGAGGACTGCTATGGCTATGCCTATGGCTCTGGCTGCTATGGCTATTGCTATGGCTATGGCTGCTATGGCTATGTCTACGTCTGCTATGGCTATGGCTATCGCTGCGTCTGCTATGGCTATGGCTGCTATGGCTATGGCTATAGCCGCCATGACAATGGCTGCGCGTGCTATGGCTATGGCCGTGACTGGTTTGGCTATGGCTATAGCTGCTATGGCTATGGCTATGGCTATGGCTGCTATGGCTATGGCAATGGCCATGGCTGCTATGGCTATGGCTTCTATGGCTATGGCTATGGCTATGGCTGCTATGGCTATGGCTGCTATGGCTACTATGGCTATGGCTATGGCTTTGGCTGCCATGGCTATGGCTATGGCTGCTATGGCCATTGCTGCTATGGCTATGGCTGCTATGGCTATGGCTGCTATGGCTATGGCTATGGCTGCTATGGCTATGTATGCTATGACTATGGCCATGGCTGCTATGGCTATGCCTATGGCTGCTATGGCTATCGCTATGGCTACTGCTATGGCTGCTATGGGAATGAAAATGTCTATGGCTGCAATGGCTATGGCTATAGCTGCTATGGCTATGGTTATGGCTATGGCTGCTATGGCCATGCCTATGGCTGCTATGGATATCGCTATGGCTATGGCTATGTCTGCTATGGCTTTGGCTATGGCTGCTACGGCTACCGCGATGACTGCTATGGCTATGGCTATGGCTATGGCTGCTATGGCTATGGCTATGGCTGCTATGGCTATGGCTGCTATGGCTACTATGGCTATTGCTATGGCTATGGCTGCTATGGCTATGGTTATGGCTATGGCTGCTATGGCTATTGCTATGGCTGCTATGGCAATGGCTATGGATACGGCTATGTCTGCTAGGGCCGCCATGGCTAAGGCAATGGCTGCTATGGCTATGGCTATGGCTGCGGCTGCAATGGCTATGGCTGCTTTGGCTATGGTTATGGCTGCTGCTGCTATGGCTATGGATATGGCTGCTATGGCTATGGCTATGACTGCTATGGCTATGGCTATGGCTGCTGTGGCTATGGCTATGGCTGCTGTGGCTTTGGCTATGGCTACTATGGCTGCTATGGCTATGGCTATGGCTGCTACGGCTACCGCGATGACTGCTATGGCTATGGCTATGGCTATGTCTGCTATGGCTGCTATGGCTATGGCTATGTCTGCTATGGCTGTGGCTATGGCTATGGCTGCTATGGCTATGGCTATGGCTATGGCTGCTATGGCTTTGACTATGGCTGATATGGCAATGGCTGTGGCTATGGCTGCTATGGCTATGGCTATGGCTTCGGCTATGTCTGCTATGGCTATGGTTATGGCTGCTATGACTATGGCTATGGGTATGGCTGCTATGGCAATGGCTTTGGCTGCTATGGCTATGGCTATGGCTTCTATGGCTATGGCAATGGCTACTATGGCCATGGCTATGACTGCTACGGCTATGGCTATGGCTGCTATGGCTGTGGGTATGGCTATAGATGCTGTGGCTATGGCAATGGCTACTATGGCCATGGCTATGACGGCTATGGCTATGGCTATGGCTGCTATGGCTGTGGGTATGGCTGTAGCTGCTGTGGCTACGGCTACGGCTGCTATGGCTATGGCTATGGCTGCTATGGCTATGTACCCTATGTCTATGGCAATGGCTATGGCTGCTATGGTTATGGCTGCTATGGCTATGGCTATGGCTGCTATGGCTACCGCTATGGCTACAGCTATGGCTGCTATGGCTATGCCCTTCATGGCTATGGCTTCTATGGCTACCGCTATGGCTATGACTGCTCTGGCTATGGCTACGGCTGCTGTGGCTCTCGCTATGGCTGCTATGGCTATGGCTATGGCTAAGGCTGCTGTGGCTATGGCAATGGCTGCATTGGCTGCGGCTATAGCTGCATTGGCTGCTGTGGCTATGGCTATGTCTATGGCTGCTATGGCTGTGGCTATCGCTATGGCTGCTATAGAAATAGCTATGGCGGCTAAGGCTATGGCTATGGCTGCAATGGCTATGGCTAAGGGTATGGCTGCTGTGGCTATTGCAATGGCTGATATGGCTATGGCTATGGCTATGGCTGCTATGGCTATGGCTATGGCTGCTATGGCCATGGCTATGTCTTCTATGGCTATGGCTATGGCTGCTATGCCTATGGCTGCTATGGTTATGGCTATGGCTATGACTGCAGTGGCTATGGCTATGGCTATGGCTGCTATGGCTGTGGTTATGACTATGGCTTCTATGGAAATAACTATGGCGGATATCGCTATGGCTATAGCTGCATTGGTTGCTATGGCTATGGCTATGTCTATGGCTGCTATGGCTGTGACTATGGCTATGGCTGCCATGGAAATATCTATGGCGGCTGTGGCTATGGCTATAGCTGCTATGGCTATGGCTATGGCTATGGCTGCTGTGGCTGTGGCTATTGCTGATATGGCTATGGCTAAGGCTATGGCTGGTATGGCCATGGCCATGGCTGCTATGGCTATTGCTATGGCTCCTATGGCAATGGCTATGGCTACGTCTATGGCTGCTAGGGCCACCATGGCTAAGGCAATGGCTGCTATGTCTATGGCTATGGCTGCGGCTGCAATGGCTATGGCTGCTTTGGCTATTGTTATGGCTGCTATGGCTATGGCTATGGATATGGCTGCTACGGCAATGGCTACGACTGCTATGGCTATGGCTATGGCTGCTGTGGCTTTGGCTATGGCTACTATGGCTTCTATGGCTATGGCTATGGCTGCTATGGCTATGGCTATGGATATGGCTGCTATGGCTACGGCTATGTCTGGTATGGCCATGGCTATGTCTGGTATAGCTATGGCTATGGCTGCTATGGCTTTGGCTATGGCTGCTACGGCTACTGCGATGACTGCTATGGCTATGGCTATGGCTATGGCTGCTATGGCTACTATGGCTATTGCTATGGCTATGGCTGCTATGGCTATGGATATGGCTGCGGCTGCTATGGCTATGGCTTTTATGGCTATCGCTACGACTATGACTGCTATGGCTATTGCTATGGCTATGGCTGCTATGGCTATGGCTATGGCTATGGCTGCTATGGCTACTATGGCTATTGCTATGGCTATGGCTGCTATGGCTATGGTTATGGCTATGGCTGCTATGGCTATGACTATGCCTTTTATGGCTATGGCTTCTATGGCTATCGCTATGGCTACAGCTGCTATGGCTATGGATACGGCTGCTATGGCTATGCCCTTCATGGCTATGGCTTCTATGGCTACCGCTATGGCTATGACTGCTCTGGCTATGGCTACGGCTGCTGTGGCTCTCGCTATGGCTGCTATGGCTATGGCTATGGCTAAGGCTGCTGTGGCTATGGCAATGGCTGCATTGGCTACGGCTATAGCTGCATTGGCTGCTGTGGCTATGGCTATGTCTATGGCTGCTATGGCTGTGGCTATCGCTATGGCTGCTATAGAAATAGCTATGGCGGCTAAGGCTATGGCTATGGCTGCAATGGCTATGGCTATGGGTATGGCTGCTGTGGCTATTGCAATGGCTGATATGGCTATGGCACTGGCTGCTATGGCTATGGCTGCTATGGCTACTATGGCTATTGCTATGGCTATGGCTGTTATGGCTATGGTTATGGCTATGGCTGCTATGGCTATTGCTATGGCTGCTATGGCAATGGCTATGGATACGGCTATGTCTGCTAGGGCCGCCATGGCTAAGGCAATGGCTGCTATGGCTATGGCTATGGCTGCGGCTGCAATGGCTATGGCTGCTTTTGCTATGGTTATGGCTGCTATTGCTATGGCTATGGATATGGCTGCTATGGCTATGGCTATGACTGCTATGGCTATGGCTATGGCTGCTGTGGCTTTGGCTATGGCTACTATGGCTGCTATGGCTATGGCCATGGCTGCTATGGCTATGGCTATGGATATGGCTGCTATGGCTACGGCTAGGTCTGGTATGGCCATGGCTATGGCTGCTATGGCTATGGCTATGGCTGCTACGGCTACCGCGATGACTGCTATGGCTATTTCTATGGCTATGTCTGCTATGGCTATTGCTATGGCTATGGCTGCTATGGCTATGTCTACGTCTGCTATGGCTATGGCTATCGCTGCGTCTCTTATGGCTATGGCTGCTATGGCTATGGCTATAGCCGCCATGACAATGGCTACGCGTGCTATTGCTATGGCCGTGACTTGTTTGGCTATGGTTATGGCTGCTATTGCTATGGCTATGGATATGGCTGCTATGGCTATGGCTATGTCTGCTATGGCTATGGCTATGGCTGCTATGGCTATGGCTATGGCTGCTATGGCTTTGGCTATGGTTGCTACGGCTACCGCGAGGACTGCTATGGCTATGCCTATGGCTCTGGCTGCTATGGCTATTGCTATGGCTATGGCTGCTATGGCTATGTCTACGTCTGCTATGGCTATGGCTATCGCTGCGTCTGCTATGGCTATGGCTGCTATGGCTATGGCTATAGCCGCCATGACAATGGCTGCGCGTGCTATGGCTATGGCCGTGACTGGTTTGGCTATGGCTATAGCTGCTATGGCTATGGCTATGGCTATGGCTGCTATGGCTATGGCAATGGCCATGGCTGCTATGGCTATGGCTTCTATGGCTATGGCTATGGCTATGGCTGCTATGGCTATGGCTGCTATGGCTACTATGGCTATGGCTATGGCTTTGGCTGCCATGGCTATGGCTATGGCTGCTATGGCCATTGCTGCTATGGCTATGGCTGCTATGGCTATGGCTGCTATGGCTATGGCTATGGCTGCTATGGCTATGTATGCTATGACTATGGCCATGGCTGCTATGGCTATGCCTATGGCTGCTATGGCTATCGCTATGGCTACTGCTATGGCTGCTATGGGAATGAAAATGTCTATGGCTGCTATAGAAATAGCTATGGCGGCTAAGGCTATAGCTATGGCTGCAATGGCTATGGCTATGGGTATGGCTGCTGTGGCTATTGCAATGGCTGATATGGCTATGGCTATGGCTATGGCTGCTTTGGCTATGGTTATGGCTGCTATTGCTATGGCTATGGATACGGCTGCTCTGGCTATGGTTATGGCTATGTCTGCTATGGCTATGGCTATGGCTGCCATGGCTATGCCTTTTGTGGCTATGGCTTCTATGGCTATCGCTATGGCTATGGCTGCTTTGGCTAAGGCTTTAGCTGCATTGGCTGCTGTGGCTATGGCTATGTCTATGGCTGCTATGGCTGTGGCTATGGCTATGGCTGCTATGGAAATAGCTATGGCGGCTATGGCTAGGGCTATGGCTACTATGGCTATGGCTTGGCTATGGCTGCTATGGCTATGGCTATGGCTGCTATGGCTATGGCTATGGATATGGCTGCTATGGATGCGGCTATGTCTGGTATGGCCATGGCTATGGCTGCTATTTCTATGGCTATGGCTGCTATGGCTTTGGCTATGGCTGCTACGGCTACCGCGATGACTGCTATGGCTATGGCTATGGCTATGGCTGCTATGGCTATGGCTATGGCTGCTATGGCTATGGCACTGGCTGCTATGGCTATGGCTGCTATGGCTACTATGGCTATTGCTATGGCTATGGCTGTTATGGCTATGGTTATGGCTATGGCTGCTATGGCTATTGCTATGGCTGCTATGGCAATGGCTATGGATACGGCTATGTCTGCTAGGGCCGCCATGGCTAAGGCAATGGCTGCTATGGCTATGGCTATGGCTGCGGCTGCAATGGCTATGGCTGCTTTTGCTATGGTTATGGCTGCTATTGCTATGGCTATGGATATGGCTGCTATGGCTATGGCTATGACTGCTATGGCTATGGCTATGGCTGCTGTGGCTTTGGCTATGGCTACTATGGCTGCTATGGCTATGGCCATGGCTGCTATGGCTATGGCTATGGATATGGCTGCTATGGCTACGGCTAGGTCTGGTATGGCCATGGCTATGGCTGCTATGGCTATGGCTATGGCTGCTACGGCTACCGCGATGACTGCTATGGCTATGGCTATGGCTATTTCTGCTATGGCTATTGCTATGGCTATGGCTGCTATGGCTATGTCTACGTCTGCTATGGCTCTGGCTATCGCTGCGTCTCTTATGGCTATGGCTGCTATGGCTATGGCTATAGCCGCCATGACAATGGCTACGCGTGCTATTGCTATGGCCGTGACTTGTTTGGCTATGGTTATGGCTGCTATTGCTATGGCTATGGATATGGCTGCTATGGCTATGGCTATGTCTGCTATGGCTATGGCTATGGCTGCTATGGCTATGGCTATGGCTGCTATGGCTTTGGCTATGGTTGCTACGGCTACCGCGAGGACTGCTATGGCTATGCCTATGGCTCTGGCTGCTATGGCTATTGCTATGGCTATGGCTGCTATGGCTATGTCTACGTCTGCTATGGCTATGGCTATCGCTGCGTCTGCTATGGCTATGGCTGCTATGGCTATGGCTATAGCCGCCATGACAATGGCTGCGCGTGCTATGGCTATGGCCGCGACTGGTTTGGCTATGGCTATAGCTGCTACGGCTATGGCTATGGCTATGGCTGCTATGGCTATGGCAATGGCCATGGCTGCTATGGCTATGGCTTCTATGGCTATGGCTATGGCTATGGCTGCTATGGCTATGGCTGCTATGGCTACTATGGCTATGGCTATGGCTTTGGCTGCCATGGCTATGGCTATGGCTGCTATGGCCATTGCTGCTATGGCTATGGCTGCTATGGCTATGGCTGCTATGGCTATGGCTATGGCTGCTATGGCTATGTATGCTATGACTATGGCCATGGCTGCTATGGCTATGCCTATGGCTGCTATGGCTATCGCTATGGCTACTGCTATGGCTGCTATGGGAATGAAAATGTCTATGGCTGCAATGGCTATGGCTATAGCTGCTATGGCTATGGTTATGGCTATGGCTGCTATGGCCATGCCTATGGCTGCTATGGATATCGCTATGGCTATGGCTATGTCTGCTATGGCTTTGGCTATGGCTGCTACGGCTACCGCGATGACTGCTATGGCTATGGCTATGGCTATGGCTGCTATGGCTATGGCTATGGCTGCTATGGCTATGGCTGCTATGGCTACTATGGCTATTGCTATGGCTATGGCTGCTATGGCTATGGTTATGGCTATGGCTGCTATGGCTATTGCTATGGCTGCTATGGCAATGGCTATGGATACGGCTATGTCTGCTAGGGCCGCCATGGCTAAGGCAATGGCTGCTATGGCTATGGCTATGGCTGCGGCTGCAATGGCTATGGCTGCTTTGGCTATGGTTATGGCTGCTACTGCTATGGCTATGGATATGGCTGCTATGGCTATGGCTATGACTGCTATGGCTATGGCTATGGCTGCTGTGGCTTTGGCTATGGCTACTATGGCTGCTATGGCTATGGCCATGGC
This sequence comes from Calliopsis andreniformis, assembly GCF_051401765.1. NCBI lineage: Eukaryota > Metazoa > Arthropoda > Insecta > Hymenoptera > Andrenidae > Calliopsis > Calliopsis andreniformis. The sequence goes on along the minus strand of NW_027480456.1, from coordinate 3,900,487 downwards.
TGCTATGGCTATGGCTATGGGTATGGCTGCTATGGCTACGGCTAGGTCTGGTATGGCCATGGCTATGGCTGCTATGGCTATGGCTATGGCTGCTACGGCTACCGCGATGACTGCTATGGCTATGGCTATGGCTATGTCTGCTATGGCTGCTATGGCTATGGCTATGTCTGCTATGGCTATGGCTATGGCTACGGCTATGGCTGCTGTGGCTTTGGCTATGGCTACTATGGCTGCTATGGCTATGGCCATGGCTGCTATGGCTATGGCTATGGATATGGCTGCTATGGCTACGGCTAGGTCTGGTATGGCCATGGCTATGGCTGCTATGGCTATGGCTATGGCTGCTACGGCTACCGCGATGACTGCTATGGCTATGGCTATGGCTATGTCTGCTATGGCTGCTATGGCTATGGCTATGTCTGCTATGGCTATGGCTATGGCTACGGCTATGGCTATGGCTATGGCTGCTATGGCTATGGCACTGGCTGCTATGGCTATGGCTGCTATGGCTACTATGGCTATTGCTATGGCTATGGCTGTTATGGCTATGGTTATGGCTATGGCTGCTATGGCTATTGCTATGGCTGCTATGGCAATGGCTATGGATACGGCTATGTCTGCTAGGGCCGCCATGGCTAAGGCAATGGCTGCTATGGCTATGGCTATGGCTGCGGCTGCAATGGCTATGGCTGCTTTTGCTATGGTTATGGCTGCTATTGCTATGGCTATGGATATGGCTGCTATGGCTATGGCTATGACTGCTATGGCTATGGCTATGGCTGCTGTGGCTTTGGCTATGGCTACTATGGCTGCTATGGCTATGGCCATGGCTGCTATGGCTATGGCTATGGATATGGCTGCTATGGCTACGGCTAGGTCTGGTATGGCCATGGCTATGGCTGCTATGGCTATGGCTATGGCTGCTACGGCTACCGCGATGACTGCTATGGCTATGGCTATGGCTATTTCTGCTATGGCTATTGCTATGGCTATGGCTGCTATGGCTATGTCTACGTCTGCTATGGCTCTGGCTATCGCTGCGTCTCTTATGGCTATGGCTGCTATGGCTATGGCTATAGCCGCCATGACAATGGCTACGCGTGCTATTGCTATGGCCGTGACTTGTTTGGCTATGGTTATGGCTGCTATTGCTATGGCTATGGATATGGCTGCTATGGCTATGGCTATGTCTGCTATGGCTATGGCTATGGCTGCTATGGCTATGGCTATGGCTGCTATGGCTTTGGCTATGGTTGCTACGGCTACCGCGAGGACTGCTATGGCTATGCCTATGGCTCTGGCTGCTATGGCTATTGCTATGGCTATGGCTGCTATGGCTATGTCTACGTCTGCTATGGCTATGGCTATCGCTGCGTCTGCTATGGCTATGGCTGCTATGGCTATGGCTATAGCCGCCATGACAATGGCTGCGCGTGCTATGGCTATGGCCGCGACTGGTTTGGCTATGGCTATAGCTGCTACGGCTATGGCTATGGCTATGGCTGCTATGGCTATGGCAATGGCCATGGCTGCTATGGCTATGGCTTCTATGGCTATGGCTATGGCTATGGCTGCTATGGCTATGGCTGCTATGGCTACTATGGCTATGGCTATGGCTTTGGCTGCCATGGCTATGGCTATGGCTGCTATGGCCATTGCTGCTATGGCTATGGCTGCTATGGCTATGGCTGCTATGGCTATGGCTATGGCTGCTATGGCTATGTATGCTATGACTATGGCCATGGCTGCTATGGCTATGCCTATGGCTGCTATGGCTATCGCTATGGCTACTGCTATGGCTGCTATGGGAATGAAAATGTCTATGGCTGCAATGGCTATGGCTATAGCTGCTATGGCTATGGTTATGGCTATGGCTGCTATGGCCATGCCTATGGCTGCTATGGATATCGCTATGGCTATGGCTATGTCTGCTATGGCTTTGGCTATGGCTGCTACGGCTACCGCGATGACTGCTATGGCTATGGCTATGGCTATGGCTGCTATGGCTATGGCTATGGCTGCTATGGCTATGGCTGCTATGGCTACTATGGCTATTGCTATGGCTATGGCTGCTATGGCTATGGTTATGGCTATGGCTGCTATGGCTATTGCTATGGCTGCTATGGCAATGGCTATGGATACGGCTATGTCTGCTAGGGCCGCCATGGCTAAGGCAATGGCTGCTATGGCTATGGCTATGGCTGCGGCTGCAATGGCTATGGCTGCTTTGGCTATGGTTATGGCTGCTACTGCTATGGCTATGGATATGGCTGCTATGGCTATGGCTATGACTGCTATGGCTATGGCTATGGCTGCTGTGGCTTTGGCTATGGCTACTATGGCTGCTATGGCTATGGCCATGGCTGCTATGGCTATGGCTATGGATATGGCTGCTATGGCTACGGCTAGGTCTGGTATGGCCATGGCTATGGCTGCTATGGCTATGGCTATGGCTGCTACGGCTACCGCGATGACTGCTATGGCTATGGCTATGGCTATGTCTGCTATGGCTGCTATGGCTATGGCTATGTCTGCTATGGCTATGGCTATGGCTACGGCTATGGCTGCTGTGGCTTTGGCTATGGCTACTATGGCTGCTATGGCTATGGCCATGGCTGCTATGGCTATGGCTATGGATATGGCTGCTATGGCTACGGCTAGGTCTGGTATGGCCATGGCTATGGCTGCTATGGCTATGGCTATGGCTGCTACGGCTACCGCGATGACTGCTATGGCTATGGCTATGGCTATGTCTGCTATGGCTGCTATGGCTATGGCTATGTCTGCTATGGCTATGGCTATGGCTACGGCTATGGCTGCTATGGCCACCATGGCTATGGCAATGGCTGCTATGGCTGTGGCTATGGCTATGGCTGCTATGGCTATGGCTATGGCTATGGCTGCTATGGCTTTGACTATGGCTGATATGGCAATGGCTGTGGCTATGGCTGCTATGGCTATGGCTATGGCTTCGGCTATGTCTGCTATGGCTATGGTTATGGCTGCTATGACTATGGCTATGGGTATGGCTGCTATGGCAATGGCTTTGGCTGCTATGGCTATGGCTATGGCTTCTATGGCTATGGCAATGGCTACTATGGCCATGGCTATGACTGCTACGGCTATGGCTATGGCTGCTATGGCTGTGGGTATGGCTATAGATGCTGTGGCTATGGCAATGGCTACTATGGCCATGGCTATGACGGCTATGGCTATGGCTATGGCTGCTATGGCTGTGGGTATGGCTGTAGCTGCTGTGGCTACGGCTACGGCTGCTATGGCTATGGCTATGGCTGCTATGGCTATGTACCCTATGTCTATGGCAATGGCTATGGCTGCTATGGTTATGGCTGCTATGGCTATGGCTATGGCTGCTATGGCTACCGCTATGGCTACAGCTATGGCTGCTATGGCTATGACCATGGCTATGGCTGCTATGGCTATGGCTATGGCTGCTATGGCTATGGTTATGGCCGATATGGCTATGGCTTGGCTATGGCTGCTATGGCTATGGCTATGGCTGCGGCTGCTATGGCTATGGCTTTTATGGCTATCGCTACGGCTATGACTGCTATGGCTATGGCTATGGCTTCTATGGCTATGTCTAAGGCTAAGGCTGTTATGGCTTGGTTATGGCTGCTATGGCTATGGCTATAGCTGCATTGGCTGCTGTGGCTATGGCTATGTCTATAGCTGCTATGGCTGTGGCTATGGCTCGGATGCTATGGAAATAGCTATGGCGGCTATGGCTAGGGCTATAGCTGCTATGGCTATGACTATGGCTATGGCTGCTGTGGCTGTGGCTATGGCTAAGACTGCTGTGGCTATGTCTATGGCTGCTATGGCTGTGGCTCTGGCTGCTTTGGCTATGGCTATAGCTGGATTGGCTGCTGTGGCTATGTCTATGTCTATGGCTGCTATGGCTATGGATATGGCTGCGGCTGCTATGGCTATGGCTTTTATGGCTATCGCTACGACTATGACTGCTATGGCTATTGCTATGGCTATGGCTGCTATGGCTATGGCTATGGCTATGGCTGCTATGGCTACTATGGCTATTGCTATGGCTATGGCTGCTATGGCTATGGTTATGGCTATGGCTGCTATGGCTATGGCTATGCCTTTTATGGCTATGGCTTCTATGGCTATCGCTATGGCTACAGCTGCTATGGCTATGGATACGGCTGCTATGGCTATGCCCTTCATGGCTATGGCTTCTATGGCTACCGCTATGGCTATGACTGCTCTGGCAATGGCTACGGCTGCTGTGGCTCTCGCTATGGCTGCTATGGCTATGGCTATGGCTAAGGCTGCTGTGGCTATGGCAATGGCTGCATTGGCTGCGGCTATAGCTGCATTGGCTGCTGTGGCTATGGCTATGTCTATGGCTGCTATGGCTGTGGCTATCGCTATGGCTGCTATAGAAATAGCTATGGCGGCTAAGGCTATGGCTATGGCTGCAATGGCTATGGCTAAGGGTATGGCTGCTGTGGCTATTGCAATGGCTGATATGGCTATGGCTATGGCTATGGCTGCTATGGCTATGGCTATGGCTGCTATGGCCATGGCTATGTCTTCTATGGCTATGGCTATGGCTGCTATGCCTATGGCTGCTATGGTTATGGCTATGGCTATGACTGCAGTGGCTATGGCTATGGCTATGGCTGCTATGGCTGTGGTTATGACTATGGCTTCTATGGAAATAACTATGGCGGATATCGCTATGGCTATAGCTGCATTGGTTGCTATGGCTATGGCTATGTCTATGGCTGCTATGGCTGTGGCTATGGCTATGGCTGCTATGGAAATATCTATGGCGGCTGTGGCTATGGCTATAGCTGCTATGGCTATGGCTATGGCTATGGCTGCTGTGGCTGTGGCTATTGCTGATATGGCTATGGCTAAGGCTATGGCTGGTATGGCCATGGCCATGGCTGCTATGGCTATTGCTATGGCTCCTATGGCAATGGCTATGGCTACGTCTATGGCTGCTAGGGCCACCATGGCTAAGACAATGGCTGCTATGTCTATGGCTATGGCTGCGGCTGCAATGGCTATGGCTGCTTTGGCTATTGTTATGGCTGCTATGGCTATGGCTATGGATATGGCTGCTACGGCAATGGCTACGACTGCTATGGCTATGGCTATGGCTGCTGTGGCTTTGGCTATGGCTACTATGGCTTCTATGGCTATGGCTATGGCTGCTATGGCTATGGCTATGGATATGGCTGCTATGGCTACGGCTATGTCTGGTATGGCCATGGCTATGGCTGCTATGGCTATGGCTATGGCTGCTATGGCTTTGGCTATGGCTGCTACGGCTACTGCGATGACTGCTATGGCTATGGCTATGGCTATGGCTGCTATGGCTACTATGGCTATTGCTATGGCTATGGCTGCTATGGCTATGGATATGGCTGCGGCTGCTATGGCTATGGCTTTTATGGCTATCGCTACGACTATGACTGCTATGGCTATTGCTATGGCTATGGCTGCTATGGCTATGGCTATGGCTATGGCTGCTATGGCTACTATGGCTATTGCTATGGCTATGGCTGCTATGGCTATGGTTATGGCTATGGCTGCTATGGCTATGACTATGCCTTTTATGGCTATGGCTTCTATGGCTATCGCTATGGCTACAGCTGCTATGGCTATGGATACGGCTGCTATGGCTATGCCCTTCATGGCTATGGCTTCTATGGCTACCGCTATGGCTATGACTGCTCTGGCTATGGCTACGGCTGCTGTGGCTCTCGCTATGGCTGCTATGGCTATGGCTATGGCTAAGGCTGCTGTGGCTATGGCAATGGCTGCATTGGCTACGGCTATAGCTGCATTGGCTGCTGTGGCTATGGCTATGTCTATGGCTGCTATGGCTGTGGCTATCGCTATGGCTGCTATAGAAATAGCTATGGCGGCTAAGGCTATGGCTATGGCTGCAATGGCTATGGCTATGGGTATGGCTGCTGTGGCTATTGCAATGGCTGATATGGCTATGGCTATGGCTATGGCTGCTATGGCTATGGCTATGGCTGCTATGGCCATGGCTATGTCTTCTATGGCTATGGCTATGGCTGCTATGCCTATGGCTGCTATGGTTATGGCTACGGCTATGACTGCAGTGGCTAAGGCTATGGCTATGGCTGCTATGGCTGTGGCTATGGCTATGGCTGCTATGGAAATATCTATGGCGGCTGTGGCTATGGCTATAGCTGCTATGGCTATGGCTATGGCTATGGCTGCTGTGGCTGTGGCTATTGCTGATATGGCTATGGCTATGGATATGGCTGCTACGGCAATGGCTACGACTGCTATGGCTATGGCTATGGCTGCTATGGCTACCGCTATGGCTACAGCTATGGCTGCTATGGCTATGACCATGGCTATGGCTGCTATGGCTATGGTTATGGCTATGGCTGCTATGGCTATGCCTATGGCTGCTATGGATATCGCTATGACTATGGCTATGGCTTCTATGGCTATGTCTATGGCTATAGCTGCTATGGCTTCTCTATGGCTGCTATGGCTATGGCAATGGCTACTATGGCCATGGCTATGACGGCTATGGCTATGGCTATGGCTGCTATGGCTGTGGGTATGGCTGTAGCTGCTGTGGCTATGGCTACGGCTGCTATGGCTATGGCTATGGCTGCTATGGCTTTGTGCCCTATGGCTATGGCAATGGCTGTGGCTGCTATGGTTATGGCTGCTATGGCTATGGCTATGGCTGCTATGGCTACCGCTATGGCTACAACTATGGCTGCTATGGCTATGACCATGGCTATGGCTGCTATGGCTATGGCTATGGCTGCTATGGCTTTGACTATGGCTGATATGGCAATGGCTGTGGCTATGGCTGCTATGGCTATGGCTATGGCTTCGGCTATGTCTGCTATGGCTATGGTTATGGCTGCTATGACTATGGCTATGGGTATGGCTGCTATGGCAATGGCTTTGGCTGCTATGGCTATGGCTATGGCTTCTATGGCTATGGCAATGGCTACTATGGCCATGGCTATGACTGCTACGGCTATGGCTATGGCTGCTATGGCTGTGGGTATGGCTATAGATGCTGTGGCTATGGCAATGGCTACTATGGCCATGGCTATGACGGCTATGGCTATGGCTATGGCTGCTATGGCTGTGGGTATGGCTGTAGCTGCTGTGGCTACGGCTACGGCTGCTATGGCTATGGCTATGGCTGCTATGGCTATGTACCCTATGTCTATGGCAATGGCTATGGCTGCTATGGTTATGGCTGCTATGGCTATGGCTATGGCTGCTATGGCTACCGCTATGGCTACAGCTATGGCTGCTATGGCTATGACCATGGCTATGGCTGCTATGGCTATGGCTATGGCTGCTATGGCTATGGTTATGGCCGATATGGCTATGGCTTGGCTATGGCTGCTATGGCTATGGCTATGGCTGCGGCTGCTATGGCTATGGCTTTTATGGCTATCGCTACGGCTATGACTGCTATGGCTATGGCTATGGCTTCTATGGCTATGTCTAAGGCTAAGGCTGTTATGGCTTGGTTATGGCTGCTATGGCTATGGCTATAGCTGCATTGGCTGCTGTGGCTATGGCTATGTCTATAGCTGCTATGGCTGTGGCTATGGCTCGGATGCTATGGAAATAGCTATGGCGGCTATGGCTAGGGCTATAGCTGCTATGGCTATGACTATGGCTATGGCTGCTGTGGCTGTGGCTATGGCTAAGACTGCTGTGGCTATGTCTATGGCTGCTATGGCTGTGGCTCTGGCTGCTTTGGCTATGGCTATAGCTGGATTGGCTGCTGTGGCTATGTCTATGTCTATGGCTGCTATGGCTATGGATATGGCTGCGGCTGCTATGGCTATGGCTTTTATGGCTATCGCTACGACTATGACTGCTATGGCTATTGCTATGGCTATGGCTGCTATGGCTATGGCTATGGCTATGGCTGCTATGGCTACTATGGCTATTGCTATGGCTATGGCTGCTATGGCTATGGTTATGGCTATGGCTGCTATGGCTATGGCTATGCCTTTTATGGCTATGGCTTCTATGGCTATCGCTATGGCTACAGCTGCTATGGCTATGGATACGGCTGCTATGGCTATGCCCTTCATGGCTATGGCTTCTATGGCTACCGCTATGGCTATGACTGCTCTGGCAATGGCTACGGCTGCTGTGGCTCTCGCTATGGCTGCTATGGCTATGGCTATGGCTAAGGCTGCTGTGGCTATGGCAATGGCTGCATTGGCTGCGGCTATAGCTGCATTGGCTGCTGTGGCTATGGCTATGTCTATGGCTGCTATGGCTGTGGCTATCGCTATGGCTGCTATAGAAATAGCTATGGCGGCTAAGGCTATGGCTATGGCTGCAATGGCTATGGCTAAGGGTATGGCTGCTGTGGCTATTGCAATGGCTGATATGGCTATGGCTATGGCTATGGCTGCTATGGCTATGGCTATGGCTGCTATGGCCATGGCTATGTCTTCTATGGCTATGGCTATGGCTGCTATGCCTATGGCTGCTATGGTTATGGCTATGGCTATGACTGCAGTGGCTATGGCTATGGCTATGGCTGCTATGGCTGTGGTTATGACTATGGCTTCTATGGAAATAACTATGGCGGATATCGCTATGGCTATAGCTGCATTGGTTGCTATGGCTATGGCTATGTCTATGGCTGCTATGGCTGTGGCTATGGCTATGGCTGCTATGGAAATATCTATGGCGGCTGTGGCTATGGCTATAGCTGCTATGGCTATGGCTATGGCTATGGCTGCTGTGGCTGTGGCTATTGCTGATATGGCTATGGCTAAGGCTATGGCTGGTATGGCCATGGCCATGGCTGCTATGGCTATTGCTATGGCTCCTATGGCAATGGCTATGGCTACGTCTATGGCTGCTAGGGCCACCATGGCTAAGACAATGGCTGCTATGTCTATGGCTATGGCTGCGGCTGCAATGGCTATGGCTGCTTTGGCTATTATTATGGCTGCTATGGCTATGGCTATGGATATGGCTGCTACGGCAATGGCTACGACTGCTATGGCTATGGCTATGGCTGCTGTGGCTTTGGCTATGGCTACTATGGCTTCTATGGCTATGGCTATGGCTGCTATGGCTATGGCTATGGATATGGCTGCTATGGCTACGGCTATGTCTGGTATGGCCATGGCTATGGCTGCTATGGCTATGGCTATGGCTGCTATGGCTTTGGCTATGGCTGCTACGGCTACTGCGATGACTGCTATGGCTATGGCTATGGCTATGGCTGCTATGGCTACTATGGCTATTGCTATGGCTATGGCTGCTATGGCTATGGATATGGCTGCGGCTGCTATGGCTATGGCTTTTATGGCTATCGCTACGACTATGACTGCTATGGCTATTGCTATGGCTATGGCTGCTATGGCTATGGCTATGGCTATGGCTGCTATGGCTACTATGGCTATTGCTATGGCTATGGCTGCTATGGCTATGGTTATGGCTATGGCTGCTATGGCTATGACTATGCCTTTTATGGCTATGGCTTCTATGGCTATCGCTATGGCTACAGCTGCTATGGCTATGGATACGGCTGCTATGGCTATGCCCTTCATGGCTATGGCTTCTATGGCTACCGCTATGGCTATGACTGCTCTGGCTATGGCTACGGCTGCTGTGGCTCTCGCTATGGCTGCTATGGCTATGGCTATGGCTAAGGCTGCTGTGGCTATGGCAATGGCTGCATTGGCTACGGCTATAGCTGCATTGGCTGCTGTGGCTATGGCTATGTCTATGGCTGCTATGGCTGTGGCTATCGCTATGGCTGCTATAGAAATAGCTATGGCGGCTAAGGCTATGGCTATGGCTGCAATGGCTATGGCTATGGGTATGGCTGCTGTGGCTATTGCAATGGCTGATATGGCTATGGCTATGGCTATGGCTGCTATGGCTATGGCTATGGCTGCTATGGCCATGGCTATGTCTTCTATGGCTATGGCTATGGCTGCTATGCCTATGGCTGCTATGGTTATGGCTACGGCTATGACTGCAGTGGCTAAGGCTATGGCTATGGCTGCTATGGCTGTGGCTATGGCTATGGCTGCTATGGAAATATCTATGGCGGCTGTGGCTATGGCTATAGCTGCTATGGCTATGGCTATGGCTATGGCTGCTGTGGCTGTGGCTATTGCTGATATGGCTATGGCTAAGGCTATGGCTGGTATGGCCATGGCCATGGCTGCTATGGCTATTGCTATGGCTCCTATGGCAATGGCTATGGCTACGTCTATGGCTGCTAGGGCCACCATGGCTAAGGCAATGCCTGCTATGGCTATGGCTATGGCTGCGGCTGCAATGGCTATGGCTGCTTTGGCTATTGTTATGGCTGCTATGGCTATGGCTATGGATATGGCTGCTACGGCAATGGCTACGACTGCTATGGCTATGGCTATGGCTGCTGTGGCTTTGGCTATGGCTACTATGGCTGCTATGGCTATGGCTATGGCTGCTATGGCTATGGCTATGGATATGGCTGCTATGGCTACGGCTATGTCTGGTATGGCCATGGCTATGGCTGCTATGGCTATGGCTATGGCTGCTATGGCTTTGGCTATGGCTGCTACGGCCACTGCGATGACTGCTATGGCTATGGCTATGGCTATGGCTGCTATGGCTACTATGGCTATTGCTATGGCTATGGCTGCTATGGCTATGGTTATGGCTATGGCAGCTATGCCTATGGCTATGGCTGCTATGGCTATGGCTATGAATATGGCTTCTATGGCTATGTCTATGCCAAAGGCTGCTATGGCTTGGCTGTGGCTGCTATGGCTATGGCTATAGCTGCATTGGCTGCTGTGGCTATGGCTATGTCTATGGCTGCTATGGCTGTGGCTATGTCTGCTATGGCTATGGCTATGGCTACGGCTATGGCTGCTGTGGCTTTGGCTATGGCTACTATGGCTGCTATGGCTATGGCCATGGCTGCTATGGCTATGGCTATGGATATGGCTGCTATGGCTACGGCTAGGTCTGGTATGGCCATGGCTATGGCTGCTATGGCTATGGCTATGGGTGCTACGGCTACCGCGATGACTGCTATGGCTATGGCTATGGCTATGTCTGCTATGGCTGCTATGGCTATGGCTATGTCTGCTATGGCTATGGCTATGGCTACGGCTATGGCTGCTATGGCCACCATGGCTATGGCAATGGCTGCTATGGCTGTGGCTATGGCTATGGCTGCTATGGCTATGGCTATGGCTATGGCTGCTATGGCTTTGACTATGGCTGATATGGCAATGGCTGTGGCTATGGCTGCTATGGCTATGGCTATGGCTTCGGCTATGTCTGCTATGGCTATGGTTATGGCTGCTATGACTATGGCTATGGGTATGGCTGCTATGGCAATGGCTTTGGCTGCTATGGCTATGGCTATGGCTTCTATGGCTATGGCAATGGCTACTATGGCCATGGCTATGACTGCTACGGCTATGGCTATGGCTGCTATGGCTGTGGGTATGGCTATAGATGCTGTGGCTATGGCAATGGCTGCTATGGCCATGGCTATGACGGCTATGGCTATGGCTATGGCTGCTATGGCTGTGGGTATGGCTGTAGCTGCTGTGGCTACGGCTACGGCTGCTATGGCTATGGCTATGGCTGCTATGGCTATGTACCCTATGGCTATGGCAATGGCTATGGCTGCTATGGTTACGGCTGCTATGGCTATGGCTATGGCTGCTATGGCTACCGCTATGGCTACAGCTATGGCTGCTATGGCTATGACCATGGCTATGGCTGCTATGGCTATGGCTATGGCTGCTATGGCTATGGTTATGGCCGATATGGCTATGGCTTGGCTATGGCTGCTATGGCTATGGCTATGGCTGCGGCTGCTATGGCTATGGCTTTTATGGCTATCGCTACGGCTATGACTGCTATGGCTATGGCTATGGCTTCTATGGCTATGTCTAAGGCTAAGGCTGCTATGGCTTGGTTATGGCTGCTATGGCTATGGCTATAGCTGCATTGGCTGCTGTGGCTATTGCAATGGCTGATATGGCTATGGCTATGGCTATGGCTGCTATGGCTATGGCTATGGCTGCTATGGCCATGGCTATGTCTTCTATGGCTATGGCTATGGCTGCTATGCCTATGGCTGCTATGGTTATGGCTATGGCTATGACTGCTGTGGCTTTGGCTATGGCTACTATGGCTGCTATGGCTATGGCTATGGCTGCTATGGCTATGGCTATGGATATGGCTGCTATGGCTACGGCTATGTCTGGTATGGCCATGGCTATGGCTGCTATGGCTATGGCTATGGCTGCTATGGCTTTGGCTATGGCTGCTACGGCCACTGCGATGACTGCTATGGCTATGGCTATGGCTATGGCTGCTATGGCTACTATGGCTATTGCTATGGCTATGGCTGCTATGGCTATGGTTATGGCTATGGCAGCTATGCCTATGGCTATGGCTGCTATGGCTATGGCTATGAATATGGCTTCTATGGCTATGTCTATGCCAAAGGCTGCTATGGCTTGGCTGTGGCTGCTATGGCTATGGCTATAGCTGCATTGGCTGCTGTGGCTATGGCTATGTCTATGGCTGCTATGGCTGTGGTTATGGCTATGGCTTCTATGGAAATAACTATCGCGGATATCGGTATGGCTATAGCTGCATTGGCTGCTATGGCTATGGCTATGTCTATGGCTGATATGGCTATGGCTAAGGCTATGGCTGCTATGGCTATGGCCATGGCTGCTATGGCTATTGCTATGGCTGCTATGGCAATGGCTATGGATACGGCTATGTCTGCTAGGGCCACCATGGCTAAGGCAATGGCTGCTATGGCTATGGCTATGTCTGCGGCTGCAATGGCTATGGCTGCTTTGGCTATGGTTATGGCTGCTATTGCTATGGCTATGGATACGGCTGCTCTGGCTATGGTTATGGCTATGTCTGCTATGGCTATGGCTATGGCTGCCATGGCTATGCCTTTTGTGGCTATGGCTTCTATGGCTATCGCTATGGCTATGGCTGCTTTGGCTAAGGCTTTAGCTGCATTGGCTGCTGTGGCTATGGCTATGTCTATGGCTGCTATGGCTGTGGCTATGGCTATGGCTGCTATGGAAATAGCTATGGCGGCTATGGCTAGGGCTATGGCTACTATGGCTATGGCTATGGCTATGGCTGCTGTGGCTGTGGCTATGGCTGATATGGCTATGGCTTGGCTATGGCTGCTATGGCTATGGCTATGGCTGCGGCTGCTATGGCTATGGCTTTTATGGCTATCGCTACGGCTATGACTGCTATGGCTATTGCTATGGCTATGGCTAATTATGGCTATGGCTATGGCTATGGCTGCTATGGCTACGGTTGCTATGGCTATGGCTATGGCTGCTATGGCTATGGCTATGTCTGCTATGGCTATGGCTATGGCTACGGCTATGGCTGCTATGGCCACCATGGCTATGGCAATGGCTGCTATGGCTGTGGCTATGGCTATGGCTGCTATGGCTATGGCTATGGCTATGGCTGCTATGGCTTTGACTATGGCTGATATGGCTATAGCTATGGCTATGTCTGCTATGGCTATGGCAATAGCTACTATGGCTATGGTTATGACTGCTATGCCTATGGCTATGGATGCTGATGCTATGGTTATGGCAATAGCTGCTATGGCTATAGCTATGTCTGCTATGGCTATGGCTACGTCTGTGGCTGCTATGGCTATGGCTGCTATGGCTTTGGCTGTGGCTGCTATGACTATGGCTATGGCTATGGCTATGGCTGCTATGGCTATGGCTATGTCTATGGCTGCTATGGCTACGGCTATGGCTATTGCTGCTATGGCTATGGCTATGGTTGCTATGGCTGTTGCGTCTATCTGCTATGGCTATGGCTATGGCTGCTATGGCCATGGCTGCTACGGCTACTATGGCTATGGCTATGGCTTTGGCTGCTATGGCAGCGGCTATGGCTGCTATGGCTATGGCTATGTCTGCTATTGCTATGGCTATGACTACTATGGCTGCTATGGCTATGACTGAGGCTACTATGGCTATCGATACGGCTGCTATGGCTATGGCTATGGCAGCTATGGCTATGGCTGCTATGGCTATGGCTATGGCTGCTTTGGCTATGGCTATAGCTGGATTGGCTGCTGTGGCTATGTCTATGTCTATGGCTGCTATGGCTGTGGCTATCGCTATGGCTGCTATAGAAATAGCTATGGCGGCTAAGGCTATGGCTATGGCTGCAATGGCTATGGCTATGGGTATGGCTGCTGTGGCTATGGCAATGGCTGATATGGCAATGGCTGTGGCTATGGCTGCTATGGCTATGGCTATGGCTTCGGCTATGTCTGCTATGGCTATGGTTATGGCTGCTATGACTATGGCTATGGGTATGGCTGCTATGGCAATGGCTTTGGCTGCTATGGCAATGGCTATGGCTTCTATGGCTATGGCAATGGCTACTATGGCCATGGCTATGACTGCTACGGCTATGGCTATGGCTGCTATGGCTGTGGGTATGGCTATAGCTGCTGTGGCTATGGCTATGGCTGCTATGGCTATGGCTGCTATGGCTATGGCTATGGCTGCTATGGCTATGTATGCTATGGCTATGGCGATGGCTGTGGCTGCTATGGTTACGGCTGCTATGGCTATGGCTATGGCTGCTATGGCTACCGCTATGGCTACAGCTATGGCTGCTATGGCTATGACCATGGCTATGGCTGCTATGGCTATGGTTATGGCTATGGCTGCTATGGCTATGCCTATGGCTGCTATGGATATCGCTATGACTATGGCTATGGCTTCTATGGCTATGTCTATGGCTATAGCTGCTATGGCTTCTCTATGGCTGCTATGGCTATGGCAATGGCTACTATGGCCATGGCTATGACGGCTATGGCTATGGCTATGGCTGCTATGGCTGTGGGTATGGCTGTAGCTGCTGTGGCTATGGCTACGGCTGCTATGGCTATGGCTATGGCTGCTATGGCTTTGTGCCCTATGGCTATGGCAATGGCTGTGGCTGCTATGGTTATGGCTGCTATGGCTATGGCTATGGCTGCTATGGCTACCGCTATGGCTACAACTATGGCTGCTATGGCTATGACCATGGCTATGGCTGCTATGGCTATGGCTATGGCTGCTATGGCTATGGTTATGGCCGATATGGCTATGGCTTGGCTATGGCTGCTATGGCTATGGCTATGGCTGCGGCTGCTATGGCTATGGCTTTTATGGCTATCGCTACGGCTATGACTGCTATGGCTATTGCTATGGCTATGGCTAATTATGGCTATGGCTATGGCTATGGCTGCTATGGCTACGGTTGCTATGGCTATGGCTATGGCTGCTATGGCTATGGCTATGTCTGCTATGGCTATGGCTATGGCTACGGCTATGGCTGCTATGGCCACCATGGCTATGGCAATGGCTGCTATGGCTGTGGCTATGGCTATGGCTGCTATGGCTATGGCTATGGCTATGGCTGCTATGGCTTTGACTATGGCTGATATGGCTATAGCTATGGCTATGTCTGCTATGGCTATGGCAATAGCTACTATGGCTATGGTTATGACTGCTATGCCTATGGCTATGGATGCTGATGCTATGGTTATGGCAATAGCTGCTATGGCTATAGCTATGTCTGCTATGGCTATGGCTACGTCTGTGGCTGCTATGGCTATGGCTGCTATGGCTTTGGCTGTGGCTGCTATGACTATGGCTATGGCTATGGCTATGGCTGCTATGGCTATGGCTATGTCTATGGCTGCTATGGCTACGGCTATGGCTATTGCTGCTATGGCTATGGCTATGGTTGCTATGGCTGTTGCGTCTATCTGCTATGGCTATGGCTATGGCTGCTATGGCCATGGCTGCTACGGCTACTATGGCTATGGCTATGGCTTTGGCTGCTATGGCAGCGGCTATGGCTGCTATGGCTATGGCTATGTCTGCTATTGCTATGGCTATGACTACTATGGCTGCTATGGCTATGACTGAGGCTACTATGGCTATCGATACGGCTGCTATGGCTATGGCTATGGCAGCTATGGCTATGGCTGCTATGGCTATGGCTATGGCTGCTTTGGCTATGGCTATAGCTGGATTGGCTGCTGTGGCTATGTCTATGTCTATGGCTGCTATGGCTGTGGCTATCGCTATGGCTGCTATAGAAATAGCTATGGCGGCTAAGGCTATGGCTATGGCTGCAATGGCTATGGCTATGGGTATGGCTGCTGTGGCTATGGCAATGGCTGATATGGCAATGGCTGTGGCTATGGCTGCTATGGCTATGGCTATGGCTTCGGCTATGTCTGCTATGGCTATGGTTATGGCTGCTATGACTATGGCTATGGGTATGGCTGCTATGGCAATGGCTTTGGCTGCTATGGCAATGGCTATGGCTTCTATGGCTATGGCAATGGCTACTACGGCCATGGCTATGACTGCTACGGCTATGGCTATGGCTGCTATGGCTGTGGGTATGGCTATAGCTGCTGTGGCTATGGCTATGGCTGCTATGGCTATGGCTGCTATGGCTATGGCTATGGCTGCTATGGCTATGTATGCTATGGCTATGGCGATGGCTGTGGCTGCTATGGTTACGGCTGCTATGGCTATGGCTATGGCTGCTATGGCTACCGCTATGGCTACAGCTATGGCTGCTATGGCTATGACCATGGCTATGGCTGCTATGGCTATGGTTATGGCTATGGCTGCTATGGCTATGCCTATGGCTGCTATGGATATCGCTATGACTATGGCTATGGCTTCTATGGCTATGTCTATGGCTATAGCTGCTATGGCTTCTCTATGGCTGCTATGGCTATGGCAATGGCTACTATGGCCATGGCTATGACGGCTATGGCTATGGCTATGGCTGCTATGGCTGTGGGTATGGCTGTAGCTGCTGTGGCTATGGCTACGGCTGCTATGGCTATGGCTATGGCTGCTATGGCTTTGTGCCCTATGGCTATGGCAATGGCTGTGGCTGCTATGGTTATGGCTGCTATGGCTATGGCTATGGCTGCTATGGCTACCGCTATGGCTACAACTATGGCTGCTATGGCTATGACCATGGCTATGGCTGCTATGGCTATGGCTATGGCTGCTATGGCTATGGTTATGGCCGATATGGCTATGGCTTGGCTATGGCTGCTATGGCTATGGCTATGGCTGCGGCTGCTATGGCTATGGCTTTTATGGCTATCGCTACGGCTATGACTGCTATGGCTATTGCTATGGCTATGGATGCTATGGCTATGGCTATGGCTATGGCTGCTATGGCTATGGCACTGGCTGCTATGGCTATGGCTGCTATGGCTATGGCTATGGCAATGGCTATGGCTAATTATGGCTATGGCTATGGCTATGGCTGCTATGGCTACGGTTGCTATGGCTACGGCTATGGCTGCTATGGCCACCATGGCTATGGCAATGGCTGCTATGGCTGTGGCTATGGCTATGGCTGCTATGGCTATGGCTATGGCTATGGCTGCTATGGCTTTGACTATGGCTGATATGGCTATAGCTATGGCTATGTCTGCTATGGCTATGGCAATGGCTACTATGGCTATGGTTATGACTGCTATGGCTATGGCTATGGATGCTGATGCTATGGTTATGGCAATAGCTGCTATGGCTATAGCTATGTCTGCTATGGCTATGGCTACGTCTGTGGCTGCTATGGCTATGGCTGCTATGGCTTTGGCTGTGGCTGCTATGGCTATGGCTATGGCGATGGCTATGGCTGCTATGGCTATGGCTATGTCTATGGCTGCTATGGCTACGGCTATGGCTATTGCTGCTATGGCTATGGCTATGGCTGCGGCTGCTATGGCTATGGCTTTTATGGCTATCGCTACGGCTATGACTGCTATGGCTATTGCTATGGCTATGTCTGCTATTGCTATGGCTATGTCTACTATGGCTGCTATGGCTATGACTGAGGCTACTATGGCTATCGATACGGCTGCTATGGCTATGGCTATGGCAGCTATGGCTATGGCTGCTATGGCTATGGCTATGGCTGCTTTGGCTATGGCTGTAGCTGCATTGGCTGCTGTGGCTATGGCTATGTATATGGCTGCTATGGCTGTGGCTATCTCTATGTCTGCTATAGAAATAGCTATGGCGGCTAAGGCTATGGCTATGGCTGCAATGGCTATGGCTATGGGTATGTCTGCTGAGGCTATAGCAATGGCAGATATGGCTATGGCTATGGCTATGGCTGCTATGCCTATGGCTATGGCGACGGCTATGTCTGCTATGGCTATGGTTATGGCTGCTATGACTATGGCTATGCGTATCGCTGCTATGGCAATGGCTTTGGCTGCTATGGCTATGGCTATGGCTTCTATGGCTATGGCAATGGCTAGTATGGCCATGGCTATGACTGCTACGGCTATGGCTATGGCTGCTATGGCTGTGGGTATGGCTATAGCTTCTGTGGCTATGGCTATGGCTGCTATGGCTATGGCTGCTATGGCTATGGCTATGGCTGCTATGGCTATGTATGCTATGGCTATGGCGATGGCTGTGGCTGCTATGGTTATGGCTGCTATGGCTATGGCTATGGCTGCTATGGCTACCGCTATGGCTACAGCTATGGCTGCTATGGCTATGACCATGGCTATGGCTGCTATGGCTATGGTTATGGCTATGGCTGCTATGGCTATGCCCATGGCTGCTATGGATATCGCTATGACTATGTCTATGGCTTCTATGGCTATGTCTATGGCTATAGCTGCTATGGCTTGTCTATGGCTGCTATGGCTATGGCAATGGCTACTATGGCCATGGCTATGACGGCTATGGCTATGACTATGGCTGCTATGGCTGTGGGTATGGCTGTAGCTGCTGTGGCTATGGCTACGGCTGCTATGGCTATGGCTATGGCTGCTATGGCTATGTTCCCTATGGCTATGGCAATGGCTGTGGCTGCTATGGTTATGGCTATTATGGCTATGGCTATGGCTGCTATGGCTACCGCTATGGCTACAGCTATGGCTGCTATGGCTATGACCATGGCTATGGCTGCTATGGCTATGGCTATGGCTGCTATGGCTATGGTTATGGCCGATATGGCTATGGCTTGGCTATGGCTGCTATGGCTATGGCTATGGCTGCGGCTGCTATGGCTATGGCTTTTATGGCTATCGCTACGGCTATGACTGCTATGGCTATGGCTATGGCTTCTATGGCTATGTCTAAGGCTAAGGCTGCTATGGCTTGGTTATGGCTGCTATGGCTATGGCTATAGCTGCATTGGCTGCTGTGGCTATGGCTATGTCTATAGCTGCTATGGCTGTGGCTATGGCTCGGCTGCTATGGAAATAGCTATGGCGGCTATGGCTAGGGCTATAGCTGCTATGGCTATGACTATGGCTATGGCTGCTGTGGCTGTGGCTATGGCTAAGACTGCTGTGGCTATGTCTATGGCTGCTATGGCTGTGGTTCTGGCTGCTTTGGCTATGGCTATTGCTGGATTGGCTGCTGTGGCTATGTCTATGCCTATGGCTGCTATGGCTTTGGCTGTGGCTGCTATGGCTATGGATATGGCGATGGCTATGGCTGCTATGGCTATGGCTATGTCCATGGCTGCTATGGCTACGGCTATGGCTATTGCTGCTATGGCTATGGCTATGGCTGCGGCTGCTATGGCTATGGCTTTTATGGCTATCGCTACGGCTATGACTGCTATGGCTATTGCTATGGCTATGTCTGCTATTGCTATGGCTATGTCTACTATGGCTGCTATGGCTATGACTGAGGCTACTATGGCTATCGATACGGCTGCTATGGCTATGGCTATGGCAGCTATGGCTATGGCTGCTATGGCTATGGCTATGGCTGCTTTGGCTATGGCTGTAGCTGCATTGGCTGCTGTGGCTATGGCTATGTATATGGCTGCTATGGCTGTGGCTATCTCTATGTCTGCTATAGAAATAGCTATGGCGGCTAAGGCTATGGCTATGGCTGCAATGGCTATGGCTATGGGTATGGCTGCTGAGGCTATTGCAATGGTAGATATAGCTATGGCTATGGCTATGGCTGCTATGCCTATGGCTATGGCGACGGCTATGTCTGCTATGGCTATGGTTATGGCTGCTATGACTATGGCTATGCGTATCGCTGCTATGGCTATGGCTTTGGCTGCTATGGCTATGGCTATGTCTGCTATGGCTATGGCAATGGCTACTATGGCCGTGGCTATGACTGCTATGGCTATGGCTATGGCTGCTATGGCTGTGGGTATGGCTATAGCTGCTGTGGCTATGGCTGTGGCTGCTATGGCTATGGCTGCTATGGCTATGGCTATGGCTGCTATGGCTATGTATGCTATGGCTATGGCAATGGCTATGGCTGCTATGGTTATAGCTGCTATGGCTATGGCTATGGCTGCTGTGGCTATGGCTGCTGTGGCTATGGCAATGGCTACGGCTGCTATGGCTGTGGCTTCTATGGCATTGGCTTCTATGGCTATCGCTATGGCTATGACTGCTATGGCTATGGCTATGGCTATGGCTATGGCTGCTATGCCTATGGCTTCTATCGCTATGGCTTTTATGGCTATCGCTATGGCAATGGCTGCTATGGCTATGGCTATGGCTATGGCTGCTATGGCTATGGCTATGGCCGCTATGGCTATGGCTGCTATGGCTATGGCAATGGCTATGGCTGCTATGGCTCTGGCTTCTATGGCTATGGCTTTTATGGCTATCGCTATGGCTATGACTGCTATGGCTGTTCCTATGGCTATGGCTGCTATGGCTGTGGCTATGGCTATGGCTGCTAAGGAAATATCTATGGCTGCTATGGCTATGGCTATGGCCGCTATGGCTATGGCTGCTATGGCTATGGCAATGGCTATGGCTGCTATGGCTATGGCTTCTATGGCTATGGCTTTTATGGCTATCGCTATGGCTATGACTGCTATGGCTGTTCCTATGGCTATGGCTGCTATGGCTGTGGCTATGGCTATGGCTGCTAAGGAAATATCTATGGCGGCTATGGCTATGGCTATAGCTGCTATGGCTATGGCTATGGCTATGGCTGCTGTGGCTGTGGCTATTGCTGATATGGCTATGGCTAAGGCTATGGCTGCTATGGCTATGGCCATGGCTGCTATGGCTATTGCTATGGCTGCTATGGCAATGGCTATGGCTACGGCTATGGCTGCTAGGGCCACCATGGCTAAGGCAATGGCTGCTATGGCTATGGCTATGGCTGCGGCTGCAATGGCTATGGCTGCTTTGGCTATGGTTATGGCTGCTATGGCTATGGCTATGGATATGGCTGCTATGGCTATGGCTGCATTGGCTATGGCTATAGCTGCATTGGCTGCTGTGGCTATGGCTATGTCTATGGCTGCTATGGCTGTGGCTCTGGCTGCTTTGTCTATGGCTATAGCTGCATTGGCTGATGTGGCTATGTCTATGTCTATGGCTGCTATGGCTGTGGCTATGGCTATGGCTGCAATGGAAGTAGCTATGGTAGCTATGGCTATGGCTATGGCTGCTATGGCTATGGCTATGGCTATGGCTGCTATGGCTATGGCAATGATTGCTATGGCTATGGCTATGGCTGCTATGGGTATGGCTGCTATGGCTATGGCTATGGCTGCTATGGCTATGGCTATGGATATGGCTGCTATGGCTATGGCTGCATTGGCTATGGCTATAGCTGCATTGGCTGCTGTGGCTATGGCTATGTCTATGGCTGCTATGGCTGTGGCTCTGGCTGCTTTGTCTATGGCTATAGCTGCATTGGCTGATGTGGCTATGTCTATGTCTATGGCTGCTATGGCTGTGGCTATGGCTATGGCTGCAATGGAAGTAGCTATGGTAGCTATGGCTATGGCTATGGCTGCTATGGCTATGGCTATGGCTATGGCTGCTATGGCTATGGCAATGATTGCTATGGCTATGGCTATGGCTGCTATGGGTATGGCTGCTATGGCTATGGCTATGGCTGCTATGGCTATGGCTGCTATGGCTATGGCTATGGCTATGGCTGCTATGGCTATGGCTTCTATGGCTATGGCTTTTATGGTTATCGCTATGGCTATGACTGCTATGGCTATTGCTATGGCTATGGCTGCTATGGCTACGGCAATGGCTATGTCTGCTATGGCTATGGCTATGGCTGCTATGGCTATGTTTGTGGTTGCAATGGCTATTGCGTCTATCTGCTATGGCTATGGCTGTTGATATGGCTTCTATGGCTATGTCTATGCCTAAGGCTGCTATGGCTTGGCTATGGCTGCTATGGCTATGGCTATAGCTGCATTGGCTGCTGTGGCTATGGCTATGTCTATGGCTGCTATGGCTGTGGTTATGGCTATGGCTTCTATGGAAATAACTATGGCGGATATCGCTATGGCTATAGCTGCATTGGCTGCTATGGCTATGGCTATGTCTATGGCTGATATGGCTATGGCTAAGGCTATGGCTGCTATGGCTATGGCCATGGCTGCTATGGCTATGGCTATGGCTGCTATGTCTACGTCTGCTATGGCTATGGCTATCGCTGCGTCTCCTATGGCTATGGCTGCTATGGCTATGGCTATGGCCGCCATGACAATGGCTACGCGTGCTATTGCTATGGCCGTGACTGGTTTGGCTATGGCAATAGCTGCTATGGCTATGGCTATGGCTATGGCTGCTATGGCTATGGTTGCTATGGCTATGGCTATGGCTGCTATGGCTATGTATGCTATGGCTATGGCCATGGCTGCTATGGCTATGCCTATGGCTGCTATGGCTGTCGCTATGGCTACTGCTATGGCTGCTATGGCTATGGCTATAGCTACATTGGCTGCTGTGGCTATGGCTATGTGTATAGCTGCTATGGCTGTGGCTATGGCTCGTCTGCTATGGAAATAGCTATGGCGGCTATGGCTAGGGCTATGGCTGCTATGGCTATGACTATGGCTATTGCTGCTGTGGCTGTGGCTATGGCTGATATGGCTATGGCTATGGCTACGGCTGCTATGGCTATGGCTATGTCTGCTGTGGCTATGGCTATGTCTACTATGGCTGCTATGGCTATGACTATGGCTACTATGGCTATGGATACGGCTGCTATGGCTATGGCTATGGCTGCTATGGCTATGGCTGCTATGGCTATGGCTATGGCTGCTTTGGCTATGGCTGTAGCTGCATTGGCTGCTGTGGCTATAGCTATGTATATGGCTGGTATGGCTGTGGCTATCGCTATGTCTGCTATAGAATTAGCTATGGCGGCTATGGCTATGGCTATGGCTGCAATGGCTTTGGCTATGGGTACGGCTGCTGTGGCTATTGCAATTGCTGATATGGCTATGGCTATGGCTATGGCTGCTATGGCTATGGCTATGGCTGCGGCTGCTATGGCTATGGCTTTTATGGCTATCGCTACCGCTATGTCTGCTATGGCTATTGCTATGGCTATGGCTGCTATGGCTACGGTTATGGCTGTGGCTGCTAGGGCTATGGCTATGGCTGCTATGGCCATTGCTGCTATGGCTATGGCTGCTATGGCTATGGTTGCTATGGCTATGGCTATGGGTGCTATGGCTATGTATGCTGCAGCTATGCCCATGGCTGCTATGGCTATGCCTATGGCTGCTATGGCTGTCGCTATGGCTACTGCTATGGCTGCTATGGCTATGGCTATAGCTACATTGGCTGCTGTGGCTATGGCTATGTGTATAGCTGCTATGGCTGTGGCTATGGCTCGGCTGCAATGGAAATAGCTATGGCGGCTATGGCTAGGGCTATGGCTGCTATGGCTATGACTATGGCTACTGCTGCTGTGGCTGTGGCTATGGCTGATATGGCTATGACTATGGCTACGGCTGCTATGGCTATGGCTATCTCTGATGTGGCTATGGCTATGTCTACTATGGCTGCTATGGCTATGACTATGGCTACTATGGCTATGGATACAGCTGCTATGGCTATGGCTATGGCTGCTATGGCTATGGCTGCTATGGCTATGGCTATGGCTGCTTTGGCTATGGCTGTAGCTGCATTGGCTGCTGTGGCTATGGCTATGTATATGGCTGGTATGGCTGTGGCTATCGCTATGTCTGCTATAGAATTAGCTATGGCGGCTAAGGCTATGGCTATGGCTGCAATGGCTATGGCTATGGGTATGGCTGCTGTGGCTATTGCAATCGCTGATATGGCTATGGTCATGGCTATGGCTATGACTGCAGTGGCTATGGCTATGGCTATGGCTGCTATGGCTATGGCTATGGCTATGGCTGCTGTGGCTATGGCTATGGCTGCTATGGCTATGGCTATAGCTATGGCTGCTATGGCTATGGCTATGTGTGCTTTGGCTATGGCTATAGCAGCATTGGCTGCTGTGTCTATGGCTATGTCTATGGCTGCTATGGCTGTGGCTCTGGCTATGGCTGCTATGGATATAGCTATGGCAGCTATGGCTATGGCTATGCCTGCTATGGATATAGCTATGGCAGCTATGGCTAAGGCTATGGCTGCTATGGCTATGGCTATGGCTATGTCTGCTATGGCTATGGCCGCTATGGCTATGGCTATAGCCGCCATGACAATGGCTACGCGTGCTATGGCTATGGCCGTGACTGGTTTGGCTATGGCTATAGCTGCTATGGCTATGGCAATGGCTATGGCTGCTATGGCTATGGCAATGGCCATGGCTGCTATGGCTATGGCTTCTATGGCTATGGCTATGGCTATGGCTGCTATGGCTATGGCTATGGCTGCTATGGCTTTGGCTATGGCTGCTACGGCTACCGCGAGGACTGCTATGGCTATGGCTATGGCTCTGGCTGCTATGGCTATTGCTATGGCTATGGCTGCTATGGCTATGTCTACGTCTGCTATGGCTATGGCTATCGCTGCGTCTGCTATGGCTATGGCTGCTATGGCTATGGCTATAGCCGCCATGACAATGGCTACGCGTGCTATGGCTATGGCCGTGACTGGTTTGGCTATGGCTATGGCTATGGCTATGGCTGCAATGGCTATGGCAATGGCCATGGCTGCTATGGCTATGGCTTCTATGGGTATGGCTATGGCTATGGCTGCTATGGCTGTGGCTGCTATGGCTACTATGGCTATGGCTATGGCTTTGGCTGCTATGTCTATGGCTATGGCTTCTATGGCCATTGCTGCTATGCCTATGGCTGCTATGGCTATGGTTGCTATGGCTATGGCTATGGCTGCTACGGCTATATATGCTATGGCTATGGCCATGGCTGCTATGGCTATGCCCATGGCTGCTATGGCTATCGCTATGGATACTGCTATGGCTGCTATGGCTATGAAAATATCTATGGCTGGTATGGCTATGGCTATGGCTGCTATGGCTATGGCTATGGGTGCTTTGGCTATGGCTATAGCTGCGGCTGCTATGGCTATGGCTGCTATGGCTATGGCTATGGCTGCTTTCGCCAGTGCTATAGCTGCATTGGCTGCTGTGGCTATGGCTATGTCTATGGCTGCTATGGCTGTGGCTCTGGCTATGGCTGCTATGGATATAGCTATGGCAGCTATGGCTATGACTATGCGTGCTATGGATATAGCTACGGCAGGTATGGCAATGGCTATGGCTGCTATGGCTATGGCTATGGCTATGGCTGCTATGGCTTTGGCTATTGCTGATGTGGCTATGGCTATGGGTATGGTTGCTATGGCTATGGCAATGGCTACTATGGCCATGGCTTTGACTGCTATGGCTATGGCTATGGCTGCTATGGCTATGGCTGCTAGTGCTATGGCTATGGCTGCTATTGCTCTGGCTGCTATCGGTATGACAATGGCTGTGGCTGCTATGGCTATGGCTGCTGTGGCTATGGCTATGGCTGCTATGGCTGTGGTTACTGCTGCTATGGCTATGGCTATGGCTGCTCTGGCTATGGCTATGGCTGCTATGGCTATGGATATGTCTGCTATGGCTATGGCTATGGCTGCTATGGCTATGGCTATGGCTGCTATGGCTTTGGCTATGGCTGCTACGGCTACCGCGAGGACTGCTATGGCTATGGCTATGGCTCTGGCTGCTATGGCTATTGCTATGGCTATGGCTGCTATGGCTATGTCTACGTCTGCTATGGCTATGGCTATCGCTGCGTCTGCTATGGCTATGGCTGCTATGGCTATGGCTATAGCCGCCATGACAATGGCTACGCGTGCTATGGCTATTGCCGTGACTGGTTTGGCTATGGCTATAGCTGCTATGGCTATGGCTATGGCTATGGCTGCTATGGCTATGGCAATGGCCATGGCTGCTATGGCTATGGCTTCTATGGCTATGGCCATGGCTATGGCTCTTATGGCTATGGCTGCTATGGCTACTATGGATATGGCTATGGCTTTGGCTGCCATGGCTATGGCTATGGCTGCTATGGCCATTGCTGCTATGGCTATGGCTGCTATGGCTATGGCTGCTATGGCTATGGCTATGGCTGCTATGGCTATGTATGCTATGACTATGGCCATGGCTGCTATGGCTATGCCAATGGCTGCTATGGCTATCGCTATGGCTACTGCTGTGGCTGCTATGGGTATGAAAATGTCTATGGCTGCAATGGCTATGGCTATGGCTAAGGCTGCTGTGGCTATGGCTATGGCTGCATTGGCTACGGCTATAGCTGCATGGGCTGCTGTGGCTATGGCTATGGGTATGGCTGCTGTGGCTATGGCAATGGCTGATATGGCAATGGCTATGGCTATGGCTGCTATGGCTATGGCTATGGCTTCGGCTATGTCTGCTATGGCTATGGTTATGGCTGCTATGGCTATGGCTATGGGTATGGCTGCTATGGCAATGGCTTTGGCTGCTATGGCTATGGCTGTGGCTGCTATGGCTATGGCAATGGCTACTATGGCCATGGCTATGACTGCTATGGCTATGGCTATGGCTGCTATGGCTGTGGGTATGGCTATAGCTGCTGTGGCTATGGCTAAGGCTGCTATGGCTTGGCTATGGCTGCTATGGCTACGTATATGGCTGCGGCTGCAATGGCTATGGCTGCTTTGGCTATGGTTATGGCTGCTATGGCTATGGCTATGGATATGGCTGCTACGGCTATGGCTACGACTGCTATGGCTATGGCTATGGCTGCTGTGGCTTTGGCTATGGCTACTATGGCTGCTATGGCTATGGCTATGGCTGCTATGGCTATGGCTATGGATATGGCTGCTATGGATGCGGCTATGTCTGGTATGGCCATGGCTATGGCTGCTATGGCTATGGCTATGGCTGCTATGGCTTTGGCTATGGCTGCTACGGCTACCGCGATGACTGCTATGGCTATGGCTATGGCTATGGCTGCTATGGCTATGGCTATGGCTGCTATGGGTATGGCACTGGCTGCTATGGCTATGGCTGCTATGGCTGCAATGGCTATGGCTATGGCTAAGGCTGCTGTGGCTATGGCTATGGCTGCATTGGCTACGGCTATAGCTGCATGGGCTGCTGTGGCTATGGCTATGGGTATGGCTGCTGTGGCTATGGCAATGGCTGATATGGCAATGGCTATGGCTATGGCTGCTATGGCTATGGCTATGGCTTCGGCTATGTCTGCTATGGCTATGGTTATGGCTGCTATGGCTATGGCTATGGGTATGGCTGCTATGGCAATGGCTTTGGCTGCTATGGCTATGGCTGTGGCTGCTATGGCTATGGCAATGGCTACTATGGCCATGGCTATGACTGCTATGGCTATGGCTATGGCTGCTATGGCTGTGGGTATGGCTATAGCTGCTGTGGCTATGGCTAAGGCTGCTATGGCTTGGCTATGGCTGCTATGGCTACGTATATGGCTGCGGCTGCAATGGCTATGGCTGCTTTGGCTATGGTTATGGCTGCTATGGCTATGGCTATGGATATGGCTGCTACGGCTATGGCTACGACTGCTATGGCTATGGCTATGGCTGCTGTGGCTTTGGCTATGGCTACTATGGCTGCTATGGCTATGGCTATGGCTGCTATGGCTATGGCTATGGATATGGCTGCTATGGATGCGGCTATGTCTGGTATGGCCATGGCTATGGCTGCTATGGCTATGGCTATGGCTGCTATGGCTTTGGCTATGGCTGCTACGGCTACCGCGATGACTGCTATGGCTATGGCTATGGCTATGGCTGCTATGGCTATGGCTATGGCTGCTATGGGTATGGCACTGGCTGCTATGGCTATGGCTGCTATGGCTACTATGGCTATTGCTATGGCTATGGCTGCTATGGCTATGGTTATGGCTATGGCTGCTATGGCTATTGCTATGGCTGCTATGGCAATGGCTATGGATACGGCTATGTCTGCTAGGGCCGCCATGGCTAAGGCAATGGCTGCTATGGCTATGGCTATGGCTGCGGCTGCAATGGCTATGGCTGCTTTTGCTATGGTTATGGCTGCTATTGCTATGGCTATGGATATGGCTGCTATGGCTATGGCTATGACTGCTATGGCTATGGCTATGGCTGCTGTGGCTTTGGCTATGGCTACTATGGCTGCTATGGCTATGGCCATGGCTGCTATGGCTATGGCTATGGATATGGCTGCTATGGCTACGGCTAGGTCTGGTATGGCCATGGCTATGGCTGCTATGGCTATGGCTATGGCTGCTACGGCTACCGCGATGACTGCTATGGCTATGGCTATGGCTATGTCTGCTATGGCTATTGCTATGGCTATGGCTGCTATGGCTATGTCTACGTCTGCTATGGCTATGGCTATCGCTGCGTCTCTTATGGCTATGGCTGCTATGGCTATGGCTATAGCCGCCATGACAATGGCTACGCGTGCTATTGCTATGGCCGTGACTTGTTTGGCTATGGTTATGGCTGCTATTGCTATGGCTATGGATATGGCTGCTATGGCTATGGCTATGTCTGCTATGGCTATGGCTATGGCTGCTATGGCTATGGCTATGGCTGCTATGGCTTTGGCTATGGTTGCTACGGCTACCGCGAGGACTGCTATGGCTATGCCTATGGCTCTGGCTGCTATGGCTATTGCTATGGCTATGGCTGCTATGGCTATGTCTACGTCTGCTATGGCTATGGCTATCGCTGCGTCTGCTATGGCTATGGCTGCTATGGCTATGGCTATAGCCGCCATGACAATGGCTGCGCGTGCTATGGCTATGGCCGTGACTGGTTTGGCTATGGCTATAGCTGCTATGGCTATGGCTATGGCTATGGCTGCTATGGCTATGGCAATGGCCATGGCTGCTATGGCTATGGCTTCTATGGCTATGGCTATGGCTATGGCTGCTATGGCTATGGCTGCTATGGCTACTATGGCTATGGCTATGGCTTTGGCTGCCATGGCTATGGCTATGGCTGCTATGGCCATTGCTGCTATGGCTATGGCTGCTATGGCTATGGCTGCTATGGCTATGGCTATGGCTGCTATGGCTATGTATGCTATGACTATGGCCATGGCTGCTATGGCTATGCCTATGGCTGCTATGGCTATCGCTATGGCTACTGCTATGGCTACTGTGGGTATGAAAATGTCTATGGCTGCAATGGCTATGGCTATAGCTGCTATGGCTATGGTTATGGCTATGGCTGCTATGGCCATGCCTATGGCTGCTATGGATATCGCTATGGCTATGGCAATGTCTGCTATGGCTTTGGCTATGGCTGCTACGGCTACCGCGATGACTGCTATGGCTATGGCTATGGCTATGTCTGCTATGGCTATTGCTATGGCTATGGCTGCTATGGCTATGTCTATGTCTGCTATGGCTATGGCTATCGCTGCGTCTCTTATGGCTATGGCTGCTATGGCTATGGCTATAGCCGCCATGACAATGGCTACGCGTGCTATTGCTATGGCCGTGACTTGTTTGGCTATGGTTATGGCTGCTATTGCTATGGCTATGGATATGGCTGCTATGGCTATGGCTATGTCTGCTATGGCTATGGCTATGGCTGCTATGGCTATGGCTATGGCTGCTATGGCTTTGGCTATGGCTGCTACGGCTACCGCGAGGACTGCTATGGCTATGCCTATGGCTCTGGCTGCTATGGCTATTGCTTTGGCTATGGCTGCTATGGCTATGGCTATGGCTGCGGCTGCAATGGCTATGGCTGCTTTGGCTATGGTTATGGCTGCTATGGCTATGGCTATGGATATGGCTGCTACGGCTATGGCTACGACTGCTATGGCTATGGCTATGGCTGCTGTGGCTTTGGCTATGTCTACTATGGCTGCTATGGCTATGGCTATGGCTGCTATGGCTATGGCTATGGATATGGCTGCTATGGCTGCGGCTATGTCTGGTATGGCCATGGCTATGGCTGCTATGGCTATGGCTATGGCTGCAATGGCTATGGCTGCTATGGCAATGACTATGGCTACTATGGCTATGTCTATGGCTGCTATGGCTTTGGCTGCTATGGCTATGGCTATGGCTGCTATGGCCATGGCTGCTATGGCTATGGCTATGGCTATGGCTGCTATGGCTATGGCTGCTATGGCTATGGCTGCTATGGCTATGGCTGCTATGGCTATGGCTATGGCTGCTATGGCTATGGCTATGGCTGCTATGGCTATGGCTATGGCTGCTATGGCTATGTATGCTATGGCTATGGCAATGGCTAAGGCTGCCATGCCTATGTCTGCTATGGTTATCGCTATGGCTATGGCTATGGCTGCTATGGCTATGGCTATGGCTGCTGTGGCTATGTCTATGTCTATGGCTGCTATGGCTGTGGCTATCGCTATGGATGCTATAGAAATAGCTACGGCTGCTGTGGCTCTCGCTATGACTGCTATGGCTATGGCTATGGCTAAGGCTGCTGTGGCTATGGCTATGGCTGCATTGGCTGCGGCTATAGCTGCATTGGCTGCTGTGGCTATGACTATGTCTATGGCTGCTATGGCTGTGGCTCTGGCTGCTTTGGCTATGGGTATAGCTGGATTGGCTGCTGTGGCTATGTCTATGTCTATGGCTGCTGTGGCTGTGGCTATGGCTGATATGGCTATGGCTATGGCTACGGCTGCTATGGCTATGGCTATGTCTGCTGTGGCTATGGCTATGTCTACTATGGCTGCTATGGCTATGACTATGGCTACTATGGCTATGGATACGGCTGCTATGGCTATGGCTATGGCTGCTATGGCTATGGCTGCTATGGCTATGGCTATGGCTGCTTTGGCTATGGCTGTAGCTGCATTGGCTGCTGTGGCTATGGCTATGTATATGGCTGGTATGGCTGTGGCTATCGCTATGTCTGCTATAGAATTAGCTATGGCGGCTATGGCTATGGCTATGGCTGCAATGGCTTTGGCTATGGGTACGGCTGCTGTGGCTATTGCAATTGCTGATATGGCTATGGCTATGGCTATGGCTGCTATGGCTATGGCTATGGCTGCGGCTGCTATGGCTATGGCTTTTATGGCTATCGCTACCGCTATGTCTGCTATGGCTATTGCTATGGCTATGGCTGCTATGGCTACGGTTATGGCTGTGGCTGCTAGGGCTATGGCTATGGCTGCTATGGCCATTGCTGCTATGGCTATGGCTGCTATGGCTATGGTTGCTATGGCTATGGCTATGGGTGCTATGGCTATGTATGCTATAGCTATGCCCATGGCTGCTATGGCTATGCCTATGGCTGCTATGGCTGTCGCTATGGCTACTGCTATGGCTGCTATGGCTATGGCTATAGCTACATTGGCTGCTGTGGCTATGGCTATGTGTATAGCTGCTATGGCTGTGGCTATGGCTCGGCTGCAATGGAAATAGCTATGGCGGCTATGGCTAGGGCTATGGCTGCTATGGCTATGACTATGGCTACTGCTGCTGTGGCTGTGGCTATGGCTGGTATGGCTATGACTATGGCTACGGCTGCTATGGCTATGGCTATCTCTGATGTGGCTATGGCTATGTCTACTATGGCTGCTATGGCTATGACTATGGCTACTATGGCTATGGATACAGCTGCTATGGCTATGGCTATGGCTGCTATGGCTATGGCTGCTATGGCTATGGCTATGGCTGCTTTGGCTATGGCTGTAGCTGCATTGGCTGCTGTGGCTATGGCTATGTATATGGCTGGTATGGCTGTGGCTATCGCTATGTCTGCTATAGAATTAGCTATGGCGGCTAAGGCTATGGCTATGGCTGCAATGGCTATGGCTATGGGTATGGCTGCTGTGGCTATTGCAATCGCTGATATGGCTATGGTCATGGCTATGGCTATGACTGCAGTGGCTATGGCTATGACTATGGCTGCTATGGCTATGGCTATGGCTATGGCTGCTGTGGCTATGGCTATGGCTGCTATGGCTATGGCTATAGCTATGGCTGATATGGCTATGGCTATGTCTGCTTTGGCTATGGCTATAGCAGCATTGGCTGCTGTGTCTATGGCTATGTCTATGGCTGCTATGGCTGTGGCTCTGGCTATGGCTGCTATGGATATAGCTATGGCAGCTATGGCTATGGCTATGCCTGCTATGGATATAGCTATGGCAGCTATGGCTAAGGCTATGGCTGCTATGGCTATGGCTATGGCTATGTCTGCTATGGCTATGGCCGCTATGGCTATGGCTATAGCCGCCATGACAATGGCTACGCGTGCTATGGCTATGGCCGTGACTGGTTTGGCTATGGCTATAGCTGCTATGGCTATGGCAATGGCTATGGCTGCTATGGCTATGGCAATGGCCATGGCTGCTATGGCTATGGCTTCTATGGCTATGGCTATGGGTATGGCTGCTATGGCTATGGCTATGGCTGCTATGGCTTTGGCTATGGCTGCTACGGCTACCGCGAGGACTGCTATGGCTATGGCTATGGCTCTGGCTGCTATGGCTATTGCTATGGCTATGGCTGCTATGGCTATGTCTACGTCTGCTATGGCTATGGCTATCGCTGCGTCTGCTATGGCTATGGCTGCTATGGCTATGGCTATAGCCGCCATGACAATGGCTACGCGTGCTATGGCTATTGCCGTGACTGGTTTGGCTATGGCTATAGCTGCTATGGCTATGGCTATGGCTATGGCTGCTATGGCTATGGCAATGGCCATGGCTGCTATGGCTATGGCTTCTATGGCTATGGCCATGGCTGCTATGGCCATGCCAATGGCTGCTATGGCTATCGCTATGGCTACTGCTGTCGCTGCTATGGGTATGAAAATGTCTATGGCTGCAATGGCTATGGCTATGGCTAAGGCTGCTGTGGCTATGGCTATGGCTGCATTGGCTACGGCTATAGCTGCATTGGCTGCTGTGGCTATGGCTATGTCTATGGCTGCTATGGCTGTGGCTATCGCTATGGCTGCTATAGAAATAGCTATGATGGCTAAGACTATGGCTATGGCTGCAATGGCTATGGCTATGGGTATGGCTGCTGTGGCTATGGCAATGGCTGATATGGCAATGGCTATGGCTATGGCTGCTATGGCTATGGCTATGGCTTCGGCTATGTCTGCTATGGCTATGGTTATGGCTGCTATGGCTATGGCTATGGGTATGGCTGCTATGGCAATGGCTTTGGCTGCTATGGCTATGGCTGTGGCTGCTATGGCTATGGCAATGGCTACTATGGCCATGGCTATGACTGCTATGGCTATGGCTATGGCTGCTATGGCTGTGGGTATGGCTATAGCTGCTGTGGCTATGGCTAAGGCTGCTATGGCTTGGCTATGGCTGCTATGGCTACGTATATGGCTGCGGCTGCAATGGCTATGGCTGCTTTGGCTATGGTTATGGCTGCTATGGCTATGGCTATGGATATGGCTGCTACGGCTATGGCTACGACTGCTATGGCTATGGCTATGGCTGCTGTGGCTTTGGCTATGGCTACTATGGCTGCTATGGCTATGGCTATGGCTGCTATGGCTATGGCTATGGATATGGCTGCTATGGATGCGGCTATGCCTGGTATGGCCATGGCTATGGCTGCTATGGCTATGGCTATGGCTGCTATGGCTTTGGCTATGGCTGCTACGGCTACCGCGATGACTGCTATGGCTATGGCTATGGCTATGGCTGCTATGGCTATGGCTATGGCTGCTATGGGTATGGCACTGGCTGCTATGGCTATGGCTGCTATGGCTACTATGGCTATTGCTATGGCTATGGCTGCTATGGCTATGGTTATGGCTATGGCTGCTATGGCTATTGCTATGGCTGCTATGGCAATGGCTATGGATACGGCTATGTCTGCTAGGGCCGCCATGGCTAAGGCAATGGCTGCTATGGCTATGGCTATGGCTGCGGCTGCAATGGCTATGGCTGCTTTGGCTATGGTTATGGCTGCTACTGCTATGGCTATGGATATGGCTGCTATGGCTATGGCTATGACTGCTATGGCTATGGCTATGGCTGCTGTGGCTTTGGCTATGGCTACTATGGCTGCTATGGCTATGGCCATGGCTGCTATGGCTATGGCTATGGATATGGCTGCTATGGCTACGGCTAGGTCTGGTATGGCCATGGCTATGGCTGCTATGGCTATGGCTATGGCTGCTACGGCTACCGCGATGACTGCTATGGCTATGGCTATGGCTATGTCTGCTATGGCTATTGCTATGGCTATGGCTGCTATGGCTATGTCTACGTCTGCTATGGCTATGGCTATCGCTGCGTCTCTTATGGCTATGGCTGCTATGGCTATGGCTATAGCCGCCATGACAATGGCTACGCGTGCTATTGCTATGGCCGTGACTTGTTTGGCTATGGTTATGGCTGCTATTGCTATGGCTATGGATATGGCTGCTATGGCTATGGCTATGTCTGCTATGGCTATGGCTATGGCTGCTATGGCTATGGCTATGGCTGCTATGGCTTTGGCTATGGCTGCTACGGCTACCGCGAGGACTGCTATGGCTATGCCTATGGCTCTGGCTGCTATGGCTATTGCTTTGGCTATGGCTGCTATGGCTATGGCTATGGCTGCGGCTGCAATGGCTATGGCTGCTTTGGCTATGTTTATGGCTGCTATGGCTATGGCTATGGATATGGCTGCTACGGCTATGGCTACGACTGCTATGGCTATGGCTATGGCTGCTGTGGCTTTGGCTATGTCTACTATGGCTGCTATGGCTATGGCTATGGCTGCTATGGCTATGGATATGTCTGCTATGGCTATGGCTATGGCTGCTATGGCTATGGCTATGGCTGCTATGGCTTTGGCTATGGCTGCTACGGCTACCGCGAGGACTGCTATGGCTATGGCTATGGCTCTGGCTGCTATGGCTATTGCTATGGCTATGGCTGCTATGGCTATGGCTATAGCCGCCATGACAATGGCTACGCGTGCTATGGCTATTGCCGTGACTGGTTTGGCTATGGCTATAGCTGCTATGGCTATGGCTATGGCTATGGCTGCTATCGCTATGGCAATGGCCATGGCTGCTATGGCTATGGCTTCTATGGCTATGGCCATGGCTATGGCTGTTATGGCTATGCCATAGCCATAGCAGCCATACCCATAGCAGCCATAGCCATAGCCATAGCAATCATTGCCATAGCCATAGCAGCCATAGCCATAGCCATAGCCATAGCAGCCATAGCCATAGCCATAGCTACCATAGCTACTTCCATTGCAGCCATAGCCATAGCCACAGCCATAGCAGCCATAGACATAGACATAGCCACATCAGCCAATGCAGCTATAGCCATAGACAAAGCAGCCAGAGCCACAGCCATAGCAGCCATAGACATAGCCATAGCCACAGCAGCCAATGCAGCTATAGCCATAGCCAATGCAGCCATAGCCATAGCAGCCATATCCATAGCCATAGCCATAGCAGAAATAACCATAGCCAAAGCAGCCATAGCCATTGCAGCCGCAGCCATAGCCATAGCCATAGCAGCCATTGCCTTAGCCATGGTGGCCCTAGCAGCCATAGCCGTAGCCATAGCCATTGCCATAGCAGCCATAGCAATAGCCATAGCAGCCATGGCCATAGCCATAGCAGCCATAGCCTTAGCCATAGCCATATCAGCAATAGCCACAGCCACAGCAGCCATAGCCATAGCCATAGCCATAGCAGCTATAGCCATAGCCATAGCCGCCATAGATATTTCCTTAGCAGCCATAGCCATAGCCACAGCCATAGCAGCCATAGCCATAGGAATAGCCATAGCAGTCATAGCCATAGCGATAGCCATAAAAGCCATAGCCATAGAAGCCATAGCCATAGCAGCCATAGCCATTGCCATAGCCATAGCAGCCATAGCCATAGCGGCCATAGCCATAGCCATAGCAGCCATAGCCATAGCCATAGCCATAGCAGCCATAGCCATAGCGATAGCCATAAAAGCCATAGCGATAGAAGCCATAGGCATAGCAGCCATAGCCATAGCCATAGCCATAGCCATAGCAGTCATAGCCATAGCGATAGCCATAGAAGCCAATGCCATAGAAGCCACAGCCATAGCAGCCGTAGCCATTGCCATAGCCATAGCAGCCATAGCCACAGCAGCCATAGCCATAGCCATAGCAGCTATAACCATAGCAGCCATAGCCATTGCCATAGCCATAGCATACATAGCCATAGCAGCCATAGCCATAGCCATAGCAGCCATAGCCATAGCAGCCACAGCCATAGCCACAGCAGCTATAGCCATACCCACAGCCATAGCAGCCACAGCCATAGCCATAGCAGTCATAGCCACGGCCATAGTAGCCATTGCCATAGCCATAGCAGACATAGCCATAGCCATAGCAGCCAAAGCCATAGCCATAGCAGCGATACGCATAGCCATAGTCATAGCAGCCATAACCATAGCCATAGCAGACATAGCCGTCGCCATAGCCATAGGCATAGCAGCCATAGCCATAGCCATAGCCATATCTGCCATTGCAATAGCCTCAGCAGCCATACCCATAGCCATAGCCATTGCAGCCATAGCAATAGCCTTAGCCGCCATAGCTATTTCTATAGCAGACATAGAGATAGCCACAGCCATAGCAGCCATATACATAGCCATAGCCACAGCAGCCAATGCAGCTACAGCCATAGCCAAAGCAGCCATAGCCATAGCCATAGCAGCCATAGCCATAGCTGCCATAGCCATAGCCATAGCAGCCGTATCGATAGCCATAGTAGCCTCAGTCATAGCCATAGCAGCCATAGTAGACATAGCCATAGCAATAGCAGACATAGCCATAGCAATAGCCATAGCAGTCATAGCCGTAGCGATAGCCATAAAAGCCATAGCCATAGCAGCCGCAGCCATAGCCATAGCCATAGCAGCAATAGCCATAGCCGTAGCCATAGCAGCCATAGACATAGCCATTGCCATAGCAGCCATAGCCATCGCCATAGCCATAGCCATAGCAGCCACAGCCAAAGCCATAGCAACCATAGACATAGACATAGCCACAGCAGCCAATCCAGCAATAGCCATAGCCAAAGCAGCCAGAACCACAGCCATAGCAGCCATAGACATAGCCACAGCAGTCTTAGCCATAGCCACAGCCACAGCAGCCATAGCCATAGTCATAGCCATAGCAGCTATAGCCCTAGCCATAGCCGCCATAGCTATTTCCATAGCAGCCGAGCCATAGCCACAGCCATAGCAGCTATAGACATAGCCATAGCCACAGCAGCCAATGCAGCTATAGCCATAGCCATAGCAGCCATAACCAAGCCATAGCAGCCTTAGCCTTAGACATAGCCATAGAAGCCATAGCCATAGCCATAGCAGTCATAGCCGTAGCGATAGCCATAAAAGCCATAGCCATAGCAGCCGCAGCCATAGCCATAGCCATAGCAGCCATAGCCATAGCCATAGCCATAGCAGGCATAGCCATAGCGATAGCCATAAAAGCCATAGCGATAGAAGCCATAGGCATAGCAGCCATAGCCATAGCCATAGCCATAGCCATAGCAGTCATAGCCATAGCGATAGCCATAG
This sequence comes from Calliopsis andreniformis, assembly GCF_051401765.1. Lineage (NCBI taxonomy): Eukaryota > Metazoa > Arthropoda > Insecta > Hymenoptera > Andrenidae > Calliopsis > Calliopsis andreniformis. The sequence continues at coordinate 3,862,610 of NW_027480456.1, read as the reverse complement.
AAGCCAATGCCATAGAAGCCACAGCCATAGCAGCCGTAGCCATTGCCATAGCCATAGCAGCCATAGCCACAGCAGCCATAGCCATAGCCATAGCAGCTATAACCATAGCAGCCATAGCCATTGCCATAGCCATAGCATACATAGCCATAGCAGCCATAGCCATAGCCATAGCAGCCATAGCCATAGCAGCCACAGCCATAGCCACAGCAGCTATAGCCATACCCACAGCCATAGCAGCCACAGCCATAGCCATAGCAGTCATAGCCACGGCCATAGTAGCCATTGCCATAGCCATAGCAGACATAGCCATAGCCATAGCAGCCAAAGCCATAGCCATAGCAGCGATACGCATAGCCATAGTCATAGCAGCCATAACCATAGCCATAGCAGACATAGCCGTCGCCATAGCCATAGGCATAGCAGCCATAGCCATAGCCATAGCCATATCTGCCATTGCAATAGCCATAGCAGCCATAACCATAGCCAAAGCAGCCATAGCCATTGCAGCCGCAGCCATAGCCATAGCCATAGCAGTCATTGCCTTATCCATGGTGGCCCTAGCAGCCATAGACGTAGCCATAGCCATTGCCATAGGAGCCATAGCAATAGCCATAGCAGCCATGGCCATGGCCATACCAGCCATAGCCTTAGCCATAGCCATATCAGCAATAGCCACAGCCACAGCAGCCATAGCCATAGCCATAGCCATAGCAGCTATAGCCATAGCCACAGCCGCCATAGATATTTCCATAGCAGCCATAGCCATAGCCACAGCCATAGCAGCCATAGACATAGCCATAGCCATAGCAACCAATGCAGCTATAGCCATAGCGATATCCGCCATAGTTATTTCCATAGAAGCCATAGTCATAACCACAGCCATAGCAGCCATAGCCATAGCCATAGCCACTGCAGTCATAGCCATAGCCATAACCATAGCAGCCATAGGCATAGCAGCCATAGCCATAGCCATAGAAGACATAGCCATGGCCATAGCAGCCATAGCCATAGCCATAGCAGCCATAGCCATAGCCATAGCCATATCAGCCATTGCAATAGCCACAGCAGCCATACCCATAGCCATAGCCATTGCAGCCATAGCCATAGCCTTAGCCGCCATAGCTATTTCTATAGCAGCCATAGCGATAGCCACAGCCATAGCAGCCATAGACATAGCCATAGCCACAGCAGCCAATGCAGCTATAGCCGTAGCCAATGCAGCCATTGCCATAGCCACAGCAGCCTTAGCCATAGCCATAGCCATAGCAGCCATAGCGAGAGCCACAGCAGCCGTAGCCATAGCCAGAGCAGTCATAGCCATAGCGGTAGCCATAGAAGCTATAGCCATGAAGGGCATAGCCATAGCAGCCGTATCCATAGCCATAGCAGCTGTAGCCATAGCGATAGCCATAGAAGCCATAGCCATAAAAGGCATAGCCATAGCCATAGCAGCCATAGCCATAACCATAGCCATTGCAGCCATAGCCATAGCAGTAGCCATAGTAGCCACAGCAGCCATAGCCATAGCCATAGCCATAGCAGCCATAGCCATAGCAATAGCCATAGCAGTCATAGTCGTAGCGATAGCCATAAAAGCCATAGCCATAGCAGCCGCAGCCATAGCCATAGCCATAGCAGCCATAGACATAGACATAGCCACAGCAGCCAATCCAGCAATAGCCATAGCCAAAGCAGCCAGAGCCACAGCCATAGCAGCCATAGACATAGCCACAGCAGTCTTAGCCATAGCCTCAGCCACAGCAGCCATAGCCATAGTCATAGCCATAGCAGCTATAGCCCTAGCCATAGCCGCCATAGCTATTTCCATAGCAGCCGAGCCATAGACACAGCCATAGCAGCTATAGACATAGCCATAGCCACAGCAGCCAATGCAGCTATAGCCATAGCCATAGCAGCCATAGCCAAGCCATAGCAGCCTTAGCCATAGACATAGCCATAGCAGCCATAGCCATAGCCATAGCGATATCCATAGCAGCCATAGGCATGGCCATAGCAGTCATAGCCATAACCATAGCCATAGCAGCCATAGCCATAGCCATAGCCATAGAAGCCATAGCCATAGCAGCCATAGCCATTGCCACAGCCATAGCAGCCATAGCCATAGCCATTTCCATAGCAGCTATTGCCATAGCCAAACCAGTCACGACCATAGCAATAGCACGAGTTGCCATTGTCATGGAGGCTATAGCCATAGCCATAGCAGCCATAGCCATAGGAGACGCAGCGATAGCCATAGCCATAGCAGACGTAGACATAGCCACAGCAGCCATAGCCATAGCAATAGCCATAGCAGACATAGCCATAGCCATAGCCATAGCAGTCATCGCGGTAGCCGTAGCAGCCATAGCCATAGCCATAGCAGCCATAGCCATGGCCATACCAGACATAGCCGTAGCCATAGCAGCCATATCCATAGCCATAGCCATAGCAGCCATAGCCATAGCCATAGCAGCCATAGTAGCCATAGCCAAAGCCACAGCAGCCATAGCCATAGCCATAGCAGTCATAGCCATAGCCATAGCAGCCATATCCATAGCCATAGCAATAGCAGCCATAACCATAGCCAAAGCAGCCATAGCCATTGCAGCCGCAGACATAGCCATAGCCATAGCAGCCATTGCCTTAGCCATGGTGGCCCTAGCAGACATAGCCGTATCCATAGCCATTGCCATAGCAGCCATAGCAATAGCCATAGCAGCCATGGCCATAGCCATAGCAGCCATAGCCTTAGCCATAGCCATATCAGCCATAGACATAGCCATAGCCATAGCAGCCAATGCAGCTATAGCCATACCGATATCCGCGATAGTTATTTCCATAGAAGCCATAGCCATAACCACAGCCATAGCAGCCATAGACATAGCCATAGCCACAGCAGCCAATGCAGCTATAGCCATAGCCATAGCAGCCATAGCGAAGCCATAGCAGCCTTTGGCATAGACATAGCCATAGAAGCCATATCCATAGCCATAGCCATAGCAGCCATAGCCATAGCCATAGCTGCCATAGCCATAACCATAGCCATAGCAGCCATAGCCATAGCAATAGCCATAGTAGCCATAGCAGCCATAGCCATAGCAGCCAGTGCCATAGCCATAGCAGCCATAGCCATAGCCATAGCAGCCATAGCCATAGCCATAGCCATAGCAGTCATCGCAGTAGCCGTAGCAGCCATAGCCAAAGCCATAGCAGCCATAGCCATAGCCATAGCAGCCATAGCCATGGCCATACCAGACATAGCCGTAGCCATAGCAGCCATATCCATAGCCATAGCCATAGCAGCCATAGCCATAGCCATAGCAGCCATAGTAGCCATAGCCAAAGCCACAGCAGCCATAGCCATAGCCATAGCAGTCGTAGCCATTGCCGTAGCAGCCATATCCATAGCCATAGCCATAGCAGCCATAACCATAGCCAAAGCAGCCATAGCCATTGCAGCCGCAGCCATAGCCATAGCCATAGCAGTCATTGCCTTATCCATGGTGGCCCTAGCAGCCATAGACGTAGCCATAGCCATTGCCATAGGAGCCATAGCAATAGCCATAGCAGCCATGGCCATGGCCATACCAGCCATAGCCTTAGCCATAGCCATATCAGCAATAGCCACAGCCACAGCAGCCATAGCCATAGCCATAGCCATAGCAGCTATAGCCATAGCCACAGCCGCCATAGATATTTCCATAGCAGCCATAGCCATAGCCACAGCCATAGCAGCCATAGACATAGCCATAGCCATAGCAACCAATGCAGCTATAGCCATAGCGATATCCGCCATAGTTATTTCCATAGAAGCCATAGTCATAACCACAGCCATAGCAGCCATAGCCATAGCCATAGCCATATCAGCAATAGCCACAGCCACAGCAGCCATAGCCATAGCCATAGCCATAGCAGCTATAGCCATAGCCACAGCCGCCATAGATATTTCCATAGCAGCCATAGCCATAGCCACAGCCATAGCAGCCATAGACATAGCCATAGCCATAGCAACCAATGCAGCTATAGCCATAGCGATATCCGCCATAGTTATTTCCATAGAAGCCATAGTCATAACCACAGCCATAGCAGCCATAGCCATAGCCATAGCCACTGCAGTCATAGCCATAGCCATAACCATAGCAGCCATAGGCATAGCAGCCATAGCCATAGCCATAGAAGACATAGCCATGGCCATAGCAGCCATAGCCATAGCCATAGCAGCCATAGCCATAGCCATAGCCATATCAGCCATTGCAATAGCCACAGCAGCCATACCCATAGCCATAGCCATTGCAGCCATAGCCATAGCCTTAGCCGCCATAGCTATTTCTATAGCAGCCATAGCGATTGCCACAGCCATAGCAGCCATAGACATAGCCATAGCCACAGCAGCCAATGCAGCTATAGCCGTAGCCAATGCAGCCATTGCCATAGCCACAGCAGCCTTAGCCATAGCCATAGCCATAGCAGCCATAGCGAGAGCCACAGCAGCCGTAGCCATAGCCAGAGCAGTCATAGCCATAGCGGTAGCCATAGAAGCTATAGCCATGAAGGGCATAGCCATAGCAGCCGTATCCATAGCCATAGCAGCTGTAGCCATAGCGATAGCCATAGAAGCCATAGCCATAAAAGGCATAGCCATAGCCATAGCAGCCATAGCCATAACCATAGCCATTGCAGCCATAGCCATAGCAGTAGCCATAGTAGCCACAGCAGCCATAGCCATAGCCATAGCCATAGCAGCCATAGCCATAGCAATAGCCATAGCAGTCATAGTCGTAGCGATAGCCATAAAAGCCATAGCCATAGCAGCCGCAGCCATAGCCATAGCCATAGCAGCCATAGACATAGACATAGCCACAGCAGCCAATCCAGCAATAGCCATAGCCAAAGCAGCCAGAGCCACAGCCATAGCAGCCATAGACATAGCCACAGCAGTCTTAGCCATAGCCTCAGCCACAGCAGCCATAGCCATAGTCATAGCCATAGCAGCTATAGCCCTAGCCATAGCCGCCATAGCTATTTCCATAGCAGCCGAGCCATAGACACAGCCATAGCAGCTATAGACATAGCCATAGCCACAGCAGCCAATGCAGCTATAGCCATAGCCATAGCAGCCATAACCAAGCCACAGCAGCCTTAGCCTTAGACATAGCCATAGAAGCCATAGCCATAGCCATAGCAGTCATAGCCGTAGCGATAGCCATAAAAGCCATAGCCATAGCAGCCGCAGCCATAGCCATAGCCATAGCAGCCATAGCCAAGCCATAGCCATATCGGCCATAACCATAGCCATAGCAGCCATAGCCATAGCCATAGCAGCCATAGCCATGGTCATAGCCATAGCAGCCATAGTTGTAGCCATAGCGGTAGCCATAGCAGCCATAGCCATAGCCATAGCAGCCATAACCATAGCAGCCACAGCCATTGCCATAGCCATAGGGCACAAAGCCATAGCAGCCATAGCCATAGCCATAGCAGCCGTAGCCATAGCCACAGCAGCTACAGCCATACCCACAGCCATAGCAGCCATAGCCATAGCCATAGCCGTCATAGCCATGGCCATAGTAGCCATTGCCATAGCCATAGCAGCCATAGAGAAGCCATAGCAGCTATAGCCATAGACATAGCCATAGAAGCCATAGCCATAGTCATAGCGATATCCATAGCAGCCATAGGCATAGCCATAGCAGCCATAGCCATAACCATAGCCATAGCAGCCATAGCCATAGCCATAGCAGCCATAGCCATGGTCATAGCCATAATAGCCATAGCTGTAGCCATAGCGGTAGCCATAGCAGCCATAGCCATAGCCATAGCAGCCATAACCATAGCAGCCACAGCCATCGCCATAGCCATAGCATACATAGCCATAGCAGCCATAGCCATAGCCATAGCAGCCATAGCCATAGCAGCCATAGCCATAGCAGCCATAGCCATAGCAGCCATAGCCATAGCTACAGCAGCTATAGCCATACCCACAGCCATAGCAGCCATAGCCATAGCCGTAGCAGTCATAGCCATGGCCATAGTAGCCATTGCCATAGCCATAGAAGCCATAGCCATAGCCATAGCAGCCAAAGCCATTGCCATAGCAGCCATACCCATAGCCATAGTCATAGCAGCCATAACCATAGCCATAGCAGACATAGCCGAAGCCATAGCCATAGCCATAGCAGCCATAGCCACAGCCATTGCCATATCAGCCATTGCCATAGCCACAGCAGCCATACCCATAGCCATAGCCATTGCAGCCATAGCCATAGCCTTAGCCGCCATAGCTATTTCTATAGCAGCCATAGCGATAGCCACAGCCATAGCAGCCATAGACATAGACATAGCCACAGCAGCCAATCCAGCTATAGCCATAGCCAAAGCAGCCATAGCCATAGCCATAGCAGCCATAGCCATAGCTGCCATAGCCATAGCCATAGCAGCCGTATCGATAGCCATAGTAGCCTCAGTCATAGCCATAGCAGCCATAGTAGACATAGCCATAGCAATAGCAGACATAGCCATAGCCATAGCAGCCATAGCCGCTGCCATAGCAGCCAAAGCCATAGCCATAGCCATAGTAGCCGTAGCAGCCATGGCCATAGCAGCCATAGCCATAGCCATAGCAGATAGACGCAACAGCCATAGCAACCATAGCCATAGCCATAGCAGCAATAGCCATAGCCGTAGCCATAGCAGCCATAGACATAGCCATAGCCATAGCAGCCATAGCCATAGCCATAGCCATAGCCATAGCAGTCATAACCATAGCCATAGTAGCTATTGCCATAGCCATAGCAGACATAGCCATAGCCATAGCCATATCAGCCATAGTCAAAGCCATAGCAGCCATAGCCATAGCCATAGCCATAGCAGCCATAGCCATAGCCACAGCAGCCAATGCAGCTATAGCCATAGCCATAGCAGCCATAGCGAAGCCATAGCAGCCTTTGGCATAGACATAGCCATAGAAGCCATATCCATAGCCATAGCCATAGCAGCCATAGCCATAGCCATAGCTGCCATAGCCATAACCATAGCCATAGCAGCCATAGCCATAGCAATAGCCATAGTAGCCATAGCAGCCATAGCCATAGCAGCCAGTGCCATAGCCATAGCAGCCATAGCCATAGCCATAGCAGCCATAGCCATAGCCATAGCCATAGCAGTCATCGCAGTAGCCGTAGCAGCCATAGCCAAAGCCATAGCAGCCATAGCCATAGCCATAGCAGCCATAGCCATGGCCATACCAGACATAGCCGTAGCCATAGCAGCCATATCCATAGCCATAGCCATAGCAGCCATAGCCATAGCAATAGCAGCCATAGTAGCCATAGCCAAAGCCACAGCAGCCATAGCCATAGCCATAGCAGTCGTAGCCATTGCCGTAGCAGCCATATCCATAGCCAAAGCAGCCATAGCCATTGCAGCCGCAGCCATAGCCATAGCCATAGCAGTCATTGCCTTAGCCATGGTGGCCCTAGCAGCCATAGACGTAGCCATAGCCATTGCCATAGGAGCCATAGCAATAGCCATAGCAGCCATGGCCATGGCCATACCAGCCATAGCCTTAGCCATAGCCATATCAGCAATAGCCACAGCCACAGCAGCCATAGCCATAGCCATAGCCATAGCAGCTATAGCCATAGCCACAGCCGCCATAGATATTTCCATAGCAGCCATAGCCATAGCCACAGCCATAGCAGCCATAGACATAGCCATAGCCATAGCAACCAATGCAGCTATAGCCATAGCGATATCCGCCATAGTTATTTCCATAGAAGCCATAGTCATAACCACAGCCATAGCAGCCATAGCCATAGCCATAGCCACTGCACTCATAGCCATAGCCATAACCATAGCAGCCATAGGCATAGCAGCCATAGCCATAGCCATAGAAGACATAGCCATGGCCATAGCAGCCATAGCCATAGCCATAGCAGCCATAGCCATAGCCATAGCCATATCAGCCATTGCAATAGCCACAGCAGCCATACCCATAGCCATAGCCATTGCAGCCATAGCCATAGCCTTAGCCGCCATAGCTATTTCTATAGCAGCCATAGCGATAGCCACAGCCATAGCAGCCATAGACATAGCCATAGCCACAGCAGCCAATGCAGCTATAGCCGTAGCCAATGCAGCCATTGCCATAGCCACAGCAGCCTTAGCCATAGCCATAGCCATAGCAGCCATAGCGAGAGCCACAGCAGCCGTAGCCATAGCCAGAGCAGTCATAGCCATAGCGGTAGCCATAGAAGCTATAGCCATGAAGGGCATAGCCATAGCAGCCGTATCCATAGCCATAGCAGCTGTAGCCATAGCGATAGCCATAGAAGCCATAGCCATAAAAGGCATAGCCATAGCCATAGCAGCCATAGCCATAACCATAGCCATTGCAGCCATAGCCATAGCAATAGCCATAGTAGCCACAGCAGCCATAGCCATAGCCATAGCCATAGCAGCCATAGCCATAGCAATAGCCATAGCAGTCATAGTCGTAGCGATAGCCATAAAAGCCATAGCCATAGCAGCCGCAGCCATAGCCATAGCCATAGCAGCCATAGACATAGACATAGCCACAGCAGCCAATCCAGCAATAGCCATAGCCAAACCAGCCAGAGCCACAGCCATAGCAGCCATAGACATAGCCACAGCAGTCTTAGCCATAGCCTCAGCCACAGCAGCCATAGCCATAGTCATAGCCATAGCAGCTATAGCCCTAGCCATAGCCGCCATAGCTATTTCCATAGCAGCCGAGCCATAGCCACAGCCATAGCAGCTATAGACATAGCCATAGCCACAGCAGCCAATGCAGCTATAGCCATAGCCATAGCAGCCATAACCAAGCCACAGCAGCCTTAGCCTTAGACATAGCCATAGAAGCCATAGCCATAGCCATAGCAGTCATAGCCGTAGCGATAGCCATAAAAGCCATAGCCATAGCAGCCGCAGCCATAGCCATAGCCATAGCAGCCATAGCCAAGCCATAGCCATATCGGCCATAACCATAGCCATAGCAGCCATAGCCATAGCCATAGCAGCCATAGCCATGGTCATAGCCATAGCAGCCATAGTTGTAGCCATAGCGGTAGCCATAGCAGCCATAGCCATAGCCATAGCAGCCATAACCATAGCAGCCACAGCCATTGCCATAGCCATAGGGCACAAAGCCATAGCAGCCATAGCCATAGCCATAGCAGCCGTAGCCATAGCCACAGCAGCTACAGCCATACCCACAGCCATAGCAGCCATAGCCATAGCCATAGCAGCCATAACCAAGCCACAGCAGCCTTAGCCTTAGACATAGCCATAGAAGCCATAGCCATAGCCATAGCAGTCATAGCCGTAGCGATAGCCATAAAAGCCATAGCCATAGCAGCCGCAGCCATAGCCATAGCCATAGCAGCCATAGCCAAGCCATAGCCATATCGGCCATAACCATAGCCATAGCAGCCATAGCCATAGCCATAGCAGCCATAGCCATGGTCATAGCCATAGCAGCCATAGTTGTAGCCATAGCGGTAGCCATAGCAGCCATAGCCATAGCCATAGCAGCCATAACCATAGCAGCCACAGCCATTGCCATAGCCATAGGGCACAAAGCCATAGCAGCCATAGCCATAGCCATAGCAGCCGTAGCCATAGCCACAGCAGCTACAGCCATACCCACAGCCATAGCAGCCATAGCCATAGCCATAGCCGTCATAGCCATGGCCATAGTAGCCATTGCCATAGCCATAGCAGCCATAGAGAAGCCATAGCAGCTATAGCCATAGACATAGCCATAGAAGCCATAGCCATAGTCATAGCGATATCCATAGCAGCCATAGGCATAGCCATAGCAGCCATAGCCATAACCATAGCCATAGCAGCCATAGCCATAGCCATAGCAGCCATAGCCATGGTCATAGCCATAGCAGCCATAGCTGTAGCCATAGCGGTAGCCATAGCAGCCATAGCCATAGCCATAGCAGCCATAACCATAGCAGCCACAGCCATCGCCATAGCCATAGCATACATAGCCATAGCAGCCATAGCCATAGCCATAGCAGCCATAGCCATAGCAGCCATAGCCATAGCCACAGCAGCTATAGCCATACCCACAGCCATAGCAGCCATAGCCATAGCCGTAGCAGTCATAGCCATGGCCATAGTAGCCATTGCCATAGCCATAGAAGCCATAGCCATAGCCATAGCAGCCAAAGCCATTGCCATAGCAGCCATACCCATAGCCATAGTCATAGCAGCCATAACCATAGCCATAGCAGACATAGCCGAAGCCATAGCCATAGCCATAGCAGCCATAGCCACAGCCATTGCCATATCAGCCATTGCCATAGCCACAGCAGCCATACCCATAGCCATAGCCATTGCAGCCATAGCCATAGCCTTAGCCGCCATAGCTATTTCTATAGCAGCCATAGCGATAGCCACAGCCATAGCAGCCATAGACATAGACATAGCCACAGCAGCCAATCCAGCTATAGCCATAGCCAAAGCAGCCATAGCCATAGCCATAGCAGCCATAGCCATAGCTGCCATAGCCATAGCCATAGCAGCCGTATCGATAGCCATAGTAGCCTCAGTCATAGCCATAGCAGCCATAGTAGACATAGCCATAGCAATAGCAGACATAGCCATAGCCATAGCCATAGCAACCAATGCAGCTATAGCCATAGCGATATCCGCCATAGTTATTTCCATAGAAGCCATAGTCATAACCACAGCCATAGCAGCCATAGCCATAGCCTTAGCCACTGCAGTCATAGCCGTAGCCATAACCATAGCAGCCATAGGCATAGCAGCCATAGCCATAGCCATAGAAGACATAGCCATGGCCATAGCAGCCATAGCCATAGCCATAGCAGCCATAGCCATAGCCATAGCCATATCAGCCATTGCAATAGCCACAGCAGCCATACCCATAGCCATAGCCATTGCAGCCATAGCCATAGCCTTAGCCGCCATAGCTATTTCTATAGCAGCCATAGCGATAGCCACAGCCATAGCAGCCATAGACATAGCCATAGCCACAGCAGCCAATGCAGCTATAGCCGTAGCCAATGCAGCCATTGCCATAGCCACAGCAGCCTTAGCCATAGCCATAGCCATAGCAGCCATAGCGAGAGCCACAGCAGCCGTAGCCATAGCCAGAGCAGTCATAGCCATAGCGGTAGCCATAGAAGCCATAGCCATGAAGGGCATAGCCATAGCAGCCGTATCCATAGCCATAGCAGCTGTAGCCATAGCGATAGCCATAGAAGCCATAGCCATAAAAGGCATAGTCATAGCCATAGCAGCCATAGCCATAACCATAGCCATAGCAGCCATAGCCATAGCAATAGCCATAGTAGCCATAGCAGCCATAGCCATAGCCATAGCCATAGCAGCCATAGCCATAGCAATAGCCATAGCAGTCATAGTCGTAGCGATAGCCATAAAAGCCATAGCCATAGCAGCCGCAGCCATATCCATAGCCATAGCAGCCATAGCCATAGCAATAGCCATAGTAGCCATAGCAGCCATAGCCATAGCCATAGCCATAGCAGTCATCGCAGTAGCCGTAGCAGCCATAGCCAAAGCCATAGCAGCCATAGCCATAGCCATAGCAGCCATAGCCATAGCCATAGCCACTGCAGTCATAGCCATAGCCATAACCATAGCAGCCATAGGCATAGCAGCCATAGCCATAGCCATAGAAGACATAGCCATGGCCATAGCAGCCATAGCCATAGCCATAGCAGCCATAGCCATAGCCATAGCCATATCAGCCATTGCAATAGCCACAGCAGCCATACCCATAGCCATAGCCATTGCAGCCATAGCCATAGCCTTAGCCGCCATAGCTATTTCTATAGCAGCCATAGCGATAGCCACAGCCATAGCAGCCATAGACATAGCCATAGCCACAGCAGCCAATGCAGCTATAGCCGCAGCCAATGCAGCCATTGCCATAGCCACAGCAGCCTTAGCCATAGCCATAGCCATAGCAGCCATAGCGAGAGCCACAGCAGCCGTAGCCATAGCCAGAGCAGTCATAGCCATAGCGGTAGCCATAGAAGCCATAGCCATGAAGGGCATAGCCATAGCAGCCGTATCCATAGCCATAGCAGCTGTAGCCATAGCGATAGCCATAGAAGGCATAGCCATAAAAGGCATAGCCATAGCCATAGCAGCCATAGCCATAACCATAGCCATAGCAGCCATAGCCATAGCAATAGCCATAGTAGCCATAGCAGCCATAGCCATAGCCATAGCCATAGCAGCCATAGCCATAGCAATAGCCATAGCAGTCATAGTCGTAGCGATAGCCATAAAAGCCATAGCCATAGCAGCCGCAGCCATATCCATAGCCATAGCAGCCATAGACATAGACATAGCCACAGCAGCCAATCCAGCTATAGCCATAGCCAAAGCAGCCAGAGCCACAGCCATAGCAGCCATAGACATAGCCACAGCAGTCTTAGCCATAGCCACAGCCACAGCAGCCATAGCCATAGTCATAGCCATAGCAGCTATAGCCCTAGCCATAGCCGCCATAGCTATTTCCATAGCATCCGAGCCATAGCCACAGCCATAGCAGCTATAGACATAGCCATAGCCACAGCACCCAATGCAGCTATAGCCATAGCCATAGCAGCCATAACCAAGCCATAGCAGCCTTAGCCTTAGACATAGCCATAGAAGCCATAGCCATAGCCATAGCAGTCATAGCCGTAGCGATAGCCATAAAAGCCATAGCCATAGCAGCCGCAGCCATAGCCATAGCCATAGCAGCCATAGCCAAGCCATAGCCATATCGGCCATAACCATAGCCATAGCAGCCATAGCCATAGCCATAGCAGCCATAGCCATGGTCATAGCCATAGCAGCCATAGCTGTAGCCATAGCGGTAGCCATAGCAGCCATAGCCATAGCCATAGCAGCCATAACCATAGCAGCCATAGCCATTGCCATAGCCATAGGGTACATAGCCATAGCAGCCATAGCCATAGCCATAGCAGCCGTAGCCATAGCCACAGCAGCTACAGCCATACCCACAGCCATAGCAGCCATAGCCATAGCCATAGCCGTCATAGCCATGGCCATAGTAGCCATTGCCATAGCCACAGCATCTATAGCCATACCCACAGCCATAGCAGCCATAGCCATAGCCGTAGCAGTCATAGCCATGGCCATAGTAGCCATTGCCATAGCCATAGAAGCCATAGCCATAGCCATAGCAGCCAAAGCCATTGCCATAGCAGCCATACCCATAGCCATAGTCATAGCAGCCATAACCATAGCCATAGCAGACATAGCCGAAGCCATAGCCATAGCCATAGCAGCCATAGCCACAGCCATTGCCATATCAGCCATAGTCAAAGCCATAGCAGCCATAGCCATAGCCATAGCCATAGCAGCCATAGCCATAGCCACAGCCATAGCAGCCATTGCCATAGCCATGGTGGCCATAGCAGCCATAGCCGTAGCCATAGCCATAGCCATAGCAGACATAGCCATAGCCATAGCAGCCATAGCAGACATAGCCATAGCCATAGCCATAGCAGTCATCGCGGTAGCCGTAGCAGCCATAGCCATAGCCATAGCAGCCATAGCCATGGCCATACCAGACCTAGCCGTAGCCATAGCAGCCATATTCATAGCCATAGCCATAGCAGCCATGGCCATAGCCATAGCAGCCATAGTAGCCATAGCCAAAGCCACAGCAGCCATAGCCATAGCCATAGCAGTCATAGCCATGGCCATAGTAGCCATTGCCATAGCCATAGCAGCCACAGCCATAGCCATAGCAGCCAAAGACATTGCCATAGCAGCCATACCCATAGCCATAGCCATAGCAGCCATAACCATAGCCATAGCAGACATAGCCGAAGCCATAGCCATAGCCATAGCAGCCATAGCCATAGCCATAGCCATTGCAGCCATAGACATTTTCATACCCATAGCAGCCACAGCAGTAGCCATAGCGATAGCCATAGCAGCCATTGGCATAGCCATAGCAGCCATGGCCATAATCATAGCATACATAGCCATAGCAGCCATAGCCATAGCCATAGCAGCCATAGCCATAGCAGCCATAGCCATAGCAGCAATGGCCATAGCAGCCATAGCCATAGCCATGGCAGCCAAAGCCATAGCCATAGCCATAGTAGTCATAGCAGCCATAGCCATAACAGCCATAGCCATGGCCATAGCCATAGAAGCCATAGCCATAGCAGCCATGGCCATTGCCATAGCCATATTAGCCATAGCCATAGCCATAGCCATAGCAGCTATAGCCATAGCCAAACCAGTCACGGCAATAGCCATAGCACGCGTAGCCATTGTCATGGCGGCTATAGCCATAGCCATAGCAGCCATAGCCATAGCAGACGCAGCGATAGCCATAGCCATAGCAGACGTAGACATAGCCATAGCAGCCATAGCCATAGCAATAGCCATAGCAGCCAGAGCCATAGCCATAGCCATAGCAGTCCTCGCGGTAGCCGTAGCAGCCATAGCCAAAGCCATAGCAGACATAGCCATAGCCATAGCGATATCCATAGCAGCCATAGGCATGGCCATAGCAGCCATAGCCATAACCATAGCCATAGCAGCTATAGCCATAGCCATTGCAGCCATAGACATTTTCATACCCACAGCAGCCATAGCAGTAGCCATAGCGATAGCCATAGCAGCCATAGGCATAGCCATAGCAGCCATGGCCATAGTCATAGCATACATAGCCATAGCAGCCATAGCCATAGCCATAGCAGCCATAGCCATAGCAGCCATAGCCATAGCAGCAATGGCCATAGCAGCCATAGCCATAGCCATGGCAGCCAAAGCCATAGCCATAGCCATAGTAGCCATAGCAGCCATAGCCATAGCAGCCATAGCCATAGCCATAGCCATAGAAGCCATAGCCATAGCAGCCATGGCCATTCCCATAGCCATAGCAGCCATAGCCATAGCCATAGCCATAGCAGCTATAGCCATAGCCAAACCAGTCACGGCCATAGCCATAGCACGCGCAGCCATTGTCATGGCGGCTATAGCCATAGCCATAGCAGCCATAGCCATAGCAGACGCAGCGATAGTCATAGCCATAGCAGACGTAGGCATAGCCATAGCAGCCATAGCCATAGCAATAGCCATAGCAGCCAGAGCCATAGGCATAGCCATAGCAGTCCTCGCGGTAGCCGTAGCAACCATAGCCAAAGCCATAGCAGCCATAGCCATAGCCATAGCACCCATAGCCATAGCCATAGCAGACATAGCCATAGCCATAGCAGCCATATCCATAGCCATAGCAATAGCAGTCATAACCATAGCCAAACAAGTCACGGCCATAGCAATAGCACGCGTAGCCATTGTCATGGCGGCTATAGCCATAGCCATAGCAGCCATAGCCATAAGAGACGCAGCGATAGCCATAGCCATAGCAGACGTAGACATAGCCATAGCAGCCATAGCCATAGCAATAGCCATAGCAGACATAGCCATAGCCATAGCCATAGCAGTCATCGCGGTATCCGTAGCAGCCATAGCCATAGCCATAGCAGCCATAGCCATGGCCATACCAGACCTAGCCGTAGCCATAGCAGCCATATCCATAGCCATAGCCATAGCAGCCATGGCCATAGCCATAGCAGCCATAGTAGCCATAGCAAAAGCCACAGCAGCCATAGCCATAGCCATAGCAGTCATAGCCATAGCCATAGCAGCCATATCCATAGCCATAGCAATAGCAGCCATAACCATAGCAAAAGCAGCCATAGCCATTGCAGCCGCAGCCATAGCCATAGCCATAGCAGCCATTGCCTTAGCCATGGCGGCCCTAGCAGACATAGCCGTATCCATAGCCATTGCCATAGCAGCCATAGCAATAGCCATAGCAGCCATAGCCATAACCATAGCCATAACAGCCATAGCCATAGCAATAGCCATAGTAGCCATAGCAGCCATAGCCATAGCAGCCAGTGCCATAGCCATAGCAGCCATAGCCATAGCCATAGCAGCCATAGCCATAGCCATAGCCATAGCAGTCATCGCGGTAGCCGTAGCAGCCATAGCCAAAGCCATAGCAGCCATAGCCATAGCCATAGCAGCCATAGCCATGGCCATACCAGACATAGCCGCATCCATAGCAGCCATATCCATAGCCATAGCCATAGCAGCCATAGCCATAGCCATAGCAGCCATAGTAGCCATAGCCAAAGCCACAGCAGCCATAGCCACAGCCATAGCAGTCGTAGCCATAGCCGTAGCAGCCATATCCATAGCCATAGCCATAGCAGCCATAACCATAGCCAAAGCAGCCATAGCCATTGCAGCCGCAGCCATATACGTAGCCATAGCACCCATAGCCAAGCCATAGCAGCCTTAGCCATAGCCACAGCAGCTATAGCCATACGCACAGCCATAGCAGCCATAACCATAGCCATAGCAGCCAAAGACATTGCCATAGCAGCCATACCCATAGCCATAGCCATAGCAGCCATAGCCATAGCCATAGCACCCATAGCCATAGCCATAGCAGCCATAGCCATAGCCATAGCAGCCATAGCCATGGCCATACCAGACATAGCCGTATCCATAGCAGCCATATCCATAGCCATAGCCATAACAGCCATAGCCATAGCAATAGCCATAGTAGCCATAGCAGCCATAGCCATAGCAGCCAGTGCCATAGCCATAGCAGCCATAGCCATAGCCATAGCAGCCATAGCCATAGCCATAGCCATAGCAGCCATAGCCATAGCCATAGCACCCATAGCCATAGCCATAGCAGACATAGCCATAGCCATAGCAGCCATATCCATAGCCATAGCAATAGCAGTCATAACCATAGCCAAACAAGTCACGGCCATAGCAATAGCACGCGTAGCCATTGTCATGGCGGCTATAGCCATAGCCATAGCAGCCATAGCCATAAGAGACGCAGCGATAGCCATAGCCATAGCAGACGTAGACATAGCCATAGCAGCCATAGCCATAGCAATAGCCATAGCAGACATAGCCATAGCCATAGCCATAGCAGTCATCGCGGTATCCGTAGCAGCCATAGCCATAGCCATAGCAGCCATAGCCATGGCCATACCAGACCTAGCCGTAGCCATAGCAGCCATATCCATAGCCATAGCCATAGCAGCCATGGCCATAGCCATAGCAGCCATAGTAGCCATAGCAAAAGCCACAGCAGCCATAGCCATAGCCATAGCAGTCATAGCCATAGCCATAGCAGCCATATCCATAGCCATAGCAATAGCAGCCATAACCATAGCAAAAGCAGCCATAGCCATTGCAGCCGCAGCCATAGCCATAGCCATAGCAGCCATTGCCTTAGCCATGGCGGCCCTAGCAGACATAGCCGTATCCATAGCCATTGCCATAGCAGCCATAGCAATAGCCATAGCAGCCATAGCCATAACCATAGCCATAACAGCCATAGCCATAGCAATAGCCATAGTAGCCATAGCAGCCATAGCCATAGCAGCCAGTGCCATAGCCATAGCAGCCATAGCCATAGCCATAGCAGCCATAGCCATAGCCATAGCCATAGCAGTCATCGCGGTAGCCGTAGCAGCCATAGCCAAAGCCATAGCAGCCATAGCCATAGCCATAGCAGCCATAGCCATGGCCATACCAGACATAGCCGCATCCATAGCAGCCATATCCATAGCCATAGCCATAGCAGCCATAGCCATAGCCATAGCAGCCATAGTAGCCATAGCCAAAGCCACAGCAGCCATAGCCACAGCCATAGCAGTCGTAGCCATAGCCGTAGCAGCCATATCCATAGCCATAGCCATAGCAGCCATAACCATAGCCAAAGCAGCCATAGCCATTGCAGCCGCAGCCATATACGTAGCCATAGCACCCATAGCCAAGCCATAGCAGCCTTAGCCATAGCCACAGCAGCTATAGCCATACGCACAGCCATAGCAGCCATAACCATAGCCATAGCAGTCATAGCCATGGCCATAGTAGCCATTGCCATAGCCATAGCAGCCACAGCCATAGCCATAGCAGCCAAAGACATTGCCATAGCAGCCATACCCATAGCCATAGCCATAGCAGCCATAACCATAGCCATAGCAGACATAGCCGAAGCCATAGCCATAGCCATAGCAGCCATAGCCATAGCCATAGCAGCCATAGCCATAGCCATAGCCATTGCAGCCATAGACATTTTCATACCCATAGCAGCCACAGCAGTAGCCATAGCGATAGCCATAGCAGCCATTGGCATAGCCATAGCAGCCATGGCCATAATCATAGCATACATAGCCATAGCAGCCATAGCCATAGCCATAGCAGCCATAGCCATAGCAGCCATAGCCATAGCAGCAATGGCCATAGCAGCCATAGCCATAGCCATGGCAGCCAAAGCCATAGCCATAGCCATAGTAGCCATAGCAGCCACAGCCATAGCAGCCATAGCCATAGCCATAGCCATAGAAGCCATAGCCATAGCAGCCATGGCCATTGCCATAGCCATAGCAGCCATAGCCATAGCCATAGCCATAGCCAAACCAGTCACGGCCATAGCCATAGCACGCGTAGCCATTGTCATGGCGGCTATAGCCATAGCCATAGCAGCCATAGCCATAGCAGACGCAGCGATAGCCATAGCCATAGCAGACGTAGACATAGCCATAGCAGCCATAGCCATAGCAATAGCCATAGCAGCCAGAGCCATAGCCATAGCCATAGCAGTCCTCGCGGTAGCCGTAGCAGCCATAGCCAAAGCCATAGCAGCCATAGCCATAGCCATAGCAGCCATAGCCATAGCCATAGCCATAGAAGCCATAGCCATAGCAGCCATGGCCATTGCCATAGCCATAGCAGCCATAGCCATTGCCATAGCCATAGCAGCTATAGCCATAGCCAAACCAGTCACGGCCATAGCCATAGCACGCGTAGCCATTGTCATGGCGGCTATAGCCATAGCCATAGCAGCCATAGCCATAGCAGACGCAGCGATAGCCATAGCCATAGCAGACGTAGACATAGCCATAGCAGCCATAGCCATAGCAATAGCCATAGCAGCCAGAGCCATAGGCATAGCCATAGCAGTCCTCGCGGTAGCCGTAGCAGCCATAGCCAAAGCCATAGCAGCCATAGCCATAGCCATAGCAGCCATAGCCATAGCCATAGCAGCCATAGCCATAGCAGCCATAGCCATAGCAGCCATAGCCATAGCCATAGCCATAGCAGCCATAGCCATAGCAGCCATAGCCATAGCCATAGCAGCCAAAGCCATAGCAGCCATAGACATAGCCATAGTAGCCATAGTCATTGCCATAGCAGCTATAGCCATTGCAGCCATAGCCATAGCCATAGCAGCCATAGCCATAGCAGCCATAGCCATAGCCATAGCAGCCATAGCCATAGCCATAGCCATAGCAGTCATCGCGGTAGCCGTAGCAGCCATAGCCAAAGCCATAGCAGCCATAGCCATAGCCATAGCAGCCATAGCCATGGCCATACCAGACATAGCCGCAGCCATAGCAGCCATATCCATAGCCATAGCCATAGCAGCCATAGCCATAGCCATAGCAGCCATAGTAGACATAGCCAAAGCCACAGCAGCCATAGCCATAGCCATAGCAGTTGTAGCCATAGCCGTAGCAGCCATATCCAGAGCCATAGCCATAGCAGCCATAACCATAGCCAAAGCAGCCATAGCCATTGCAGCCGCAGCCATAGCCATAGCCATAGCAGCCATAGCCAAAGCAATAGCCATAGCAGCCAGAGCCATAGGCATAGCCATAGCAGTCCTCGCGGTAGCCGTAGCAGCCATAGCCAAAGCCATAGCAGCCATAGCCATAGCCATAGCAGCCATAGCCATAGCCATAGCAGACATAGCCATAGCCATAGCAGCCATATCCATAGCCATAGCAATAGCAGCCATAACCATAGCCAAACAAGTCACGGCCATAGCAATAGCACGCGTAGCCATTGTCATGGCGGCTATAGCCATAGCCATAGCAGCCATAGCC
This sequence comes from Calliopsis andreniformis, assembly GCF_051401765.1. NCBI lineage: Eukaryota > Metazoa > Arthropoda > Insecta > Hymenoptera > Andrenidae > Calliopsis > Calliopsis andreniformis. Next base: position 3,842,622 of record NW_027480456.1, on the reverse strand, counting down.
ATAAGAGACGCAGCGATAGCCATAGCCATAGCAGACGTAGACATAGCCATAGCAGCCATAGCCATAGCAATAGCCATAGCAGACATAGCCATAGCCATAGCCATAGCAGTCATCGCGGTAGCCGTAGCAGCCATAGCCATAGCCATAGCAGCCATAGCCATGGCCATACCAGACCTAGCCGTAGCCATAGCAGCCATATCCATAGCCATAGCCATAGCAGCCATGGCCATAGCCATAGCAGCCATAGTAGCCATAGCCAAAGCCACAGCAGCCATAGCCATAGCCATAGCAGTCATAGCCATAGCCATAGCAGCCATATCCATAGCCATAGCAATAGCAGCCATAACCATAGCCAAAGCAGCCATAGCCATTGCAGCCGCAGCCATAGCCATAGCCATAGCAGCCATTGCCTTAGCCATGGCGGCCCTAGCAGACATAGCCGTATCCATAGCCATTGCCATAGCAGCCATAGCAATAGCCATAGCAATAGCCATAGCAGCCATAGCCATAACCATAGCCATAGCAGCCATAGCCATAGCAATAGCCATAGTAGCCATAGCAGCCATAGCCATAGCAGCCAGTGCCATAGCCATAGCAGCCATAGCCATAGCCATAGCAGCCATAGCCATAGCCATAGCCATAGCAGTCTTCGCGGTAGCCGTAGCAGCCATAGCCAAAGCCATAGAAGACATAGCCATAGCCATAGCGATATCCATAGCAGCCATAGGCATGGCCATAGCAGCCATAGCCATAACCATAGCCATAGCAGCTATAGCCATAGCCATTGCAGCCATAGACATTTTCATACCCACAGCAGCCATAGCAGTAGCCATAGCGATAGCCATAGCAGCCATAGGCATAGCCATAGCAGCCATGGCCATAGTCATAGCATACATAGCCATAGCAGCCATAGCCATAGCCATAGCAGCCATAGCCATAGCAGCCATAGCCATAGCAGCAATGGCCATAGCAGCCATAGCCATAGCCATGGCAGCCAAAGCCATAGCCATAGCCATAGTAGCCATAGCAGCCATAGCCATAGCAGCCATAGCCATAGCCATAGCCATAGAAGCCATAGCCATAGCAGCCATGGCCATTGCCATAGCCATAGCAGCCATAGCCATAGCCATAGCCATAGCAGCTATAGCCATAGCCAAACCAGTCACGGCCATAGCCATAGCACGCGCAGCCATTGTCATGGCGGCTATAGCCATAGCCATAGCAGCCATAGCCATAGCAGACGCAGCGATAGCCATAGCCATAGCAGACGTAGACATAGCCATAGCAGCCATAGCCATAGCAATAGCCATTGCAGCCAGAGCCATAGGCATAGCCATAGCAGTCCTCGCGGTAGCCGTAGCAACCATAGCCAAAGCCATAGCAGCCATAGCCATAGCCATAGCAGCCATAGCCATAGACATAGCAGACATAGCCATAGCCATAGCAGCCATATCCATAGCCATAGCAATAGCAGTCATAACCATAGCCAAACAAGTCACGGCCATAGCAATAGCACGCGTAGCCATTGTCATGGCGGCTATAGCCATAGCCATAGCAGCCATAGCCATAAGAGACGCAGCGATAGCCATAGCCATAGCAGACGTAGACATAGCCATAGCAGCCATAGCCATAGCAATAGCCATAGCAGACATAGCCATAGCCATAGCCATAGCAGTCATCGCGGTAGCCGTAGCAGCCATAGCCATAGCCATAGCAGCCATAGCCATGGCCATACCAGACCTAGCCGTAGCCATAGCAGCCATATCCATAGCCATAGCCATAGCAGCCATGGCCATAGCCATAGCAGCCATAGTAGCCATAGCCAAAGCCACAGCAGCCATAGCCATAGCCATAGCAGTCATAGCCATAGCCATAGCAGCCATATCCATAGCCATAGCAATAGCAGCCATAACCATAGCAAAAGCAGCCATAGCCATTGCAGCCGCAGCCATAGCCATAGCCATAGCAGCCATTGCCTTAGCCATGGCGGCCCTAGCAGACATAGCCGTATCCATAGCCATTGCCATAGCAGCCATAGCAATAGCCATAGCAGTCATAGCCATAGGCATAGCCATAGCAGTCCTCGCGGTAGCCGTAGCAACCATAGCCAAAGCCATAGCAGCCATAGCCATAGCCATAGCAGCCATAGCCATAGCCATAGCAGACATAGCCATAGCCATAGCAGCCATATCCATAGCCATAGCAATAGCAGCCATAACCATAGCCAAACAAGTCACGGCCATAGCAATAGCACGCGTAGCCATTGTCATGGCGGCTATAGCCATAGCCATAGCAGCCATAGCCATAAGAGACGCAGCGATAGCCATAGCCATAGCAGATGTAGACATAGCCATAGCAGCCATAGCCATAGCAATAGCCATAGCAGACATAGCCATAGCCATAGCCATAGCAGTCATCGCGGTAGCCGTAGCAGCCATAGCCATAGCCATAGCAGCCATAGCCATGGCCATACCAGACCTAGCCGGAGCCATAGCAGCCATATCAATAGCCATAGCCATAGCAGCCATGGCCATAGCCATAGCAGCCATAGTAGCCATAGCCATAGCAAAAGCAGCCATAGCCATTGCAGCCGCAGCCATAGCCATAGCCATAGCAGCCATTGCCTTAGCCATGGCGGCCCTAGCAGACATAGCCGTATCCATAGCCATTGCCATAGCAGCCATAGCAATAGCCATAGCAGCCATAGCCATAACCATAGCCATAACAGCCATAGCCATAGCAATAGCCATAGTAGCCATAGCAGCCATAGCCATAGCAGCCAGTGCCATAGCCATAGCAGCCATAGCCATAGCCATAGCAGCCATAGCCATAGCCATAGCCATAGCAGTTATCGCGGTAGCCGTAGCAGCCATAGCCAAAGCCATAGCAGCCATAGCCATAGCCATAGCAGCCATAGCCATGGCCATACCAGACATAGCCGCATCCATAGCAGCCATATCCATAGCCATAGCCATAGCAGCCATAGCCATAGCCATAGCAGCCATAGTAGCCATAGCCAAAGCCACAGCAGCCATAGCCATAGCCATAGCAGTCGTAGCCATAGCCGTAGCAGCCATATCCATAGCCATAGCCATAGCAGCCATAACCATAGCCAAAGCAGCCATAGGCATTGCAGCCGCAGCCATATACGTAGCCATAGCACCCATAGCCAAGCCATAGCAGCCTTAGCCATAGCCACAGCAGCTATAGCCATACCCACAGCCATAGCAGCCATAGCCATAGCCATAGCAGTCATAGCCATGGCCATAGTAGCCATTGCCATAGCCATAGCAGCCACAGCCATAGCCATAGCAGCCAAAGCCATAGCCATAGCAGTCATCGCGGTAGCCGTAGCAGCCATAGCCAAAGCCATAGCAGCCATAGCCATAGCCATAGCAGCCATAGCCATGGCCATACCAGACATAGCCGCAGCCATAGCAGCCATATCCATAGCCATAGCCATAGCAGCCATAGCCATAGCCATAGCAGCCATAGTAGACATAGCCAAAGCCACAGCAGCCATAGCCATAGCCATAGCAGTCGTAGCCATAGCCGTAGCAGCCATATCCATAGCCATAGCCATAGCAGCCATAACCATAGCCAAAGCAGCCATAGCCATTGCAGCCGCAGCCATAGCCATAGCCATAGCAGCCATAGCCAAAGCAATAGCCATAGCAGCCAGAGCCATAGGCATAGCCATAGCAGTCCTCGCGGTAGCCGTAGCAGCCATAGCCAAAGCCATAGCAGCCATAGCCATAGCCATAGCAGCCATAGCCATAGCCATAGCAGACATAGCCATAGCCATAGCAGCCATATCCATAGCCATAGCAATAGCAGCCATAACCATAGCCAAACAAGTCACGGCCATAGCAATAGCACGCGTAGCCATTGTCATGGCGGCTATAGCCATAGCCATAGCAGCCATAGCCATAAGAGACGCAGCGATAGCCATCGCCATAGCAGACGTAGACATAGCCATAGCAGCCATAGCCATAGCAATAGCCATAGCAGACATAGCCATAGCCATAGCCATAGCAGTCATCGCGGTAGCCGTAGCAGCCATAGCCATAGCCATAGCAGCCATAGCCATGGCCATACCAGACCTAGCCGTAGCCATAGCAGCCATATCCATAGCCATAGCCATAGCAGCCATGGCCATAGCCATAGCAGCCATAGTAGCCATAGCCAAAGCCACAGCAGCCATAGCCATAGCCATAGCAGTCATAGCCATAGCCATAGCAGCCATATCCATAGCCATAGCAATAGCAGCCATAACCATAGCCAAAGCAGCCATAGCCATTGCAGCCGCAGCCATAGCCATAGCCATAGCAGCCATTGCCTTAGCCATGGCGGCCCTAGCAGACATAGCCGTATCCATAGCCATTGCCATAGCAGCCATAGCAATAGCCATAGCAATAGCCATAGCAGCCATAGCCATAACCATAGCCATAGCAGCCATAGCCATAGCAATAACCATAGTAGCCATAGCAGCCATAGCCATAGCAGCCAGTGCCATAGCCATAGCAGCCATAGCCATAGCCATAGCAGACATAGCCATAGCCATAGCGATATCCATAGCAGCCATAGGCATGGCCATAGCAGCCATAGCCATAACCATAGCCATAGCAGCTATAGCCATAGCCATTGCAGCCATAGACATTTTCATACCCACAGCAGCCATAGCAGTAGCCATAGCGATAGCCATAGCAGCCATAGGCATAGCCATAGCAGCCATGGCCATAGTCATAGCATACATAGCCATAGCAGCCATAGCCATAGCCATAGCAGCCATAGCCATAGCAGCCATAGGCATAGCAACAATGGCCATAGCAGCCATAGCCATAGCCATGGCAGCCAAAGCCATAGCCATAGCCATAGTAGCCATAGCAGCCATAGCCATAGCAGCCATAGCCATAGCCATAGCCATAGAAGCCATAGCCATAGCAGCCATGGCCATTGCCATAGCCATAGCAGCCATAGCCATAGCCATAGCCATAGCAGCTATAGCCATAGCCAAACCAGTCACGGCCATAGCCATAGCACGCGCAGCCATTGTCATGGCGGCTATAGCCATAGCCATAGCAGCCATAGCCATAGCAGACGCAGCGATAGCCATAGCCATAGCAGACGTAGACATAGCCATAGCAGCCATAGCCATAGCAATAGCCATAGCAGCCAGAGCCATAGGCATAGCCATAGCAGTCCTCGCGGTAGCCGTAGCAACCATAGCCAAAGCCATAGCAGCCATAGCCATAGCCATAGCAGCCATAGCCATAGCCATAGCAGACATAGCCATAGCCATAGCAGCCATATCCATAGCCATAGCAATAGCAGTCATAACCATAGCCAAACAAGTCACGGCCATAGCAATAGCACGCGTAGCCATTGTCATGGCGGCTATAGCCATAGCCATAGCAGCCATAGCCATAAGAGACGCAGCGATAGCCATAGCCATAGCAGACGTAGACATAGCCATAGCAGCCATAGCCATAGCAATAGCCATAGCAGACATAGCCATAGCCATAGCCATAGCAGTCATCGCGGTAGCCGTAGCAGCCATAGCCATAGCCATAGCAGCCATAGCCATGGCCATACCAGACCTAGCCGTAGCCATAGCAGCCATATCCATAGCCATAGCCATAGCAGCCATGGCCATAGCCATAGCAGCCATAGTAGCCATAGCCAAAGCCACAGCAGCCATAGCCATAGCCATAGCAGTCATAGCCATAGCCATAGCAGCCATATCCATAGCCATAGCAATAGCAGCCATAACCATAGCAAAAGCAGCCATAGCCATTGCAGCCGCAGCCATAGCCATAGCCATAGCAGCCATTGCCTTAGCCATGGCGGCCCTAGCAGACATAGCCGTATCCATAGCCATTGCCATAGCAGCCATAGCAATAGCCATAGCAGTCATAGCCATAGGCATAGCCATAGCAGTCCTCGCGGTAGCCGTAGCAACCATAGCCAAAGCCATAGCAGCCATAGCCATAGCCATAGCAGCCATAGCCATAGCCATAGCAGACATAGCCATAGCCATAGCAGCCATATCCATAGCCATAGCAATAGCAGCCATAACCATAGCCAAACAAGTCACGGCCATAGCAATAGCACGCGTAGCCATTGTCATGGCGGCTATAGCCATAGCCATAGCAGCCATAGCCATAAGAGACGCAGCGATAGCCATAGCCATAGCAGACGTAGACATAGCCATAGCAGCCATAGCCATAGCAATAGCCATAGCAGACATAGCCATAGCCATAGCCATAGCAGACATCGCGGTAGCCGTAGCAGCCATAGCCATAGCCATAGCAGCCATAGCCATGGCCATACCAGACCTAGCCGTAGCCATAGCAGCCATATCCATAGCCATAGCCATAGCAGCCATGGCCATAGCCATAGCAGCCATAGTAGCCATAGCCAAAGCCACAGCAGCCATAGCCATAGCCATAGCAGTCATAGCCATAGCCATAGCAGCCATATCCATAGCCATAGCAATAGCAGCCATAACCATAGCAAAAGCAGCCATAGCCATTGCAGCCGCAGCCATAGCCATAGCCATAGCAGCCATTGCCTTAGCCATGGCGGCCCTAGCAGACATAGCCGTATCCATAGCCATTGCCATAGCAGCCATAGCAATAGCCATAGCAGCCATAGCCATAACCATAGCCATAACAGCCATAGCCATAGCAATAGCCATAGTAGCCATAGCAGCCATAGCCATAGCAGCCCGTGCCATAGCCATAGCAGCCATAGCCATAGCCATAGCAGCCATAGCCATAGCCATAGCCATAGCAGTCATCGCGGTAGCCGTAGCAGCCATAGCCAAAGCCATAGCAGCCATAGCCATAGCCATAGCAGCCATAGCCATGGCCATACCAGACATAGCCGCATCCATAGCAGCCATATCCATAGCCATAGCCATAGCAGCCATAGCCATAGCCATAGCAGCCATAGTAGCCATAGCCAAAGCCACAGCAGCCATAGCCATAGCCATAGCAGTCGTAGCCATAGCCGTAGCAGCCATATCCATAGCCATAGCCATAGCAGCCATAACCATAGCCAAAGCAGCCATAGGCATTGCAGCCGCAGCCATATACGTAGCCATAGCACCCATAGCCAAGCCATAGCAGCCTTAGCCATAGCCACAGCAGCTATAGCCATACCCACAGCCATAGCAGCCATAGCCATAGCCATAGCAGTCATAGCCATGGCCATAGTAGCCATTGCCATAGCCATAGCAGCCACAGCCATAGCCATAGCAGCCAAAGCCATAGCCATAGCAGTCATCGCGGTAGCCGTAGCAGCCATAGCCAAAGCCATAGCAGCCATAGCCATAGCCATAGCAGCCATAGCCATGGCCATACCAGACATAGCCGCAGCCATAGCAGCCATATCCATAGCCATAGCCATAGCAGCCATAGCCATAGCCATAGCAGCCATAGTAGACATAGCCAAAGCCACAGCAGCCATAGCCATAGCCATAGCAGTCGTAGCCATAGCCGTAGCAGCCATATCCATAGCCATAGCCATAGCAGCCATAACCATAGCCAAAGCAGCCATAGCCATTGCAGCCGCAGCCATAGCCATAGCCATAGCAGCCATAGCCAAAGCAATAGCCATAGCAGCCAGAGCCATAGGCATAGCCATAGCAGTCCTCGCGGTAGCCGTAGCAGCCATAGCCAAAGCCATAGCAGCCATAGCCATAGCCATAGCAGCCATAGCCATAGCCATAGCAGACATAGCCATAGCCATAGCAGCCATATCCATAGCCATAGCAATAGCAGCCATAACCATAGCCAAACAAGTCACGGCCATAGCAATAGCACGCGTAGCCATTGTCATGGCGGCTATAGCCATAGCCATAGCAGCAATAGCCATAAGAGACGCAGCGATAGCCATAGCCATAGCAGACGTAGACATAGCCATAGCAGCCATAGCCATAGCAATAGCCATAGCAGACATAGCCATAGCCATAGCCATAGCAGTCATCGCGGTAGCCGTAGCAGCCATAGCCATAGCCATAGCAGCCATAGCCATGGCCATACCAGACCTAGCCGTAGCCATAGCAGCCATATCCATAGCCATAGCCATAGCAGCCATGGCCATAGCCATAGCAGCCATAGTAGCCATAGCCAAAGCCACAGCAGCCATAGCCATAGCCATAGCAGTCATAGCCATAGCCATAGCAGCCATATCCATAGCCATAGCAGTAGCAGCCATAACCATAGCCAAAGCAGCCATAGCCATTGCAGCCGCAGCCATAGCCATAGCCATAGCAGCCATTGCCTTAGCCATGGCGGCCCTAGCAGACATAGCCGTATCCATAGCCATTGCCATAGCAGCCATAGCAATAGCCATAGCAATAGCCATAGCAGCCATAGCCATAACCATAGCCATAGCAGCCATAGCCATAGCAATAACCATAGTAGCCATAGCAGCCATAGCCATAGCAGCCAGTGCCATAGCCATAGCAGCCATAGCCATAGCCATAGCAGCCATAGCCATAGCCATAGCCATAGCAGTCTTCGCGGTAGCCGTAGCAGCCATAGCCAAAGCCATAGCAGACATAGCCATAGCCATAGCGATATCCATAGCAGCCATAGGCATGGCCATAGCAGCCATAGCCATAACCATAGCCATAGCAGCTATAGCCATAGCCATTGCAGCCATAGACATTTTCATACCCACAGCAGCCATAGCAGTAGCCATAGCGATAGCCATAGCAGCCATAGGCATAGCCATAGCAGCCATGGCCATAGTCATAGCATACATAGCCATAGCAGCCATAGCCATAGCCATAGCAGCCATAGCCATAGCAGCCATAGCCATAGCAGCAATGGCCATAGCAGCCATAGCCATAGCCATGGCAGCCAAAGCCATAGCCATAGCCATAGTAGCCATAGCAGCCATAGCCAAAGCAGCCATAGCCATTGCAGCCGCAGCCATAGCCATAGCCATAGCAGCCATTGCCTTAGCCATGGCGGCCCTAGCAGACATAGCCGTATCCATAGCCATTGCCATAGCAGCCATAGCAATAGCCATAGCAGCCATAGCCATAACCATAGCCATAGCAGCCATAGCCATAGCCATAGCAGCCAGTGCCATAGCCATAGCAGCCATAGCCATAGCCATAGCAGCCATAGCCATAGCCAAACAAGTCACGGCCATAGCAATAGCACGCGTAGCCATTGTCATGGCGGCTATAGCCATAGCCATAGCAGCCATAGCCATAAGAGACGCAGCGATAGCCATAGCCATAGCAGACGTAGACGTAGCCATAGCAGCCATAGCCATAGCAATAGCCATAGCAGCCAGAGCCATAGGCATAGCCATAGCAGTCCTCGCGGTAGCCGTAGCAACCATAGCCAAAGCCATAGCAGCCATAGCCATAGCCATAGCAGCCATAGCCATAGCCATAGCAGACATAGCCATAGCCATAGCAGCAATATCCATAGCCATAGCAATAGCAGCCATAACCATAGCCAAACAAGTCACGGCCATAGCAATAGCACGCGTAGCCATTGTCATGGCGGCTATAGCCATAGCCATAGCAGCCATAGCCATAAGAGACGCAGCGATAGCCATAGCCATAGCAGACGTAGACATAGCCATAGCAGCCATAGCCATAGCAATAGCCATAGCAGACATAGCCATAGCCATAGCCATAGCAGTCATCGCGGTAGCCGTAGCAGCCATAGCCATAGCCATAGCAGCCATAGCCATGGCCATACCAGACCTAGCCGTAGCCATAGCAGCCATATCCATAGCCATAGCCATAGCAGCCATGGCCATAGCCATAGCAGCCATAGTAGCCATAGCCAAAGCCACAGCAGCCATAGCCATAGCCATAGCAGTCATAGCCATAGCCATAGCAGCCATATCCATAGCCATATCAATAGCAGCCATAACCATAGCAAAAGCAGCCATAGCCATTGCAGCCGCAGCCATAGCCATAGCCATAGCAGCCATTGCCTTAGCCATGGCGGCCCTAGCAGACATAGCCGTATCCATAGCCATTGCCATAGCAGCCATAGCAATAGCCATAGCAGCCATAGCCATAACCATAGCCATAGCAGCCATAGCCATAGCAATAGCCATAGTAGCCATAGCAGCCATAGCCATAGCAGCCAGTGCCATACCCATAGCAGCCATAGCCATAGCCATAGCAGCCATAGCCATAGCCATAGCCATAGCAGTCATCGCGGTAGCCGTAGCAGCCATAGCCAAAGCCATAGCAGCCATAGCCATAGCCATAGCAGCCATAGCCATGGCCATACCAGGCATAGCCGCATCCATAGCAGCCATATCCATAGCCATAGCCATAGCAGCCATAGCCATAGCCATAGCAGCCATAGTAGCCATAGCCAAAGCCACAGCAGCCATAGCCATAGCCATAGCAGTCGTAGCCATAGCCGTAGCAGCCATATCCATAGCCATAGCCATAGCAGCCATAACCATAGCCAAAGCAGCCATAGCCATTGCAGCCGCAGCCATATACGTAGCCATAGCAGCCATAGCCAAGCCATAGCAGCCTTAGCCATAGCCACAGCAGCTATAGCCATACCCACAGCCATAGCAGCCATAGCCATAGCCATAGCAGTCATAGCCATGGCCATAGTAGCCATTGCCATAGCCATAGCAGCCACAGCCATAGCCATAGCAGCCAAAGCCATTGCCATAGCAGCCATACCCATAGCCATAGCCATAGCAGCCATAACCATAGCCATAGCAGACATAGCCGAAGCCATAGCCATAGCCATAGCAGCCATAGCCATAGCCATTGCCATATCAGCCATTGCCATAGCCACAGCAGCCATACCCATAGCCATAGCCATTGCAGCCATAGCCATAGTCTTAGCCATCATAGCTATTTCTATAGCAGCCATAGCGATAGCCACAGCCATAGCAGCCATAGACATAGCCATAGCCACAGCAGCCAATGCAGCTATAGCCGTAGCCAATGCAGCCATAGCCATAGCCACAGCAGCCTTAGCCATAGCCATAGCCATTGCAGCCATAGACATTTTCATACCCATAGCAGCCACAGCAGTAGCCATAGCGATAGCCATAGCAGCCATTGGCATGGCCATAGCAGCCATGGCCATAGTCATAGCATACATAGCCATAGCAGCCATAGCCATAGCCATAGCAGCCATAGCCATAGCAGCCATAGCCATAGCAGCAATGGCCATAGCAGCCATAGCCATAGCCATGGCAGCCAAAGCCATAGCCATAGCCATAGTAGCCATAGCAGCCATAGCCATAACAGCCATAGCCATGGCCATAGCCATAGAAGCCATAGCCATAGCAGCCATGGCCATTGCCATAGCCATAGCAGCCATAGCCATAGCCATAGCCATAGCAGCTATAGCCATAGCCAAACCAGTCACGGCAATAGCCATAGCACGCGTAGCCATTGTCATGGCGGCTATAGCCATAGCCATAGCAGCCATAGCCATAGCAGACGCAGCGATAGCCATAGCCATAGCAGACGTAGACATAGCCATAGCAGCCATAGCCATAGCAATAGCCATAGCAGCCAGAGCCATAGCCATAGCCATAGCAGTCCTCGCGGTAGCCGTAGCAGCCATAGCCAAAGCCATAGCAGCCATAGCCATAGCCATAGCAGCCATAGCCATAGCCATAGCAGACATATCCATAGCCATAGCAGCCATAGCCATACCCACAGCCATAGCAGCCATAGCCATGGCCATACCAGACATAGCCGCATCCATAGCAGCCATATCCATAGCCATAGCCATAGCAGCCATAGCCATAGCCATAGCAGCCATAGTAGCCATAGCCAAAGCCATAGCAGCCATAGCCAAGCCATAGCAGCCTTAGCCATAGCCACAGCAGCTATAGCCATACCCACAGCCATAGCAGCCATAGCCATAGCCATAGCAGTCATAGCCATGGCCATAGTAGCCATTGCCATAGCCATAGCAGCCACAGCCATAACCATAGCAGCCAAAGCCATTGCCATAGCAGCCATACCCATAGCCATAGCCATAGCAGCCATAACCATAGCCATAGCAGACATAGCCGAAGCCATAGCCATAGCCATTGCAGCCATAGCCATAGTCTTAGCCATCATAGCTATTTCTATAGCAGCCATAGCGATAGCCACAGCCATAGCAGCCAGAGACATAGCCATAGCCACAGCAGCCAATGCAGCTATAGCCGTAGCCAATGCAGCCATAGCCATAGCCACAGCAGCCTTAGCCATAGCCATAGCCATTGCAGCCATAGACATTTTCATACCCATAGCAGCCACAGCAGTAGCCATAGCGATAGCCATAGCAGCCATTGGCATAGCCATAGCAGCCATGGCCATAGTCATAGCATACATAGCCATAGCAGCCATAGCCATAGCCATAGCAGCCATAGCCATAGCAGCCATAGCCATAGCAGCAATGGCCATAGCAGCCATAGCCATAGCCATGGCAGCCAAAGCCATAGCCATAGCCATAGTAGCCATAGTAGCTATGGCTGCTATGGCTATGGCTGCTATGGCTATGCCTATGGCTGCTATGGATATCGCTATGGCTATGGCTATGGCTGCTATGGCTATGTCTATGGCTAAGGCTGCTATGGCGTGGCTATGGCTGCTATGGCTATGGCTATAGCTGCATTGGCTGCTGAGGCTATGGCAATGTCTATAGCTGCTATGGCTGTGGCTATGGCTCGGCTGCTATGGAAATAGCTATGGCGGCTATGGCTAGGGCTATGGCTACTATGGCTATGGCTATGGCTATGGCTGATGTGGCTGTGGCTATGGCTGATATGGCTATGGCTTGGCTATGGCTGCTATGGCTATGGCTATGGCTGCGGCTGCTATGGCTATGGCTTTTATGGCTATCGCTACGGCTATGACTGCTATGGCTATTGCTATGGCTATGGCTGCTATGGCTATGGCTATGGCTATGGCTGCTATGGCTATGGCACTGGCTGCTATGGCTATGGCTGCTATGGCTATGGCTATGGCAATGGCTATGGCTAATTATGGCTATGGCTATGGCTATGGCTGCTATGGCTACGGTTGCTATGGCTATGGCTATGGCTGCTATGGCTATGGCTATGTCTGCCATGGCTATGGCTATGGCTACGGCTATGGCTGCTATGGCCACCATGGCTATGGCAATGGCTGCTATGGCTGTGGCTATGGCTATGGCTGCTATGGCTATGGCTATGGCTATGGCTGCTATGGCTTTGACTATGGCTGATATGGCTATAGCTATGGCTATGTCTGCTATGGCTATGGCAATGGCTACTATGGCTATGGTTATGACTGCTATGGCTATGGCTATGGATGCTGATGCTATGGTTATGGCAATAGCTGCTATGGCTATAGCTATGTCTGCTATGGCTATGGCTACGTCTGTGGCTGCTATGGCTATGGCTGCTATGGCTTTGGCTGTGGCTGCTATGGCTATGACTATGGCGATGGCTATGGCTGCTATGGCTATGGCTATGTCTATGGCTGCTATGGCTACGGCTATGGCTATTGCTGCTATGGCTATGGCTATGGCTGCGGCTGCTATGGCTATGGCTTTTATGGCTATCGCTACGGCTATGACTGCTATGGCTATTGCTATGGCTATGTCTGCTATTGCTATGGCTATGTCTACTATGGCTGCTATGGCTATGACTGAGGCTACTATGGCTATCGATACGGCTGCTATGGCTATGGCTATGGCAGCTATGGCTATGGCTGCTATGGCTATGGCTATGGCTGCTTTGGCTATGGCTGTAGCTGCATTGGCTGCTGTGGCTATGGCTATGTATATGGCTGCTATGGCTGTGGCTATCTCTATGTCTGCTATAGAAATAGCTATGGCGGCTAAGGCTATGGCTATGGCTGCAATGGCTATGGCTATGGGTATGTCTGCTGAGGCTATAGCAATGGCAGATATGGCTATGGCTATGGCTATGGCTGCTATGCCTATGGCTATGGCGACGGCTATGTCTGCTATGGCTATGGTTATGGCTGCTATGACTATGGCTATGCGTATCGCTGCTATGGCAATGGCTTTGGCTGCTATGGCTATGGCTATGGCTTCTATGGCTATGGCAATGGCTACTATGGCCATGGCTATGACTGCTACGGCTACGGCTATGGCTGCTATGGCTGTGGGTATGGCTATAGCTGCTGTGGCTATGGCTATGGCTGCTATGGCTATGGCTGCTATGGCTATGGCTATGGCTGCTATGGCTATGTATGCTATGGCTATGGCGATGGCTGTGGCTGCTATGGTTATGGCTGCTATGGCTATGGCTATGGCTGCTATGGCTACCGCTATGGCTACAGCTATGGCTGCTATGGCTATGACCATGGCTATGGCTGCTATGGCTATGGTTATGGCTATGGCTGCTATGGCTATGCCCATGGCTGCTATGGATATCGCTATGACTATGGCTATGGCTTCTATGGCTATGTCTATGGCTATAGCTGCTATGGCTTGTCTATGGCTGCTATGGCTATGGCAATGGCTACTATGGCCATGGCTATGACGGCTATGGCTATGGCTATGGCTGCTATGGCTGTGGGTATGGCTGTAGCTGCTGTGGCTATGGCTACGGCTGCTATGGCTATGGCTATGGCTGCTATGGCTATGATCCCTATGGCTATGGCAATGGCTGTGTCTGCTATGGTTATGGCTGCTATGGCTATGGCTATGGCTGCTATGGCTACCGCTATGGCTACAGCTATGGCGGCTATGGCTATGACCATGGCTATGGCTGCTATGGCTATGGCTATGGCTGCTATGGCTATGGTTATGGCCGATATGGCTATGGCTTGGCTATGGCTGCTATGGCTATGGCTATGGCTGCGGCTGCTATGGCTATGGCTTTTATGGCTATCGCTACGGCTATGACTGCTATGGCTATGGCTATGGCTTCTATGGCTATGTCTAAGGCTAAGGCTGCTATGGCTTGGTTATGGCTGCTATGGCTATGGCTATAGCTGCATTGGCTGCTGTGGCTATGGCTATGTCTATAGCTGCTATGGCTGTGGCTATGGCTGCTATGACTATGGCTATGCGTATCGCTGCTATGGCTATGGCTTTGGCTGCTATGGCTATGGCTATGTCTGCTATGGCTATGGCAATGGCTACTATGGCCGTGGCTATGACTGCTATGGCTATGGCTGTGGCTGCTATGGCTGTGGGTATGGCTATAGCTGCTGTGGCTATGGCTGTGGCTGCTATGGCTATGGCTGCTATGGCTATGGCTATGGCTGCTATGGCTATGTATGCTATGGCTATGGCAATGGCTATGGCTGCTATGGTTATAGCTGCTATGGCTATGGCTATGGCTGCTGTGGCTATGGCTGCTATGGCTATGGCAATGGCTACGGCTGCTATGGCTGTGGCTTCTATGGCATTGGCTTCTATGGCTATCGCTATGGCTATGACTGCTATGGCTATGGCTATGGCTATGGCTATGGCTGCTATGCCTATGGCTTCTATCGCTATGGCTTTTATGGCTATCGCTATGGCTATGGCTGCTATGGCTATGGCTATGGCTATGGCTGCTATGGCTATGGCTATGGCCGCTATTTCTATGGCTGCTATGGCTATGGCAATGGCTATGGCTGCTATGGCTATGGCTTCTATGGCTATGGCTTTTATGGCTATCGCTATGGCTATGACTGCTATGGCTATTCCTATGGCTATGGCTGCTATGGCTGTGGCTATGGCTATGGCTGCTAAGGAAATATCTATGGCGGCTATGGCTATGGCTATAGCTGCTATGGCTATGGCTATGGCTATGGCTGCTGTGGCTGTGGCTATTGCTGATATGGCTATGGCTAAGGCTATGGCTGCTATGGCTATGGCTATGGCTGCGGCTGCAATGGCTATGGCTGCTTTGGCTATGGTTATTTCTGCTATGGCTATGGCTATGGATATGGCTGCTATGGCTATGGCTGCATTGGCTATGGCTATAGCTGCATTGGCTGCTGTGGCTATGGCTATGTCTATGGCTGCTATGGCTGTGGCTCTGGCTGCTTTGTCTATGGCTATAGCTGCATTGGCTGATGTGGCTATGTCTATGTCTATGGCTGCTATGGCTGTGGCTATGGCTATGGCTGCAATGGAAGTAGCTATGGTAGCTATGGCTATGGCTATGGCTGCTATGGCTATGGCTATGGCTATGGCTGCTATGGCTATGGCAATGATTGCTATGGCTATGGCTATGGCTGCTATGGGTATGGCTGCTATGGCTATGGCTATGGCTGCTATGGCTATGGCTGCTATGGCTATGGCTATGGCTATGGCTCATATGGCTATGGCTTCTATGGCTATGGCTTTTATGGTTATCGCTATGGCTATGACTGCTATGGCTATTGCTATGGCTATGGCTGCTATGGCTATGGCAATGGCTATGTCTGCTATGGCTATGGCTATGGCTGCTATGGCTATGTTTGTGGTTGCAATGGCTATTGCGTCTATCTGCTATGGCTATGGCTGTTGATATGGCTTCTATGGCTATGTCTATGCCTAAGGCTGCTATGGCTTGGCTATGGCTGCTATGGCTATGGCTATAGCTGCATTGGCTGCTGTGGCTATGGCTATGTCTATGGCTGCTATGGCTGTGGTTATGGCTATGGCTTCTATGGAAATAACTATGGCGGATATCGCTATGGCTATAGCTGCATTGGCTGCTATGGCTATGGCTATGTCTATGGCTGATATGGCTATGGCTAAGGCTATGGCTGCTATGGCTATGGCCATGGCTGCTATGGCTATTGCTATGGCTGCTATGGCAATGGCTATGGATACGGCTATGTCTGCTAGGGCCACCATGGCTAAGGCAATGGCTGCTATGGCTATGGCTATGTCTGCGGCTGCAATGGCTATGGCTGCTTTGGCTATGGTTATGGCTGCTATTGCTATGGCTATGGATATGGCTGCTATGGCTATGGCTATGACTGCTATGGCTATGGCTATGGCTGCTGTGGCTTTGGCTATGGCTACTATGGTTGCTATGGCTATGGCTATGGCTGCTATGGCTATGGCTACGTCTGCTATGGCTATGGCTATCGCTGCGTCTCCTATGGCTATGGCTGCTATGGCTATGGCTATAGCCGCCATGACAATGGCTACGCGTGCTATTGCTATGGCCGTGACTGGTTTGGCTATGGCAATAGCTGCTATGGCTATGGCTATGGCTATGGCTGCTATGGCTGTGGCAATGGCTATGGCTGCTATGGCTATGGCTTCTATGGCTATGGCTATGGCTATGGCTGCTATGGCTATGGCTATGCCTTTTATGGCTATGGCTTCTATGGCTACCGCTATGGCTATGACTGCTCTGGCTATGGCTACGGCTGCTGTGGCTCTCGCTATGGCTGCTATGGCTATAGCTATGGCTAAGGCTGCTGTGGCTATGGCAATGGCTGCATTGGCTACGGCTATAGCTGCATTGGCTGCTGTGGCTATGGCTATGTCTATGGCTGCTATGGCTGTGGCTATCGCTATGGCTGCTATAGAAATAGCTATGGCGGCTAAGGCTATGGCTATGGCTGCAATGGCTATGGCTATGGGTATGGCTGCTGTGGCTATTGCAATGGCTGATATGGCTATGGCTATGGCTATGGCTGCTATGGCTATGGCTATGGCTGCTATGGCCATGGCTATGTCTTCTATGGCTATGGCTATGGCTGCTATGCCTATGGCTGCTATGGTTATGGCTATGGCTATGACTGCAGTGGCTATGGCTATGGCTATGGCTGCTATGGCTGTGGTTATGACTATGGCTTCTATGGAAATAACTATGGCGGATATCGCTATGGCTATAGCTGCATTGGTTGCTATGGCTATGGCTATGTCTATGGCTGCTATGGCTGTGGCTATGGCTATGGCTGCTATGGAAATATCTATGGCGGCTGTGGCTATGGCTATAGCTGCTATGGCTATGGCTATGGCTATGGCTGCTGTGGCTGTGGCTATTGCTGATATGGCTATGGCTAAGGCTATGGCTGGTATGGCCATGGCCATGGCTGCTATGGCTATTGCTATGGCTCCTATGGCAATGGCTATGGCTACGTCTATGGCTGCTAGGGCCACCATGGCTAAGGCAATGGCTGCTATGGCTATGGCTATGGCTGCGGCTGCAATGGCTATGGCTGCTTTGGCTATGGTTATGGCTGCTATGACTATGGCTATGGATATGGCTGCTACGGCTACTGCGATGATTGCTATGGCTATGGCTATGGCTATGGCTGCTATGGCTATGGCTATGGCTGCTTTGGCTATGGCTGTAGCTGCATTGGCTGCTGTGGCTATGGCTATGTATATGGCTGCTATGGCTGTGGCTATCTCTATGTCTGCTATAGAAATAGCTATGGCGGCTAAGGCTATGGCTATGGCTGCAATGGCTATGGCTATGGGTATGTCTGCTGAGGCTATAGCAATGGCAGATATGGCTATGGCTATGGCTATGGCTGCTATGCCTATGGCTATGGCGACGGCTATGTCTGCTATGGCTATGGTTATGGCTGCTATGACTATGGCTATGCGTATCGCTGCTATGGCAATGGCTTTGGCTGCTATGGCTATGGCTATGGCTTCTATGGCTATGGCAATGGCTACTATGGCCATCGCTATGACTGCTACGGCTACGGCTATGGCTGCTATGGCTGTGGGTATGGCTATAGCTGCTGTGGCTATGGCTATGGCTGCTATGGCTATGGCTTTTATGGCTATCGCTACGGCTATGACTGCTATGGCTATTGCTATGGCTATGTCTGCTATTGCTATGGCTATGTCTACTATGGCTGCTATGGCTATGACTGAGGCTACTATGGCTATCGATACGGCTGCTATGGCTATGGCTATGGCAGCTATGGCTATGGCTGCTATGGCTATGGCTATGGCTGCTTTGGCTATGGCTGTAGCTGCATTGGCTGCTGTGGCTATGGCTATGTATATGGCTGCTATGGCTGTGGCTATCTCTATGTCTGCTATAGAAATAGCTATGGCGGCTAAGGCTATTGCTATGGCTGCAATGGCTATGGCTATGGGTATGGCTGCTGAGGCTATTGCAATGGCAGATATGGCTATGGCTATGGCTATGGCTGCTATGCCTATGGCTATGGCGACGGCTATGTCTGCTATGGCTATGGTTATGGCTGCTATGACTATGGCTATGCGTATCGCTGCTATGGCTATGGCTTTGGCTGCTATGGCTATGGCTATGTCTGCTATGGCTATGGCAATGGCTACTATGGCCGTGGCTATGACTGCTATGGCTATGGCTGTGGCTGCTATGGCTGTGGGTATGGCTATAGCTGCTGTGGCTATGGCTGTGGCTGCTATGGCTATGGCTGCTATGGCTATGGCTATGGCTGCTATGGCTATGTATGCTATGGCTATGGCAATGGCTATGGCTGCTATGGTTATAGCTGCTATGGCTATGGCTATGGCTGCTGTGGCTATGGCTGCTATGGCTATGGCAATGGCTACGGCTGCTATGGCTGTGGCTTCTATGGCATTGGCTTCTATGGCTATCGCTATGGCTATGACTGCTATGGCTATGGCTATGGCTATGGCTATGGCTGCTATGCCTATGGCTTCTATCGCTATGGCTTTTATGGCTATCGCTATGGCTATGGCTGCTATGGCTATGGCTATGGCTATGGCTGCTATGGCTATGGCTATGGCCGCTATTTCTATGGCTGCTATGGCTATGGCAATGGCTATGGCTGCTATGGCTATGGCTTCTATGGCTATGGCTTTTATGGCTATCGCTATGGCTATGACTGCTATGGCTATTCCTATGGCTATGGCTGCTATGGCTGTGGCTATGGCTATGGCTGCTAAGGAAATATCTATGGCGGCTATGGCTATGGCTATAGCTGCTATGGCTATGGCTATGGCTATGGCTGCTGTGGCTGTGGCTATTGCTGATATGGCTATGGCTAAGGCTATGGCTGCTATGGCTATGGCTATGGCTGCGGCTGCAATGGCTATGGCTGCTTTGGCTATGGTTATTTCTGCTATGGCTATGGCTATGGATATGGCTGCTATGGCTATGGCTGCATTGGCTATGGCTATAGCTGCATTGGCTGCTGTGGCTATGGCTATGTCTATGGCTGCTATGGCTGTGGCTCTGGCTGCTTTGTCTATGGCTATAGCTGCATTGGCTGATGTGGCTATGTCTATGTCTATGGCTGCTATGGCTGTGGCTATGGCTATGGCTGCAATGGAAGTAGCTATGGTAGCTATGGCTATGGCTATGGCTGCTATGGCTATGGCTATGGCCATGGCTGCTATGGCTATGGCAATGATTGCTATGGCTATGGCTATGGCTGCTATGGGTATGGCTGCTATGGCTATGGCTATGGCTGCTATGGCTATGGCTGCTATGGCTATGGCTATGGCTATGGCTGCTATGGCTATGGCTTCTATGGCTATGGCTTTTATGGTTATCGCTATGGCTATGACTGCTATGGCTATTGCTATGGCTATGGCTGCTATGGCTATGGCAATGGCTATGTCTGCTATGGCTATGGCTATGGCTGCTATGGCTATGTTTGTGGTTGCAATGGCTATTGCGTCTATCTGCTATGGCTATGGCTGTTGATATGGCTTCTATGGCTATGTCTATGCCTAAGGCTGCTATGGCTTGGCTATGGCTGCTATGGCTATGGCTATAGCTGCATTGGCTGCTGTGGCTATGGCTATGTCTATGGCTGCTATGGCTGTGGTTATGGCTATGGCTTCTATGGAAATAACTATGGCGGATATCGCTATGGCTATAGCTGCATTGGCTGCTATGGCTATGGCTATGTCTATGGCTGATATGGCTATGGCTAAGGCTATGGCTGCTATGGCTATGGCCATGGCTGCTATGGCTATTGCTATGGCTGCTATGGCAATGGCTATGGATACGGCTATGTCTGCTAGGGCCACCATGGCTAAGGCAATGGCTGCTATGGCTATGGCTATGTCTGCGGCTGCAATGGCTATGGCTGCTTTGGCTATGGTTATGGCTGCTATTGCTATGGCTATGGATATGGCTGCTATGGCTATGGCTATGACTGCTATGGCTATGGCTATGGCTGCTGTGGCTTTGGCTATGGCTACTATGGTTGCTATGGCTATGGCTATGGCTGCTATGGCTATGGCTACGTCTGCTATGGCTATGGCTATCGCTGCGTCTCCTATGGCTATGGCTGCTATGGCTATGGCTATAGCCGCCATGACAATGGCTACGCGTGCTATTGCTATGGCCGTGACTGGTTTGGCTATGGCAATAGCTGCTATGGCTATGGCTATGGCTATGGCTGCTATGGCTGTGGCAATGGCTATGGCTGCTATGGCTATGGCTTCTATGGCTATGGCTATGGCTATGGCTGCTATGGCTATGGCTATGCCTTTTATGGCTATGGCTTCTATGGCTATCGCTATGGCTACAGCTGCTATGGCTATGGATACGGCTGCTATGGCTATGCCCTTCATGGCTATGGCTTCTATGGCTACCGCTATGGCTATGACTGCTCTGGCTATGGCTACGGCTGCTGTGGCTCTCGCTATGGCTGCTATGGCTATGGCTATGGCTAAGGCTGCTGTGGCTATGGCAATGGCTGCATTGGCTACGGCTATAGCTGCATTGGCTGCTGTGGCTATGGCTATGTCTATGGCTGCTATGGCTGTGGCTATCGCTATGGCTGCTATAGAAATAGCTATGGCGGCTAAGGCTATGGCTATGGCTGCAATGGCTATGGCTATGGGTATGGCTGCTGTGGCTATTGCAATGGCTGATATGGCTATGGCTATGGCTATGGCTGCTATAGCTATGGCTATGGCTGCTATGGCCATGGCTATGTCTTCTATGGCTATGGCTATGGCTGCTATGCCTATGGCTGCTATGGTTATGGCTATGGCTATGACTGCAGTGGCTATGGCTATGGCTATGGCTGCTATGGCTGTGGTTATGACTATGGCTTCTATGGAAATAACTATGGCGGATATCGCTATGGCTATAGCTGCATTGGTTGCTATGGCTATGGCTATGTCTATGGCTGCTATGGCTGTGGCTATGGCTATGGCTGCTATGGAAATATCTATGGCGGCTGTGGCTATGGCTATAGCTGCTATGGCTATGGCTATGGCTATGGCTGCTGTGGCTGTGGCTATTGCTGATATGGCTATGGCTAAGGCTATGGCTGGTATGGCCATGGCCATGGCTGCTATGGCTATTGCTATGGCTCCTATGGCAATGGCTATGGCTACGTCTATGGCTGCTAGGGCCACCATGGCTAAGGCAATGGCTGCTATGGCTATGGCTATGGCTGCGGCTGCAATGGCTATGGCTGCTTTGGCTATGGTTATGGCTGCTATGACTATGGCTATGGATATGGCTGCTACGGCTACTGCGATGATTGCTATGGCTATGGCTATGGCTATGGCTGCTATGGCTATAGCTATGGCTGCTATGGCTATGGCACTGGCTGCTATGGCTATGGCTGCTATGGCTGCTATGGCTACTATGGCTATGGCTATGGGTATGTCTGCTGAGGCTATAGCAATGGCAGATATGGCTATGGCTATGGCTATGGCTGCTATGCCTATGGCTATGGCGACGGCTATGTCTGCTATGGCTATGGTTATGGCTGCTATGACTATGGCTATGCGTATCGCTGCTATGGCAATGGCTTTGGCTGCTATGGCTATGGCTATGGCTTCTATGGCTATGGCAATGGCTACTATGGCCATGGCTATGACTGCTACGGCTATGGCTATGGCTGCTATGGCTGTGGGTATGGCTATAGCTGCTGTGGCTATGGCTATGGCTGCTATGGCTATGGCTGCTATGGCTATGGCTATGGCTGCTATGGCTATGTATGCTATGGCTATGGCGATGGCTGTGGCTGCTATGGTTATGGCTGCTATGGCTATGGCTATGGCTGCTATGGCTACCGCTATGGCTACAGCTATGGCTGCTATGGCTATGACCATGGCTATGGCTGCTATGGCTATGGTTATGGCTATGGCTGCTATGGCTATGCCCATGGCTGCTATGGATATCGCTATGACTATGGCTATGGCTTCTATGGCTATGTCTATGGCTATAGCTGCTATGGCTTGTCTATGGCTGCTATGGCTATGGCAATGGCTACTATGGCCATGGCTATGACGGCTATGGCTATGGCTATGGCTGCTATGGCTGTGGGTATGGCTGTAGCTGCTGTGGCTATGGCTACGGCTGCTATGGCTATGGCTATGGCTGCTATGGCTATGTTCCCTATGGCTATGGCAATGGCTGTGTCTGCTATGGTTATGGCTGCTATGGCTATGGCTATGGCTGCTATGGCTACCGCTATGGCTACAGCTATGGCGGCTATGGCTATGACCATGGCTATGGCTGCTATGGCTATGGCTATGGCTGCTATGGCTATGGTTATGGCCGATATGGCTATGGCTTGGCTATGGCTGCTATGGCTATGGCTATGGCTGCGGCTGCTATGGCTATGGCTTTTATGGCTATCGCTACGGCTATGACTGCTATGGCTATGGCTATGGCTTCTATGGCTATGTCTAAGGCTAAGGCTGCTATGGCTTGGTTATGGCTGCTATGGCTATGGCTATAGCTGCATTGGCTGCTGTGGCTATGGCTATGTCTATAGCTGCTATGGCTGTGGCTATGGCTCGGCTGCTATGGAAATAGCTATGGCGGCTATGGCTAGGGCTATAGCTGCTATGGCTATGACTATGGCTATGGCTGCTGTGGCTGTGGCTATGGCTAAGACTGCTGTGGCTATGTCTATGGCTGCTATGGCTGTGGTTCTGGCTGCTTTGGCTATGGCTATTGCTGGATTGGCTGCTGTGGCTATGTCTATGTCTATGGCTGCTATGGCTTTGGCTGTGGCTGCTATGGCTATGGCTGTAGCTGCATTGGCTGCTGTGGCTATGGCTATGTATATGGCTGCTATGGCTGTGGCTATCTCTATGTCTGCTATAGAAATAGCTATGGCGGCTAAGGCTATTGCTATGGCTGCAATGGCTATGGCTATGGGTATGGCTGCTGAGGCTATTGCAATGGCAGATATGGCTATGGCTATGGCTATGGCTGCTATGCCTATGGCTATGGCGACGGCTATGTCTGCTATGGCTATGGTTATGGCTGCTATGACTATGGCTATGCGTATCGCTGCTATGGCTATGGCTTTGGCTGCTATGGCTATGGCTATGTCTGCTATGGCTATGGCAATGGCTACTATGGCCGTGGCTATGACTGCTATGGCTATGGCGGTGGCTGCTATGGCTGTGGGTATGGCTATAGCTGCTGTGGCTATGGCTGTGGCTGCTATGGCTATGGCTGCTATGGCTATGGCTATGGCTGCTATGGCTATGTATGCTATGGCTATGGCAATGGCTATGGCTGCTATGGTTATAGCTGCTATGGCTATGGCTATGGCTGCTGTGGCTATGGCTGCTATGGCTATGGCAATGGCTACGGCTGCTATGGCTGTGGCTTCTATGGCATTGGCTTCTATGGCTATCGCTATGGCTATGACTGCTATGGCTATGGCTATGGCTATGGCTATGGCTGCTATGCCTATGGCTTCTATCGCTATGGCTTTTATGGCTATCGCTATGGCTATGGCTGCTATGGCTATGGCTATGGCTATGGCTGCTATGGCTATGGCTATGGCCGCTATGGCTATGGCTGCTATGGCTATGGCAATGGCTATGGCTGCTATGGCTATGGCTTCTATGGCTATGGCTTTTATGGCTATCGCTATGGCTATGACTGCTATGGCTATTCCTATGGCTATGGCTGCTATGGCTGTGCCTATGGCTATGGCTGCTAAGGAAATATCTATGGCGGCTATGGCTATGGCTATAGCTGCTATGGCTATGGCTATGGCTATGGCTGCTGTGGCTGTGGCTATTGCTGATATGGCTATGGCTAAGGCTATGGCTGCTATGGCTATGGCTATGGCTGCGGCTGCAATGGCTATGGCTGCTTTGGCTATGGTTATTTCTGCTATGGCTATGGCTATGGATATGGCTGCTATGGCTATGGCTGCATTGGATATGGCTATAGCTGCATTGGCTGCTGTGGCTATGGCTATGTCTATGGCTGCTATGGCTGTGGCTCTGGCTGCTTTGTCTATGGCTATAGCTGCATTGGCTGATGTGGCTATGTCTATGTCTATGGCTGCTATGGCTGTGGCTATGGCTATGGCTGCAATGGAAGTAGCTATGGTAGCTATGGCTATGGCTATGGCTGCTATGGCTATGGCTATGGCTATGGCTGCTATGGCTATGGCAATGATTGCTATGGCTATGGCTATGGCTGCTATGGGTATGGCTGCTATGGCTATGGCTATGGCTGCTATGGCTATGGCTGCTATGGCTATGGCTATGGCTATGGCTGCTATGGCTATGGCTTCTATGGCTATGGCTTTTATGGTTATCGCTATGGCTATGACTGCTATGGCTATTGCTATGGCTATGGCTGCTATGGCTATGGCAATGGCTATGTCTGCTATGGCTATGGCTATGGCTGCTATGGCTATGTTTGTGGTTGCAATGGCTATTGCGTCTATCTGCTATGGCTATGGCTGTTGATATGGCTTCTATGGCTATGTCTATGCCTAAGGCTGCTATGGCTTGGCTATGGCTGCAATGGCTATGGCTATAGCTGCATTGGCTGCTGTGGCTATGGCTATGTCTATGGCTGCTATGGCTGTGGTTATGGCTATGGCTTCTATGGAAATAACTATGGCGGATATCGCTATGGCTATAGCTGCATTGGCTGCTATGGCTATGGCTATGTCTATGGCTGATATGGCTATGGCTAAGGCTATGGCTGCTATGGCTATGGCCATGGCTGCTATGGCTATTGCTATGGCTGCTATGGCAATGGCTATGGATACGGCTATGTCTGCTAGGGCCACCATGGCTAAGGCAATGGCTGCTATGGCTATGGCTATGTCTGCGGCTGCAATGGCTATGGCTGCTTTGGCTATGGTTATGGCTGCTATTGCTATGGCTATGGATATGGCTGCTATGGCTATGGCTATGACTGCTATGGCTATGGCTATGGCTGCTGTGGCTTTGGCTATGGCTACTATGGTTGCTATGGCTATGGCTATGGCTGCTATGGCTATGGCTACGTCTGCTATGGCTATGGCTATCGCTGCGTCTCCTATGGCTATGGCTGCTATGGCTATGGCTATAGCCGCCATGACAATGGCTACGCGTGCTATTGCTATGGCCGTGACTGGTTTGGCTATGGCAATAGCTGCTATGGCTATGGCTATGGCTATGGCTGCTATGGCTGTGGCAATGGCTATGGCTGCTATGGCTATGGCTTCTATGGCTATGGCTATGGCTATGGCTGCTATGGCTATGGCTATGCCTTTTATCGCTATGGCTTCTATGGCTATCGCTATGGCTACAGCTGCTATGGCTATGGATACGGCTGCTATGGCTATGCCCTTCATGGCTATGGCTTCTATGGCTACCGCTATGGCTATGACTGCTCTGGCTATGGCTACGGCTGCTGTGGCTCTCGCTATGGCTGCTATGGCTATGGCTATGGCTAAGGCTGCTGTGGCTATGGCAATGGCTGCATTGGCTACGGCTATAGCTGCATTGGCTGCTGTGGCTATGGCTATGTCTATGGCTGCTATGGCTGTGGCTATCGCTATGGCTGCTATAGAAATAGCTATGGCGGCTAAGGCTATGGCTATGGCTGCAATGGCTATGGCTATGGGTATGGCTGCTGTGGCTATTGCAATGGCTGATATGGCTATGGCTATGGCTATGGCTGCTATGGCTATGGCTATGGCTGCTATGGCCATGGCTATGTCTTCTATGGCTATGGCTATGGCTGCTATGCCTATGGCTGCTATGGTTATGGCTATGGCTATGACTGCAGTGGCTATGGCTATGGCTATGGCTGCTATGGCTGTGGTTATGACTATGGCTTCTATGGAAATAACTATGGCGGATATCGCTATGGCTATAGCTGCATTGGTTGCTATGGCTATGGCTATGTCTATGGCTGCTATGGCTGTGGCTATGGCTATGGCTGCTATGGAAATATCTATGGCGGCTGTGGCTATGGCTATAGCTGCTATGGCTATGGCTATGGCTATGGCTGCTGTGGCTGTGGCTATTGCTGATATGGCTATGGCTAAGGCTATGGCTGGTATGGCCATGGCCATGGCTGCTATGGCTATTGCTATGGCTCCTATGGCAATGGCTATGGCTACGTCTATGGCTGCTAGGGCCACCATGGCTAAGGCAATGGCTGCTATGGCTATGGCTATGGCTGCGGCTGCAATGGCTATGGCTGCTTTGGCTATGGTTATGGCTGCTATGACTATGGCTATGGATATGGCTGCTACGGCTACTGCGATGATTGCTATGGCTATGGCTATGGCTATGGCTGCTATGGCTATAGCTATGGCTGCTATGGCTATGGCACTGGCTGCTATGGCTATGGCTGCTATGGCTGCTATGGCTACTATGGCTATTGCTATGGCTATGGCTGCTATGGCTATGGTTATGGCTATGGCAGCTATGGCTATGGCTATGGCTGCTATGGCTATGGCTATGTATATGGCTTCTATGGCTATGTCTATGCCAAAGGCTGCTATGGCTTGGCTATGGCTGCTATGGATATGGCTATAGCTGCATTGGCTGCTGTGGCTATGGCTATGTCTATGGCTGCTATGGCTGTGGTTATGGCTATGGCTTCTATGGAAATAACTATCGCGGATATCGGTATGGCTATAGCTGCATTGGCTGCTATGGCTATGGCTATGTCTATGGCTGATATGGCTATGGCTAAGGCTATGGCTGCTATGGCTATGGCCATGGCTGCTATGGCTATTGCTATGGCTGCTATGGCTATGGCTATGTCTGCTATGGCGACCATGGCCATGGCAATGGCTGCTATGGCTATGGCTATGGCTGCTATGACTATGGCTACGTCTGTGGCTGCTATGGCTATGGGTGCTATTGCTATGGCTATGGCTATGGCTATGGCTGCTATGGCTGCGGCTATGTCTATGGCTGCTATGGCTATGGCTATTGCTGCTATGGCTATGGCTATGGCTGCTATGGCTATGGCTATGGCTACGGCTATGGCTGCTATGGCTATGGCTATGGCTACGGCTGCTATGGCTATGGCTATTGCTGCTATGGCTATGGCTATGGCTACGGCCATGACTGCTATCGCCACCGTGGCTATGGCAATGCCTGCTATGGCTATGGCTATGGCTGGGGCTGCTATGGTTATGGCTTTTATGGCTATCGCTATGGGTATGACTGCTATGGCTATGGCTATGGCTGCTATTGCTATGTATGCTATGGCTATGGCAATGGCTATGGCTGCTATGGCTATGGCAGCTATGGCTATGGCCATGGCTGCTATGGCTATGGCTATGGCTGCTATGGCTATGGTTATGGCTATATCTGCTATGGCTATGGCTATGGCTTCTATGGCTACGTCTATGGCTAAGGCTGCTATGGCTATTGCTATGGCTGCTTTGGATATGGCTATAGCTGCATTGGCTGCTGTGGCTATGGCTATGGCTGCATTGGCTATGGCTATAGCTGCATTCGCTGCTGTGGCTATGGCTATGTCTATGGCTGCTATGGCTGTGGCTCTGGCTGCTTTGTCTATGGCTATAGCTGCATTGTCTGCTGTGGCTATGTCAATGTCTATGGCTGCTATGGCTGTGGCTATGGCTATGGCTGCTATGGAAGTAGCTATGGCAGCTATGGCTATGGCTATGGCTGCTATGGCTATGGCTATGGCTATGGCTGCTACGGCTATGGCAATGGCTGCTATGGCTATGGCAATGGCTGCTATGGCTATGGCTGCTATGGCTATGGCAATGGCTATGGCTGCTATGGCTATGGCAATGGCTATGTCTGCTATGGCTATGGCTGTGGCTGCTATGGCTATGGTTGTGGTTGCAATGGCTATTGCGTCTATCTGCTATGGCTATGGCTGTGGATATGTCTGCTATGGAAATATCTATGGCGGCTATGGCTATGGCTATAGCTGCTATGGCTATGGCTATTGCTATGGCTGCTGTGGCTGTGGCTATTTCTGATATGGCTATGGCTAAGGCTATGGCTGGTATGGCCATGGCCATGGCTGCTGTGGCTATTGCTATGGCTGCTATGGCAATGGCTATGGCTACGGCTATGGCTGCTAGGTCCACCATGGCTAAGGCAATGGCTGCTATGGCTATGGCTATGGCTGCGGCTGCAATGGCTATGGCTGCTTTGGCTATGGTTATGGCTGCTATGGCTATGGCTTTGGATATGGCTGCTATGGCTATGGCTATGACTGCTATGGCTATGGCTATGGCTGCTGTGGCTTTGGCTATGGCTACTATGGCTGCTATGGCTATGGCTATGGCTGCTATTGCTATGGCTATGGATATGGCTGCTATGGCTACGGCTATGTCTGGTATGGCCATGGCTATGTCTGCTATGGCTATGGCTATGGCTGCTATGGCTATGCCTATGGCTGCTATGGCTTTGGCTATGGCTGCTACGGCTACCGCGAGGACTGCTATGGCTATGGCTATGGCTCTGGCTGCTATGGCTATTGCTATGGCTATGGCTGCTATGGCTATGTCTACGTCTGCTATGGCTATGGCAATCGCTGCGTCTGCTATGGCTATGGCTGCTATGGCTATGGCTATGGCTGCTATGGCTATGGCACTGGCTGCTATGGCTATGGCTGCTATGGCTACTATGGCTATTGCTATGGCTATGGCTGCTATGGCTATGGTTATGGCTATGGCTGCTATGGCTATTGCTATGGCTGCTATGGCAATGGCTATGGATACGGCTATGTCTGCTAGGGCCGCCATGGCTAAGGCAATGGCTGCTATGGCTATGGCTATGGCTGCGGCTGCAATGGCTATGGCTGCTTTGGCTATGGTTATGGCTGCTATTGCTATGGCTATGGATATGGCTGCTATGGCTATGGCTATGACTGCTATGGCTATGGCTATGGCTGCTGTGGCTTTGGCTATGGCTACTATGGCTGCTATGGCTATGGCCATGGCTGCTATGGCTATGGCTATGGCTATGGCTGCTATGGCTTTGACTATGGCTGATATGGCTATAGCTATGGCTATGTCTGCTATGGCTATGGCAATGGCTACTATGGCTATGGTTATGACTGCTATGGCTATGGCTATGGATGCTGATGCTATGGTTATGGCAATAGCTGCTATGGCTATAGCTATGTCTGCTATGGCTATGGCTACGTCTGTGGCTGCTATGGCTATGGCTGCTATGGCTTTGGCTGTGGCTGCTATGGCTATGACTATGGCGATGGCTATGGCTGCTATGGCTATGGCTATGTCTATGGCTGCTATGGCTACGGCTATGGCTATTGCTGCTATGGCTATGGCTATGGCTGCGGCTGCTATGGCTATGGCTTTTATGGCTATCGCTACGGCTATGACTGCTATGGCTATTGCTATGGCTATGTCTGCTATTGCTATGGCTATGTCTACTATGGCTGCTATGGCTATGACTGAGGCTACTATGGCTATCGATACGGCTGCTATGGCTATGGCTATGGCAGCTATGGCTATGGCTGCTATGGCTATGGCTATGGCTGCTTTGGCTATGGCTGTAGCTGCATTGGCTGCTGTGGCTATGGCTATGTATATGGCTGCTATGGCTGTGGCTATCTCTATGTCTGCTATAGAAATAGCTATGGCGGCTAAGGCTATGGCTATGGCTGCAATGGCTATGGCTATGGGTATGTCTGCTGAGGCTATAGCAATGGCAGATATGGCTATGGCTATGGCTATGGCTGCTATGCCTATGGCTATGGCGACGGCTATGTCTGCTATGGCTATGGTTATGGCTGCTATGACTATGGCTATGCGTATCGCTGCTATGGCAATGGCTTTGGCTGCTATGGCTATGGCTATGGCTTCTATGGCTATGGCAATGGCTACTATGGCCATGGCTATGACTGCTACGGCTATGGCTATGGCTGCCATGGCTGTGGGTATGGCTATAGCTGCTGTGGCTATGGCTATGGCTGCTATGGCTATGGCAGCTATGGCTATGGCTATGGCTGCTATGGCTATGTATGCTATGGCTATGGCGATGGCTGTGGCTGCTATGGTTATGGCTGCTATGGCTATGGCTATGGCTGCTATGGCTACCGCTATGGCTACAGCTATGGCTGCTATGGCTATGACCATGGCTATGGCTGCTATGGCTATGGTTATGGCTATGGCTGCTATGGCTATGCCCATGGCTGCTATGGATATCGCTATGACTATGGCTATGGCTTCTATGGCTATGTCTATGGCTATAGCTGCTATGGCTTGTCTATGGCTGCTATGGCTATGGCAATGGCTACTATGGCCATGGCTATGACGGCTATGGCTATGGCTATGGCTGCTATGGCTGTGGGTATGGCTGTAGCTGCTGTGGCTATGGCTACGGCTGCTATGGCTATGGCTATGGCTGCTATGGCTATGTTCCCTATGGCTATGGCAATGGCTGTGTCTGCTATGGTTATGGCTGCTATGGCTATGGCTATGGCTGCTATGGCTACCGCTATGGCTACAGCTATGGCGGCTATCGCTATGACCATGGCTATGGCTGCTATGGCTATGGCTATGGCTGCTATGGCTATGGTTATGGCCGATATGGCTATGGCTTGGCTATGGCTGCTATGGCTATGGCTATGGCTGCGGCTGCTATGGCTATGGCTTTTATGGCTATCGCTACGGCTATGACTGCTATGGCTATGGCTATGGCTTCTATGGCTATGTCTAAGGCTAAGGCTGCTATGGCTTGGTTATGGCTGCTATGGCTATGGCTATAGCTGCATTGGCTGCTGTGGCTATGGCTATGTCTATAGCTGCTATGGCTGTGGCTATGGCTCGGCTGCTATGGAAATAGCTATGGCGGCTATGGCTAGGGCTATAGCTGCTATGGCTATGACTATGGCTATGGCTGCTGTGGCTGTGGCTATGGCTAAGACTGCTGTGGCTATGTCTATGGCTGCTATGGCTGTGGTTCTGGCTGCTTTGGCTATGGCTATTGCTGGATTGGCTGCTGTGGCTATGTCTATGTCTATGGCTGCTATGGCTTTGGCTGTGGCTGCTATGGCTATGGCTATGGCGATGGCTATGGCTGCTATGGCAATGGCTATGTCTATGGCTGCTATGGCTACGGCTATGGCTATGGCTGCTGTGGCTTTGGCTATGGCTACTATGGCTGCTATGGCTATGGCTATGGCTGCTATTGCTATGGCTATGGATATGGCTGCTATGGCTACGGCTATGTCTTGTATGGCCATGGCTATGTCTGCTATGGCTATGGCTATGGCTGCTATGGCTATGCCTATGGCTGCTATGGCTTTGGCTATGGCTGCTACGGCTACCGCGAGGACTGCTATGGCTATGGCTATGGCTCTAGCTGCTATGGCTATTGCTATGGCTATGGCTGCTATGGCTATGTCTACGTCTGCTATGGCTATGGCAATCGCTGCGTCTACTATGGCTATGGCTGCTATGGCTATGGCTATGGCTGCTATGGCTATGGCACTGGCTGCTATGGCTATGGCTGCTATGGCTACTATGGCTATTGCTATGGCTATGGCTGCTATGGCTATGGTTATGGCTATGGCTGCTATGGCTATTGCTATGGCTGCTATGGCAATGGCTATGGATACGGCTATGTCTGCTAGGGCCGCCATGGCTAAGGCAATGGCTGCTATGGCTATGGCTATGGCTGCGGCTGCAATGGCTATGGCTGCTTTGGCTATGGTTATGGCTGCTATTGCTATGGCTATGGATATGGCTGCTATGGCTATGGCTATGACTGCTATGGCTATGGCTATGGCTGCTGTGGCTTTGGCTATGGCTACTATGGCTGCTATGGCTATGGCCATGGCTGCTATGGCTATGGCTATGGATATGGCTGCTATGGCTACGGCTAGGACTGGTATGGCCATGGCTATGGCTGCTATGGCTATGGCTATGGCTGCTACGGCTACCGCGATGACTGCTATGGCTATGGCTATGGCTATGTCTGCTATGGCTATTGCTATGGCTATGGCTGCTATGGCTATGTCTACGTCTGCTATGGCTATGGCTATCGCTGCGTCTCTTATGGCTATGGCTGCTATGGCTATGGCTATAGCCGCCATGACAATGGCTACGCGTGCTATTGCTATGGCCGTGACTTGTTTGGCTATGGTTATGGCTGCTATTGCTATGGCTATGGATATGGCTGCTATGGCTATGGCTATGTCTGCTATGGCTATGGCTATGGCTGCTATGGCTATGGCTATGGCTGCTATGGCTTTGGCTATGGCTGCTACGGCTACCGCGAGGACTGCTATGGCTATGCCTATGGCTCTGGCTGCTATGGCTATTGCTTTGGCTATGGCTGCTATGGCTATGGCTATGGCTGCGGCTGCAATGGCTATGGCTGCTTTGGCTATGGTTATGGCTGCTATGGCTATGGCTATGGATATGGCTGCTACGGCTATGGCTACGACTGCTATGGCTATGGCTATGGCTGCTGTGGCTTTGGCTATGTCTACTATGGCTGCTATGGCTATGGCTATGGCTGCTATGGCTATGGCTATGGATATGGCTGCTATGGCTGCGGCTATGTCTGCTATGGCTATGGCTATCGCTGCGTCTCCTATGGCTATGGCTGCTATGGCTATGGCTATAGCCTCCATGACAATGGCAACTCGTGCTATTGCTATGGTCGTGACTGGTTTGGCTATGGCAATAGCTGCTATGGAAATGGCTATGGCTATGGCTGCTATGGCTGTGGCAATGGCTATGGCTGCTATGGCTATGGCTTCTATGGCTATGGCTATGGCTATGGCTGCTATGGCTATGGTTATGGCTATGACTGCTATGGCCATGCCTATGGCTGCTATGGATATCGCTATGGCTATGGCTATGGCTGCTATGGCTATGTCTATGGCTAAGGCTGCTATGGCTTGGCTATGGCTGCTATGGCTATGGCTATAGCTGCATTGGCTGCTGAGGCTATGGCAATGTCTATAGCTGCTATGGCTGTGGCTATGGCTCGGCTGCTATGGAAATAGCTATGGCGGCTATGGCTAGGGCTATGGCTACTATGGCTATGGCTATGGCTATGGCTGATGTGGCTGTGGCTATGGCTGATATGGCTATGGCTTGGCTATGGCTGCTATGGCTATGGCTATGGCTGCGGCTGCTATGGCTATGGCTTTTATGGCTATCGCTACGGCTATGACTGCTATGGCTATTGCTATGGCTATGTCTGCTATTGCTATGGCTATGTCTACTATGGCTGCTATGGCTATGACTGAGGCTACTATGGCTATCGATACGGCTGCTATGGCTATGGCTATGGCAGCTATGGCTATGGCTGCTATGGCTATGGCTATGGCTGCTTTGGCTATGGCTGTAGCTGCATTGGCTGCTGTGGCTATGGCTATGTATATGGCTGCTATGGCTGTGGCTATCTCTATGTCTGCTATAGAAATAGCTATGGCGGCTAAGGCTATTGCTATGGCTGCAATGGCTATGGCTATGGGTATGGCTGCTGAGGCTATTGCAATGGCAGATATGGCTATGGCTATGGCTATGGCTGCTATGCCTATGGCTATGGCGACGGCTATGTCTGCTATGGCTATGGTTATGGCTGCTATGACTATGGCTATGCGTATCGCTGCTATGGCTATGGCTTTGGCTGCTATGGCTATGGCTATGTCTGCTATGGCTATGGCAATGGCTACTATGGCCGTGGCTATGACTGCTATGGCTATGGCTGTGGCTGCTATGGCTGTGGGTATGGCTATAGCTGCTGTGGCTATGGCTGTGGCTGCTATGGCTATGGCTGCTATGGCTATGGCTATGGCTGCTATGGCTATGTATGCTATGGCTATGGCAATGGCTATGGCTGCTATGGTTATAGCTGCTATGGCTATGGCTATGGCTGCTGTGGCTATGGCTGCTATGGCTATGGCAATGGCTACGGCTGCTATGGCTGTGGCTGCTATGGCTATGGTTGTGGTTGCAATGGCTATTGCGTCTATCTGCTATGGCTATGGCTGTGGATATGTCTGCTATGGAAATATCTATGGCGGCTATGGCTATGGCTATAGCTGCTATGGCTATGGCTATTGCTATGGCTGCTGTGGCTGTGGCTATTTCTGATATGGCTATGGCTAAGGCTATGGCTGGTATGGCCATGGCCATGGCTGCTGTGGCTATTGCTATGGCTGCTATGGCAATGGCTATGGCTACGGCTATGGCTGCTAGGTCCACCATGGCTAAGGCAATGGCTGCTATGGCTATGGCTATGGCTGCGGCTGCAATGGCTATGGCTGCTTTGGCTATGGTTATGGCTGCTATGGCTATGGCTTTGGATATGGCTGTTATGGCTATGGCTATGACTGCTATGGCTATGGCTATGGCTGCTGTGGCTTTGGCTATGGCTACTATGGCTGCTATGGCTATGGCTATGGCTGCTATTGCTATGGCTATGGATATGGCTGCTATGGCTACGGCTATGTCTTGTATGGCCATGGCTATGTCTGCTATGGCTATGGCTATGGCTGCTATGGCTATGCCTATGGCTGC
Source organism: Calliopsis andreniformis (assembly GCF_051401765.1). Taxonomy (NCBI): domain Eukaryota; kingdom Metazoa; phylum Arthropoda; class Insecta; order Hymenoptera; family Andrenidae; genus Calliopsis; species Calliopsis andreniformis. Next base: position 3,806,990 of record NW_027480456.1, on the reverse strand, counting down.
TATGGCTTTGGCTATGGCTGCTACGGCTACCGCGAGGACTGCTATGGCTATGGCTATGGCTCTGGCTGCTATGGCTATTGCTATGGCTATGGCTGCTATGGCTATGTCTACGTCTGCTATGGCTATGGCAATCGCTGCGTCTGCTATGGCTATGGCTGCTATGGCTATGGCTATGGCTGCTATGGCTATGGCACTGGCTGCTATGGCTATGGCTGCTATGGCTACTATGGCTATTGCTATGGCTATGGCTGCTATGGCTATGGTTATGGCTATGGCTGCTATGGCTATTGCTATGGCTGCTATGGCAATGGCTATGGATACGGCTATGTCTGCTAGGGCCGCCATGGCTAAGGCAATGGCTGCTATGGCTATGGCTATGGCTGCGGCTGCAATGGCTATGGCTGCTTTGGCTATGGTTATGGCTGCTATTGCTATGGCTATGGATATGGCTGCTATGGCTATGGCTATGACTGCTATGGCTATGGCTATGGCTGCTGTGGCTTTGGCTATGGCTACTATGGCTGCTATGGCTATGGCCATGGCTGCTATGGCTATGGCTATGGATATGGCTGCTATGGCTACGGCTAGGACTGGTATGGCCATGGCTATGGCTGCTATGGCTATGGCTATGGCTGCTACGGCTACCGCGATGACTGCTATGGCTATGGCTATGGCTATGTCTGCTATGGCTATTGCTATGGCTATGGCTGCTATGGCTATGTCTACGTCTGCTATGGCTATGGCTATCGCTGCGTCTCTTATGGCTATGGCTGCTATGGCTATGGCTATAGCCGCCATGACAATGGCTACGCGTGCTATTGCTATGGCCGTGACTTGTTTGGCTATGGTTATGGCTGCTATTGCTATGGCTATGGATATGGCTGCTATGGCTATGGCTATGTCTGCTATGGCTATGGCTATGGCTGCTATGGCTATGGCTATGGCTGCTATGGCTTTGGCTATGGCTGCTACGGCTACCGCGAGGACTGCTATGGCTATGCCTATGGCTCTGGCTGCTATGGCTATTGCTTTGGCTATGGCTGCTATGGCTATGGCTATGGCTGCGGCTGCAATGGCTATGGCTGCTTTGGCTATGGTTATGGCTGCTATGGCTATGGCTATGGATATGGCTGCTACGGCTATGGCTACGACTGCTATGGCTATGGCTATGGCTGCTGTGGCTTTGGCTATGTCTACTATGGCTGCTATGGCTATGGCTATGGCTGCTATGGCTATGGCTATGGATATGGCTGCTATGGCTGCGGCTATGTCTGGTATGGCCATGGCTATGGCTGCTATGGCTATGGCTATGGCTGCTATGGCTATGGCTGCTATGGCTATGGCTATGGCTGCAATGGCTATGGCTGCTACGGCTACCGCGATGACTGCTATGGCTATGGCTATGGCTATGTCTGCTATGGCTATTGCTATGGCTATGGCTGCTGTGGCTATGTCTACGTCTGCTATGGCTATGGCTATCGCTGCGTCTCCTATGGCTATGGCTGCTATGGCTATGGCTATAGCCTCCATGACAATGGCAACTCCTGCTATTGCTATGGTCGTGACTGGTTTGGCTATGGCAATAGCTGCTATGGAAATGGCTATGGCTATGGCTGCTATGGCTGTGGCAATGGCTATGGCTGCTATGGCTATGGCTTCTATGGCTATGGCTATGGCTATGGCTGCTATGGCTATGGTTATGGCTATGACTGCTATGGCCATGCCTATGGCTGCTATGGATATCGCTATGGCTATGGCTATGGCTGCTATGGCTATGTCTATGGCTAAGGCTGCTATGGCTTGGCTATGGCTGCTATGGCTATGGCTATAGCTGCATTGGCTGCTGAGGCTATGGCAATGTCTATAGCTGCTATGGCTGTGGCTATGGCTCGGCTGCTATGGAAATAGCTATGGCGGCTATGGCTAGGGCTATGGCTACTATGGCTATGGCTATGGCTATGGCTGATGTGGCTGTGGCTATGGCTGATATGGCTATGGCTTGGCTATGGCTGCTATGGCTATGGCTATGGCTGCGGCTGCTATGGCTATGGCTTTTATGGCTATCGCTACGGCTATGACTGCTATGGCTATTGCTATGGCTATGGCTGCTATGGCTATGGCTATGGCTATGGCTGCTATGGCTATGGCACTGGCTGCTATGGCTATGGCTGCTATGGCTATGGCTATGGCAATGGCTATGGCTAATTATGGCTATGGCTATGGCTATGGCTGCTATGGCTACGGTTGCTATGGCTATGGCTATGGCTGCTATGGCTATGGCTATGTCTGCCATGGCTATGGCTATGGCTACGGCTATGGCTGCTATGGCCACCATGGCTATGGCAATGGCTGCTATGGCTATGGCTGTAGCTGCATTGGCTGCTGTGGCTATGGCTATGTATATGGCTGCTATGGCTGTGGCTATCTCTATGTCTGCTATAGAAATAGCTATGGCGGCTAAGGCTATGGCTATGGCTGCAATGGCTATGGCTATGGGTATGTCTGCTGAGGCTATAGCAATGGCAGATATGGCTATGGCTATGGCTATGGCTGCTATGCCTATGGCTATGGCGACGGCTATGTCTGCTATGGCTATGGTTATGGCTGCTATGACTATGGCTATGCGTATCGCTGCTATGGCAATGGCTTTGGCTGCTATGGCTATGGGTATGGCTTCTATGGCTATGGCAATGGCTACTATGGCCATGGCTATGACTGCTACGGCTATGGCTATGGCTGCTATGGCTGTGGGTATGGCTATAGCTGCTGTGGCTATGGCTATGGCTGCTATGGCTATGGCTGCTATGGCTATGGCTATGGCTGCTATGGCTATGTATGCTATGGCTATGGCGATGGCTGTGGCTGCTATGGTTATGGCTGCTATGGCTATGGCTATGGCTGCTATGGCTACCGCTATGGCTACAGCTATGGCTGCTATGGCTATGACCATGGCTATGGCTGCTATGGCTATGGTTATGGCTATGGCTGCTATGGCTATGCTCATGGCTGCTATGGATATCGCTATGACTATGGCTATGGCTTCTATGGCTATGTCTATGGCTATAGCTGCTATGGCTTGTCTATGGCTGCTATGGCTATGGCAATGGCTACTATGGCCATGGCTATGACGGCTATGGCTATGGCTATGGCTGCTATGGCTGTGGGTATGGCTGTAGCTGCTGTGGCTATGGCTACGGCTGCTATGGCTATGGCTATGGCTGCTATGGCTATGTTCCCTATGGCTATGGCAATGGCTGTGTCTGCTATGGTTATGGCTGCTATGGCTATGGCTATGGCTGCTATGGCTACCGCTATGGCTACAGCTATGGCGGCTATCGCTATGACCATGGCTATGGCTGCTATGGCTATGGCTATGGCTGCTATGGCTATGGTTATGGCCGATATGGCTATGGCTTGGCTATGGCTGCTATGGCTATGGCTATGGCTGCGGCTGCTATGGCTATGGCTTTTATGGCTATCGCTACGGCTATGACTGCTATGGCTATGGCTATGGCTTCTATGGCTATGTCTAAGGCTAAGGCTGCTATGGCTTGGTTATGGCTGCTATGGCTATGGCTATAGCTGCATTGGCTGCTGTGGCTATGGCTATGTCTATAGCTGCTATGGCTGTGGCTATGGCTCGGCTGCTATGGAAATAGCTATGGCGGCTATGGCTAGGGCTATAGCTGCTATGGCTATGACTATGGCTATGGCTGCTGTGGCTGTGGCTATGGCTAAGACTGCTGTGGCTATGTCTATGGCTGCTATGGCTGTGGTTCTGGCTGCTTTGGCTATGGCTATTGCTGGATTGGCTGCTGTGGCTATGTCTATGTCTATGGCTGCTATGGCTTTGGCTGTGGCTGCTATGGCTATGGCTATGGCGATGGCTATGGCTGCTATGGCAATGGCTATGTCTATGGCTGCTATGGCTACGGCTATGGCTATTGCTGCTATGGCTATGGCTATGGCTGCGGCTGCTATGGCTATGGCTTTTATGGCTATCGCTACGGCTATGACTGCTATGGCTATTGCTATGGCTATGGCTGCTATGGCTATGGCTATGGCTATGGCTGCTATGGCTATGGCACTGGCTGCTATGGCTATGGCTGCTATGGCTATGGCTATGGCAATGGCTATGGCTAATTATGGCTATGGCTATGGCTATGGCTGCTATGGCTACGGTTGCTATGGCTATGGCTATGGCTGCTATGGCTATGGCTATGTCTGCCATGGCTATGGCTATGGCTACGGCTATGGCTGCTATGGCCACCATGGCTATGGCAATGGCTGCTATGGCTATGGCTGTAGCTGCATTGGCTGCTGTGGCTATGGCTATGTATATGGCTGCTATGGCTGTGGCTATCTCTATGTCTGCTATAGAAATAGCTATGGCGGCTAAGGCTATGGCTATGGCTGCAATGGCTATGGCTATGGGTATGTCTGCTGAGGCTATAGCAATGGCAGATATGGCTATGGCTATGGCTATGGCTGCTATGCCTATGGCTATGGCGACGGCTATGTCTGCTATGGCTATGGTTATGGCTGCTATGACTATGGCTATGCGTATCGCTGCTATGGCAATGGCTTTGGCTGCTATGGCTATGGGTATGGCTTCTATGGCTATGGCAATGGCTACTATGGCCATGGCTATGACTGCTACGGCTATGGCTATGGCTGCTATGGCTGTGGGTATGGCTATAGCTGCTGTGGCTATGGCTATGGCTGCTATGGCTATGGCTGCTATGGCTATGGCTATGGCTGCTATGGCTATGTATGCTATGGCTATGGCGATGGCTGTGGCTGCTATGGTTATGGCTGCTATGGCTATGGCTATGGCTGCTATGGCTACCGCTATGGCTACAGCTATGGCTGCTATGGCTATGACCATGGCTATGGCTGCTATGGCTATGGTTATGGCTATGGCTGCTATGGCTATGCTCATGGCTGCTATGGATATCGCTATGACTATGGCTATGGCTTCTATGGCTATGTCTATGGCTATAGCTGCTATGGCTTGTCTATGGCTGCTATGGCTATGGCAATGGCTACTATGGCCATGGCTATGACGGCTATGGCTATGGCTATGGCTGCTATGGCTGTGGGTATGGCTGTAGCTGCTGTGGCTATGGCTACGGCTGCTATGGCTATGGCTATGGCTGCTATGGCTATGTTCCCTATGGCTATGGCAATGGCTGTGTCTGCTATGGTTATGGCTGCTATGGCTATGGCTATGGCTGCTATGGCTACCGCTATGGCTACAGCTATGGCGGCTATCGCTATGACCATGGCTATGGCTGCTATGGCTATGGCTATGGCTGCTATGGCTATGGTTATGGCCGATATGGCTATGGCTTGGCTATGGCTGCTATGGCTATGGCTATGGCTGCGGCTGCTATGGCTATGGCTTTTATGGCTATCGCTACGGCTATGACTGCTATGGCTATGGCTATGGCTTCTATGGCTATGTCTAAGGCTAAGGCTGCTATGGCTTGGTTATGGCTGCTATGGCTATGGCTATAGCTGCATTGGCTGCTGTGGCTATGGCTATGTCTATAGCTGCTATGGCTGTGGCTATGGCTCGGCTGCTATGGAAATAGCTATGGCGGCTATGGCTAGGGCTATAGCTGCTATGGCTATGACTATGGCTATGGCTGCTGTGGCTGTGGCTATGGCTAAGACTGCTGTGGCTATGTCTATGGCTGCTATGGCTGTGGTTCTGGCTGCTTTGGCTATGGCTATTGCTGGATTGGCTGCTGTGGCTATGTCTATGTCTATGGCTGCTATGGCTTTGGCTGTGGCTGCTATGGCTATGGCTATGGCGATGGCTATGGCTGCTATGGCAATGGCTATGTCTATGGCTGCTATGGCTACGGCTATGGCTATTGCTGCTATGGCTATGGCTATGGCTGCGGCTGCTATGGCTATGGCTTTTATGGCTATCGCTACGGCTATGACTGCTATGGCTATTGCTATGGCTATGTCTGCTATTGCTATGGCTATGTCTACTATGGCTGCTATGGCTATGACTGAGGCTACTATGGCTATCGATACGGCTGCTATGGCTATGGCTATGGCAGCTATGGCTATGGCTGCTATGGCTATGGCTATGGCTGCTTTGGCTATGGCTGTAGCTGCATTGGCTGCTGTGGCTATGGCTATGTATATGGCTGCTATGGCTGTGGCTATCTCTATGTCTGCTATAGAAATAGCTATGGCGGCTAAGGCTATTGCTATGGCTGCAATGGCTATGGCTATGGGTATGGCTGCTGAGGCTATTGCAATGGCAGATATGGCTATGGCTATGGCTATGGCTGCTATGCCTATGGCTATGGCGACGGCTATGTCTGCTATGGCTATGGTTATGGCTGCTATGACTATGGCTATGCGTATCGCTGCTATGGCTATGGCTTTGGCTGCTATGGCTATGGCTATGTCTGCTATGGCTATGGCAATGGCTACTATGGCCGTGGGTATGACTGCTATGGCTATGGCTGTGGCTGTTATGGCTGTGGGTATGGCTATAGCTGCTGTGGCTATGGCTGTGGCTGCTATGGCTATGGCTGCTATGGCTATGGCTATGGCTGCTATGGCTATGTATGCTATGGCTATGGCAATGGCTATGGCTGCTATGGTTATAGCTGCTATGGCTATGGCTATGGCTGCTGTGGCTATGGCTGCTATGGCTATGGCAATGGCTACGGCTGCTATGGCTGTGGCTTCTATGGCATTGGCTTCTATGGCTATCGCTATGGCTATGACTGCTATGGCTATGGCTATGGCTATGGCTATGGCTGCTATGCCTATGGCTTCTATCGCTATGGCTTTTATGGCTATCGCTATGGCTATGCCTGCTATGGCTATGGCTATGGCTATGGCTGCTATGGCTATGGCTATGGCTGCGGCTGCTATGGCTATGGCTTTTATGGCTATCGCTACGGCTATGACTGCTATGGCTATGGCTATGGCTTCTATGGCTATGTCTAAGGCTAAGGCTGCTATGGCTTGGTTATGGCTGCTATGGCTATGGCTATAGCTGCATTGGCTGCTGTGGCTATGGCTATGTCTATAGCTGCTATGGCTGTGGCTATGGCTCGGCTGCTATGGAAATAGCTATGGCGGCTATGGCTAGGGCTATAGCTGCTATGGCTATGACTATGGCTATGGCTGCTGTGGCTGTGGCTATGGCTAAGACTGCTGTGGCTATGTCTATGGCTGCTATGGCTGTGGTTCTGGCTGCTTTGGCTATGGCTATTGCTGGATTGGCTGCTGTGGCTATGTCTATGTCTATGGCTGCTATGGCTTTGGCTGTGGCTGCTATGGCTATGGCTATGGCGATGGCTATGGCTGCTATGGCAATGGCTATGTCTATGGCTGCTATGGCTACGGCTATGGCTATTGCTGCTATGGCTATGGCTATGGCTGCGGCTGCTATGGCTATGGCTTTTATGGCTATCGCTACGGCTATGACTGCTATGGCTATTGCTATGGCTATGTCTGCTATTGCTATGGCTATGTCTACTATGGCTGCTATGGCTATGACTGAGGCTACTATGGCTATCGATACGGCTGCTATGGCTATGGCTATGGCAGCTATGGCTATGGCTGCTATGGCTATGGCTATGGCTGCTTTGGCTATGGCTGTAGCTGCATTGGCTGCTGTGGCTATGGCTATGTATATGGCTGCTATGGCTGTGGCTATCTCTATGTCTGCTATAGAAATAGCTATGGCGGCTAAGGCTATTGCTATGGCTGCAATGGCTATGGCTATGGGTATGGCTGCTGAGGCTATTGCAATGGCAGATATGGCTATGGCTATGGCTATGGCTGCTATGCCTATGGCTATGGCGACGGCTATGTCTGCTATGGCTATGGTTATGGCTGCTATGACTATGGCTATGCGTATCGCTGCTATGGCTATGGCTTTGGCTGCTATGGCTATGGCTATGTCTGCTATGGCTATGGCAATGGCTACTATGGCCGTGGCTATGACTGCTATGGCTATGGCTGTGGCTGCTATGGCTGTGGGTATGGCTATAGCTGCTGTGGCTATGGCTGTGGCTGCTATGGCTATGGCTGCTATGGCTATGGCTATGGCTGCTATGGCTATGTATGCTATGGCTATGGCAATGGCTATGGCTGCTATGGTTATAGCTGCTATGGCTATGGCTATGGCTGCTGTGGCTATGGCTGCTATGGCTATAGCAATGGCCACGGCTGCTATGGCTGTGGCTTCTATGGCATTGGCTTCTATGGCTATCGCTATGGCTATGACTGCTATGGCTATGGCTATGGCTATGGCTATGGCTGCTATGCCTATGGCTTCTATCGCTATGGCTTTTATGGCTTTCGCTATGGCTATGGCTGCTATGGCTATGGCTATGGCTATGGCTGCTATGGCTATGGCTATGGCCGCTATGGCTATGGCTGCTATGGCTATGGCAATGGCTATGGCTGCTATGGCTATGGCTTCTATGGCTATGGCTTTTATGGCTATCGCTATGGCTATGACTGCTATGGCTATTCCTATGGCTATGGCTGCTATGGCTGTGGCTATGGCTATGGCTGCTAAGGAAATATCTATGGCGGCTATGGCTATGGCTATAGCTGCTATGGCTATGGCTATGGCTATGGCTGCTGTGGCTGTGGCTATTGCTGATATGGCTATGGCTAAGGCTATGGCTGCTATGGCTATGGCCATGGCTGCTATGGCTATTGCTATGGCTGCTATGGCAATGGCTATGGCTACGGCTATGGCTGCTAGGGCCACCATGGCTAAGGCAATGGCTGCTATGGCTATGGCTATGGCTGCGGCTGCAATGGCTATGGCTGCTTTGGCTATGGTTATTTCTGCTATGGCTATGGCTATGGATATGGCTGCTATGGCTATGGCTGCATTGGCTATGGCTATAGCTGCATTGGCTGCTGTGGCTATGGCTATGTCTATGGCTGCTATGGCTGTGGCTCTGGCTGCTTTGTCTATGGCTATAGCTGCATTGGCTGATGTGGCTATGTCTATGTCTATGGCTGCTATGGCTGTGGCTATGGCTATGGCTGCAATGGAAGTAGCTATGGTAGCTATGGCTATGGCTATGGCTGCTATGGCTATGGCTATGGCTATGGCTGCTATGGCTATGGCAATGATTGCTATGGCTATGGCTATGGCTGCTATGGGTATGGCTGCTATGGCTATGGCTATGGCTGCTATGGCTATGGCTGCTATGGCTATGCCTATGGCTGCTATGGATATCGCTATGGCTATGGCTATGGCTGCTATGGCTACCGCTATGGCTACAGCTATGGCTGCTATGGCTATGACCATGGCTATGGCTGCTATGGCTATGGTTATGGCTATGGCTGCTATGGCTATGCCCATGGCTGCTATGGATATCGCTATGACTATGGCTATGGCTTCTATGGCTATGTCTATGGCTATAGCTGCTATGGCTTGTCTATGGCTGCTATGGCTATGGCAATGGCTACTATGGCCATGGCTATGACGGCTATGGCTATGGCTATGGCTGCTATGGCTGTGGGTATGGCTGTAGCTGCTGTGGCTATGGCTACGGCTGCTATGGCTATGGCTATGGCTGCTATGGCTATGTTCCCTATGGCTATGGCAATGGCTGTGTCTGCTATGGTTATGGCTGCTATGGCTATGGCTATGGCTGCTATGGCTACCGCTATGGCTACAGCTATGGCGGCTATGGCTATGACCATGGCTATGGCTGCTATGGCTATGGCTATGGCTGCTATGGCTATGGTTATGGCCGATATGGCTATGGCTTGGCTATGGCTGCTATGGCTATGGCTATGGCTGCGGCTGCTATGGCTATGGCTTTTATGGCTATCGCTACGGCTATGACTGCTATGGCTATGGCTATGGCTTCTATGGCTATGTCTAAGGCTAAGGCTGCTATGGCTTGGTTATGGCTGCTATGGCTATGGCTATAGCTGCATTGGCTGCTGTGGCTATGGCTATGTCTATAGCTGCTATGGCTGTGGCTATGGCTCGGCTGCTATGGAAATAGCTATGGCGGCTATGGCTAGGGCTATAGCTGCTATGGCTATGACTATGGCTATGGCTGCTGTGGCTGTGGCTATGGCTAAGACTGCTGTGGCTATGTCTATGGCTGCTATGGCTGTGGTTCTGGCTGCTTTGGCTATGGCTATTGCTGGATTGGCTGCTGTGGCTATGTCTATGTCTATGGCTGCTATGGCTTTGGCTGTGGCTGCTATGGCTATGGCTATGGCGATGGCTATGGCTGCTATGGCAATGGCTATGTCTATGGCTGCTATGTCTACGGCTATGGCTATTGCTGCTATGGCTATGGCTATGGCTGCGGCTGCTATGGCTATGGCTTTTATGGCTATCGCTACGGCTATGACTGCTATGGCTATTGCTATGGCTATGTCTGCTATTGCTATGGCTATGTCTACTATGGCTGCTATGGCTATGACTGAGGCTACTATGGCTATCGATACGGCTGCTATGGCTATGGCTATGGCAGCTATGGCTATGGCTGCTATGGCTATGGCTATGGCTGCTTTGGCTATGGCTGTAGCTGCATTGGCTGCTGTGGCTATGGCTATGTATATGGCTGCTATGGCTGTGGCTATCTCTATGTCTGCTATAGAAATAGCTATGGCGGCTAAGGCTATTGCTATGGCTGCAATGGCTATGGCTATGGGTATGGCTGCTGAGGCTATTGCAATGGCAGATATGGCTATGGCTATGGCTATGGCTGCTATGCCTATGGCTATGGCGACGGCTATGTCTGCTATGGCTATGGTTATGGCTGCTATGACTATGGCTATGCGTATCGCTGCTATGGCTATGGCTTTGGCTGCTATGGCTATGGCTATGTCTGCTATGGCTATGGCAATGGCTACTATGGCCGTGGCTATGACTGCTATGGCTATGGCTGTGGCTGCTATGGCTGTGGGTATGGCTATAGCTGCTGTGGCTATGGCTGTGGCAGCTATGGCTATGGCTGCTATGGCTATGGCTATGGCTGCTATGGCTATGTATGCTATGGCTATGGCAATGGCTATGGCTGCTATGGTTATAGCTGCTATGGCTATGGCTATGGCTGCTGTGGCTATGGCTGCTATGGCTATGGCAATGGCTACGGCTGCTATGGCTGTGGCTTCTATGGCATTGGCTTCTATGGCTATCGCTATGGCTATGACTGCTATGGCTATGGCTATGGCTATGGCTATGGCTGCTATGCCTATGGCTTCTATCGCTATGGCTTTTATGGCTATCGCTATGGCTATGGCTGCTATGGCTATGGCTATGGCTATGGCTGCTATGGCTATGGCTATGGCCGCTATGGCTATGGCTGCTATGGCTATGGCAATGGCTACGGCTGCTATGGCTATGGCTTCTATGGCTATGGCTTTTATGGCTATCGCTATGGCTATGACTGCTATGGCTATTCCTATGGCTATGGCTGCTATGGCTGTGGCTATGGCTATGGCTGCTAAGGAAATATCTATGGCGGCTATGGCTATGGCTATAGCTGCTATGGCTATGGCTATGGCTATGGCTGCTGTGGCTGTGGCTATTGCTGATATGGCTATGGCTAAGGCTATGGCTGCTATAGCTATGGCTATGGCTGCGGCTGCAATGGCTATGGCTGCTTTGGCTATGGTTATTTCTGCTATGGCTATGGCTATGGATATGGCTGCTATGGCTATGGCTGCATTGGCTATGGCTATAGCTGCATTGGCTGCTGTGGCTATGGCTATGTCTATGGCTGCTATGGCTGTGGCTCTGGCTGCTTTGTCTATGGCTATAGCTGCATTGGCTGATGTGGCTATGTCTATGTCTATGGCTGCTATGGCTGTGGCTATGGCTATGGCTGCAATGGAAGTAGCTATGGTAGCTATGGCTATGGCTATGGCTGCTATGGCTATGGCTATGGCTATGGCTGCTATGGCTATGGCAATGATTGCTATGGCTATGGCTATGGCTGCTATGGGTATGGCTGCTATGGCTATGGCTATGGCTGCTATGGCTATGGCTGCTATGGCTATGGCTATGGCTAGGGCTGCTATGGCTATGGCTTCTATGGCTATGGCTTTTATGGTTATCGCTATGGCTATGACTGCTATGGCTATTGCTATGGCTATGGCTGCTATGGCTATGGCAATGGCTATGTCTGCTATGGCTATGGCTATGGCTGCTATGGCTATGTTTGTGGTTGCAATGGCTATTGCGTCTATCTGCTATGGCTATGGCTGTTGATATGGCTTCTATGGCTATGTCTATGCCTAAGGCTGCTATGGCTTGGCTATGGCTGCTATGGCTATGGCTATAGCTGCATTGGCTGCTGTGGCTATGGCTATGTCTATGGCTGCTATGGCTGTGGTTATGGCTATGGCTTCTATGGAAATAACTATGGCGGATATCGCTATGGCTATAGCTGCATTGGCTGCTATGGCTATGGCTATGTCTATGGCTGATATGGCTATGGCTAAGGCTATGGCTGCTATGGCTATGGCCATGGCTGCTATGGCTATTGCTATGGCTGCTATGGCAATGGCTATGGATACGGCTATGTCTGCTAGGGCCACCATGGCTAAGGCAATGGCTGCTATGGCTATGGCTATGTCTGCGGCTGCAATGGCTATGGCTGCTTTGGCTATGGTTATGGCTGCTATTGCTATGGCTATGGATATGGCTGCTATGGCTATGGCTATGACTGCTATGGCTATGGCTATGGCTGCTGTGGCTTTGGCTATGGCTACTATGGTTGCTATGGCTATGGCTATGGCTGCTATGGCTATGGCTATGGATATGGCTGCTATGGCTACGGCTATGTCTGGTATGGCCATGGCTATGGCTGCTATGGCTATGGCTATGGCTGCTACGGCTACCGCGATGACTGCTATGGCTATGGCTATGGCTATGTCTGCTATGGCTATTGCTATGGCTATGGCTGCTATGGCTATGGCTACGTCTGCTATGGCTATGGCTATCGCTGCGTCTCCTATGGCTATGGCTGCTATGGCTATGGCTATAGCCGCCATGACAATGGCTACGCGTGCTATTGCTATGGCCGTGACTGGTTTGGCTATGGCAATAGCTGCTATGGCTATGGCTATGGCTATGGCTGCTATGGCTGTGGCAATGGCTATGGCTGCTATGGCTATGGCTTCTATGGCTATCGCTATGGCTACAGCTGCTATGGCTATGGATACGGCTGCTATGGCTATGGCCTTCATGGCTATGGCTTCTATGGCTACCGCTATGGCTATGACTGCTCTGGCTATGGCTACGGCTGCTGTGGCTCTCGCTATGGCTGCTATGGCTATGGCTATGGCTAAGGCTGCTGTGGCTATGGCAATGGCTGCATTGGCTACGGCTATAGCTGCATTGGCTGCTGTGGCTATGGCTATGTCTATGGCTGCTATGGCTGTGGCTATCGCTATGGCTGCTATAGAAATAGCTATGGCGGCTAAGGCTATGGCTATGGCTGCAATGGCTATGGCTATGGGTATGGCTGCTGTGGCTATTGCAATGGCTGATATGGCTATGGCTATGGCTATGGCTGCTATGGCTATGGCTATGGCTGCTATGGCCATGGCTATGTCTTCTATGGCTATGGCTATGGCTGCTATGCCTATGGCTGCTATGGTTATGGCTATGGCTATGACTGCAGTGGCTATGGCTATGGCTATGGCTGCTATGGCTGTGGTTATGACTATGGCTTCTATGGAAATAACTATGGCGGATATCGCTATGGCTATAGCTGCATTGGTTGCTATGGCTATGGCTATGTCTATGGCTGCTATGGCTGTGGCTATGGCTATGGCTGCTATGGAAATATCTATGGCGGCTGTGGCTATGGCTATAGCTGCTATGGCTATGGCTATGGCTATGGCTGCTGTGGCTGTGGCTATTGCTGATATGGCTATGGCTAAGGCTATGGCTGGTATGGCCATGGCCATGGCTGCTATGGCTATTGCTATGGCTCCTATGGCAATGGCTATGGCTACGTCTATGGCTGCTAGGGCCACCATGGCTAAGGCAATGGCTGCTATGGCTATGGCTATGGCTGCGGCTGCAATGGCTATGGCTGCTTTGGCTATGGTTATGGCTGCTATGGCTATGGCTATGGATATGGCTGCTACGGCTACTGCGATGATTGCTATGGCTATGGCTATGGCTATGGCTGCTATGGCTATAGCTATGGCTGCTATGGCTATGGCACTGGCTGCTATGGCTATGGCTGCTATGGCTGCTATGGCTACTATGGCTATTGCTATGGCTATGGCTGCTATGGCTATGGTTATGGCTATGGCAGCTATGGCTATGGCTATGGCTGCTATGGCTATGGCTATGTATATGGCTTCTATGGCTATGTCTATGCCAAAGGCTGCTATGGCTTGGCTATGGCTGCTATGGATATGGCTATAGCTGCATTGGCTGCTGTGGCTATGGCTATGTCTATGGCTGCTATGGCTGTGGTTATGGCTATGGCTTCTATGGAAATAACTATCGCGGATATCGGTATGGCTATAGCTGCTATGGCTATGGCTTCTATGGCTATGGCTATGGCTATGGCTGCTATGGCTATGGCTATGCCTTTTATGGCTATGGCTTCTATGGCTATCGCTATGGCTACAGCTGCTATGGCTATGGATACGGCTGCTATGGCTATGCCCTTCATGGCTATGGCTTCTATGGCTACCGCTATGGCTCTGACTGCTCTGGCTATGGCTACGGCTGCTGTGGCTCTCGCTATGGCTGCTATGGCTATGGCTATGGCTAAGGCTGCTGTGGCTATGGCAATGGCTGCATTGGCTACGGCTATAGCTGCATTGGCTGCTGTGGCTATGGCTATGTCTATGGCTGCTATGGCTGTGGCTATCGCTATGGCCGCTATAGAAATAGCTATGACGGCTAAGGCTATGGCTATGGCTGCAATGGCTATGGCTATGGGTATGGCTGCTGTGGCTATTGCAATGGCTGATATGGCTATGGCTATGGCTATGGCTGCTATGGCTATGGCTATGGCTGCTATGACTATGGCTACGTCTGTGGCTGCTATGGCTATGGGTGCTATTGCTATGGCTATGGCTATGGCTATGGCTGCTATGGCTGCGGCTATGTCTATGGCTGCTATGGCTATGGCTATTGCTGCTATGGCTATGGCTATGGCTGCTATGGCTATGGCTATGGCTACGGCTATGGCTGCTATGGCTATGGCTATGGCTATGGCTGCTATGGCTATGGCTATTGCTGCTATGGCTATGGCTATGGCTACGGCCATGACTGCTATCGCCACCGTGGCTATGGCAATGCCTGCTATGGCTATGGCTATGGCTGGGGCTGCTATGGTTATGGCTTTTATGGCTGTCGCTATGGGTATGACTGCTATGGCTATGGCTATGGCTGCTATTGCTATGTATGCTATGGCTATGGCAATGGCTATGGCTGCTATGGCTATGGCAGCTATGGCTATGGCCATGGCTGCTATGGCTATGGCTATGGCTGCTATGGCTATGGTTATGGCTATATCTGCTATGGCTATGGCTATGGCTTCTATGGCTACGTCTATGGCTAAGGCTGCTATGGCTATTGCTATGGCTGCTTTGGATATGGCTATAGCTGCATTGGCTGCTGTGGCTATGGCTATGGCTGCATTGGCTATGGCTATAGCTGCATTCGCTGCTGTGGCTATGGCTATGTCTATGGCTGCTATGGCTGTGGCTCTGGCTGCTTTGTCTATGGCTATAGCTGCATTGTCTGCTGTGGCTATGTCAATGTCTATGGCTGCTATGGCTGTGGCTATGGCTATGGCTGCTATGGAAGTAGCTATGGCAGCTATGGCTATGGCTATGGCTGCTATGGCTATGGCTATGGCTATGGCTGCTACGGCTATGGCAATGGCTGCTATGGCTATGGCAATGGCTGCTATGGCTATGGCTGCTATGGCTATGGCAATGGCTATGGCTGCTATGGCTATGGCAATGGCTATGTCTGCTATGGCTATGGCTGTGGCTGCTATGGCTATGGTTGTGGTTGCAATGGCTATTGCGTCTATCTGCTATGGCTATGGCTGTGGATATGTCTGCTATGGAAATATCTATGGCGGCTATGGCTATGGCTATAGCTGCTATGGCTATGGCTATTGCTATGGCTGCTGTGGCTGTGGCTATTTCTGATATGGCTATGGCTAAGGCTATGGCTGGTATGGCCATGGCCATGGCTGCTGTGGCTATTGCTATGGCTGCTATGGCAATGGCTATGGCTACGGCTATGGCTGCTAGGTCCACCATGGCTAAGGCAATGGCTGCTATGGCTATGGCTATGGCTGCGGCTGCAATGGCTATGGCTGCTTTGGCTATGGTTATGGCTGCTATGGCTATGGCTTTGGATATGGCTGCTATGGCTATGGCTATGACTGCTATGGCTATGGCTATGGCTGCTGTGGCTTTGGCTATGGCTACTATGGCTGCTATGGCTATGGCTATGGCTGCTATTGCTATGGCTATGGATATGGCTGCTATGGCTATAGCTATGGCTGCTATGGCTATGGCACTGGCTGCTATGGCTATGGCTGCTATGGCTGCTATGGCTACTATGGCTATTGCTATGGCTATGGCTGCTATGGCTATGGTTATGGCTATGGCAGCTATGGCTATGGCTATGGCTGCTATGGCTATGGCTATGTATATGGCTTCTATGGCTATGTCTATGCCAAAGGCTGCTATGGCTTGGCTATGGCTGCTATGGATATGGCTATAGCTGCATTGGCTGCTGTGGCTATGACTATGTCTATGGCTGCTATGGCTGTGGTTATGGCTATGGCTTCTATGGAAATAACTATCGCGGATATCGGTATGGCTATAGCTGCATTGGCTGCTATGGCTATGGCTATGTCTATGGCTGATATGGCTATGGCTAAGGCTATGGCTGCTATGGCTATGGCCATGGCTGCTATGGCTATTGCTATGGCTGCTATGGCTATGGCTATGTCTGCTATGGCCACCAAGGCCATGGCAATGGCTGCTATGGCTATGCCTATGGCTGCTATGACTATGGCTACGTCTGTGGCTGCTATGGCTATGGGTGCTATTGCTATGGCTATGGCTATGGCTATGGCTGCTATGGCTGCGGCTATGTCTATGGCTGCTATGGCTATGGCTATTGCTGCTATGGCTATGGCTATGGCTGCTATGGCTATGGCTATGGCTACGGCTATGGCTGCTATGGCTATGGCTATGGCTATGGCTGCTATGGCTATGGCTATTGCTGCTATGGCTATGGCTATGGCTACGGCCATGACTGCTATCGCCACCGTGGCTATGGCAATGCCTGCTATGGCTATGGCTATGGCTGGGGCTGCTATGGTTATGGCTTTTATGGCTATCGCTATGGGTATGACTGCTATGGCTATGGCTATGGCTGCTATTGCTATGTATGCTATGGCTATGGCAATGGCTATGGCTGCTATGGCTATGGCAGCTATGGCTATGGCCATGGCTGCTATGGCTATGGCTATGGCTGCTCTGGCTATGGTTATGGCTATATCTGCTATGGCTATGGCTATGGCTTCTATGGCTACGTCTATGGCTAAGGCTGCTATGGCTATTGCTATGGCTGCTTTGGATATGGCTATAGCTGCATTGGCTGCTGTGGCTATGGCTATGGCTGCATTGGCTATGGCTATAGCTGCATTCGCTGCTGTGGCTATGGCTATGTCTATCGCTGCTATGGCTGTGGCTCTGGCTGCTTTGTCTATGGCTATAGCTGCATTGTCTGCTGTGGCTATGTCAATGTCTATGGCTGCTATGGCTGTGGCTATGGCTATGGCTGCTATGGAAGTAGCTATGGCAGCTATGGCTATGGCTATGGCTGCTATGGCTATGGCTATGGCTATGGCTGCTACGGCTATGGCAATGGCTGCTATGGCTATGGCAATGGCTGCTATGGCTATGGCTGCTATGGCTATGGCAATGGCTATGGCTGCTATGGCTATGGCAATGGCTATGTCTGCTATGGCTATGGCTGTGGCTGCTATGGCTATGGTTGTGGTTGCAATGGCTATTGCGTCTATCTGCTATGGCTATGGCTGTGGATATGTCTGCTATGGAAATATCTATGGCGGCTATGGCTATGGCTATAGCTGCTATGGCTATGGCTATTGCTATGGCTGCTGTGGCTGTGGCTATTTCTGATATGGCTATGGCTAAGGCTATGGCTGGTATGGCCATGGCCATGGGTGCTGTGGCTATTGCTATGGCTGCTATGGCAATGGCTATGGCTACGGCTATGGCTGCTAGGTCCACCATGGCTAAGGCAATGGCTGCTATGGCTATGGCTATGGCTGCGGCTGCAATGGCTATGGCTGCTTTGGCTATGGTTATGGCTGCTATGGCTATGGCTTTGGATATGGCTGCTATGGCTATGGCTATGACTGCTATGGCTATGGCTATGGCTGCTGTGGCTTTGGCTATGGCTACTATGGCTGCTATGGCTATGGCTATGGCTGCTATTGCTATGGCTATGGATATGGCTGCTATGGCTACGGCTATGTCTGGTATGGCCATGGCTATGTCTGCTATGGCTATGGCTATGGCTGCTATGGCTATGCCTATGGCTGCTATGGCTTTGGCTATGGCTGCTACGGCTACCGCGAGGACTGCTATGGCTATGGCTATGGCTCTGGCTGCTATGGCTATCGCTATGGCTATGGCTGCTATGGCAATGTCTACGTCTGCTATGGCTATGGCAATCGCTGCGTCTGCTATGGCTATGGCTGCTATGGCTATGGCTATGGCTGCTATGGCTATGGCACTGGCTGCTATGGCTATGGCTGCTATGGCTACTATGGCTATTGCTATGGCTATGGCTGCTATGGCTATGGTTATGGCTATGGCTGCTATGGCTATTGCTATGGCTGCTATGGCAATGGCTATGGATACGGCTATGTCTGCTAGGGCCGCCATGGCTAAGGCAATGGCTGCTATGGCTATGGCTATGGCTGCGGCTGCAATGGCTATGGCTGCTTTGGCTATGGTTATGGCTGCTATTGCTATGGCTATGGATATGGCTGCTATGGCTATGGCTATGACTGCTATGGCTATGGCTATGGCTGCTGTGGCTTTGGCTATGGCTACTATGGCTGCTATGGCTATGGCCATGGCTGCTATGGCTATGGCTATGGATATGGCTGCTATGGCTACGGCTAGGTCTGGTATGGCCATGGCTATGGCTGCTATGGCTATGGCTATGGCTGCTACGGCTACCGCGATGACTGCTATGGCTATGGCTATGGCTATGTCTGCTATGGCTATTGCTATGGCTATGGCTGCTATGGCTATGTCTACGTCTGCTATGGCTATGGCTATCGCTGCGTCTCTTATGGCTATGGCTGCTATGGCTATGGCTATAGCCGCCATGACAATGGCTACGCGTGCTATTGCTATGGCCGTGACTTGTTTGGCTATGGTTATGGCTGCTATTGCTATGGCTATGGATATGGCTGCTATGGCTATGGCTATGTCTGCTATGGCTATGGCTATGGCTGCTATGGCTATGGCTATGGCTGCTATGGCTTTGGCTATGGCTGCTACGGCTACCGCGAGGACTGCTATGGCTATGCCTATGGCTCTGGCTGCTATGGCTATTGCTTTGGCTATGGCTGCTATGGCTATGGCTATGGCTGCGGCTGCAATGGCTATGGCTGCTTTGGCTATGGTTATGGCTGCTATGGCTATGGCTATGGATATGGCTGCTACGGCTATGGCTACGACTGCTATGGCTATGGCTATGGCTGCTGTGGCTTTGGCTATGTCTACTATGGCTGCTATGGCTATGGCTATGGCTGCTATGGCTATGGCTATGGATATGGCTGCTATGGCTGCGGCTATGTCTGGTATGGCCATGGCTATGGCTGCTATGGCTATGGCTATGGCTGCTATGGCTTTGGCTATGGCTGCTACGGCTACCGCGATGACTGCTATGGCTATGGCTATGGCTATGGCTGCTATGGCTATGGCTATGGCTGCTATGGCTATGGCTGCTATGGCTATGGCTATGGCTGCAATGGCTATGGCTGCTATGGCAATGACTATGGCTACTATGGTTATGTCTATGGTTGCTATGGCTTTGGCTGCTATGGCTATGGCTATGGCTGCTATGGCTATGGCTGCTATGGCTATGGCTGCTATGGCTATGGCTATGGCTATGGCTGCTATGGCTATGGCTGCTATGGCTATGGCTGCTATGGCTATGGCTATGGCTGCTATGGCTATGGCTATGGCTGCTATGGCTATGTATGCTATGGCTATGGCAATGGCTAAGGCTGCCATGCCTATGTCTGCTATGGATATCGCTATGGCTATGGCTATGGCTGCTATGGCTATGGCTATGGCTGCTATGGCTATGGCTATGTCTATGGCTGCTATGGCTATGGCTCTGGCTGCTTTGGCTATGGCTATAGCTGGATTGGCTGCTGTGGCTATGTCTATGTCTATGGCTGCTATGGCTGTGGCTATCGCTATGGATGCTATAGAAATAGCTACGGCTGCTGTGGCTCTCGCTATGACTGCTATGGCTATGGCTATGGCTAAGGCTGCTGTGGCTATGGCTATGGCTGCATTGGCTACGGCTATAGCTGCATTGGCTGCTGTGGCTATGACTATGTCTATGGCTGCTATGGCTGTGGCTCTGGCTGCTTTGGCTATGGGTATAGCTGGATTGGCTGCTGTGGCTATGTCTATGTCTATGGCTGCTATGGCTTTGGCTATGGCTGCTACGGCTACCGCGATGACTGCTATGGCTATGGCTATGGCTATGGCTGCTATGGCTATGGCTATGGCTGCTATGGCTATGGCTGCTATGGCTATGGCTATGGCTGCTATGGCTTTGGCTATGGCTGCTACGGCTACCGCGATGACTGCTATGGCTATGGCTATGGCTATGGCTGCTATGGCTATGGCTATGTCTGCTATGGCTATGGCACTGGCTGCTATGGCTATGGCTGCTATGGCTACTATGGCTATTGCTATGGCTATGGCTGCTATGGCTATGGTTATGGCTATGGCTGCTATGGCTATTGCTATGGCTGCTATGGCAATGGCTATGGATACGGCTATGTCTGCTAGGGCCGCCATGGCTAAGGCAATGGCTGCTATGGCTATGGCTATGGCTGCGGCTGCAATGGCTATGGCTGCTTTGGCTATGGTTATGGCTGCTATTGCTATGGCTATGGATATGGCTGCTATGGCTATGGCTATGACTGCTATGGCTATGGCTATGGCTGCTGTGGCTTTGGCTATGGCTACTATGGCTGCTATGGCTATGGCCATGGCTGCTATGGCTATGGCTATGGATATGGCTGCTATGGCTACGGCTAGGTCTGGTACGGCCATGGCTATGGCTGCTATGGCTATGGCTATGGCTGCTACGGCTACCGCGATGACTGCTATGGCTATGGCTATGGCTATGTCTGCTATGGCTATTGCTATGGCTATGGCTGCTATGGCTATGTCTACGTCTGCTATGGCTATGGCTATCGCTGCGCCTCTTATGGCTATGGCTGCTATGGCTATGGCTATAGCCGCCATGACAATGGCTACGCGTGCTATTGCTATGGCCGTGACTTGTTTGGCTATGGTTATGGCTGCTATTGCTATGGCTATGGATATGGCTGCTATGGCTATGGCTATGTCTGCTATGGCTATGGCTATGGCTGCTATGGCTATGGCTATGGCTGCTATGGCTTTGGCTATGGCTGCTACGGCTACCGCGAGGACTGCTATGGCTATGCCTATGGCTCTGGCTGCTATGGCTATTGCTATGGCTATGGCTGCTATGGCTATGTCTACGTCTGCTATGGCTATGGCTATCGCTGCGTCTGCTATGGCTATGGCTGCTATGGCTATGGCTATAGCCGCCATGACAATGGCTACGCGTGCTATGGCTATGGCCGTGACTGGTTTGGCTATGGCTATAGCTGATATGGCTATGGCAATGGCTATGGCTGCTATGGCTTTGGCTATTGCTGATGTGGCTATGGCTATGGGTATGGCTGCTATGGCTATGGCAATGGCTACTATGGCCATGGCTTTGACTGCTATGGCTATGGCTATGGCTGCTATGGCTATGGCTGCTAGTGCTATGGCTATGGCTGCTATTGCTCTGGCTGCTATCGGTATGACAATGGCTGTGGCTGCTATGGCTATGGCTGCTGTGGCTATGGCTATGGCTGCTATGGCTGTGGTTACTGCTGCTATGGCTATGGCTATGGCTGCTCTGGCTATGGCTATGGCTGCTATGGCTATGGATATGTCTGCTATGGCTATGGCTATGGCTGCTATGGCAATGGCTATGGCTGCTATGGCTTTGGCTATGGCTGCTACGGCTACCGCGAGGACTGCTATGGCTATGGCTATGGCTCTGGCTGCTATGGCTATTGCTATGGCTATGGCTGCTATGGCTATGTCTACGTCTGCTATGGCTATGGCTATCGCTGCGTCTGCTATGGCTATGGCTGCTATGGCTATGGCTATAGCCGCCATGACAATGGCTACGCGTGCTATGGCTATTGCCGTGACTGGTTTGGCTATGGCTATAGCTGCTATGGCTATGGCTATGGCTATGGCTGCTATGGCTATGGCAATGGCCATGGCTGCTATGGCTATGGCTTCTATGGCTATGGCCATGGCTATGGCTGTTATGGCTATGGCTGCTATGGCTACTATGGCTATGGCTATGGCTTTGGCTGCCATGGCTATGGCTATGGCTGCTATGGCCATTGCTGCTATGGCTATGGCTGCTATGGCTATGGCTGCTATGGCTATGGCTATGGCTGCTATGGCTATGTATGCTATGACTATGGCCATGGCTGCTATGGCTATGCCAATGGCTGCTATGGCTATCGCTATGGCTACTGCTGTGTCTGCTATGGGTATGAAAATGTCTATGGCTGCAATGGCTATGGCTATGGCTAAGGCTGCTGTGGCTATGGCTATGGCTGCATTGGCTACGGCTATAGCTGCATTGGCTGCTGTGGCTATGGCTATGTCTATGGCTGCTATGGCTGTGGCTATCGCTATGGCTGCTATACAAATAGCTATGATGGCTAAGACTATGGCTATGGCTGCAATGGCTATGGCTATGTGTATGGCTGCTGTGGCTATGGCAATGGCTGATATGGCAATGGCTATGGCTATGGCTGCTATGGCTTTGGCTATGGCTTCGGCTATGTCTGGTATGGCTATGGTTATGGCTGCTATGGCTATGGCTATGGGTATGGCTGCTATGGCAATGGCTTTGGCTGCTATGGCTATGGCTGTGGCTGCTATGGCTATGGCAATGGCTACTATGGCCATGGCTATGACTGCTAATGGCTATGGCTATGGCTGCTATGGCTGTGGGTATGGCTATAGCTGCTGTGGCTATGGCTAAGGCTGCTATGGCTTGGCTATGGGTGCTATGGCTACGTATATGGCTGCGGCTGCAATGGCTATGGCTGCTTTGGCTATGGTTATGGCTGCTATGGCTATGGCTATGGATATGGCTGCTACGGCTATGGCTACGACTGCTATGGCTATGGCTATGGCTGCTGTGGCTTTGGCTATGGCTACTATGGCTGCTATGGCTATGGCTATGGCTGCTATGGCTATGGCTATGGATATGGCTGCTATGGATGCGGCTATGTCTGGTATGGCCATGGCTATGGCTGCTATGGCTATGGCTATGGCTGCTATGGCTTTGGCTATGGCTGCTACGGCTACCGCGATGACTGCTATGGCTATGGCTATGGCTATGGCTGCTATGGCTATGGCTATGGCTGCTATGGCTATGGCACTGGCTGCTATGGCTATGGCTGCTATGGCTACTATGGCTATTGCTATGGCTATGGCTGTTATGGCTATGGTTATGGCTATAGCTGCTATGGCTATTGCTATGGCTGCTATGGCAATGGCTATGGATACGGCTATGTCTGCTAGGGCCGCCATGGCTAAGGCAATGGCTGCTATGGCTATGGCTATGGCTGCGGCTGCAATGGCTATGGCTGCTTTTGCTATGGTTATGGCTGCTATTGCTATGGCTATGGATATGGCTGCTATGGCTATGGCTATGACTGCTATGGCTATGGCTATGGCTGCTGTGGCTTTGGCTATGGCTACTATGGCTGCTATGGCTATGGCCATGGCTGCTATGGCTATGGCTATGGATATGGCTGCTATGGCTACGGCTAGGTCTGGTATGGCCATGGCTATGGCTGCTATGGCTATGGCTATGGCTGCTACGGCTACCGCGATGACTGCTATGGCTATGGCTATGGCTATGTCTGCTATGGCTATTGCTATGGCTATGGCTGCTATGGCTATGTCTACGTCTGCTATGGCTATGGCTATCGCTGCGTCTCTTATGGCTATGGCTGCTATGGCTATTGCTATAGCCGCCATGACAATGGCTACGCGTGCTATTGCTATGGCCGTGACTTGTTTGGCTATGGTTATGGCTGCTATTGCTATGGCTATGGATATGGCTGCTATGGCTATGGCTATGTCTGCTATGGCTATGGCTATGGCTGCTATGGCTATGGCTATGGCTGCTATGGCTTTGGCTATGGTTGCTACGGCTACCGCGAGGACTGCTATGGCTATGCCTATGGCTCTGGCTGCTATGGCTATTGCTATGGCTATGGCTGCTATGGCTATGTCTACGTCTGCTATGGCTATGGCTATCGCTGCGTCTGCTATGGCTATGGCTGCTATGGCTATGGCTATAGCCGCCATGACAATGGCTGCGCGTGCTATGGCTATGGCCGTGACTGGTTTGGCTATGGCTATAGCTGCTATGGCTATGGCTATGGCTGCTATGGCTATGGTTGTGGTTGCAATGGCTATTGCGTCTATCTGCTATGGCTATGGCTGTGGATATGTCTGCTATGGAAATATCTATGGCGGCTATGGCTATGGCTATAGCTGCTATGGCTATGGCTATTGCTATGGCTGCTGTGGCTGTGGCTATTTCTGATATGGCTATGGCTAAGGCTATGGCTGGTATGGCCATGGCCATGGGTGCTGTGGCTATTGCTATGGCTGCTATGGCAATGGCTATGGCTACGGCTATGGCTGCTAGGTCCACCATGGCTAAGGCAATGGCTGCTATGGCTATGGCTATGGCTGCGGCTGCAATGGCTATGGCTGCTTTGGCTATGGTTATGGCTGCTATGGCTATGGCTTTGGATATGGCTGCTATGGCTATGGCTATGACTGCTATGGCTATGGCTATGGCTGCTGTGGCTTTGGCTATGGCTACTATGGCTGCTATGGCTATGGCTATGGCTGCTATTGCTATGGCTATGGATATGGCTGCTATGGCTACGGCTATGTCTGGTATGGCCATGGCTATGTCTGCTATGGCTATGGCTATGGCTGCTATGGCTATGCCTATGGCTGCTATGGCTTTGGCTATGGCTGCTACGGCTACCGCGAGGACTGCTATGGCTATGGCTATGGCTCTGGCTGCTATGGCTATTGCTATGGCTATGGCTGCTATGGCTATGTCTACGTCTGCTATGGCTATGGCAATCGCTGCGTCTGCTATGGCTATGGCTGCTATGGCTATGGCTATGGCTGCTATGGCTATGGCACTGGCTGCTATGGCTATGGCTGCTATGGCTACTATGGCTATTGCTATGGCTATGGCTGCTATGGCTATGGTTATGGCTATGGCTGCTATGGCTATTGCTATGGCTGCTATGGCAATGGCTATGGATACGGCTATGTCTGCTAGGGCCGCCATGGCTAAGGCAATGGCTGCTATGGCTATGGCTATGGCTGCGGCTGCAATGGCTATGGCTGCTTTGGCTATGGTTATGGCTGCTATTGCTATGGCTATGGATATGGCTGCTATGGCTATGGCTATGACTGCTATGGCTATGGCTATGGCTGCTGTGGCTTTGGCTATGGCTACTATGGCTGCTATGGCTATGGCCATGGCTGCTATGGCTATGGCTATGGATATGGCTGCTATGGCTACGGCTAGGTCTGGTATGGCCATGGCTATGGCTGCTATGGCTATGGCTATGTCTGCTATGGCTATGGCTATGGCTGCTATGGCTATGGCTATGGCTGCTATGGCTTTGGCTATGGCTGCTACGGCTACCGCGAGGACTGCTATGGCTATGCCTATGGCTCTGGCTGCTATGGCTATTGCTATGGCTATGGCTGCTATGGCTATGTCTACGTCTGCTATGGCTATGGCTATCGCTGCGTCTGCTATGGCTATGGCTGCTATGGCTATGGCTATAGCCGCCATGACAATGGCTACGCGTGCTATGGCTATGGCCGTGACTGGTTTGGCTATGGCTATAGCTGATATGGCTATGGCAATGGCTATGGCTGCTATGGCTTTGGCTATTGCTGATGTGGCTATGGCTATGGGTATGGCTGCTATGGCTATGGCAATGGCTACTATGGCCATGGCTTTGACTGCTATGGCTATGGCTATGGCTGCTATGGCTATGGCTGCTAGTGCTATGGCTATGGCTGCTATTGCTCTGGCTGCTATCGGTATGACAATGGCTGTGGCTGCTATGGCTATGGCTGCTGTGGCTATGGCTATGGCTGCTATGGCTGTGGTTACTGCTGCTATGGCTATGGCTATGGCTGCTCTGGCTATGGCTATGGCTGCTATGGCTATGGATATGTCTGCTATGGCTATGGCTATGGCTGCTATGGCAATGGCTATGGCTGCTATGGCTTTGGCTATGGCTGCTACGGCTACCGCGAGGACTGCTATGGCTATGGCTATGGCTCTGGCTGCTATGGCTATTGCTATGGCTATGGCTGCTATGGCTATGTCTACGTCTGCTATGGCTATGGCTATCGCTGCGTCTGCTATGGCTATGGCTGCTATGGCTATGGCTATAGCCGCCATGACAATGGCTACGCGTGCTATGGCTATTGCCGTGACTGGTTTGGCTATGGCTATAGCTGCTATGGCTATGGCTATGGCTATGGCTGCTATGGCTATGGCAATGGCCATGGCTGCTATGGCTATGGCTTCTATGGCTATGGCCATGGCTATGGCTGTTATGGCTATGGCTGCTATGGCTACTATGGCTATGGCTATGGCTTTGGCTGCCATGGCTATGGCTATGGCTGCTATGGCCATTGCTGCTATGGCTATGGCTGCTATGGCTATGGCTGCTATGGCTATGGCTATGGCTGCTATGGCTATGTATGCTATGACTATGGCCATGGCTGCTATGGCTATGCCAATGGCTGCTATGGCTATCGCTATGGCTACTGCTGTGTCTGCTATGGGTATGAAAATGTCTATGGCTGCAATGGCTATGGCTATGGCTAAGGCTGCTGTGGCTATGGCTATGGCTGCATTGGCTACGGCTATAGCTGCATTGGCTGCTGTGGCTATGGCTATGTCTATGGCTGCTATGGCTGTGGCTATCGCTATGGCTGCTATAGAAATAGCTATGATGGCTAAGACTATGGCTATGGCTGCAATGGCTATGGCTATGTGTATGGCTGCTGTGGCTATGGCAATGGCTGATATGGCAATGGCTATGGCTATGGCTGCTATGGCTTTGGCTATGGCTTCGGCTATGTCTGGTATGGCTATGGTTATGGCTGCTATGGCTATGGCTATGGGTATGGCTGCTATGGCAATGGCTTTGGCTGCTATGGCTATGGCTGTGGCTGCTATGGCTATGGCAATGGCTACTATGGCCATGGCTATGACTGCTAATGGCTATGGCTATGGCTGCTATGGCTGTGGGTATGGCTATAGCTGCTGTGGCTATGGCTAAGGCTGCTATGGCTTGGCTATGGGTGCTATGGCTACGTATATGGCTGCGGCTGCAATGGCTATGGCTGCTTTGGCTATGGTTATGGCTGCTATGGCTATGGCTATGGATATGGCTGCTACGGCTATGGCTACGACTGCTATGGCTATGGCTATGGCTGCTGTGGCTTTGGCTATGGCTACTATGGCTGCTATGGCTATGGCTATGGCTGCTATGGCTATGGCTATGGATATGGCTGCTAGGGATGCGGCTATGTCTGGTATGGCCATGGCTATGGCTGCTATGGCTATGGCTATGGCTGCTATGGCTTTGGCTATGGCTGCTACGGCTACCGCGATGACTGCTATGGCTATGGCTATGGCTATGGCTGCTATGGCTATGGCTATGGCTGCTATGGCTATGGCACTGGCTGCTATGGCTATGGCTGCTATGGCTACTATGGCTATTGCTATGGCTATGGCTGTTATGGCTATGGTTATGGCTATAGCTGCTATGGCTATTGCTATGGCTGCTATGGCAATGGCTATGGATACGGCTATGTCTGCTAGGGCCGCCATGGCTAAGGCAATGGCTGCTATGGCTATGGCTATGGCTGCGGCTGCAATGGCTATGGCTGCTTTTGCTATGGTTATGGCTGCTATTGCTATGGCTATGGATATGGCTGCTATGGCTATGGCTATGACTGCTATGGCTATGGCTATGGCTGCTGTGGCTTTGGCTATGGCTACTATGGCTGCTATGGCTATGGCCATGGCTGCTATGGCTATGGCTATGGATATGGCTGCTATGGCTACGGCTAGGTCTGGTATGGCCATGGCTATGGCTGCTATGGCTATGGCTATGGCTGCTACGGCTACCGCGATGACTGCTATGGCTATGGCTATGGCTATGTCTGCTATGGCTATTGCTATGGCTATGGCTGCTATGGTTATGTCTACGTCTGCTATGGCTATGGCTATCGCTGCGTCTCTTATGGCTATGGCTGCTATGGCTATGGCTATAGCCGCCATGACAATGGCTACGCGTGCTATTGCTATGGCCGTGACTTGTTTGGCTATGGTTATGGCTGCTATTGCTATGGCTATGGATATGGCTGCTATGGCTATGGCTATGTCTGCTATGGCTATGGCTATGGCTGCTATGGCTATGGCTATGGCTGCTATGGCTTTGGCTATGGTTGCTACGGCTACCGCGAGGACTGCTATGGCTATGCCTATGGCTCTGGCTGCTATGGCTATTGCTATGGCTATGGCTGCTATGGCTATGTCTACGTCTGCTATGGCTATGGCTATCGCTGCGTCTGCTATGGCTATGGCTGCTATGGCTATGGCTATAGCCGCCATGACAATGGCTGCGCGTGCTATGGCTATGGCCGTGACTGGTTTGGCTATGGCTATAGCTGCTATGGCTATGGCTATGGCTATGGCTGCTATGGCTATGGCAATGGCCATGGCTGCTATGGCTATGGCTTCTATGGCTATGGCTATGGCTATGGCTGCTATGGCTATGGCTGCTATGGCTACTATGGCTATGGCTATGGCTACTGCTATGGCTGCTATGGGTATGAAAATGTCTATGGCTGCAATGGCTATGGCTATAGCTGCTATGGCTATGGTTATGGCTATGGCTGCTATGGCCATGCATATGGCTGCTATGGATATCGCTATGGCTATGGCTATGTCTGCTATGGCTTTGGCTATGGCTGCTACGGCTACCGCGATGACTGCTATGGCTATGGCTATGGCTATGGCTGCTATGGCTATGGCTATGGCTGCTATGGCTATGGCACTGGCTGCTATGGCTATGGCTGCTATGGCTACTATGGCTATTGCTATGGCTATGGCTGCTATGGCTATGGTTATGGCTATGGCTGCTATGGCTATTGCTATGGCTGCTATGGCAATGGCTATGGATACGGCTATGTCTGCTAGGGCCGCCATGGCTAAGGCAATGGCTGCTATGGCTATGGCTATGGCTGCGGCTGCAATGGCTATGGCTGCTTTGGCTATGGTTATGGCTGCTATTGCTATGGCTATGGATATGGCTGCTATGGCTATGGCTATGACTGCTATGGCTATGGCTATGGCTGCTGTGGCTTTGGCTATGGCTACTATGGCTGCTATGGCTAAGGCAATGGCTGCTATGGCTATGGCTATGTCTGCGGCTGCAATGGCTATGGCTGCTTTGGCTATGGTTATGGCTGCTATTGCTATGGCTATGGATATGGCTGCTATGGCTATGGCTATGACTGCTATGGCTATGGCTATGGCTGCTGTGGCTTTGGCTATGGCTACTATGGCTGCTATGGCTATGGCTATGGCTGCTATGGCTATGGCTATGGATATGGCTGCTATGGCTACGGCTATGTCTGGTATGGCCATGGCTATGGCTGCTATGGCTATGGCTATGGCTGCTACGGCTACCGCGATGACTGCTATGGCTATGGCTATGGCTATGTCTGCTATGGCTATTGCTATGGCTATGGCTGCTGTGGCTATGTCTACGTCTGCTATGGCTATGGCTATCGCTGCGTCTCCTATGGCTATGGCTGCTATGGCTATGGCTATAGCCTCCATGACAATGGCAACTCGTGCTATTGCTATGGCCGTGACTGGTTTGGCTATGGCAATAGCTGCTATCGAAATGGCTATGGCTATGGCTGCTATGGCTGTGGCAATGGCTATGGCTGCTATGGCTATGGCTTCTATGGCTATGGCTATGGCTATGGCTGCTATGGCTATGGTTATGGCTATGACTGCTATGGCCATGCCTATGGCTGCTATGGATATCGCTATGGCTATGGCTATGGCTGCTATGGCTATGGCTATAGCTGCATTGGCTGCTGAGGCTATGGCAATGTCTATAGCTGCTATGGCTGTGGCTATGGCTCGGCTGCTATGGAAATAGCTATGGCAATGTCTATAGCTGCTATGGCTGTGGCTATGGCTCGGCTGCTATGGAAATAGCTATGGCGGCTATGGCTAGGGCTATGGCTACTATGGCTATGGCTATGGCTATGGCTGATGTGGCTGTGGCTATGGCTGATATGGCTATGGCTTGGCTATGGCTGCTATGGCTATGGCTATGGCTGCGGCTGCTATGGCTATGGCTTTTATGGCTATCGCTACGGCTATGACTGCTATGGCTATTGCTATGGCTATGGCTGCTATGGCTATGGCTATGGCTATGGCTGCTATGGCTATGGCACTGGCTGCTATGGCTATGGCTGCTATGGCTATGGCTATGGCAATGGCTATGGCTAATTATGGCTATGGCTATGGCTATGGCTGCTATGGCTACGGTTGCTATGGCTATGGCTATGGCTGCTATGGCTATGGCTATGTCTGCCATGGCTATGGCTATGGCTACGGCTATGGCTGCTATGGCCACCATGGCTATGGCAATGGCTGCTATGGCTGTGGCTATGGCTATGGCTGCTATGGCTATGGCTATGGCTATGGCTGCTATGGCTTTGACTATGGCTGATATGGCTATAGCTATGGCTATGTCTGCTATGGCTATGGCAATGGCTACTATGGCTATGGTTATGACTGCTATGGCTATGGCTATGGATGCTGATGCTATGGTTATGGCAATAGCTGCTATGGCTATAACTATGTCTGCTATGGCTATGGCTACGTCTGTGGCTGCTATGGCTATGGCTGCTATGGCTTTGGCTGTGGCTGCTATGGCTATGGCTATGGCGATGGCTATGGCTGCTATGGCTATGGCTATGTCTATGGCTGCTATGGCTACGGCTATGGCTATTGCTGCTATGGCTATGGCTATGGCTGCGGCTGCTATGGCTATGGCTTTTATGGCTATCGCTACGGCTATGACTGCTATGGCTATTGCTATGGCTATGTCTGCTATTGCTATGACTATGTCTACTATGGCTGCTATGGCTATGACTGAGGCTACTATGGCTATCGATAAGGCTGCTATGGCTATGGCTATGGCAGCTATGGCTATGGCTGCTATGGCTATGGCTATGGCTGCTTTGGCTATGGCTGTAGCTGCATTGGCTGCTGTGGCTATGGCTATGTATATGGCTGCTATGGCTGTGGCTATCTCTATGTCTGCTATAGAAATAGCTATGGCGGCTAAGGCTATGGCTATGGCTGCAATGGCTATGGCTATGGGTATGTCTGCTGAGGCTATAGCAATGGCAGATATGGCTATGGCTATGGCTATGGCTGCTATGCCTATGGCTATGGCGACGGCTATGTCTGCTATGGCTATGGTTATGGCTGCTATGACTATGGCTATGCGTATCGCTGCTATGGCAATGGCTTTGGCTGCTATGGCTATGGCTATGGCTTCTATGGCTATGGCAATGGCTACTATGGCCATGGCTATGACTGCTACGGCTATGGCTATGGCTGCTATGGCTGTGGGTATGGCTATAGCTGCTGTGGCTATGGCTATGGCTGCTATGGCTATGGCTGCTATGGCTATGGCTATGGCTGCTATGGCTATGTATGCTATGGCTATGGCGATGGCTGTGGCTGCTATGGTTATGGCTGCTATGGCTATGGCTATGGCTGCTATGGCTACCGCTATGGCTACAGCTATGGCTGCTATGGCTATGACCATGGCTATGGCTGCTATGGCTATGGTTATGGCTATGGCTGCTATGGCTATGCCCATGGCTGCTATGGATATCGCTATGACTATGGCTATGGCTTCTATGGCTATGTCTATGTCTATAGCTGCTATGGCTTGTCTATGGCTGCTATGGCTATGGCAATGGCTACTATGGCCATGGCTATGACGGCTATGGCTATGGCTATGGCTGCTATGGCTGTGGGTATGGCTGTAGCTGCTGTGGCTATGGCTACGGCTGCTATGGCTATGGCTATGGCTGCTATGGCTATGTTCCCTATGGCTAAGGCAATGGCTGTGGCTGCTATGGTTATGGCTGCTATCGCTATGGCTATGGCTGCTATGGCTACCGCTATGGCTACAGCTATGGCTGCTATGGCTATGACCATGGCTATGGCTGCTATGGCTATGGCTATGGCTGCTATGGCTATGGTTATGGCCGATATGGCTATGGCTTGGCTATGGCTGCTATGGCTATGGCTATGGCTGCGGCTGCTATGGCTATGGCTTTTATGGCTATCGCTACGACTATGACTGCTATGGCTATGGCTATGGCTTCTATGGCTATGTCTAAGGCTAAGGCTGCTATGGCTTGGTTATGGCTGCTATGGCTATGGCTATAGCTGCATTGGCTGCTGTGGCTATGGCTATGTCTATAGCTGCTATGGCTGTGGCTATGGCTCGGCTGCTATGGAAATAGCTATGGCGGCTATGGCTAGGGCTATAGCTGCTATGGCTATGACTATGGCTATGGCTGCTGTGGCTGTGGCTATGGCTAAGACTGCTGTGGCTATGTCTATGGCTGCTATGGCTGTGGTTCTGGCTGCTTTGGCTATGGCTATTGCTGGATTGGCTGCTGTGGCTATGTCTATGTCTATGGCTGCTATGGCTTTGGCTGTGGCTGCTATGGCTATGGCTATGGCGATGGCTATGGCTGCTATGGCTATGGCTATGTCTATGGCTGCTATGGCTACGGCTATGGCTATTGCTGCTATGGCTATGGCTATGGCTGCGGCTGCTATGGCTATGGCTTTTATGGCTATCGCTACGGCTATGACTGCTATGGCTATTGCTATGGCTATGTCTGCTATTGCTATGGCTATGTCTACTATGGCTGCTATGGCTATGACTGAGGCTACTATGGCTATCGATACGGCTGCTATGGCTATGGCTATGGCAGCTATGGCTATGGCTGCTATGGCTATGGCTATGGCTGCTTTGGCTATGGCTGTAGCTGCATTGGCTGCTGTGGCTATGGCTATGTATATGGCTGCTATGGCTGTGGCTATCTCTATGTCTGCTATAGAAATAGCTATGGCGGCTAAGGCTATTGCTATGGCTGCAATGGCTATGGCTATGGGTATGGCTGCTGAGGCTATTGCAATGGCAGATATGGCTATGGCTATGGCTATGGCTGCTATGCCTATGGCTATGGCGACGGCTATGTCTGCTATGGCTATGGTTATGGCTGCTATGACTATGGCTATGCGTATCGCTGCTCTGGCTATGGCTTTGGCTGCTATGGCTATGGCTATGTCTGCTATGGCTATGGCAATGGCTACTATGGCCGTGGCTATGACTGCTATGGCTATGGCTATGGCTGCTATGGCTGTGGGTATGGCTATAGCTGCTGTGGCTATGGCTGTGGCTGCTATGGCTATGGCTGCTATGGCTATGGCTATGGCTGCTATTGCTATGTATGCCATGGCTATGGCAATGGCTATGGCTGCTATGGTTATAGCTGCTATGGCTATGGCTATGGCTGCTGTGGCTATGGCTGCTATGGCTATGGCAATGGCTACGGCTGCTATGGCTGTGGCTTCTATGGCATTGGCTTCTATGGCTATCGCTATGGCTATGACTGCTATGGCTATGGCTATGGATATGGCTATGGCTGCTATGCCTATGGCTTCTATCGCTATGGCTTTTATGGCTATCGCTATGGCTATGGCTATCGCTGCGTCTCCTATGGCTATGGCTGCTATGGCTATGGCTATAGCCGCCATGACAATGGCTACGCGTGCTATTGCTATGGCCGTGACTGGTTTGGCTATGGCAATAGCTGCTATGGCTATGGCTATGGCTATGGCTGCTATGGCTGTGGCAATGGCTATGGCTGCTATGGCTATGGCTTCCATGGCTATGGCTATCGCTATGGCTGCTATGGCTATGGTTATGGCTATGGCTGCTGTGGCCACGCCTATGGCTGCTATGGATATCGCTATGGCTATGGCTATGGCTGCTATCGCTATGGCTATGGCTGCTATGGCTATGGCTATGGCTATGGCTGCAATGGCTATGGCAATGGCTACTATGGCCATGGCTGTGGCTGCTATGGCTATGGCTATGGCTTCTATGGCTATGTATGCTATGGCTATGGCAATGGCTAAGGCTGCCATGCCTATGTCTGCTATGGATATCGCTATGGCTATGGCTATGGCTGCTATGGCTATGGCTATGGCTGCTATGGCTATGGCTATGGCTATGGCTCCTATGGCTATGGCTATGGCTTCGGCTATGTCTGCTATGGCTATGGTTATGGCTGCTATGACTATGGCTCTGGGTATGGCTGCTATGGCAATGGCTTTGGCTGCTATGGCTATGGCTATGGCTTCTATGGCTATGGCAATGGCTACTATGGCCATGCCTATGACTGCTACGGCTATGGCTATGGCTGCTATGGCTGTGGGTATGGCTATAGCTGCTGTGGCTATGGCTATGGCTGCTATGGCTATGGCTGCTATGGCTATGGCTATGGCTGCTATGGCTATGTATGCTATGGCTATGGCGATGGCTATGCCTGCTATGGTTATGGCTGCTATGGCTATGGCTATGGCTGCTATGGCTGCCGCTATGGCTACAGCTATGGCTGCTATGGCTATGACCATGGCTATGGCTGCTATGGCTATGGCTATGGCTGCTACGGCTATGGCAATGGCTGCTATGGCTATGGCAATGGCTGCTATGGCTATGGCTGCTATGGCTATGGCAATGGCTATGGCTGCTATGGCTATGGCAATGGCTATGTCTGCTATGGCTATGGCTGTGGCTGCTATTGCTATGGTTGTGGTTGCAATGGCTATTGCGTCTATCTGCTATGGCTATGGCTGTGGATATGTCTGCTATGGAAATATCTATGGCGGCTATGGCTATGGCTATAGCTGCTATGGCTATGGCTATTGCTATGGCTGCTGTGGCTGTGGCTATTTCTGATATGGCTATGGCTAAGGCTATGGCTGGTATGGCCATGGCCATGGCTGCTGTGGCTATTGCTATGGCTGCTATGGCAATGGCTATGGCTACGGCTATGGCTGCTAGGGCCACCATGGCTAAGGCAATGGCTGCTATGGCTATGGCTATGGCTGCGGCTGCAATGGCTATGGCTGCTTTGGCTATGGTTATGGCTGCTATGGCTATGGCTTTGGATATGGCTGCTATGGCTATGGCTATGACTGCTATGGCTATGGCTATGGCTGCTGTGGCTTTGGCTATGGCTACTATGGCTGCTATGGCTATGGCTATGGCTGCTATTGCTATGGCTATGGATATGGCTGCTATGGCTACGGCTATGTCTGGTATGGCCATGGCTATGTCTGCTATGGCTATGGCTATGGCTGCTATGGCTATGCCTATGGCTGCTATGGCTATGGCTATGGCTGCTATGGCTATGTCTACGTCTGCTATGGCTATGGCTATCGCTGCGTCTGCTATGGCTATGGCTGCTATGGCTATGGCTATAGCCGCCATGACAATGGCTGCGCGTGCTATGGCTATGGCCGTGACTGGTTTGGCTATGGCTATAGCTGCTATGGCTATGGCTATGGCAATGGCTGCTATGGCTATGGCAATGGCCATGGCTGCTATGGCTATGGCTTCTATGGCTATGGCTATGGCTATGGCTGCTATGGCTATGGCTGCTATGGCTACTATGGCTATGGCTATGGCAATGGCTGCTATGGCTATGGCAATGGCCATGGCTGCTATGGCTATGGCTTCTATGGCTATGGCTATGGCTATGGCTGCTATGGCTATGGCTGCTATGGCTACTATGGCTATGGCTATGGCTTTGGCTGCCATGGCTATGGCTATGGCTGCTATGGCCATTGCTGCTATGGCTATGGCTGCTATGGCTATGGCTGCTATGGCTATGGCTATGGCTGCTATGGCTATGTATGCTATGACTATGGCCATGGCTGCTATGGCTATGCCTATGGCTGCTATGGCTATCGCTATGGCTACTGCTATGGCTGCTATGGGTATGAAAATGTCTATGGCTGCAATGGCTATGGCTATAGCTGCTATGGCTATGGTTATGGCTATGGCTGCTATGGCCATGCCTATGGCTGCTATGGATATCGCTATGGCTATGGCTATGTCTGCTATGGCTTTGGCTATGGCTGCTACGGCTACCGCGATGACTGCTATGGCTATGGCTATGGCTATGGCTGCTATGGCTACTATGGCTATTGCTATGGCTATGGCTGCTATGGCTATGGTTATGGCTATGGCTGCTATGGCTATTGCTATGGCTGCTATGGCAATGGCTATGGATACGGCTATGTCTGCTAGGGCCGCCATGGCTAAGGCAATGGCTGCTATGGCTATGGCTATGGCTGCGGCTGCAATGGCTATGGCTGCTTTGGCTATGGTTATGGCTGCTATTGCTATGGCTATGGATATGGCTGCTATGGCTATGGCTATGGCTATGGCTGCTATGGCTTTGACTATGGCTGATATGGCAATGGCTGTGGCTATGGCTGCTATGGCTATGGCTATGGCTTCGGCTATGTCTGCTATGGCTATGGTTATGGCTGCTATGACTATGGCTATGGGTATGGCTGCTATGGCAATGGCTTTGGCTGCTATGGCTATGGCTATGGCTTCTATGGCTATGGCAATGGCTACTATGGCCATGGCTATGACTGCTACGGCTATGGCTATGGCTGCTATGGCTGTGGGTATGGCTATAGATGCTGTGGCTATGGCAATGGCTACTATGGCCATGGCTATGACGGCTATGGCTATGGCTATGGCTGCTATGGCTGTGGGTATGGCTGTAGCTGCTGTGGCTATGGCTACGGCTGCTATGGCTATGGCTATGGCTGCTATGGCTATGTACCCTATGGCTATGGCAATGGCTATGGCTGCTATGGTTATGGCTGCTATGGCTATGGCTATGGCTGCTATGGCTACCGCTATGGCTACAGCTATGGCTGCTATGGCTATGACCATGGCTATGGCTGCTATGGCTATGGCTATGGCTGCTATGGCTATGGTTATGGCCGATATGGCTATGGCTTGGCTATGGCTGCTATGGCTATGGCTATGGCTGCGGCTGCTATGGCTATGGCTTTTATGGCTATCGCTACGGCTATGACTGCTATGGCTATGGCTATGGCTTCTATGGCTATGTCTAAGGCTAAGGCTGCTATGGCTTGGTTATGGCTGCTATGGCTATGGCTATAGCTGCATTGGCTGCTGTGGCTATGGCTATGTCTATAGCTGCTATGGCTGTGGCTATGGCTCGGATGCTATGGAAATAGCTATGGCGGCTATGGCTAGGGCTATAGCTGCTATGGCTATGACTATGGCTATGGCTGCTGTGGCTGTGGCTATGGCTAAGACTGCTGTGGCTATGTCTATGGCTGCTATGGCTGTGGCTCTGGCTGCTTTGTCTATGGCTATAGCTGGATTGGCTGCTGTGGCTATGTCTATGTCTATGGCTGCTATGGCTATGGATATGGCTGCGGCTGCTATGGCTATGGCTTTTATGGCTATCGCTACGACTATGACTGCTATGGCTATTGCTATGGCTATGGCTGCTATGGCTATGGCTATGGCTATGGCTGCTATGGCTACTATGGCTATTGCTATGGCTATGGCTGCTATGGCTATGGTTATGGCTATGGCTGCTATGGCTATGGCTATGCCTTTTATGGCTATGGCTTCTATGGCTATCGCTATGGCTACAGCTGCTATGGCTATGGATACGGCTGCTATGGCTATGCCCTTCATGGCTATGGCTTCTATGGCTACCGCTATGGCTATGACTGCTCTGGCTATGGCTACGGCTGCTGTGGCTCTCGCTATGGCTGCTATGGCTATGGCTATGGCTAAGGCTGCTGTGGCTATGGCAATGGCTGCATTGGCTGCGGCTATAGCTGCATTGGCTGCTGTGGCTATGGCTATGTCTATGGCTGCTATGGCTGTGGCTATCGCTATGGCTGCTATAGAAATAGCTATGGCGGCTAAGGCTATGGCTATGGCTGCAATGGCTATGGCTATGGGTATGGCTGCTGTGGCTATTGCAATGGCTGATATGGCTATGGCTATGGCTATGGCTGCTATGGCTATGGCTATGGCTGCTATGGCCATGGCTATGTCTTCTATGGCTATGGCTATGGCTGCTATGCCTATGGCTGCTATGGTTATGGCTATGGCTATGACTGCAGTGGCTATGGCTATGGCTATGGCTGCTATGGCTGTGGTTATGACTATGGCTTCTATGGAAATAACTATGGCGGATATCGCTATGGCTATAGCTGCATTGGTTGCTATGGCTATGGCTATGTCTATGGCTGCTATGGCTGTGGCTATGGCTATGGCTGCTATGGAAATATCTATGGCGGCTGTGGCTATGGCTATAGCTGCTATGGCTATGGCTATGGCTATGGCTGCTGTGGCTGTGGCTATTGCTGATATGGCTATGGCTAAGGCTATGGCTGGTATGGCCATGGCCATGGCTGCTATGGCTATTGCTATGGCTCCTATCGCAATGGCTATGGCTACGTCTATGGCTGCTAGGGCCACCATGGCTAAGGCAATGGCTGCTATGGCTATGGCTATGGCTGCGGCTGCAATGGCTATGGCTGCTTTGGCTATTGTTATGGCTGCTATGGCTATGGCTATGGATATGCCTGCTACGGCAATGGCTACGACTGCTATGGCTATGGCTATGGCTGCTGTGGCTTTGGCTATGGCTACTATGGCTTCTATGGCTATGGCTATGGCTGCTATGGCTATGGCTATGGATATGGCTGCTATGGCTACGGCTATGTCTGGTATGGCCATGGCTATGGCTGCTATGGCTATGGCTATGGCTGCTATGGCTTTGGCTATGGCTGCTACGGCTACTGCGATGACTGCTATGGCTATGGCTATGGCTATGGCTGCTATGGCTACTATGGCTATTGCTATGGCTATGGCTGCTATGGCTATGGATATGGCTGCGGCTGCTATGGCTATGGCTTTTATGGCTATCGCTACGACTATGACTGCTATGGCTATTGCTATGGCTATGGCTGCAATG
Source organism: Calliopsis andreniformis (assembly GCF_051401765.1). Classification (NCBI taxonomy): domain Eukaryota; kingdom Metazoa; phylum Arthropoda; class Insecta; order Hymenoptera; family Andrenidae; genus Calliopsis; species Calliopsis andreniformis. The sequence continues at coordinate 3,767,273 of NW_027480456.1, read as the reverse complement.
GCTATGGCTATGGGTATGGCTGCTGTGGCTATTGCAATGGCTGATATGGCTATGGCTATGGCTATGGCTGCTATGGCTATGGCTATGGCTGCTATGGCCATGGCAATGGCTGCTATGGCTGTGGGTATGGCTATAGCTGCTGTGGCTATGGCTATGGCTGCTATGGCTATGGCTGCTATGGCTATGGCTATGGCTGCTATGGCTATGTATGCTATGGCTATGGCGATGGCTATGCCTGCTATGGTTATGGCTGCTATGGCTATGGCTATGGCTGCTATGGCTGCCGCTATGGCTACAGCTATGGCTGCTATGGCTATGACCATGGCTATGGCTGCTATGGCTATGGCTATGGCTGCTACGGCTATGGCAATGGCTGCTATGGCTATGGCAATGGCTGCTATGGCTATGGCTGCTATGGCTATGGCAATGGCTATGGCTGCTATGGCTATGGCAATGGCTATGTCTGCTATGGCTATGGCTGTGGCTGCTATTGCTATGGTTGTGGTTGCAATGGCTATTGCGTCTATCTGCTATGGCTATGGCTGTGGATATGTCTGCTATGGAAATATCTATGGCGGCTATGGCTATGGCTATAGCTGCTATGGCTATGGCTATTGCTATGGCTGCTGTGGCTGTGGCTATTTCTGATATGGCTATGGCTAAGGCTATGGCTGGTATGGCCATGGCCATGGCTGCTGTGGCTATTGCTATGGCTGCTATGGCAATGGCTATGGCTACGGCTATGGCTGCTAGGGCCACCATGGCTAAGGCAATGGCTGCTATGGCTATGGCTATGGCTGCGGCTGCAATGGCTATGGCTGCTTTGGCTATGGTTATGGCTGCTATGGCTATGGCTTTGGATATGGCTGCTATGGCTATGGCTATGACTGCTATGGCTATGGCTATGGCTGCTGTGGCTTTGGCTATGGCTACTATGGCTGCTATGGCTATGGCTATGGCTGCTATTGCTATGGCTATGGATATGGCTGCTATGGCTACGGCTATGTCTGGTATGGCCATGGCTATGTCTGCTATGGCTATGGCTATGGCTGCTATGGCTATGCCTATGGCTGCTATGGCTATGGCTATGGCTGCTATGGCTATGTCTACGTCTGCTATGGCTATGGCTATCGCTGCGTCTGCTATGGCTATGGCTGCTATGGCTATGGCTATAGCCGCCATGACAATGGCTGCGCGTGCTATGGCTATGGCCGTGACTGGTTTGGCTATGGCTATAGCTGCTATGGCTATGGCTATGGCAATGGCTGCTATGGCTATGGCAATGGCCATGGCTGCTATGGCTATGGCTTCTATGGCTATGGCTATGGCTATGGCTGCTATGGCTATGGCTGCTATGGCTACTATGGCTATGGCTATGGCAATGGCTGCTATGGCTATGGCAATGGCCATGGCTGCTATGGCTATGGCTTCTATGGCTATGGCTATGGCTATGGCTGCTATGGCTATGGCTGCTATGGCTACTATGGCTATGGCTATGGCTTTGGCTGCCATGGCTATGGCTATGGCTGCTATGGCCATTGCTGCTATGGCTATGGCTGCTATGGCTATGGCTGCTATGGCTATGGCTATGGCTGCTATGGCTATGTATGCTATGACTATGGCCATGGCTGCTATGGCTATGCCTATGGCTGCTATGGCTATCGCTATGGCTACTGCTATGGCTGCTATGGGTATGAAAATGTCTATGGCTGCAATGGCTATGGCTATAGCTGCTATGGCTATGGTTATGGCTATGGCTGCTATGGCCATGCCTATGGCTGCTATGGATATCGCTATGGCTATGGCTATGTCTGCTATGGCTTTGGCTATGGCTGCTACGGCTACCGCGATGACTGCTATGGCTATGGCTATGGCTATGGCTGCTATGGCTACTATGGCTATTGCTATGGCTATGGCTGCTATGGCTATGGTTATGGCTATGGCTGCTATGGCTATTGCTATGGCTGCTATGGCAATGGCTATGGATACGGCTATGTCTGCTAGGGCCGCCATGGCTAAGGCAATGGCTGCTATGGCTATGGCTATGGCTGCGGCTGCAATGGCTATGGCTGCTTTGGCTATGGTTATGGCTGCTATTGCTATGGCTATGGATATGGCTGCTATGGCTATGGCTATGGCTATGGCTGCTATGGCTTTGACTATGGCTGATATGGCAATGGCTGTGGCTATGGCTGCTATGGCTATGGCTATGGCTTCGGCTATGTCTGCTATGGCTATGGTTATGGCTGCTATGACTATGGCTATGGGTATGGCTGCTATGGCAATGGCTTTGGCTGCTATGGCTATGGCTATGGCTTCTATGGCTATGGCAATGGCTACTATGGCCATGGCTATGACTGCTACGGCTATGGCTATGGCTGCTATGGCTGTGGGTATGGCTATAGATGCTGTGGCTATGGCAATGGCTACTATGGCCATGGCTATGACGGCTATGGCTATGGCTATGGCTGCTATGGCTGTGGGTATGGCTGTAGCTGCTGTGGCTATGGCTACGGCTGCTATGGCTATGGCTATGGCTGCTATGGCTATGTACCCTATGGCTATGGCAATGGCTATGGCTGCTATGGTTATGGCTGCTATGGCTATGGCTATGGCTGCTATGGCTACCGCTATGGCTACAGCTATGGCTGCTATGGCTATGACCATGGCTATGGCTGCTATGGCTATGGCTATGGCTGCTATGGCTATGGTTATGGCCGATATGGCTATGGCTTGGCTATGGCTGCTATGGCTATGGCTATGGCTGCGGCTGCTATGGCTATGGCTTTTATGGCTATCGCTACGGCTATGACTGCTATGGCTATGGCTATGGCTTCTATGGCTATGTCTAAGGCTAAGGCTGCTATGGCTTGGTTATGGCTGCTATGGCTATGGCTATAGCTGCATTGGCTGCTGTGGCTATGGCTATGTCTATAGCTGCTATGGCTGTGGCTATGGCTCGGATGCTATGGAAATAGCTATGGCGGCTATGGCTAGGGCTATAGCTGCTATGGCTATGACTATGGCTATGGCTGCTGTGGCTGTGGCTATGGCTAAGACTGCTGTGGCTATGTCTATGGCTGCTATGGCTGTGGCTCTGGCTGCTTTGTCTATGGCTATAGCTGGATTGGCTGCTGTGGCTATGTCTATGTCTATGGCTGCTATGGCTATGGATATGGCTGCGGCTGCTATGGCTATGGCTTTTATGGCTATCGCTACGACTATGACTGCTATGGCTATTGCTATGGCTATGGCTGCTATGGCTATGGCTATGGCTATGGCTGCTATGGCTACTATGGCTATTGCTATGGCTATGGCTGCTATGGCTATGGTTATGGCTATGGCTGCTATGGCTATGGCTATGCCTTTTATGGCTATGGCTTCTATGGCTATCGCTATGGCTACAGCTGCTATGGCTATGGATACGGCTGCTATGGCTATGCCCTTCATGGCTATGGCTTCTATGGCTACCGCTATGGCTATGACTGCTCTGGCTATGGCTACGGCTGCTGTGGCTCTCGCTATGGCTGCTATGGCTATGGCTATGGCTAAGGCTGCTGTGGCTATGGCAATGGCTGCATTGGCTGCGGCTATAGCTGCATTGGCTGCTGTGGCTATGGCTATGTCTATGGCTGCTATGGCTGTGGCTATCGCTATGGCTGCTATAGAAATAGCTATGGCGGCTAAGGCTATGGCTATGGCTGCAATGGCTATGGCTATGGGTATGGCTGCTGTGGCTATTGCAATGGCTGATATGGCTATGGCTATGGCTATGGCTGCTATGGCTATGGCTATGGCTGCTATGGCCATGGCTATGTCTTCTATGGCTATGGCTATGGCTGCTATGCCTATGGCTGCTATGGTTATGGCTATGGCTATGACTGCAGTGGCTATGGCTATGGCTATGGCTGCTATGGCTGTGGTTATGACTATGGCTTCTATGGAAATAACTATGGCGGATATCGCTATGGCTATAGCTGCATTGGTTGCTATGGCTATGGCTATGTCTATGGCTGCTATGGCTGTGGCTATGGCTATGGCTGCTATGGAAATATCTATGGCGGCTGTGGCTATGGCTATAGCTGCTATGGCTATGGCTATGGCTATGGCTGCTGTGGCTGTGGCTATTGCTGATATGGCTATGGCTAAGGCTATGGCTGGTATGGCCATGGCCATGGCTGCTATGGCTATTGCTATGGCTCCTATCGCAATGGCTATGGCTACGTCTATGGCTGCTAGGGCCACCATGGCTAAGGCAATGGCTGCTATGGCTATGGCTATGGCTGCGGCTGCAATGGCTATGGCTGCTTTGGCTATTGTTATGGCTGCTATGGCTATGGCTATGGATATGCCTGCTACGGCAATGGCTACGACTGCTATGGCTATGGCTATGGCTGCTGTGGCTTTGGCTATGGCTACTATGGCTTCTATGGCTATGGCTATGGCTGCTATGGCTATGGCTATGGATATGGCTGCTATGGCTACGGCTATGTCTGGTATGGCCATGGCTATGGCTGCTATGGCTATGGCTATGGCTGCTATGGCTTTGGCTATGGCTGCTACGGCTACTGCGATGACTGCTATGGCTATGGCTATGGCTATGGCTGCTATGGCCATGGCTATGTCTTCTATGGCTATGGCTATGGCTGCTATGCCTATGGCTGCTATGGTTATGGCTACGGCTATGACTGCAGTGGCTAAGGCTATGGCTATGGCTGCTATGGCTGTGGTTATGACTATGGCTTCTATGGAAATAACTATGGCGGATATCGCTATGGCTATAGCTGCATTGGTTGCTATGGCTATGGCTATGTCTATGGCTGCTATGGCTGTGGCTATGGCTATGGCTGCTATGGAAATATCTATGGCGGCTGTGGCTATGGCTATAGCTGCTATGGCTATGGCTATGGCTATGGCTGCTGTGGCTGTGGCTATTGCTGATATGGCTATGGCTAAGGCTATGGCTGGTATGGCCATGGCCATGGCTGCTATGGCTATTGCTATGGCTCCTATGGCAATGGCTATGGCTGCTACGGCCACTGCGATGACTGCTATGGCTATGGCTATGGCTATGGCTGCTATGGCTACTATGGCTATTGCTATGGCTATGGCTGCTATGGCTATGGTTATGGCTATGGCAGCTATGCCTATGGCTATGGCTGCTATGGCTATGGCTATGAATATGGCTTCTATGGCTATGTCTATGCCAAAGGCTGCTATGGCTTGGCTGTGGCTGCTATGGCTATGGCTATAGCTGCATTGGCTGCTGTGGCTATGGCTATGTCTATGGCTGCTATGGCTGTGGTTATGGCTATGGCTTCTATGGAAATAACTATCGCGGATATCGGTATGGCTATAGCTGCATTGGCTGCTATGGCTATGGCTATGTCTATGGCTGATATGACTATGGCTAAGGCTATGGCTGCTATGGCTATGGCCATGGCTGCTATGGCTATTGCTATGGCTGCTATGGCAATGGCTATGGATACGGCTATGTCTGCTAGGGCCACCATGGCTAAGGCAATGGCTGCTATGGCTATGGCTATGTCTGCGGCTGCAATGGCTATGGCTGCTTTGGCTATGGTTATGGCTGCTATTGCTATGGCTATGGATACGGCTGCTCTGGCTATGGTTATGGCTATGTCTGCTATGGCTATGGTTATGGCTGCCATGGCTATGCCTTTTGTGGCTATGGCTTCTATGGCTATCGCTATGGCTATGGCTGCTTTGGCTAAGGCTTTAGCTGCATTGGCTGCTGTGGCTATGGCTATGTCTATGGCTGCTATGGCTGTGGCTATGGCTATGGCTGCTATGGAAATAGCTATGGCGGCTATGGCTAGGGCTATGGCTACTATGGCTATGGCTATGGCTATGGCTGCTGTGGCTGTGGCTATGGCTGATATGGCTATGGCTTGGCTATGGCTGCTATGGCTATGGCTATGGCTGCGGCTGCTATGGCTATGGCTTTTATGGCTATCGCTACGGCTATGACTGCTATGGCTATTGCTATGGCTATGGCTAATTATGGCTATGGCTATGGCTATGGCTGCTATGGCTACGGTTGCTATGGCTATGGCTATGGCTGCTATGGCTATGGCTATGTCTGCTATGGCTATGGCTATGGCTACGGCTATGGCTGCTATGGCCACCATGGCTATGGCAATGGCTGCTATGGCTGTGGCTATGGCTATGTCTGCTATTGCTATGGCTATGTCTACTATGGCTGCTATGGCTATGACTGAGGCTACTATGGCTATCGATACGGCTGCTATGGCTATGGCTATGGCAGCTATGGCTATGGCTGCTATGGCTATGGCTATGGCTGCTTTGGCTATGGCTATAGCTGGATTGGCTGCTGTGGCTATGTCTATGTCTATGGCTGCTATGGCTGTGGCTATCGCTATGGCTGCTATAGAAATAGCTATGGCGGCTAAGGCTATGGCTATGGCTGCAATGGCTATGGCTATGGGTATGGCTGCTGTGGCTATGGCAATGGCTGATATGGCAATGGCTGTGGCTATGGCTGCTATGGCTATGGCTATGGCTTCGGCTATGTCTGCTATGGCTATGGTTATGGCTGCTATGACTATGGCTATGGGTATGGCTGCTATGGCAATGGCTTTGGCTGCTATGGCTATGGCTATGGCTTCTATGGCTATGGCAATGGCTACTATGGCCATGGCTATGACTGCTACGGCTATGGCTATGGCTGCTATGGCTGTGGGTATGGCTATAGCTGCTGTGGCTATGGCTATGGCTGCTATGGCTATGGCTGCTATGGCTATGGCTATGGCTGCTATGGCTATGTATGCTATGGCTATGGCGATGGCTGTGGCTGCTATGGTTATGGCTGCTATGGCTATGGCTATGGCTGCTATGGCTACCGCTATGGCTACAGCTATGGCTGCTATGGCTATGACCATGGCTATGGCTGCTATGGCTATGGCTATGGCTGCTATGGCTATGGTTATGGCTATGGCTGCTATGGCTATGCCTATGGCTGCTATGGATATCGCTATGACTATGGCTATGGCTTCTATGGCTATGTCTATGGCTATAGCTGCTATGGCTTCTCTATGGCTGCTATGGCTATGGCAATGGCTACTGTGGCCATGGCTATGACGGCTATGGCTATGGCTATGGCTGCTATGGCTGTGGGTATGGCTGTAGCTGCTGTGGCTATGGCTACGGCTGCTATGGCTATGGCTATGGCTGCTATGGCTTTGTGCCCTATGGCTATGGCAATGGCTGTGGCTGCTATGGTTATGGCTGCTATGGCTATGGCTATGGCTGCTATGGCTACCGCTATGGCTACAACTATGGCTGCTATGGCTATGACCATGGCTATGGCTGCTATGGCTATGGCTATGGCTGCTATGGCTATGGTTATGGCCGATATGGCTATGGCTTGGCTATGGCTGCTATGGCTATGGCTATGGCTGCGGCTGCTATGGCTATGGCTTTTATGGCTATCGCTACGGCTATGACTGCTATGGCTATGGCTATGGCTTCTATGGCTATGTCTAAGGCTAAGGCTGCTGTGGCTTGGTTATGGCTGCTATGGCTATGGCTATAGCTGCATTGGCTGCTGTGGCTATGGCTATGTCTATAGCTGCTATGGCTGTGGCTATGGCTCGGCTGCTATGGAAATAGCTATGGCGGCTATGGCTAGGGCTATAGCTGCTATGGCTATGACTATGGCTATGGCTGCTGTGGCTGAGGCTATGGCTAAGACTGCTGTGGCTATGTCTATGGCTGCTATGGCTGTGGCTCTGGCTGCTTTGGCTATGGCTATTGCTGGATTGGCTGCTGTGGCTATGTCTATGTCTATGGCTGCTATGGCTATGGCTATGGCTGCGGCTGCTATGGCTATGGCTTTTATGGCTATCGCTACGACTATGACTGCTATGGCTATTGCTATGGCTATGGCTGCTATGGCTATGGCTATGGCTATGGCTGCTATGGCTACTATGGCTATTGCTATGGCTATGGCTGCAATGGCTATGGTTATGGCTATGGCTGCTATGGCTATGGCTATGCCTTTTATGGCTATGGCTTCTATGGCTATCGCTATGGCTACAGCTGCTATGGCTATGGATACGGCTGCTATGGCTATGCCCTTCATGGCTATAGCTTCTATGGCTACCGCTATGGCTATGACTGCTCTGGCTATGGCTACGGCTGCTGTGGCTCTCGCTATGGCTGCTATGGCTATGGCTATGGCTAAGGCTGCTGTGGCTATGGCAATGGCTGCATTGGCTACGGCTATAGCTGCATTGGCTGCTGTGGCTATGGCTATGTCTATGGCTGCTATGGCTGTGGCTATCGCTATGGCTGCTATAGAAATAGCTATGGCGGCTAAGGCTATGGCTATGGATGCAATGGCTATGGCTATGGGTAGGGCTGCTGTGGCTATTGCAATGGCTGATATGGCTATGGCTATGGCTATGGCTGCTATGGCTATGGCTATGGCTGCTATGGCCATGGCTATGTCTTCTATGGCTATGGCTATGGCTGCTATGCCTATGGCTGCTATGGTTATGGCTATGGCTATGACTGCAGTGGCTATGGCTATGGCTATAGCTGCTATGGCTGTGGTTATGACTATGGCTTCTATGGAAATAACTATGGCGGATATCGCTATGGCTATAGCTGCATTGGTTGCTATGGCTATGGCTATGTCTATGGCTGCTATGGCTGTGGCTATGGCTATGGCTGCTATGGAAATATCTATGGCGGCTGTGGCTATGGCTATAGCTGCTATGGCTATGGCTATGGCTATGGCTGCTGTGGCTGTGGCTATTGCTGATATGGCTATGGCTAAGGCTATGGCTGGTATGGCCATGGCCATGGCTGCTATGGCTATTGCTATGGCTCCTATGGCAATGGCTATGGCTACGTCTATGGCTGCTAGGGCCACCATGGCTAAGGCAATGGCTGCTATGGCTATGGCTATGGCTGCGGCTGCAATGGCTATGGCTGCTTTGGCTATGGTTATGGCTGCTATGGCTATGGCTATGGATATGGCTGCTACGGCAATGGCTACGACTGCTATGGCTATGGCTATGGCTGCTGTGACTTTGGCTATGGCTACTATGGCTGCTATGGCTATGGCTATGGCTGCTATGGCTATGGCTATGGATATGGCTGCTATGGCTACGGCTATGTCTGGTATGGCCATGGCTATGGCTGCTATGGCTATGGCTATGGCTGCTATGGCTTTGGCTATGGCTGCTACGGCTACTGCGATGACTGCTATGGCTATGGCTATGGCTATGGCTGCTATGGCTATGGCTATGGCTGCTATGGCTATGGCACTGGCTGCTATGGCTATGGCTGCTATGGCTACTATGGCTATTGCTATGGCTATGGCTGCTATGGCTATGGTTATGGCTATGGCAGCTATGGCTATGGCTATGGCTGCTATGGCTATGGCTATGGATATGGCTTCTATGGCTATGTCTATGCCAAAGGCTGCTATGGCTTCGCTATGGCTGCTATGGCTATGGCTATACCTGCATTGGCTGCTGTGGCTATGGCTATGTCTATGGCTGCTATGGCTGTGGTTATGGCTATGGCTTCTATGGAAATAACTATCGCGGATATCGGTATGGCTATAGCTGCATTGGCTGCTATGGCTATGGCTATGTCTATGGCTGATATGGCTATGGCTAAGGCTATGGCTGCTATGGCTTTGGCTGTGGCTGCTATGGCTATGGCTATGGCGATGGCTATGGCTGCTATGGCTATGGCTATGTCTATGGCTGCTATGGCTACGGCTATGGCTATTGCTGCTATGGCTATGGCTATGGCTGCGGCTGCTATGTCTATGGCTTTTATGGCTATCGCTACGGCTATGACTGCTATGGCTATTGCTATGGCTATGTCTGCTATTGCTATGGCTATGTCTACTATGGCTGCTATGGCTATGACTGAGGCTACTATGGCTATCGATACGGCTGCTATGGCTATGGCTATGGCAGCTATGGCTATGGCTGCTATGGCTATGGCTATGGCTGCTTTGGCTATGGCTGTAGCTGCATTGGCTGCTGTGGCTATGGCTATGTATATGGCTGCTATGGCTGTGGCTATCTCTATGTCTGCTATAGAAATAGCTATGGCGGCTAAGGCTATTGCTATGGCTGCAATGGCTATGGCTATGGGTATGGCTGCTGAGGCTATTGCAATGGCAGATATGGCTATGGCTATGGCTATGGCTGCTATGCCTATGGCTATGGCGACGGCTATGTCTGCTATGGCTATGGTTATGGCTGCTATGACTATGGCTATGCGTATCGCTGCTATGGCTATGGCTTTGGCTGCTATGGCTATGGCTATGTCTGCTATGGCTATGGCAATGGCTACTATGGCCGTGGCTATGACTGCTATGGCTATGGCTATGGCTGCTATGGCTGTGGGTATGGCTATAGCTGCTGTGGCTATGGCTGTGGCTGCTATGGCTATGGCTGCTATGGCTATGGCTATGGCTGCTATGGCTATGTATGCTATGGCTATGGCAATGGCTATGGCTGCTATGGTTATAGCTGCTATGGCTATGGCTATGGCTGCTGTGGCTATGGCTGCTATGGCTATGGCAATGGCTACGGCTGCTATGGCTGTGGCTTCTATGGCATTGGCTTCTATGGCTATCGCTATGGCTATGACTGCTATGGCTATGGCTATGGCTATGGCTATGGCTGCTATGCCTATGGCTTCTATCGCTATGGCTTTTATGGCTATCGCTATGGCTATGGCTGCTATGGCTATGGCTATGGCTATGGCTGCTATGGCTATGGCTATGGCCGCTATGGCTGTGGCTGCTATGGCTATGGCAATGGCTATGGCTGCTATGGCTATGGCTTCTATGGCTATGGCTTTTATGGCTATCGCTATGGCTATGACTTCTATGGCTATTCCTATGGCTATGGCTGCTATGGCTGTGGCTATGGCTATGGCTGCTAAGGAAATATCTATGGCGGCTATGGCTATGGCTATAGCTGCTATGGCTATGGCTATGGCTATGGCTGCTGTGGCTGTGGCTATTGCTGATATGGCTATGGCTAAGGCTATGGCTGCTATGGCTATGGCCATGGCTGCTATGGCTATTGCTATGGCTGCTATGGCAATGGCTATGGCTACGGCTATGGCTGCTAGGGCCACCATGGCTAAGGCAATGGCTGCTATGGCTATGGCTATGGCTGCGGCTGCAATGGCTATGGCTGCTTTGGCTATGGTTATGGCTGCTATGGCTATGGCTATGGATATGGCTGCTATGGCTATGGCTGCATTGGATATGGCTATAGCTGCATTGGCTGCTGTGGCTATGGCTATGTCTATGGCTGCTATGGCTGTGGCTCTGGCTGCTTTGTCTATGGCTATAGCTGCATTGGCTGCTGTGGCTATGGCTATGTCTATGGCTGCTATGGCTGTGGTTATGGCTATGGCTTCTATGGAAATAACTATGGCGGATATCGCTATGGCTATAGCTGCATTGGCTGCTATGGCTATGGCTATGTCTATGGCTGATATGGCTATGGCTAAGGCTATGGCTGCTATGGCTATGGCCATGACTGCTATGGCTATGGCTATGGCTGCTGTGGCTTTGGCTATGGCTACTATGGTTGCTATGGCTATGGCTATGGCTGCTATGGCTATGGCTATGGATATGGCTGCTATGGCTACGGCTATGTCTGGTATGGCCATGGCTATGGCTGCTATGGCTATGGCTATGGCTGCTACGGCTACCGCGATGACTGCTATGGCTATGGCTATGGCTATGTCTGCTATGGCTATTGCTATGGCTATGGCTGCTATGGCTATGGCTACGTCTGCTATGGCTATGGCTATCGCTGCGTCTCCTATGGCTATGGCTGCTATGGCTATGGCTATAGCCGCCATGACAATGGCTACGCGTGCTATTGCTATGGCTATGGCTGCTATGGCTATGGCTATGGCTGCTATGGCTATGACTATGGCTATGGCTCCTATGGCTATGGCTATGCCTTCGGCTATGTCTGCTATGGCTATGGTTATGGCTGCTATGACTATGGCTCTGGGTATGGCTGCTATGGCAATGGCTTTGGCTGCTATGGCTATGGCTATGGCTTCTATGGCTATGGCAATGGCTACTATGGCCATGGCTATGACTGCTACGGCTATGGCTATGGCTGCTATGGCTGTGGGTATGGCTATAGCTGCTGTGGCTATGCCTATGGCTGCTATGGCTATGGCTGCTATGGCTATGGCTATGGCTGCTATGGCTATGTATGCTATGGCTATGGCGATGGCTATGGCTGCTATGGTTATGGCTGCTATGGCTATGGCTATGGCTGCTATGGCTGCCGCTATGGCTACAGCTATGGCTGCTATGGCTATGACCATGGCTATGGCTGCTATGGCTATGGCTATGGCTGCTATGGCTATGGTTATGGCTATGGCTGCTATGGCTATGCCTATGGCTGCTATGGATATCGCTATGGCTATGGCTATAGCTTCTATGGCTATGTCTATGGCTATAGCTGCTATGGCTTGTCTATGGCTGCTATGGCTATGGCAATGGCTACTATGGCCATGGCTATGACGGCTATGGCTATGGCTATGGCTGCTATGGGGGTGGGTATGCCTGTAGCTGCTGTGGCAACGGCTACGGCTGCTATGGCTATGGCTATGGCTGCTATGGCTATGTACCCTATGGCTATGGCAATGGCTATGGCTGCTATGGTTATGGCTGCTATGGCTATGGCTATGGCTGCTACGGCTACCGCTATGGCTACAGCTATGGCTGCTATGGCTATGACCATGGCTATGGCTGCTATGGCTATGGCTATGGCTGCTATGGCTATCGTTATGGCCGATATGGCTATGGCTTGGCTATGGCTGCTATGGCTATGGCTATGGCTGCGGCTGCTATGGCTATGGCTTTTATGGCTATCGCTACGGCTATGACTGCTATGGCTATGGCTATGGCTTCTATGGCTATGTCTAAGGCTAAGGCTGCTATGGCTTGCTTATGGCTGCTATGGCTATGGCTTTAGCTGCATTGGCTGCTGTGGCTATGGCTATGTCTATAGCTGCTATGGCTGTGGCTATGGCTCGGCTGCTATGGAAATAGCTATGGCGGCTATGGCTAGGGCTATAGCTGCTATGGCTATGACTATGGCTATGGCTGCCGTGGCTGTGGCTATGGCTAAGACTGCTGTGGCTATGTCTATGGCTGCTATGGCTGTGGCTCTGGCTGCTTTGGCTATGGCTATAGCTGGATTGGCTGCTGTGGCTATGTCTATGTCTATGGCTGCTATGGCTATGGCTATGGCTGCGTCTGCTATGGCTATGGCTTTTATGGCTATCGCTACGACTATGACTGCTATGGCTATTGCTATGGCTATGGCTGCTATGGCTATGGCTATGGCTATGGCTGCTATGGCTACTATGGCTATCGCTATGGCTACAGCTGCTATGGCTATGGATACGGCTGCTATGGCTATGCCCTTCATGGCTATGGCTTCTATGGCTACCGCTATGGCTATGACTGCTCTGGCTATGGCTACGGCTGCTGTGGCTCTCGCTATGGCTGCTATGGCTATGGCTATGGCTAAGGCTGCTGTGGCTATGGCAATGGCTGCATTGGCTACGGCTATAGCTGCATTGGCTGCTGTGGCTATGGCTATGTCTATGGCTGCTATGGCTGTGGCTATCGCTATGGCTGCTATAGAAATAGCTATGGCGGCTAAGGCTATGGCTATGGCTGCAATGGCTATGGCTATGGGTATGGCTGCTGTGGCTATTGCAATGGCTGATATGGCTATGGCTATGGCTATGGCTGCTATGGCTATGGCTATGGCTGCTATGGCCATGGCTATGTCTTCTATGGCTATGGCTATGGCTGCTATGCCTATGGCTGCTATGGTTATGGCTATGGCTATGACTGCAGTGGCTATGGCTATGGCTATGGCTGCTATGGCTGTGGTTATGACTATGGCTTCTATGGAAATAACTATGGCGGATATCGCTATGGCTATAGCTGCTTTGGTTGCTATGGCTATGGCTATGTCTATGGCTGCTATGGCTGTGGCTATGGCTATGGCTGCTATGGAAATATCTATGGCGGCTGTGGCTATGGCTATAGCTGCTATGGCTATGGCTATGGCTATGGCTGCTGTGGCTGTGGCTATTGCTGATATGGCTATGGCTAAGGCTATGGCTGGTATGGCCATGGCCATGGCTGCTATGGCTATTGCTATGGCTCCTATGGCAATGGCTATGGCTACGTCTATGGCTGCTAGGGCCACCATGGCTAAGGCAATGGCTGCTATGGCTATGGCTATGGCTGCGGCTGCAATGGCTATGGCTGCTTTGGCTATGGTTATGGCTGCTATGGCTATGGCTATGGATATGGCTGCTACGGCTACTGCGATGATTGCTATGGCTATGGCTATGGCTATGGCTGCTATGGCTATAGCTATGGCTGCTATGGCTATGGCACTGGCTGCTATGGCTATGGCTGCTATGGCTGCTATGGCTACTATGGCTATTGCTATGGCTATGGCTGCTATGGCTATGGTTATGGCTATGGCAGCTATGGCTATGGCTATGGCTGCTATGGCTATGGCTATGTATATGGCTTCTATGGCTATGTCTATGCCAAAGGCTGCTATGGCTTGGCTATGGCTGCTATGGATATGGCTATAGCTGCATTGGCTGCTATGGCTATGGCTATGTCTATGGCTGCTATGGCTGTGGTTATGGCTATGGCTTCTATGGAAATAACTATCGCGGATATCGGTATGGCTATAGCTGCATTGGCTGCTATGGCTATGGCTATGTCTATGGCTGATATGGCTATGGCTAAGGCTATGGCTGCTATGGCTATGGCCATGGCTGCTATGGCTATTGCTATGGCTGCTATGGCAATGGCTATGGATACGGCTATGTCTGCTAGGGCCACCATGGCTAAGGCAATGGCTGCTATGGCTATGGCTATGGCTGCGGCTGCAATGGCTATGGCTGCTTTGGCTATGGTTATGGCTGCTATGGCTATGGCTATGGATATGGCTGCTACGGCTACTGCGATGATTGCTATGGCTATGGCTATGGCTATGGCTGCTATGGCTATAGCTATGGCTGCTATGGCTATGGCAATGGCTGCTATGGCTATGGCTATGGCTGCTATGACTATGGCTACGTCTGTGGCTGCTATGGCTATGGCTGCTATTGCTATGGCTATGGCTATGGCTATGGCTGCTATGGCTGCGGCTATGTCTATGGCTGCTATTGCTATGGCTATGGCTATGGCTGCTGTGGCTGTTGCTATGGCTGATATGGCTATGGCTATGGCTATGGCTGCTATGGCTATGGCTATGGCTACGGCTATGGCTGCTATGGCTATGGCTATGGCTATGGCTGCTATGGCTATGGCTATTGCTGCTATGGCTATGGCTATGGCTGCTATGGCTATGGCTATGGCTACGGCTATGGCTGCTATGGCTATGGCTATGGCTATGGCTGCTATGGCTATGGCTATTGCTGCTATGGCTATGGCTATGGCTACGGCCATGACTGCTATCGCCACCGTGGCTATGGCAATGCCTGCTATGGCTATGGCTATGGCTGGGGCTGCTATGGTTATGGCTTTTATGGCTATCGCTATGGGTATGACTGCTATGGCTATGGCTATGGCTGCTATTGCTATGTATGCTATGGCTATGGCAATGGCTATGGCTGCTATGGCTATGGCAGCTATGGCTATGGCCATGGCAGCTATGGCTATGGCTATGGCTGCTATGGCTATGGTTATGGCTATATCTGCTATGGCTATGGCTATGGCTTCTATGGCTACGTCTATGGCTAAGGCTGCTATGGCTATTGCTATGGCTGCTTTGGATATGGCTATAGCTGCATTGGCTGCTGTGGCTATGGCTATGGCTGCATTGGCTATGGCTATAGCTGCATTCGCTGCTGTGGCTATGGCTATGTCTATGGCTGCTATGGCTGTGGCTCTGGCTGCTTTGTCTATGGCTATAGCTGCATTGTCTGCTGTGGCTATGTCAATGCCTATGGCTGCTATGGCTATGGCTATGGCTGCGGCTGCAATGGCTATGGCTGCTTTGGCTATGGTTATGGCTGCTATGGCTATGGCTATGGATATGGCTGCTATGGCTATGGCTATGACTGCTATGGCTATGGCTATGGCTGCTGTGGCTTTGGCTATGGCTACTATGGCTCCTACGGCTATGGCTATGGCTGCTATGGCTATGGCTATGGATATGGCTGCTATGGCTACGGCTATGTCTGGTATGGCCATGGCTATGGCTGCTATGGCTATGGCTATGGCTGCTATGGCTTTGGCTATGGCTGCTACGTCTACCGCGAGGACTGCTATGGCTATGGCTATGGCTCTGGCTGCTATGGCTATTGCTATGGCTATGGCTGCTATGGCTGTGTCTACGTCTGCTATGGCTATGGCTATCGCTGCGTCTGCTTTGGCTATGGCTGCTATGGCTATGGCTATAGCCGCCATGACAATGGCTACGCGTGCTATGGCTATGGCCGTGACTGGTTTGGCTATGGCTATAGTTGCTATGGCTATGGCTATGGCTGCTATGGCTATGGCAATGGCTATGGCTGCTATGGCTATGGCTTCAATAGCTATGGCTATGGCTATGGCTGCTATGGCTATGGCTGCTATGGCTACTATGGCTATGGCTATGGATTTGGCTGCTATGGCTATGGCTATGGCTGCTATGGCCATTGCTGCTATGGCTATGGCTGCTATGGCTAAGGCTGCTATGGCTATGGCTATGGCTGCTATGGCTATGACAGCTGTGGCTATGGCTACGGCTGCTGTGGCTCTCGCTATGGCTGCTATGGCTGTGGCTATTGCTGATATGGCTATGGCTAAGGCTATGGCTGGTATGGCCATGGACATGGCTGCTATGGCTATTGCTATGGCTGCTATGGCAATGGCTATGGCTACGGCTATAGCTGCTAGGGCCACCATGGCTAAGGCAATGGCTGCTAGGGCTATGGCTATGGCTGCGGCTGCAATGGCTATGGCTGCTTTGGCTATGGTTATGGCTGCTATGGCTATGGCTATAGCTGCATTGGCTGCTGTGGCTATGGCTATGTCTATGGCTGCTATGGCTGTGGTTATGACTATGGCTTCTATGGAAATAACTATGGCGGATATCGCTATGGCTATAGCTGCATTGGCTGCTATGGCTATGGCTATGTCTATGGCTGCTATGGCTGTGGCTATGGCTATGGCTGATATGGAAATATCTATGGCGGCTATGGCTCTGGCTATAGCTGCTATGGCTATGGCTATGTCTATGGCTATGGCTGCCGGGGCTGTGGCTATGTCTTCTATGGCTATGGCTATGGCTTTGGCTGCTATGGCTATGGCTATGGCTGCTATGGCTATGGCAATGGCTACTATGGCCATGGCTATGACTGCTATGGCTATGGCTATGTCTGCTATGGCTGTGGGTATGGCTATAGTTGCTGTGGCTATGGCTATGGCTGCTATGGCTATGGCTATGGCTGCTATGGCTATGTATGCTATGGCTATGGCAATGGCTATGGCTGCTATGGTTATGGCTGCTATGGCTATGGCTATGGCTGCTATGGCTATGGCACTGGCTGCTATGGCTATGGCTGCTATGGCTACTATGGCTATTGCTATGGCTATGGCTGCTATGGCTATGGCTATAGCCGCCATGACAATGGCTACGCGTGCTATGGCTATGGCCGTGACTGGTTTGGCTATGGCTGTAGCTGCTATGGCTATGGCTATGGCTATGGCTGCTATGGCTATGGCAATGGCCATGGCTGCTATGGCTATTGCTTCTATGGCTATGGCTATGGCTATGGCTGCTATGGCTATGGCTGCTATGGCTACTGTGGCTATGGCTATGGCTTTGGCTGCCATGGCTATGGCTATGGCTGCTATGGCCATTGCTGCTATGGCTATGGCTGCTATGGCTATGGCTGCTATGTCTATGGCTATGACTGCTATGGCTATGTATGCTATGACTATGGCCATGGCTGCTATGGCTATGCCTGTGGTTGCTATGGCTATCGCTATGGCTACTGCTATGGCTGCTATGGGTATGAAAATGTCTATGGCTGCAATGGCTATGGCTATGGCTGCTATGGCTATGGTTATGGCTATGGCTGCTATGGCCATGCCTATGGCTGCTATGGATATCACTATGGCTATGGCTATGGCTGCTATGGCTATGGCTATGGCTGCTATGGCTATGGCTATGGCTATGGCTGCCATGGCTATGGCAATGGCTACTATGGCCATGGCTATTTCTGCTATGGCTATGGCTATGGCTGCCATGGCTATGCCTTTTATGGCTATGGCTTCTATGGCTATCGCTATGGCTATGACTGCTGTGGCTATGGCTACGGCTGCTGTGGCTCTCGCTATGGCTGCTACGGCTATGGCTATGGCTAAGGCTGCTGTGGCTATGGCTATGGCTGCATTGGCTACGGCTATAGCTGCATTGGCTGCTGTGGCTATGGCTATGTCTATGGCTGCTATGGCTGTGGCTCTGGCTGCTTTGGCTATGGCTATAGCTGGATTGGCTGCTGTGGCTATGTCTATGTGTATGGCTGCTATGGCTGTGGCTATCGCTATGGCTGCTATAGAAATAGCTATGATGGCTAAGACTATGGCTATGGCTGCAATGGCTATGGCTATGGGTATGGCTGCTGTGGCTATGACAATGGCTGATATGGCAATGGCTATGGCTATGGCTGCTATGGCTATGGCTATGGCTTCGGCTATGTCTGCTATGGCTATGGTTATGGCTGCTATGGCTATGGCTATGGGTATGGCTGCTATGGCAATGGCTTTGGCTGCTATGGCTATGGCTATGGCTGCTATGGCTATGGCAATGGCTACTATGGCCATGGCTATGACTGCTATGGCTATGGCTATGGCTGCTATGGCTGTGGGTATGGCTATAGCTGCTGTGGCTATGGCTATGGCTGCAATGGCTATGGCTATGGCTGCTATGGCTATGTATGCTATGGCTATTGCAATGGCTATGGCTGCTATGGTTATGGCTGCTATGGCTATGGCTATGGCTGCTATGGCTACCGCCATGGCTACAGCTATGGCTGCTATGGCTATGAAAATGGCTATGGCTGCTATGGCTATGGCTATGGCTGCTATGGCTATGGTTATGGCTGATATGGCTATGGCTTGGCTATGGCTGCTATGGCTATGGCTATGGCTGCGGCTGCTATGGCTATGGCTTTTATGGCTATCGCTACGGCTATGACCGCTATGGCTATGGCTATGGCTTCTATGGCTATGTCTATGGCTAAGGGTGCTATGGCTTGGCTATGGCTGCTATGGCTATGGCTATAGCTGCATTGGCTGCTGTGGCTATGGCTATGTCTATAGCTGCTATGGCTGTGGCAATGGCTCGGCTGCTATGGAAATATCTATGGCGGCTATGGCTAGGGCTATGGCTGCTATGGCTATGACTATGGCTATGGCTGCTGTGGCTGTGGCTATGGCTGATATGGCTATGGCTTGGCTATGGCTGCTATGGCTATGGCTATGGCTGCGGCTGCTATGGCTATGGCTTTTATGGCTATCGCTACGGCTATGACTGCTATGGCTATTGCTATGGCTATGGCTGCTATGGCTATGGCTATGGCTATGGCTATGGCTGCTATGGCTATGGCACTGGCTGCTATGGCTATGGCTGCTATGGCTACTATGGCTATTGCTATGGCTATGGCTGCTATGGCTATGGCTATAGCCGCCATGACAATGGCTACGCGTGCTATGGCTATGGCCGTGACTGGTTTGGCTATGGCTGTAGCTGCTATGGCTATGGCTATGGCTATGGCTGCTATGGCTATGGCAATGGCCATGGCTGCTATGGCTATTGCTTCTATGGCTATGGCTATGGCTATGGCTGCTATGGCTATGGCTGCTATGGCTACTGTGGCTATGGCTATGGCTTTGGCTGCCATGGCTATGGCTATGGCTGCTATGGCCATTGCTGCTATGGCTATGGCTGCTATGGCTATGGCTGCTATGGCTATGGCTATGACTGCTATGGCTATGTATGCTATGACTATGGCCATGGCTGCTATGGCTATGCCTGTGGTTGCTATGGCTATCGCTATGGCTACTGCTATGGCTGCTATGGGTATGAAAATGTCTATGGCTGCAATGGCTATGGCTATGGCTGCTATGGCTATGGTTATGGCTATGGCTGCTATGGCCATGCCTATGGCTGCTATGGATATCACTATGGCTATGGCTATGGCTGCTATGGCTATGGCTATGGCTGCTATGGCTATGGCTATGGCTATGGCTGCAATGGCTATGGCAATGGCTACTATGGCCATGGCTATTTCTGCTATGGCTATGGCTATGGCTGCCATGGCTATGCCTTTTATGGCTATGGCTTCTATGGCTATCGCTATGGCTATGACTGCTGTGGCTATGGCTACGGCTGCTGTGGCTCTCGCTATGGCTGCTACGGCTATGGCTATGGCTAAGGCTGCTGTGGCTATGGCTATGGCTGCATTGGCTACGGCTATAGCTGCATTGGCTGCTGTGGCTATGGCTATGTCTATGGCTGCTATGGCTGTGGCTCTGGCTGCTTTGGCTATGGCTATAGCTGGATTGGCTGCTGTGGCTATGTCTATGTGTATGGCAGCTATGGCTGTGGCTATCGCTATGGCTGCTATAGAAATAGCTATGATGGCTAAGACTATGGCTATGGCTGCAATGGCTATGGCTATGGGTATGGCTGCTGTGGCTATGGCAATGGCTGATATGGCAATGGCTATGGCTATGGCTGCTATGGCTGTGGCTATGGCTCGGCTGCTATGGAAATATCTATGGCGGCTATGGCTAGGGCTATGGCTGCTATGGCTATGACTATGGCTATGGCTGCTGTGGCTGTGGCTATGGCTGATATGGCTATGGCTTGGCTATGGCTGCTATGGCTATGGCTATGGCTGCGGCTGCTATGGCTATGGCTTTTATGGCTATCGCTACGGCTATGACTGCTATGGCTATTGCTATGGCTATGGCTGCTATGGCTATGGCTATGGCTATGGCTATGGCTGCTATGGCTATGGCACTGGCTGCTATGGCTATGGCTGCTATGGCTACTATGGCTATTGCTATGGCTATGGCTGCTATGGCTATGGTTATGGCTATGGCTGCTATGGCTATGGCTATGCCTTTTATGGTTATGGCTTCTATGGCTATCGCTATGGCTACAGCTGCTATGTCTATGGATACGGCTGCTATGGTTATGCCCTTTATGGCTATGGCTTCTATGGCTATCGCTATGGCTATGACAGCTGTGGCTATGGCTACGGGTGCTGTGGCTCTCGCTATGGCTGCTATGGCTGTGGCTATTGCTGATATGGCTATGGCTAAGGCTATGGCTGGTATGGCCATGGACATGGCTGCTATGGCTATTGCTATGGCTGCTATGGCAATGGCTATGGCTACGGCTATAGCTGCTAGGGCCACCATGGCTAAGGCAATGGCTGCTATGGCTATGGCTATGGCTGCGGCTGCAATGGCTATGGCTGCTTTGGCTATGGTTATGGCTGCTATGGCTATGGCTATGGATATGGCTGCTATGGCTATGGCTATGACTGCTATGGCTATGGCTATGGCTGCTGTGGCTTTGGCTATGGCTACTATGGCTCCTATGGTTATGGCTATGGCTGCTATGGCTATGGCTATGGATATGGCTGCTATGGCTACGGCTATGTCTGGTATGGCCATGGCTATGGCTGCTATGGCTATGGCTATGGCTGCTATGGCTTTGGCTATGGCTGCTACGTCTACCTCGAGGACTGCTATGGCTATGGCTATGGCTCTGGCTGCTATGGCTATTGCTATGGCTATGGCTGCTATGGCTGTGTCTACGTCTGCTATGGCTATGGCTATCGCTGCGTCTGCTTTGGCTATGGCTGCTATGGCTATGGCTATAGCCGCCATGACAATGGCTACGCGTGCTATGGCTATGGCCGTGACTGGTTTGGCTATGGCTATAGCTGCTATGGCTATGGCTATGGCTATGGCTGCTATGGCTATGGCAATGGCTATGGCTGCTATGGCTATGGCTTCAATAGCTATGGCTATGGCTATGGCTGCTATGGCTATGGCTGCTGTGGCTACTATGGCTATGGCTATGGATTTGGCTGCTATGGCTATGGCTATGGCTGCTATGGAAGTAGCTATGGCAGCTATGGCTATGGCTATGGCTGCTATGGCTATGGCTATGGCTATGGCTGCTACGGCTATGGCAATGGCTGCTATGGCTATGGCAATGGCTGCTATGGCTATGGCTGCTATGGCTATGGCTATGGCTGCTATGGCTATGGCAATGGCTATGTCTGCTACGGCTATGGCTATGGCTGCTATGGCTATGGTTGTGGTTGCAATGGCTATTGCGTCTATCTGCTATGGCTATGGCTGTGGATATGGCTTCTATGGCTATGTCTATGGCTATGGCTGCTATGGCTATGGCTATGGCTGCTTTCGCCAGGGCTATAGCTGCATTGGCTGCTGTGGCTATGGCTATGTCTATGGCTGCTATGGCTGTGGTTATGACTATGGCTTCTATGGAAATAACTATGGCGGATATCGCTATGGCTATAGCTGCATTGGCTGCTATGGCTATGTCTATGTCTATGGCTGCTATGGCTGTGGCTATGGCTATGTCTGCTATGGAAATATCTATGGCGGCTATGGCTATGGCTATAGCTGCTACGGCTATGGCTATTGCTATGGCTGCTGTGGCTGTGGCTATTTCTGATATGGCTATGGCTAAGGCTATTGCTGGTATGGCCGTGGCCATGGCTGCTGTGGCTATTGCTATGGCTGCTATGGCAATGGCTATGGCTACGGCTATGGCTGCTAGGGCCACCATGGCTAAGGCAATGGCTGCTATGGCTATGGCTATGGCTGCGGCTGCAATGGCTATGGCTGCTTTGGCTATGGTTATGGCTGCTATGGCTATGGCTTTGGATATGGCTGC
The DNA here is from genome assembly GCF_051401765.1 of Calliopsis andreniformis. Lineage (NCBI taxonomy): Eukaryota > Metazoa > Arthropoda > Insecta > Hymenoptera > Andrenidae > Calliopsis > Calliopsis andreniformis. Next base: position 3,744,231 of record NW_027480456.1, on the reverse strand, counting down.
TATGTCTATGGCTATGACTGCTATGGCTATGGCTATGGCTGCTGTGGCTTTGCCTATGGCTACTATGGCTGCTATGGCTATGGCTATGGCTGCTATTGCTATGCCTATGGATATGGCTGCTGTGGCTACGGCTATGTCTGGTATGGCCATGGCTATGTCTGCTATGGCTATGCCTTTTGTGGCTATGGCTTCTATGGCTATCGCTATGGCTATGGCTGCTTTGGCTATGGCTTTAGCTGCATTGGCTGCTGTGGCTATGGCTCTGTCTATGGCTGCTATGGCTGTGGCTATGGCTATGGCTGCTATGGCTATGTCTGCGTCTGCTATGGCTATGGCAATCGCTGCGTCTGCTATGGCTATGGCTGCTCTGGCTTTGGCTATGGCTACTATGGCTGTTATTGCTATGGCTATGGCTACTATGGCTATGGCTATCCCTGCTCTGGCTTTGGCTATGGCTACTATGACTGTTATTGCTATGGCTATGGCTACTATGGCTATGGATACGGCTGCTCTGGCTATGGCTATGGCTATGTCTGCTATGGCCATGGCAATGGCTGCTATGGCTATGGCTATGGCTGCTATGACTATGGCTACGTCTGTGGCTGCTATGGCTATGGCTGCTATGGCTATGGCTATGGCTATGGCCATGGCTGCTATGGCTGTGGCTATGTCTATGGCTGCTATTGCTATGGCTATGGCTATGGCTGCTGTGGCTGTTGCTATGGCTGATATGGCTATGGCTATGGCTATGGCTGCTATGGCTATGGCTATGGCTACGGCAATGGCTGCTATGGCTATGGCTATGGCTATGGCTGCTATGGCTATGGCTATTGCTGCTATGGCTATGGCTATGGCTGCTATGGCTATGGCTATGGCTACGGCTATGGCTGCTATGGCTATGGCTATGGCTATGGCTGCTATGGCTATGGCTATTGCTGCTATGGCTATGGCTATGGCTACGGCCATGACTGCTATCGCCACCGTGGCTATGGCAATGCCTGCTATGGCTATGGCTATGGCTGGGGCTGCTATGGTTATGACTTTTATGGCTATCGCTATGGGTATGACTGCTATGGCTATGGCTATGGCTGCTATTGCTATGTATGCTATGGCTATGGCAATGGCTATGGCTGCTATGGCTATGGCAGCTATGGCTATGGCCATGGCTGCTATGGCTATGGCTATGGCTGCTATGGCTATGGTTATGGCTATAGCTGCTATGGCTATGGCTATGGCTTCTATGGCTACGTCTATGGCTAAGGCTGCTATGGCTATTGCTATGGCTGCTTTGGATATGGCTATAGCTGCATTGGCTGCTGTGGCTATGGCTATGGCTGCATTGGCTATGGCTATAGCTGCATTCGCTGCTGTGGCTATGGCTATGTCTATTGCTGCTATGGCTGTGGCTCTGGCTGCTTTGTCTATGGCTATAGCTGCATTGTCTGCTGTGGCTATGTCAATTTCTATGGCTGCTATGGCTGTGGCTATGTCTATGGCTGCTATGGAAGTAGCTATGGCAGCTATGGCTATGGCTATTGCTGCTATGGCTATGGCTATGGCTATGGCTGCTACGGCTATGGCAATGGCTGCTATGGCTATGGCAATGGCTGCTATGGCTATGGCTGCTATGGCTATGGCTATGGCTATGGCTGCTATGGCTATGGCAATGGCTATGTCTGCTATGGCTATGGCTGTGGCTGCTATGGCTATGGTTGTGGTTGCAATGGCTATTGCGTCTATCTGCTATGGCTATGGCTGTGGATATGGCTTCTATGGCTATGTCTATGGCTGAGGCTGCTATGGATTGGCTATGGCTGCTATGGCTTGGCTATGGCTGCTATGGCTATGGCTATAGCTGCATTGGCTGCTGTGGCTATGGCTATGTCTATGGCTGCTATGGCTGTGGTTATGACTATGTCTGCTATGGAAATATCTATGGCGGCTATGGCTATGGCTATAGCTGCTATGGCTATGGCTATTGCTATGGCTGCTGTGGCTGTGGCTATTTCTGATATGGCTATGGCTAAGGCTATGGCTGGTATGGCCATGGCCATGGCTGCTGTGGCTATTGCTATGGCTGCTATGGCAATGGCTACGGCTACGGCTATGGCTGCTAGGGCCACCATGGCTAAGGCAATGGCTGCTATGGCTATGGCTATGGCTGCGGCTGCAATGGCTGTGGCTGCTTTGGCTATGGCTATGGCTGCTATGGCTATGGCTTTGGATATGGCTGCTATGGCAATGGCTTTGGCTGCTATGGCTATGGCTATGGCTGCTATGGCTATGGCAATGGCTACTATGGCCATGGCTATGACTGCTATGGCTATGGCTATGGCTGCTATGGCTGTGGGTATGGCTATAGCTGCTGTGGCTATGGCTATGGCTGCTATGGCTATGGCTATGGCTGCTATGGCTATGTATGCTATGGCTATGGCAATGGCTATGGCTGCTATGGTTATGGCTGCTATGGCTATGGCTATGGCTGCTATGGCTACCGCCATCGCTACAGCTATGGCTGCTATGGCTATGAAAATGGCTATGGCTGCTATGGCTATGGCTATGGCTGCTATGGCTATGGTTATGGCTGATATGGCTATGGCTTGGCTATGGCTGCTATGGCTATGGCTATAGCTGCATTGGCTGCTATGGCTATGGCTATGGCTTTTATGGCTATCGCTACGGCTATGACCGCTATGGCTATGGCTATGGCTTCTATGGCTATGTCTATGGCTAAGGCTGCTATGGCTTGGCTATGGCTGCTATGGCTATGGCTATAGCTGCATTGGCTGCTGTGGCTATGGCTATGTCTATAGCTGCTATGGCTGTGGCTATGGCTCGGCTGCTATGGAAATATCTATGGCGGCTATGGCTAGGGCTATAGCTGCTATGGCTATGACTATGGCTATGGCTGCCGTGGCTGTGGCTATGGCTAAGACTGCTGTGGCTATGTCTATGGCTGCTATGGCTGTGGCTCTGGCTGCTTTGGCTATGGCTATAGCTGGATTGGCTGCTGTGGCTATGTCTATGTCTATGGCTGCTATGGCTATGGCTATGGCTGCGTCTGCTATGGCTATGGCTTTTATGGCTATCGCTACGACTATGACTGCTATGGCTATTGCTATGGCTATGGCTGCTATGGCTATGGCTATGGCTATGGCTGCTATGGCTACTATGGCTATCGCTATGGCTACAGCTGCTATGGCTATGGATACGGCTGCTATGGTTATGCCCTTCATGGCTATGGCTTCTATGGCTACCGCTATGGCTATGACTGCTCTGGCTATGGCTACGGCTGCTGAGGCTCTCGCTATGGCTGCTATGGCTATGGCTATGGCTAAGGCTGCTGTGGCTATGGCAATGGCTGCATTGGCTACGGCTATAGCTGCATTGGCTGCTGTGGCTATGGCTATGTCTATGGCTGCTATGGCTGTGGCTATCGCTATGGCTGCTATAGAAATAGCTATGGCGGCTAAGGCTATGTCTATGGCTGCAATGGCTATGGCTATGGGTATGGCTGCTGTGGCTATTGCAATGGCTGATATGGCTATGGCTATGGCTATGGCTGCTATGGCTATGGCTATGGCTGCTATGGCCATGGCTATGTCTTCTATGGCTATGGCTATGGCTGCTATGCCTATGGCTGCTATGGTTATGGCTATGGCTATGACTGCAGTGGCTATGGCTATGGCTATGGCTGCTATGGCTGTGGTTATGACTATGGCTTCTATGGAAATAACTATGGCGGATATCGCTATGGCTATAGCTGCTTTGGTTGCTATGGCTATGGCTATGTCTATGGCTGCTATGGCTGTGGCTATGGCTATGGCTGCTATGGAAATATCTATGGCGGCTGTGGCTATGGCTATAGCTGCTATGGCTATGGCTATGGCTATGGCTGCTGTGGCTGTGGCTATTGCTGATATGGCTATGGCTAAGGCTATGGCTGGTATGGCCATGGCCATGGCTGCTATGGCTATTGCTATGGCTCCTATGGCAATGGCTATGGCTACGTCTATGGCTGCTAGGGCCACCATGGCTAAGGCAATGGCTGCTATGGCTATGGCTATGGCTGCGGCTGCAATGGCTATGGCTGCTTTGGCTATGGTTATGGCTGCTATGGCTATGGCTATGGATATGGCTGCTACGGCTACTGCGATGATTGCTATGGCTATGGCTATGGCTATGGCTGCTATGGCTATAGCTATGGCTGCTATGGCTATGGCACTGGCTGCTGTGGCTATGGCTGCTATGGCTGCTATGGCTACTATGGCTATTGCTATGGCTATGGCTGCTATGGCTATGGTTATGGCTATGGCAGCTATGGCTATGGCTATGGCTGCTATGGCTATGGCTATGTATATGGCTTCTATGGCTATGTCTATGCCAAAGGCTGCTATGGCTTGGCTATGGCTGCTATGGATATGGCTATAGCTGCATTGGCTGCTATGGCTATGGCTATGTCTATGGCTGCTATGGCTGTGGTTATGGCTATGGCTTCTATGGAAATAACTATCGCGGATATCGGTATGGCTATAGCTGCATTGGCTGCTATGGCTATGGCTATGTCTATGGCTGATATGGCTATGGCTAAGGCTATGGCTGCTATGGCTATGGCCATGGCTGCTATGGCTATTGCTATGGCTGCTATGGCAATGGCTATGGATACGGCTATGTCTGCTAGGGCCACCATGGCTAAGGCAATGGCTGCTTTGGCTATGGCTTTAGCTGCATTGGCTGCTGTGGCTATGGCTATGTCTATGGCTGCTATGGCTGTGGCTATGGCTATGGCTGCTATGAAAATAGCTATGGCAGCAATGGCTATGGCCATGTCTGCTATGGCTATGGCTATGGCTGCTATGGCCACCATGGCCATGGCAATGGCTGCTATGGCTATGGCTATGGCTGCTATGACTATGGCTACGTCTGTGGCTGCTATGGCTATGGCTGCTATTGCTATGGCTATGGCTATGGCTATGGCTGCTATGGCTGCGGCTATGTCTATGGCTGCTATTGCTATGGCTATGGCTATGGCTGCTGTGGCTGTTGCTATGGCTGATATGGCTATGGCTATGGCTATGGCTGCTATGGCTATGGCTATGGCTACGGCTATGGCTGCTATGGCTATGGCTATGGCTATGGCTGCTATGGCTATGGCTATTGCTGCTATGGCTATGGCTATGGCTGCTATGGCTATGGCTATGGCTACGGCTATGGCTGCTATGGCTATGGCTATGGCTATGGCTGCTATGGCTATGGCTATTGCTGCTATGGCTATGGCTATGGCTACGGCCATGACTGCTATCGCCACCGTGGCTATGGCAATGCCTGCTATGGCTATGGCTATGGCTGGGGCTGCTATGGTTATGGCTTTTATGGCTATCGCTATGGGTATGACTGCTATGGCTATGGCTATGGCTGCTATTGCTATGTATGCTATGGCTATGGCAATGGCTATGGCTGCTATGGCTATGGCAGCTATGGCTATGGCCATGGCAGCTATGGCTATGGCTATGGCTGCTATGGCTATGGTTATGGCTATATCTGCTATGGCTATGGCTATGGCTTCTATGGCTACGTCTATGGCTAAGGCTGCTATGGCTATTGCTATGGCTGCTTTGGATATGGCTATAGCTGCATTGGCTGCTGTGGCTATGGCTATGGCTGCATTGGCTATGGCTATAGCTGCATTCGCTGCTGTGGCTATGGCTATGTCTATGGCTGCTATGGCTGTGGCTCTGGCTGCTTTGTCTATGGCTATAGCTGCATTGTCTGCTGTGGCTATGTCAATGCCTACGGCTGCTATGGCTATGGCTATGGCTGCGGCTGCAATGGCTATGGCTGCTTTGGCTATGGTTATGGCTGCTATGGCTATGGCTATGGATATGGCTGCTATGGCTATGGCTATGACTGCTATGGCTATGGCTATGGCTGCTGTGGCTTTGGCTATGGCTACTATGGCTCCTACGGCTATGGCTATGGCTGCTATGGCTATGGCTATGGATATGGCTGCTATGGCTACGGCTATGTCTGGTATGGCCATGGCTATGGCTGCTATGGCTATGGCTATGGCTGCTATGGCTTTGGCTATGGCTGCTACGTCTACCGCGAGGACTGCTATGGCTATGGCTATGGCTCTGGCTGCTATGGCTATTGCTATGGCTATGGCTGCTATGGCTGTGTCTACGTCTGCTATGGCTATGGCTATCGCTGCGTCTGCTTTGGCTATGGCTGCTATGGCTATGGCTATAGCCGCCATGACAATGGCTACGCGTGCTATGGCTATGGCCGTGACTGGTTTGGCTATGGCTATAGCTGCTATGGCTATGGCTATGGCTATGGCTGCTATGGCTATGGCAATGGCTATGGCTGCTATGGCTATGGCTTCAATAGCTATGGCTATGGCTATGGCTGCTATGGCTATGGCTGCTATGGCTACTATGGCTATGGCTATGGATTTGGCTGCTATGGCTATGGCTATGGCTGCTATGGCCATTGCTGCTATGGCTATGGCTGCTATGGCTAAGGCTGCTATGGCTATGGCTATGGCTGCTATGGCTATGGCTATGGCTATGGCCGCAATGGCTATGGCAATGGCTACTATGGCCATGGCTATGACTGCTATGGCTATGGCTATGGCTGCCATGGCTATGCCTTTTATGGCTATGGCTTCTATGGCTATCGCTATGGCTATGACTGCTGTGGCTATGGCTACGGCTGCTGTGGCTCTCGCTATGGCTGCTATGGCTATGGCTATGGCTAAGGCTGCTGTGGCTATGGCTATGGCTGCATTGGCTACGGCAATAGCTGCATTGGCTGCTGTGGCTATGGCTATGTCTATGGCTGCTATGGCTGTGGCTCTGGCTGCTTTGGCTATGGCTATAGCTGGATTGGCTGCTGTGGCTATGTCTATGTCTATGGCTGCTATGGCTGTGGCTATCGCTATGGCTGCTATAGAAATAGCTATGATGGCTAAGACTATGGCTATGGCTGCAATGGCTATGGCTATTGGTATGGCTGCTGTGGCTATGGCAATGGCTGATATGGCAATGGCTATGGCTATGGCTGCTATGGCTATGGCTATGGCTTCGGCTATGTCTGCTATGGCTATGGTTATGGCTGCTATGGCTATGGCTATGGGTATGGCTGCTATGGCAATGGCTTTGGCTGCTATGGCTATGGCTATGGCTGCTATGGCTATGGCAATGGCTACTATGGCCATGGCTATGACTGCTATGGCTATGGCTATGGCTGCTATGGCCTTGGGTATGGCTATAGCTGCTGTGGCTATGGCTATGGCTGCTATGGCTATGGCTATGGCTGCTATGGCTATGGCAATGGCTATGGCTGCTATGGCTATGGCTTCAATAGCTATGGCTATGGCTATGGCTGCTATGGCTATGGCTGCTATGGCTACTATGGCTATGGCTATGGATTTGGCTGCTATGGGTATGGCTATGGCTGCTATGGAAGTAGCTATGGCAGCTATGGCTATGGCTATGTCTGCTATGGCTATGGCTATGGCTATGGCTGCTACGGCTATGGCAATGGCTGCTATGGCTATGGCAATGGCTGCTATGGCTATGGCTGCTATGGCTATGGCTATGGCTGCTATGGCTATGGCAATGGCTATGTCTGCTACGGCTATGGCTATGGCTGCTATGGCTATGGTTGTGGTTGCAATGGCTATTGCGTCTATCTGCTATGGCTATGGCTGTGGATATGGCTTCTATGGCTATGTCTATGGCTAAGGCTGCTATGGCTTGGCTATGGCTGCTATGGCTATGGCTATAGCTACATTGGCTGCTGTGGCTATGGCTATGTCTATGGCTGCTATGGCTGTGGTTATGGCTACGGCTTCTATGGAAATAGCTATGGCGGATATCGCTATGGCTATAGCTGCATTGGCTGCTATGGCTATGGCTATGTCTATGGCTGCTATGGCTGTGGCTATGGCTATGGCTGATATGGAAATATCTATGGCGGCTATGGCTCTGGCTATAGCTGCTATGGCTATGGCTATGGCTATGGCTATGGCTGCCGTGGCTGTGGCTATGTCTTCTATGGCTATGGCTATGGCTTTGGCTGCTATGGCTATGGCTATGGCTGCTATGGCTATGGCAATGGCTACTATGGCCATGGCTATGACTGCTATGGCTATGGCTATGTCTGCTATGGCTGTGGGTATGGCTATAGCTGCTGTGGCTATGGCTATGGCTGCTATGGCTATGGCTATGGCTGCTATGGCTATGTATGCTATGGCTATGGCAATGGCTATGGCTGCTATGGTTATGGCTGCTATGGCTATGGCTATGGCTGCTATGGCTACCGCCATGGCTACAGCTATGGCTGCTATGGCTATGAAAATGGCTATGGCTGCTATGGCTATGGCTATAGCTGCATTGGCTGCTGTGGCTATGGCTATGTCTATAGCTGCTATGGCTGTGGCTATGGCTCGGCTGCTATGGAAATATCTATGGCGGCTATGGCTAGGGCTATGGCTGCTATGGCTATGACTATGGCTATGGCTGCTGTGGCTGTGGCTATGGCTGATATGGCTATGGCTTGGCTATGGCTGCTATGGCTATGGCTATGGCTGCGGCTGCTATGGCTATGGCTTTTATGGCTATCGCTACGGCTATGACTGCTATGGCTATTGCTATGGCTATGGCTGCTATGGCTATGGCTATGGCTATGGCTATGGCTGCTATGGCTATGGCACTGGCTGCTATGGCTATGGCTGCTATGGCTACTATGGCTATTGCTATGGCTATGGCTGCTATGGCTATGGCTATAGCCGCCATGACAATGGCTACGCGTGCTATGGCTATGGCCGTGACTGGTTTGGCTATGGCTGTAGCTGCTATGGCTATGGCTATGGCTATGGCTGCTATGGCTATGGCAATGGCCATGGCTGCTATGGCTATTGCTTCTATGGCTATGGCTATGGCTATGGCTGCTATGGCTATGGCTGCTATGGCTACTGTGGCTATGGCTATGGCTTTGGCTGCCATGGCTATGGCTATGGCTGCTATGGCCATTGCTGCTATGGCTATGGCTGCTATGGCTATGGCTGCTATGGCTATGGCTATGACTGCTATGGCTATGTATGCTATGACTATGGCCATGGCTGCTATGGCTATGCCTGTGGTTGCTATGGCTATCGCTATGGCTACTGCTATGGCTGCTATGGGTATGAAAATGTCTATGGCTGCAATGGCTATGGCTATGGCTGCTATGGCTATGGTTATGGCTATGGCTGCTATGGCCATGCCTATGGCTGCTATGGATATCACTATGGCTATGGCTATGGCTGCTATGGCTATGGCTATGGCTGCTATGGCTATGGCTATGGCTATGGCTGCCATGGCTATGGCAATGGCTACTATGGCCATGGCTATTTCTGCTATGGCTATGGCTATGGCTGCCATGGCTATGCCTTTTATGGCTATGGCTTCTATGGCTATCGCTATGGCTATGACTGCTGTGGCTATGGCTACGGCTGCTGTGGCTCTCGCTATGGCTGCTACGGCTATGGCTATGGCTAAGGCTGCTGTGGCTATGGCTATGGATGCATTGGCTACGGCTATAGCTGCATTGGCTGCTGTGGCTATGGCTATGTCTATGGCTGCTATGGCTGTGGCTCTGGCTGCTTTGGCTATGGCTATAGCTGGATTGGCTGCTGTGGCTATGTCTATGTGTATGGCTGCTATGGCTGTGGCTATCGCTATGGCTGCTATAGAAATAGCTATGATGGCTAAGACTATGGCTATGGCTGCAATGGCTATGGCTATGGGTATGGCTGCTGTGGCTATGGCAATGGCTGATATGGCAATGGCTATGGCTATGGCTGCTATGGCTATGGCTATGGCTTCGGCTATGTCTGCTATGGCTATGGTTATGGCTGCTATGGCTATGGCTATGGATATGGCTGCTATGGCAATGGCTTTGGCTGCTATGGCTATGGCTATGGCTGCTATGGCTATGGCAATGGCTACTATGGCCATGGCTATGACTGCTATGGCTATGGCTATGGCTGCTATGGCTGTGGGTATGGCTATAGCTGCTGTGGCTATGGCTATGGCTGCTATGGCTATGGCTATGGCTGCTATGGCTATGTATGCTATGGCTATTGCAATGGCTATGGCTGCTATGGTTATGGCTGCTATGGCTATGGCTATGGCTGCTATGGCTACCGCCATGGCTACAGCTATGGCTGCTATGGCTATGAAAATGGCTATGGCTGCTATGGCTATGGCTATGGCTCCTATGGCTATGGTTATGGCTGATATGGCTATGGCTTGGCTATGGCTGCTATGGCTATGGCTATGGCTGCGGCTGCTATGGCTATGGCTTTTATGGCTATCGCTACGGCTATGACCGCTATGGCTATGGCTATGGCTTCTATGGCTATGTCTATGGCTAAGGGTGCTATGGCTTGGCTATGGCTGCTATGGCTATGGCTATAGCTGCATTGGCTGCTGTGGCTATGGCTATGTCTATAGCTGCTATGGCTGTGGCTATGGCTCGGCTGCTATGGAAATATCTATGGCGGCTATGGCTAGGGCTATGGCTGCTATGGCTATGACTATGGCTATGGCTGCTGTGGCTGTGGCTATGGCTGATATGGCTATGGCTTGGCTATGGCTGCTATGGCTATGGCTATGGCTGCGGCTGCTATGGCTATGGCTTTTATGGCTATCGCTACGGCTATGACTGCTATGGCTATTGCTATGGCTATGGCTGCTATGGCTATGGCTATGGCTATGGCTATGGCTGCTATGGCTATGGCACTGGCTGCTATGGCTATGGCTGCTATGGCTACTATGGCTATTGCTATGGCTATGGCTGCTATGGCTATGGCTATAGCCGCCATGACAATGGCTACGCGTGCTATGGCTATGGCCGTGACTGGTTTGGCTATGGCTGTAGCTGCTATGGCTATGGCTATGGCTATGGCTGCTATGGCTATGGCCATGGCCATGGCTGCTATGGCTATTGCTTCTATGGCTATGGCTATGGCTATGGCTGCTATGGCTATGGCTGCTATGGCTACTGTGGCTATGGCTATGGCTTTGGCTGCCATGGCTATGGCTATGGCTGCTATGGCCATTGCTGCTATGGCTATGGCTGCTATGGCTATGGCTGCTATGGCTATGGCTATGACTGCTATGGCTATGTATGCTATGACTATGGCCATGGCTGCTATGGCTATGCCTGTGGTTGCTATGGCTATCGCTATGGCTACTGCTATGGCTGCTATGGGTATGAAAATGTCTATGGCTGCAATGGCTATGGCTATGGCTGCTATGGCTATGGTTATGGCTATGGCTGCTATGGCTATGGCTATGCCTTTTATGGTTATGGCTTCTATGGCTATCGCTATGGCTACAGCTGCTATGTCTATGGATACGGCTGCTATGGTTATGCCCTTTATGGCTATGGCTTCTATGGCTATCGCTATGGCTATGACAGCTGTGGCTATGGCTACGGGTGCTGTGGCTCTCGCTATGGCTGCTATGGCTGTGGCTATTGCTGATATGGCTATGGCTAAGGCTATGGCTGGTATGGCCATGGACATGGCTGCTATGGCTATTGCTATGGCTGCTATGGCAATGGCTATGGCTACGGCTATAGCTGCTAGGGCCACCATGGCTAAGGCAATGGCTGCTATGGCTATGGCTATGGCTGCTATGGCTTTGGCTATGGCTGCTACGTCTACCTCGAGGACTGCTATGGCTATGGCTATGGCTCTGGCTGCTATGGCTATTGCTATGGCTATGGCTGCTATGGCTGTGTCTACGTCTGCTATGGCTATGGCTATCGCTGCGTCTGCTTTGGCTATGGCTGCTATGGCTATGGCTATAGCCGCCATGACAATGGCTACGCGAGCTATGGCTATGGCCGTGACTGGTTTGGCTATGGCTATAGCTGCTATGGCTATGGCTATGGCTATGGCTGCTATGGCTATGGCAATGGCTATGGCTGCTATGGCTATGGCTTCAATAGCTATGGCTATGGCTATGGCTGCTATGGCTATGGCTGCTGTGGCTACTATGGCTATGGCTATGGATTTGGCTGCTATGGCTATGGCTATGGCTGCTATGGAAGTAGCTATGGCAGCTATGGCTATGGCTATGGCTGCTATGGCTATGGCTATGGCTATGGCTGCTACGGCTATGGCAATGGCTGCTATGGCTATGGCAATGGCTGCTATGGCTATGGCTGCTATGGCTATGGCTATGGCTGCTATGGCTATGGCAATGGCTATGTCTGCTACGGCTATGGCTATGGCTGCTATGGCTATGGTTGTGGTTGCAATGGCTATTGCGTCTATCTGCTATGGCTATGGCTGTGGATATGGCTTCTATGGCTATGTCTATGGCTATGGCTGCTATGGCTATGGCTATGGCTGCTTTCGCCAGGGCTATAGCTGCATTGGCTGCTGTGGCTATGGCTATGTCTATGGCTGCTATGGCTGTGGTTATGACTATGGCTTCTATGGAAATAACTATGGCGGATATCGCTATGGCTATAGCTGCATTGGCTGCTATGGCTATGTCTATGTCTATGGCTGCAATGGCTGTGGCTATGGCTATGTCTGCTATGGAAATATCTATGGCGGCTATGGCTATGGCTATAGCTGCTACGGCTATGGCTATTGCTATGGCTGCTGTGGCTGTGGCTATTTCTGATATGGCTATGGCTAAGGCTATGGCTGGTATGGCCATGGCCATGGCTGCTGTGGCTATTGCTATGGCTGCTATGGCAATGGCTATGGCTACGGCTATGGCTGCTAGGGCCACCATGGCTAAGGCAATGGCTGCTATGGCTATGGCTATGGCTGCGGCTGCAATGGCTATGGCTGCTTTGGCTATGGTTATGGCTGCTATGGCTATGGCTTTGGATATGGCTGCTATGTCTATGGCTATGACTGCTATGGCTATGGCTATGGCTGCTGTGGCTTTGCCTATGGCTACTATGGCTGCTATGGCTATGGCTATGGCTGCTATTGCTATGCCTATGGATATGGCTGCTATGGCTACGGCTATGTCTGGTATGGCCATGGCTATGTCTGCTATGGCTATGCCTTTTGTGGCTATGGCTTCTATGGCTATCGCTATGGCTATGGCTGCTTTGGCTATGGCTTTAGCTGCATTGGCTGCTGTGGCTATGGCTCTGTCTATGGCTGCTATGGCTGTGGCTATGGCTATGGCTGCTATGGCTATGTCTACGTCTGCTATGGCTATGGCAATCGCTGCGTCTGCTATGGCTATGGCTGCTCTGGCTTTGGCTATGGCTACTATGGCTGTTATTGCTATGGCTATGGCTACTATGGCTATGGCTATCCCTGCTCTGGCTTTGGCTATGGCTACTATGACTGTTATTGCTATGGCTATGGCTACTATGACTATGGATACGGCTGCTCTGGCTATGGCTATGGCTATGTCTGCTATGGCTATGGCTATGGCTGCCATGGCTATGCCTTTTGTGGCTATGGCTTCTATGGCTATCGCTATGGCTATGGCTGCTTTGGCTATGGCTTTAGCTGCATTGGCTGCTGTGGCTATGGCTCTGTCTATGGCTGCTATGGCTGTGGCTATGGCTATGGCTGCTATGGAAATAGCTATGGCAGCAATGGCTATGGCTAGGTCTGCTATGGCTATGGCTATGGCTGCTATGGCCACCATGGCCATGGCAATGGCTGCTATGGCTATGGCTATGGCTGCTACGACTATGGCTACGTCTGTGGCTGCTATGGCTATGGCTGCTATGGCTATGGCTATGGCTATGGCCATGGCTGCTATGGCTGTGGCTATGTCTATGGCTGCTATTGCTATGGCTATGGCTATGGCTGCTGTGGCTGTTGCTATGGCTGATATGGCTATGGCTATGGCTATGGCTGCTATGGCTATGGCTATGGCTACGGCTATGGCTGCTATGGCTATGGCTATGGCTATGGCTGCTATGGCTATGGCTATTGCTGCTATGGCTATGGCTATGGCTGCTATGGCTATGGCTATGGCTACGGCTATGGCTGCTATGGCTATGGCTATGGCTATGGCTGCTATGGCTATGGCTATTGCTGCTATGGCTATGGCTATGGCTACGGCCATGACTGCTATCGCCACCGTGGCTATGGCAATGCCTGCTATGGCTATGGCTATGGCTGGGGCTGCTATGGTTATGACTTTTATGGCTATCGCTATGGGTATGACTGCTATGGCTATGGCTATGGCTGCTATTGCTATGTATGCTATGGCTATGGCAATGGCTATGGCTGCTATGGCTATGGCAGCTATGGCTATGGCCATGGCTGCTATGGCTATGGCTATGGCTGCTATGGCTATGGTTATGGCTATAGCTGCTATGGCTATGGCTATGTCTTCTATGGCTACGTCTATGGCTAAGGCTGCTATGGCTATTCCTATGGCTGCTTTGGATATGGCTATAGCTGCATTGGCTGCTGTGGCTATGGCTATGGCTGCATTGGCTATGGCTATAGCTGCATTCGCTGCTGTGACTATGGCTATGTCTATGGCTGCTATGGCTGTGGCTCTGGCTGCTTTGTCTATGGCTATAGCTGCATTGTCTGCTGTGGCTATGTCAATGTCTATGGCTGCTATGGCTGTGGCTATGTCTATGGCTGCTATGGAAGTAGCTATGGCAGCTATGGCTATGGCTATTGCTGCTATGGCTATGGCTATGGCTATGGCTGCTACGGCTATGGCAATGGCTGCTATGGCTATGGCAATGGCTGCTATGGCTATGGCTGCTATGGCTATGGCTATGGCTATGGCTGCTATGGCTATGGCAATGGCTATGTCTGCTATGGCTATGGCTGTGGCTGCTATGGCTATGGTTGTGGTTGCAATGGCTATTGCGTCTATCTGCTATGGCTATGGCTGTGGATATGGCTTCTATGGCTATGTCTATGGCTGAGGCTGCTATGGATTGGCTATGGCTGCTATGGCTTGGCTATGGCTGCTATGGCTATGGCTATAGCTGCAATGGCTGCTGTGGCTATGGCTATGTCTATGGCTGCTATGGCTGTGGTTATGACTATGTCTGCTATGGAAATATCTATGGCGGCTATGGCTATGGCTATGGCTGCTATGGCTATGGCTATTGCTATGGCTGCTGTGGCTGTGGCTATTTCTGATATGGCTATGGCTAAGGCTATGGCTGGTATGGCCATGGCCATGGCTGCTGTGGCTATTGCTATGGCTACTATGGCAATGGCTACGGCTACGGCTATGGCTGCTAGGGCCACCATGGCTAAGGCAATGGCTGCTATGGCTATGGCTATGGCTGCGGCTGCAATGGCTATGGCTGCTTTGGCTATGGTTATGGCTGCTATGGCTATGGCTTTGGATATGGCTGCTATGGCAGTGGCTTTGGCTGCTATGGCTATGGCTATGGCTGCTATGGCTATGGCAATGGCTACTATGGCCATGGCTATGACTGCTATGGCTATGGCTATGGCTGCTATGGCTGTGGGTATGGCTATAGCTGCTGTGGCTATGGCTATGGCTGCTATGGCTATGGCTATGGCTGCTATGGCTATGTATGCTATGGCTATGGCAATGGCTATGGCTGCTATGGTTATGGCTGCTATGGCTATGGCTATGGCTGCTATGGCTACCGCCATCGCTACAGCTATGGCTGCTATGGCTATGAAAATGGCTATGGCTGCTATGGCTATGGCTATGGCTGCTATGGCTATGGTTATGGCTGATATGGCTATGGCTTGGCTATGGCTGCTATGGCTATGGCTATAGCTGCATTGGCTGCTATGGCTATGGCTATGGCTTTTATGGCTATCGCTACGGCTATGACCGCTATGGCTATGGCTATGGCTTCTATGGCTATGTCTATGGCTAAGGCTGCTATGGCTTGGCTATGGCTGTTATGGCTATGGCTATAGCTGCATTGGCTGCTGTGGCTATGGCTATGTCTATAGCTGCTATGGCTGTGTCTATGGCTCGGCTGCTATGGAAATATCTATGGCGGCTATGGCTAGTGCTATGGCTGCTATGGCTATGACTATGGCTATGGCAGCTGTGGCTGTGGCTATGGCTGATATGGCTATGGCTTGGCTATGGCTGCTATGGCTATGGCTATGGCTGCGGCTGCTATGGCTATGGCTTTTATGGCTATCGCTACGGCTATGACTGCTATGGCTATTGCTATGGCTATGGCTGCTATGGCTATGGCTATGGCTATGGCTATGGCTGCTATGGCTATGGCACTGGCTGCTATGGCTATGGCTGCTATGGCTACTATGGCTATTGCTATGGCTATGGCTGCTATGGCTATGGTTATGGCTATGGCTGCTATGGCTACGGCTATGCCTTTTATGGCTATGGCTTCTATGGCCATCGCTATGGCTACAGCTGCTATGGCTATGGATACGGCTGCTATGGCTATGCCCTTTATGGCTATGGCTTCTATGGCTATCGCTATGGCTATGACAGCTGTGGCTATGGCTACGGGTGATGTGGCTCTCGCTATGGCTGCTATGGCTGTGGCTATTGCTGATATGGCTATTGCTATGGCTCTGGCTGCTATGGCTATGGCTGCTATGGCTGTGTCTACGTCTGCTATGGCTATGGCTATCGCTGCGTCTGCTTTGGCTATGGCTGCTATGGCTATGGCTATAGCCGCCATGACAATGGCTACGCGTGCTATGGCTATGGCCGTGACTGGTTTGGCTATGGCTATAGCTGCTATGGCTATGGCTATGGCTATGGCTGCTATGGCTATGGCAATGGCTATGGCTGCTATGGCTATGGCTTCAATAGCTATGGCTATGGCTATGGCTGCTATGGCTATGGCTGCTATGGCTACTATGGCTATGGCTATGGATTTGGCTGCTATGGCTATGGCTGTGGCTGCTATGGAAGTAGCTATGGCAGCTATGGCTATGGCTATAGCTGCTATGGCTATGGCTATGGCTATGGCTGCTACGGCTATGGCAATGGCTGCTATGGCTATGGCAATGGCTGCTATGGCTATGGCTGCTATGGCTATGGCTATGGCTGCTATGGCTATGACAATGGCTATGTCTGCTACGGCTATGGCTATGGCTGCTATGGCTATGGTTGTGGTTGCAATGGCTATTGCGTCTATCTGCTATGGCTATGGCTGTGGATATGGCTTCTATGGCTATGCCTATGGCTAAGGCTGCTATGGCTTGGTTATGGCTGCTATGGCTATGGCTATAGCTACATTGGCTGCTGTGGCTATGGCTATGTCTATGGCTGCTATGGCTGTGGTTATGGCTACGGCTTCTATGGAAATAGCTATGGCGGATATCGCTATGGCTATAGCTGCATTGGCTGCTATGGCTATGGCTATGTCTATGGCTGCTATGGCTGTGGCTATGGCTATGGCTGCTATGGAAATATCTATGGCGGCTATGGCTCTGGCTATAGCTGCTATGGCTATGGCTATGGCTATGGCTATGGCTGCTGTGGCTGTGGCTATTGCTGATATGGCTATGGCTAAGGCTATGGCTGCTATGGCTATGGCTATGGCTGCTATGTCTATGGCTATGGCTGCTATGGCAATGGCTACGTCTGTGGCTGCTTTGGCTATGGCTGCTGTGGCTTTGCCTATGGCTGCTATGGCTATGGCTATGGCTGCTAGGGCTATGGCTATGGATATGGCTGCTATGGCTATGGCTATGCCTGCTATGGCTATGGCTATGGCTGCTTTGGCTATGGCTATAGCTGCATTGGCTGCTGTGGCTATGGCTATGTCTATGGCTGCTATGGCTGTGGCTATGGCTGTGCTGACTATGGCTACGTCTGTGGCTGCTATGGCTATGGCTGCTATGGCTTTGCCTATGGCTGCTATGGCTATGGCTATGGCTATGGCTGCTATGGCTATGGCTATGGCTGCTCTGGCTATGGCTATGGCTGCTATGGCTATGGCTATGGCTGCTGTGGCTTTAGCTATGGCTACTATGGCTGCTATGGCTATGGCTATGGCTGCTATGGCTATGGCAATGGATATGGCTGCTATGGCCACGGCTATGTATGGTATGGCCATGGCTATGGTTGCTATGGCTATGGCTATGGCTGCTATGGCTATGGCTGCTATGGCTATGGCTATGGCTATGGCTACTATGGCCATGGCAATGGCTATGTCTATGACTGCTATGGCTATGCCTATGGCTATGGCTGCTATGGCTATGGCTATGGTTATGTCTGCTATGGCTATGGCTATGGCTATGGCTTCTATGGCTATGGCTACTATGGCTATGGATACGGCTGCTATGGCTACTACTGTGGCTGTGGCTATAGGTTCTATGGCCGCCTCTATGGCTGCTATGGCTATGTCTACGTCTGCAATGGCTATGGCTATCGCTGCGTCTGCTATAGGCATGGCTGCTATGGCTATGGCTATGGCCGCCATGACAATGGCTATGCGTGCTATGGCTATGGCCGTGACTGGTTTGGCTATGGCTATAGCTGCTATGGCTATGGCTATGGCTATTGCTGCTATGGCTATGGCAACGGCTATGGCTGCTGTGGCTATGTCTTCTATGGCTATGGCTATGGCTATGGCTGCTATGGCTAAGGCTGCTATGGCTACTATGGCTATGGCTATGGCTTTGGCTGCTATGTCTATGGCTATGGCTGCTATGGCCATTGCTGCTATGCCTATGGCTGCTATGGCTATGGTTGCTATGGCTATGGCTATGGCTGCTATGGCTATATATGCTATGGCTATGGCCATGGCTGCTATGGCTATGCCTATGGCTGCTATGGCTATCGCTATGGATACTGCTATGGCTGCTATGGCTATGAAAATATCTATGGCTGCTATGGCTATGGCTATGGCTGCTATGGCTATGGCTATGGGTGCTTTGGCTATGGCTATAGCTGCGGCTGCTATGGCTATGGCTGCTATGGCTATGGCTATTGCTGCTATGGCTATGGCTATGGCTGCTATGGCTATGGCTATGGCTACGGCTATGGCTGCTATGGCTATGGCTATGGCTATGGCTGCTATGGCTATGGCTGCTATGGCTATGGCTGCTATGGCTATGGCTATGGCTATGGCTACTATGGCCATGGCAATGGCTATGTCTGCTATGGCTATGGCTGTGGCTGCTATGGCTATGGTTGTGGTTGCAATGGCTATTGCGTCTATCTGCTATGGCTATGGCTGTGGATATGGCTTCTATGGCTATGTCTATGGCTAAGGCTGCTATGGATTGGCTATGGCTGCTATGGCTTGGCTATGGCTGCTATGGCTATGGCTATAGCTGCATTGGCTGCTGTGGCTATGGCTATGGCTATAGCTGCGGCTGCTATGGCTATGGCTGCTATGGCTATGGCTATGGCTGCTTTCGCCAGGGCTATAGCTGCATTGGCTGCTGTGGCTATGGCTATGTCTATGGCTGCTATGGCTGTGGCTCTGGCTATGGCTGCTATGGATATAGCTATGGCAGGTATGGCAATGGCTATGGCTGCTATGGCTATGGCTATGGCTATGGCTATGGCTGCTATGGCTGTGGCTATGTCTATGGCTTCTATGGAAATAACTATGGCGGATATCGCTATGGCTATAGCTGCATTGGCTGCTATGGCTATGGCTATGTCTATGGCTGCTATGGCTGTGGCTATGGCTATGTCTGCTATGGAAATATCTATGGCGGCTATGGCTATGGCTATAGCTGCTATGGCTATGGCTATTGCTATGGCTGCTGTGGCTGTGGCTATTTCTGATATGGCTATGGCTAAGGCTATGGCTGGTATGGCCATGGCCATGGCTGCTGTGGCTATCGCTATGGCTGCTATGGCAATGGCTATGGCTACGGCTATGTCTGCTAGGGCCACCATGGCTAAGGCAATGGCTGCTATGGCTATGGCTATGGCTGCGGCTGCAATGGCTATGGCTGCTTTGGCTATGGTTATGGCTGCTATGGCTATGGCTATAGCCGCCATGACAATGGCTACGCGTGCTATGGCTATGGCCGTGACTGGTTTGGCTATGGCTGTAGCTGCTATGGCTATGGCTATGGCTATGGCTGCTATGGCTATGTATGCTATGACTATGGCCATGGCTGCTATGGCCATGCCTATGGCTGCTATGGCTATCGCTATGGCTACTGCTCTGGCTGCTATGGGTATGAAAATGTCTATGGCTGCAATGGCTATGGCTATGGCTGCTATGGCTATGGTTATGGCTATGGCTGCTATGGCCATGCCTATGGCTGCTATGGATATCGCTATGGCTATGGCTATGGCTGCTATGGCTATGGCTATGGCTGCGGCTGCTATGGCTATGCCCTTTATGGCTATGGCTTCTATGGCTATCGCTATGGCTATGACAGCTGTGGCTATCGCTACGGGTGCTGTGGCTCTCGCTATGGCTGCTATGGCTGTGACTATTGCTGATATGGCTATGGCTAAGGCTATGGCTGGTATGGCCATGGACATGGCTGCTATGGCTATTGCTATGGCTGCTATGGCAATGGCTATGGCTACGGCTATAGCTGCTAGGGCCACCATGGCTAAGGCAATGGCTGCTATGGCTATGGCTATGGCTGCGGCTGCAATGGCTATGGCTGCTTTGGCTATGGTTATGGCTGTTATGGCTATGGCTATGGATATGGCTGCTATGGCTATGGCTATGACTGCTATGGCTATGGCTATGGCTGCTGTGGCTTTGGCTATGGCTACTATGGCTCCTATGGCTATGGCTATGGCTGCTATGGCTATGGCTATGGATATGGCTGCTATCGGCTACGGCTATGTCTGGTATGGCCATGGCTATGGCTGCTGTGGCTATGGCTATGGCTGCTATGGCTTTGGCTATGGCTGCTACGTCTACCGCGAGGACTGCTATGGCTATGGCTATGGCTCTGGCTGCTATGGCTATTGCTATGGCTATGGCTGCTATGGCTGTGTCTACGTCTGCTATGGCTATGGCTATCGCTGCGTCTGCTTTGGCTATGGCTGCAATGGCTATGGCTATAGCCGCCATGACAATGGCTACGCGTGCTATGGCTATGGCCGTGACTGGTTTGGCTATGGCTATAGCTGCTATGGCTATGGCTATGGCTATGGCTGCTATGGCTATGGCAATGGCTATGGCTGCTATGGCTATGGCTTCAATAGCTATGGCTATGGCTATGGCTGCTATGGCTATGTCTGCTATGGCTACTATGGCTATGGCTATGGATTTGGCTGCTATGGCTATGGCTATGGCTGCTATGGCCATTGCTGCTATGGCTATGGCTGCTATGGCTAAGGCTGCTATGGCTATGGCTATGGCTGCTATGGCTGTGGCTATGTCTATGGCTGCTATTGCTATGGCTATGGCTATGGCTACTGTGGCTGTTGCTATGGCTGATATGGCTATGGCTATGGCTATGGCTGCTATGGCTATGGCTATGTCTATGGCTACGGCTATGGCTGCTATGGCTATGGCTATTGCTGCTATGGCTATGGCTATGGCTGCTATGGCTATGGCTATGGCTACGGCTATGGCTGCTATGGCTATGGCTATGGCTATGGCTGCTATGGCTATGGCTATTGCTGCTATGGCTATGGCTATGGCTGCTATTGCTATGTATGCTATGGCTATGGCAATGGCTATGGCTGCTATGGCTATAGCAGCTATGGCTATGGCTTCTATGGCTACGTCTATGGCTAAGGCTGCTATGGCTATTGCTATGGCTGCTTTGGATATGGCCATAGCTGCATTGGCTGCTGTGGCTATGGCTATGGCTATATTGGCTATGGCTATAGCTGCATTCGCTGCTGTGGCTATGGCTATGTCTATGGCTGCTATGGCTGTGGCTCTGGCTGCTTTGTCTATGGCTATAGCTGCATTGTCTGCTGTGGCTATGTCAATGTCTATGGCTGCTATGGCTGTGGCTATGGCTATGGCTGCAATGGAAGTAGCTATGGCAGCTATGGCTATGGCTATGGCTGCTATGGCTATGGCTATGGCTATGGCTGCTACGGCTATGGCAATGGCTGCTATGGCTATGGCAATGGCTGCTATGGCTATGGCTGCTATGGCTATGGCTATGGCTATGGCTGCTATAGCTATGGCAATGGCTATGTCTGCTATGGCTATGGCTGTGGCTGCTATGGCTATGGTTGTGGTTGCAATGACTATTGCGTCTATCTGCTATGGCTATGGCTGTGGATATGGCTTCTATGGCTATGTCTATGGCTGAGGCTGCTATGGATTGGCTATGGCTGCTATGGCTATGGCTATGGTTATGTCTGCTATGGCTATGGCTATGGCTATGGCTTCTATGGCTATGGCTACTATGGCTATGGATACGGCTGCTATGGCTACTACTGTGGCTGTGGCTATAGGTTCTATGGCCGCCTCTATGGCTGCTATGGCTATGTCTACGTCTGCAATGGCTATGGCTATCGCTGCGTCTGCCATAGGTATGGCTGCTATGGCTATGGCTATAGCCGCCATGACAATGGCTACGCGTGCTATGGCTATGGCCGTGACTGGTTTGGCTATGGCTATAGCTGCTATGGCTATGGCTATGGCTATGGCTGCTATGGCTATGGCAATGGCTATGGCTGCTATGGCTATGGCTTCAATAGCTATGGCTATGGCTATGGCTGCTATGGCTATGTCTGCTATGGCTACTATGGCTATGGCTATGGATTTGGCTGCTATGGCTATGGCTGCTATGGCCATTGCTGCTATGGCTATGGCTGCTATGGCTAAGGCTGCTATGGCTATGGCTATGGCTGCTATGGCTGTGGCTATGTCTATGGCTGCTATTGCTATGGCTATGGCTATGGCTACTGTGGCTGTTGCTATGGCTGATATGGCTATGGCTATGGCTATGGCTGCTATGGCTATGGCTATGTCTATGGCTACGGCTATGGCTGCTATGGCTATGGCTATTGCTGCTATGGCTATGGCTATGGCTGCTATGGCTATGGCTATGGCTACGGCTATGGCTGCTATGGCTATGGCTATGGCTATGGCTGCTATGGCTATGGCTATTGCTGCTATGGCTATGGCTATGGCTGCTATTGCTATGTATGCTATGGCTATGGCAATGGCTATGGCTGCTATGGCTATGGCAGCTATGGCTATGGCTTCTATGGCTACGTCTATGGCTAAGGCTGCTATGGCTATTGCTATGGCTGCTTTGGATATGGCCATAGCTGCATTGGTTGCTGTGGCTATGGCTATGGCTGCATTGGCTATGGCTATAGCTGCATTCGCTGCTGTGGCTATGGCTATGTCTATGGCTGCTATGGCTGTGGCTCTGGCTGCTTTGTCTATGGCTATAGCTGCATTGTCTGCTGTGGCTATGTCAATGTCTATGGCTGCTATGGCTGTGGCTATGGCTATGGCTGCAATGGAAGTAGCTATGGCAGCTATGGCTATGGCTATGGCTGCTATAGCTATGGCTATGGCTATGGCTGCTACGGCTATGGCAATGGCTGCTATGGCTATGGCAATGGCTGCTATGGCTATGGCTGCTATGGCTATGGCTATGGCTATGGCTGCTATAGCTATGGCAATGGCTATGTCTGCTATGGCTATGGCTGTGGCTGCTATGGCTATGGTTGTGGTTGCAATGACTATTGCGTCTATCTGCTATGGCTATAGCTGTGGATATGGCTTCTATGGCTATGTCTATGGCTGAGGCTGCTATGGATTGGCTATGGCTGCTATGGCTTGGCTATGGCTGCTATGGCTATGGCTACAGCTGCATTGGCTGCTGTGGCTATGGCTATGTCTATGGCTGCTATGGCTGTGGTTATGACTATGGCTTCTATGGAAATAACTATGGCGGATATCGCTATGGCTATAGCTGCATTGGCTGCTATGGCTATGGCTATGTCTATGGCTGCTATGGCAGTGGCTATGGCTATGTCTGCTATGGAAATATCTATGGCGGCTATGGCTATGGCTATAGCTGCTATGGCTATGGCTATTGCTATGGCTGCTGTGGCTGTGGCTATTTCTGATATGGCTATGGCTAAGGCTATGGCTGGTATGGCCATGGCCATGGCTGCTGTGGCTATTGCTATGGCTGCTATGGCAATGGCTATGGCTACGGCTATGGCTGCTAGGGCCACCATGGCTAAGGCAATGGCTGCTATGGCTATGGCTATGGCTGCTATGGCTATGTATGCTATGACTATGGCCATGGCTGCTATGGCTATGCCTATGGCTGCTATGGCTATCGCTATGGCTACTGCTATGGCTGCTATGGGTATGAAAATGTCTATGGCTGCAATGGCTATGGCTATGGCTGCTATGGCTATGGTTATGGCTATGGCTGCTATGGCCATGCCTATGGCTGCTATGGATATCGCTATGGCTATGGCTGCTATGGCTATGGCTATGGCTGCTATGGCTATGGCTATGGCTATGGCTGCAATGGCTATGGCAATGGCTACTATGGCCATGACTATGACTGCTATGGCTATGGCTATGGCTGCCATGGCTATGCCTTTTATGGCTATGGCTTCTATGGCTATCGCTATGGCTATGACTGCTGTGACTATGGCTACGGCTGCTGTGGCTCTCGCTATGGCTGCTATGGCTATGGCTATGGCTAAGGCTGCTGTGGCTATGGCTATGGCTGCATTGGCTACGGCTATAGCTGCATTGGCTGCTGTGGCTATGGCTATGTCTATGGCTGCTATGGCTGTGGCTCTGGCTGCTTTGGCTATGGCTATAGCTGGATTGGCTGCTGTGGCTATGTCTATGTCTATGGCTGCTATGGCTGTGGCTATCGCTATGGCTGCTATAGAAATAGCTATGATGGCTAAGACTATGGCTATGGCTGCAATGGCTATGGCTATGGGTATGGCTGCTGTGGCTATGGCAATGGCTGATATGGCAATGGCTATGGCTATGGCTGCTATGGCTATGGCTATGGCTTCGGCTATGTCTGCTATGGCTATGGTTATGGCTGCTATGGCTATGGCTATGGGTATGGCTGCTATGGCAATGGCTTTGGCTGCTATGGCTATGGCTATGGCTGCTATGGCTATGGCAATGGCTACTATGGCCATGGCTATGACTGCTATGGCTATGGCTATGGCTGCTATGGCTGTGGGTACGGCTATAGCTGCTGTGGCTATGGCTATGGCTGCTATGGCTATGGCTATGGCTGCTATGGCTATGTATGCTATGGCTATGGCAATGGCTATGGCTGCTATGGTTATGGCTGCTATGGCTATGGCTATGGCTGCTATGGCTACCGCCATGGCTACAGCTATGGCTGCTATGGCTATGAAAATGGCTATGGCTGCTATGGCTATGGCTATGGCTGCTATGGCTATGGTTATGGCTGATATGGCTATGGCTTGGCTATGGCTGCCATGGCTATGGCTATGGCTGCGGCTGCTATGGCTTGGCTATGGCTGCTATGGCTATGACTATGGCTATGGCAGCTGTGGCTGTGGCTATGGCTGATATGGCTATGGCTTGGCTATGGCTGCTATGGCTATGGCTATGGCTGCGGCTGCTATGGCTATGGCTTTTATGGCTATCGCTACGGCTATGACTGCTATGGCTATTGCTATGGCAATGGCTTTTATGGCTATCGCTACGGCTATGACCGCTATGGCTATGGCTATGGCTTCTATGGCTATGTCTATGGCTAAGGCTGCTATGGCTTGGCTATGGCTGCTATGGCTATGGCTATAGCTGCATTGGCTGCTGTGGGTATGGCTATGTCTATAGCTGATATGGCTGTGGCTATGGCTCGGCTGCTATGGAAATATCTATGGCGGCTATGGCTAGGGCTATGGCTGCTATGGCTATGACTATGGCTATGGCAGCTGTGGCTGTGGCTATGGCTGATATGGCTATGGCTTGGCTATGGCTGCTATGGCTATGGCTATGGCTGCGGCTGCTATGGCTATGGCTTTTATGGCTATCGCTACGGCTATGACTGCTATGGCTATTGCTATGGCTATGGCTGCTATGGCTATGGCTATGGCTATGGCTATGGCTACTATGGCTATGGCACTGGCTGCTATGGCTATGGCTGCTATGGCTACTATGGCTATTGCTATGGCTATGGCTGCTATGGCTATGGTTATGGCTATGGCTGCTATGGCTATGGCTATGCCTTTTATGGCTATGGCTTCTATGGCTATCGCTATGGCTACAGCTGCTATGGCTATGGATACGGCTGCTATGGCTATGCCCTTTATGGCTATGGCTTCTATGGCTATCGCTATGGCTATGACAGCTGTGTTTATGGCTACGGGTGCTGTGGCTCTCGCTATGGCTGCTATGGCTGTGGCTATTGCTGATATGGCTATGGCTAAGGCTATGGCTGGTATGGCCATGGACATGGCTGCTATGGCTATTGCTATGGCTGCTATGGCAATGGCTATGGCTACGGCTATAGCTGCTAGGGCCACCATGGCTAAGGCAATGGCTGCTATGGCTATGGCTATGGCTGCGGCTGCAATGGCTATGGCTGCTTTGGCTATGGTTATGGCTGTTATGGCTATGGCTATGAATATGGCTGCTATGGCTATGGCTATGACTGCTATGGCTATGGCTATGGCTGCTGTGGCTTTGGCTATGGCTACTATGGCTCCTATGGCTATGGCTATGGCTGCTAAGGCTATGGCTATGGATATGGCTGCTATCGGCTACGGCTATGTCTGGTATGGCCATGGCTATGGCTGCTATGGCTATGGCTATGGCTGCTATGGCTTTGGCTATGGCTGCTACGTCTAGCGCGAGGACTGCTATGGCTATGGCTATGGCTCTGGCTGCTATGGCTATTGCTATGGCTATGGCTGCTATGGCTGTGTCTACGTCTGCTATGGCTATGGCTATCGCTGCGTCTGCTTTGGCTATGGCTGCTATGGCTATGGCTATAGCCGCCATGACAATGGCTACGCGTGCTATGGCTATGGAGTGACTGGTTTGGCTATGGCTATAGCTGCTATGGCTATGGCTATGGCTATGGCTGCTATGGCTATGGCAATGGCTATGGCTGCTATGGCTATGGCTTCAATAGCTATGGCTATGGCTATGGCTGCTATGGCTATGTCTGCTATGGCTACTATGGCTATGGCTATGGATTTGGCTGCTATGGCTATGGCTATGGCTGCTATGGCCATTGCTGCTATGGCTATGGCTGCTATGGCTAAGGCTGCTATGGCTATGGCTATGGCTGCTATGGCTGTGGCTATGTCTATGGCTGCTATTGCTATGGCTATGGCTATGGCTGCTGTGGCTGTTGCTATGGCTGATATGGCTATAGCTATGGCTATGGCTGCTATGGCTATGGCTATGGCTACGGCTTTGGCTGCTATGGCTATGGCTATTGCTGCTATGGTTATGGCTATGGCTGCTATGGCTATGGCTATGGCTACGGCTATGGCTGCTATGGCTATGGCTACGGCTATGGCTGCTATGGCTATGGCTATTGCTGCTATGGCTATGGCTATGGCTACGGCCATGACTGCTATCGCCACCGTGGCTATGGCAATGCCTGCTATGGCTATGGCTATGGCTGGGGCTGCTATGGTTATGGCTTTTATGGCTATCGCTATGGGTATGACTGCTATGGCTATGGCTATGGCTGCTATTGCTATGTATGCTATGGCTATGGCAATGGCTATGGCTGCTATGGCTATGGCAGCTATGGCTATGGCCATGGCTGCTATGGCTATGGCTATGGCTGCTATGGCTATGGTTATGGCTATAGCTGCTTTGGCTATGGCTATGGCTTCTATGGCTACGTCTATGGCTAAGGCTGCTATGGCTATTGCTATGGCTGCTTTGGATATTGCCATAGCTGCATTGGCTGCTGTGGCTATGGCTATGGCTGCATTGGCTATGGCTATAGCTGCATTCGCTGCTGTGGCTATGGCTATGTCTATGGCTGCTATGGCTGTGGCTCTGGCTGCTTTGTCTATGGCTATAGCTGCATTGTCTGCTGTGGCTATGTCAACGTCTATGGCTGCTATGGCTATGGCTGTGGCTGCTATGGCTATGGTTATCGTTGCAATGGCTATTGCGTCTATCTGCTATGGCTATGGCTGTGGATATGGCTTCTATGGCTATGTCTATGGCTAAGGCTGCTATGGATTGGCTATGGCTGCTATGGCTTGGCTATGGCTGCTATGGCTATGGCTATAGCTGCATTGGCTGCTGTGGCTATGGCTATGTCTGTGGCTGCTATGGCTGTGGTTATGACTATGGCTTCTATGGAAATAACTATGGCGGATATCGCTATGGCTATAGCTGCATTGGCTGCTATGGCTATGGCTATGTCTATGGCTGCTATGGATATAGCTATAGCAGCTATAGCTATGACTATGGCAGCTATGGCTATGGCCATGGCTGCTATGGCTATGGCTATGGCTGCTATGGCTATGGTTATGGCTATAGCTGCTATGGCTATGGCTATGGCTTCTATGGCTATGTCTATGGCTAAGGCTGCTATGGCTATTGCTATGGCTGCTTTGGATATGGCTATAGCTGCATTGGCTGCTGTGGCTATGGCTATGGCTGCATTGGCTATGGCTATAGCTGCATTCGCTGCTGTGGCTATGGCTATGTCTATGGCTGCTATGGCTGTGGCTCTGGCTGCTTTGTCTATGGCTATAGCTGCATTGTCTGCTGTGGCTATGTCAATGTCTATGGCTGCTATGGCTGTGGCTATGGCTATGGCTGCTATGGAAGTAGCTATGGCAGCTATGGCTATGGCTATGGCTGCTATGGCTATGGCTATGGCTATGGCTGCTACGGCTATGGCAATGGCTGCTATGGCTATGGCAATGGCTGCTATGGCTATGGCTGCTATGGCTATGGCTGCTATGGCTATAGCAATGGCTATGTCTGCTACGGCTATGGCTATGGCTGCTATGGCTATGGTTGTGATTGCAATGGCTATTGCGTCTATCTGCTATGGCTATGGCTGCGGATATGGCTTCTATGGCTATGTCTATGGCTAAGGCTGCTATGGCTTGGCTATGGCTGCTATGGCTATGGCTACAGCTACATTGGCTGCTGTGGCTATGGCTATGTCTATGGCTGCTATGGCTATGGATACGGCTGCTATGGCTATGGCTATGGCTGCTATGGCTATGGCTGCTATGGCTATGGCTATGGCTGCTTTGGCTATGGCTGTAGCTGCATTGGCTGCTGTGGCTATGGCTATGTATATGGCTGCTATGGCTGTGGCTATCGCTATGTCTGCTATAGAATTAGCTATGGCGGCTAAGGCTACGGCTATGGCTATGGCTATGGCTGCTATGGCTATGGCTTTGGCTATGGCTGCTATGGCTATGCCTATGTCTGCTATGGCTATGGCTATGTCTACTATGGCTGCTATGGCAATGACTATGGCTACTATGGCTCTGGATGCGGCTGCTATGGCTACTATGGCTATGGATACGGCTGCTATGGCTATGTCTATGGCTGCTATGGCTATGGCTGCATTGGCTATGGCTATAGCTGCATTGGCTGCTGTGGCTATGGCTATGTCTATGGCTGCTATGGCTGTGGCTCTGGCTGCTTTGTCTATGGCTATAGCTGCATTGGCTGCTGTGGCTATGTCTATGTCTATGGCTGCTATGGCTGTGGCTACGGCTATGGCTGCTATGGAAGTAGCTATGGCAGCTATGGCTATGGCTATGGCTGCTATGGCTATGGCTATGGCTACGGCTATGGCTGCTATGGCTGTGGCTATGGCTATGGCTGCTATGGAAGTAGCTATGGCAGCTATGGCTATGGCTATGGCTGCTATGGCTATGGCTATGGCTATGGCTGCTACGGCTATGGCAATGGCTGCTATGGCTATGGCAATGACTGCTATGGCTATGGCTGCTATGGCTATGGCTATGGCTATGGCTGCTATGGCTATGGCAATGGCTATGTCTGCTATGGCTATGGGTGTGGCTGCTATGGCTATGGTTGTGGTTGCAATGGCTATTGCGTCTATCTGCTATGGCTATGGCTGTGGATATGGCTTCTATGGCTATGTCTATGGCTAAGGCTGCTATGGATTGGCTATGGCTGCTATGGCTTGGCTATGGCTGCTATGGCTATGGCTATAGCTGCATTGGCTGCTGTGGCTATGGCTATGTCTATGGCTGCTATGGCTGTGGTTATGACTATGGCTTCTATGGAAGTATCTATGGCGGTTATGGCTATGGCTATAGCTGCTATGGCTATGGCTATTGCTATGGCTGCTGTGGCTGTGGCTATTTCTGATATGGCTATGGCTAAGGCTATGGCTGGTATGGCCATGGCCATGGCTGCTGTGGCTATTGCTATGGCTGCTATGGCAATGGCTATGGCTACGGCTATGGCTGCTAGGGCCACCATGGCTAAGGCAATGGCTGCTATGGCTATGGCTATGGCTGCGGCTGCAATGGCTATGGCTGCTTTGGCTATGGTTATGGCTGCTATGGCTATGGCTTTGGATATGGCTGCTATGGCTATGGCTATGACTGCTATGGCTATGGCTATGGCTGCTGTGGCTTTGCCTATGGCTACTATGGCTGCTATGGCTATGGCTATGGCTGCTATTGCTATGGCTATGGCTGCTATGGCTATGGCTATGGCTACGGCTATGGCTGCTATGGCTGTGGCTATGGCTATGGCTGCTATGGAAGTAGCTATGGCAGCTATGGCTATGGCTATGGCTGCTATGGCTATGGCTATGGCTATGGCTGCTACGGCTATGGCAATGGCTGCTATGGCTATGGCATTGGCTGCTGTGGCTATGGCTATGTCTATGGCTGCTATGGCTGTGGTTATGACTATGGCTTCTATGGAAATAACTATGGCGGATATCGCTATGGCTATAGCTGCATTTGCTGCTATGGCTATGGCTATGTCTATGGCTGCTATGGCTGTGGATATGGCTATGTCTGCTATGGAAATATCTATGGCGGCTATGGCTATGGCTATAGCTGCTATGGCTATGGCTATTACTATGGCTGCTGTGGCTGTGGCTATTTCTGATATGGCTATGGCTAAGGCTATAGCTGGTATGGCCATGGCCATGGCTGCTGTGGCTATTGCTATGGCTGCTATGGCAATGGCTATGGCTACGGCTATGGCTGCTAGGGCCACCATGGCTAAGGCAATGGCTGCTATGGCTATGGCTATGGCTGCGGCTGCAATGGCTATGGCTGCTTTGGCTATGGTTATGGCTGCTATGGCTATGGCTTTGGATATGGCTGCTATGGCTATGGCTATGACTGCTATGGCTATGGCTATGGCTGCTGTGGCTTTGCCTATGGCTACTATGGCTGCTATGGCTATGGCTATGGCTGCTATTGCTATGGCTATGGATACGGCTGCTATGGCTACGGCTATGTCTGGTATGGCCATGGCTATGTCTGCTATGGCTATGGCTATGGCTGCTATGGCTATGGCTATGGCTGCTATGGCTTTGGCTATGGCTGCTCCTGCTACCGCGAGGACTGCTATGGCTATGGCTATGGCTCTGGCTGCTATGGCTATTGCTATGGCTATGGCTGCTATGGCTATGTCTACGTCTGCTATGGCTATGGCAGTCGCTGCGTCTGCTATGGCTATGGCTGCTATGGCTATGGCTATAGCCGCCATGACAATGGCTACGCGTGCTATGGCTATGGCCGTGACTGGTTTGGCTATGGCTGTAGCTGCTATGGCCATGGCTATGGCTATGGCTGCTATGGCTATGGCAATGGCCATGGCTGCTATGGCTATGGCTTCTATGGCTATGGCTATGGCTATGGCTGCTATGGCTATGGCTGCTATGGCTACTATGGCTATGGCTATGGCTTTGGCTGCCATGGCTATGGCTATGGCTGCTATGGCCATTGCTGCTATGGCTATGGCTGCTATGGCTATGGCTGCTCTGGCTATGGCTATGTCTGCTATGGCTATGGCTATGGCTGCTCTGGCTTTGGCTATGGCTACTATGGCTGTTATTGCTATGGCTATGGCTACTATGGCTATGGCTATCCCTGCTCTGGCTTTGGCTATGGCTACTATGGCTGTTATTGCTATGGCTATGGCTACTATGGCTATGGATACGGCTGCTCTGGCTATGGCTATGGCTATGTCTGCTATGGCTATGGCTATGGCTGCCATGGCTATGCCTTTTGTGGCTATGGCTTCTATGGCTATCGCTATGGCTATGGCTGCTTTGGCTATGGCTTTAGCTGCATTGGCTGCTGTGGCTATGGCTATGTCTATGGCTGCTATGGCTGTGGCTATGGCTATGGCTGCTATGGAAATAGCTATGGCAGCAATGGCTATGGCTAGGTCTGCTATGGCTATGGCTATGGCTGCTATGGCCACCATGGCCATGGCAATGGCTGCTATTGCTATGGCTATGGCTGCTATGACTATGGCTACGTCTGTGGCTGCTATGGCTATGGCTGCTATGGCTATGGCTATGGCTATGGCCATGGCTGCTATGGCTGTGGCTATGTCTATGGCTGCTATTGCTATGGCTATGGCTATGGCTGCTGTGGCTGTTGCTATGGCTGCTATGGCTATGGCTATGGCTATGGCTGCTATGGCTATGGCTATGGCAGCTATGGCTATGGCCATGGCTGCTATGGCTATGGCTATGGCTGCTATGGCTATGGTTATGGCTATAGCTGCTATGGCTATGGCTATGGCTTCTATGGCTACGTCTATGGCTAAGGCTGCTATGGCTATTGCTATGGCTGCTTTGGATATGGCTATAGCTGCATTGGCTGCTGTGGCTATGGCTATGGCTGCATTGGCTATGGCTATAGCTGCATTCGCTGCTGTGGCTATGGCTATGTCTATGGCTGCTATGGCTGTGGCTCTGGCTATTTTGTCTATGGCTATAGCTGCATTGTCTGCTGTGGCTATGTCAATGTCTATGGCTGCTATGGCTGTGGCTATGGCTATGGCTGCTATGGAAGTAGCTATGGCAGCTATGGCTATGGCTATGGCTGCTATGGCTATGGCTATGGCTATGGCTGCTACGGCTATGGCAATGGCTGCTATGGCTATGGCAATGGCTGCTATGGCTATGGCTGCTATGGCTATGGCTATGGCTATGGCTGCTATGGCTATGGCAATGGCTATGTCTGCTATGGCTATGGCTGTGGCTGCTATGGCTATGGTTGTTGTTGCAATGGCTATTGCGTCTATCTGCTATGGCTATGGCTGTGGATATGGCTTCTATGGCTATGTCTATGGCTAGGGCTGCTATGGATTGGCTATGGCTGCTATGGCTTGGCTATGGCTGCTATGGCTATGGCTATAGCTGCATTGGCTGCTGTGGCTATGGCTATGTCTATGGCTGCTATGGCTGTGGTTATGACTATGGCTTCTATGGAAATAACTATGGCGGATATCGCTATGGCTATAGCTGCATTGGCTGCTATGGCTATGGCTATGTCTATGGCTGCTATGGCTGTGGCTATGGCTACGTCTGCTATGGAAATATCTATGGCGGCTATGGCTATGGCTATAGCTGCTATGGCTATGGCTATTACTATGGCTGCTGTGGCTGTGGCTATTTCTGATATGGCTATGGCTAAGGCTATGGCTGCTATGGCTATGGCCATGGCTATGGCTGCTATGGCTATGGCTATCGCTGCTTTGACTATGGTTATAGCTGCATTGGCTGCTGTGGCTATGGCTATGTCTATGGCTGCTATGGCTGTGGCTATCGCTATGGCTCCTATGGAAATAGCTATGGCGGCTATAGCTATGGCTATGGCTGCTATGGCTATGGCTATGCGTATGGCTGCTGTGGCTATGGCTATGGCTGATATGGCTATGGCTATGGCTATGGCTGCTATGGCTATGGCTGCTATGGCTATGTCTATGGCTGCTATGGCTATGGCTGCTATGGCTTTGGCTATGCCTATGGCTGCTATGCCTACCGCTACTATCGCTATGGCTTTTATGGCTATCTCTATGGCTATG
The DNA here is from genome assembly GCF_051401765.1 of Calliopsis andreniformis. Lineage (NCBI taxonomy): Eukaryota > Metazoa > Arthropoda > Insecta > Hymenoptera > Andrenidae > Calliopsis > Calliopsis andreniformis. The sequence goes on along the minus strand of NW_027480456.1, from coordinate 3,710,313 downwards.
GCTGCTATGGCAGTGGCTATGGCTATGGCTGCTATGGCTATGGCCATGGCTATGGCTGCTCTGTCTATGGCTATGGCTGCTATGGCTATGGCTGCTATGACTATGGCTGCTATGGCTATGGCTGCTATGGCTATGGCTATGGCTACGGCCGCTATGCCTATCGCTTCTATCGCTATGGCTTTTATGGCTATCGTTGTGGCTACGGCTGCTATGGCAATGGCTATGGCCATGGCTGCTATGGCTATGGCCATGGCTATGACTGCTATGGCTATGGCTATGGCTGCTCTGGCTATGGCTATGGCTGCTATGGCTATGGCTATGGCTGCTGTGGCTTTGGCTATTGCTACTATGGCTGTTATTGCTATGGCTATGGCTACTATGGCTATGGATGCGGCTGCTCTGGCTATGGCTATGGCTATGTCTGCAATGGCTATGGCTATGGCTGCCATGGCTATGCCTTTTATGGCTATGGCTTCTATGGCTATCGCTATGGCTATGGCTGCTTTGTCTATGGCTATAGCTGCATTGTCTGCTGTGGCTATGTCAATGTCTATGGCTGCTATGGCTGTGGCTATGGCTATGGCTGCTATGGAAGTAGCTATGGCAGCTATGGCTATGGCTATGGCTGCTATGGCTATGGCTATGGCTATGGCTGCTACGGCTATGGCAATGGCTGCTATGGCTATGGCAATGGCTGCTATGGCTATGGCTGCTATGGCTATGGCTATGGCTGCTATGGCTATGGCAATGGCTATGTCTGCTACGGCTATGGCTATGGCTGCTATGGCTATGGTTGTGGTTGCAATGGCTATTGCGTCTATCTGCTATGGCTATGGCTGTGGATATGGCTTCTATGGCTATGTCTATGGCTAAGGCTGCTATGGCTTGGCTATGGCTGCTATGGCTATGGCTATAGCTACATTGGCTGCTGTGGCTATGGCTATGTCTATGGCTGCTATGGCTATGGATACGGCTGCTATGGCTATGGCTATGGCTGCTATGGCTATGGCTGCTATGTCTATGGCTATGGCTGCTTTGGCTATGGCTGTAGCTGCATTGGCTGCTGTGGCTATGGATATGTCTACTATGGCTGCTATGGCAATGACTATGGCTACTATGGCTCTGGATGCGGCTGCTATGGCTACTATGGCTATGGATACAGCTGCTATGGCTATGTCTATGGCTGCTATGGCTATGGCTGCATTGGCTATGGCTATAGCTGCATTGGCTGCTGTGGCTATGGCTATGTCTATGGCTGCTATGGCTGTGGCTCTGGCTGCTTTGTCTATGGCTATAGCTGCATTGGCTGCTGTGGCTATGTCTATGTCTATGGCTGCTATGGCTGTGGCTACGGCTATGGCTGCTATGGAAGTAGCTATGGCAGCTATGGCTATGGCTATGGCTGCTATGGCTATGGGTATGGCTACGGCTATGGCTGCTATGGCTGTGGCTATGGCTATGGCTGCTATGGAAGTAGCTATGGCAGCTATGGCTATGGCTATGGCTGCTATGGCTATGGCTATGGCTATGGCTGCTACGGCTATGGCAATGGCTGCTATGGCTATGGCAATGGCTGCTATGGCTATGGCTGCTATGGCTATGGCTATGGCTATGGCTGCTATGGCTATGGCAATGGCTATGTCTGCTATGGCTATGGCTGTGGCTGCTATGGCTATGGTTGTGGTTGCAATGGCTATTGCGTCTATCTGCTATGGCTATGGCTGTGGATATGGCTTCTATGGCTATGTCTATGGCTAAGGCTGCTATGGATTGGCTATGGCTGCTATGGCTTGGCTATGGCTGCTATGGCTATGGCTATAGCTGCATTGGCTGCTGTGGCTATGGCTATGTCTATGGCTGCTATGGCTGTGGTTATGACTATGGCTTCTATGGAAATAACTATGGCGGATATCGCTATGGCTATAGCTGCATTGGCTGCTATGGCTGTGGCTATGTCTATGGCTGCTATGGCTGTGGCTATGGCTATGTCTGCTATGGAAATATCTATGGCGGCTATGGCTATGGCTATAGCTGCTATGGCTATGGCTATTGCTATGGCTGCTGTGGCTGTGGCTATTTCTGATATGGCTATGGCTAAGGCTATGGCTGGTATGGCCATGGCCATGGCTGCTGTGGCTATTGCTATGGCTGCTATGGCAATGGCTATGGCTACGGCTATGGCTGCTAGGGCCACCATGGCTAAGGCAATGGCTGCTATGGCTATGGCTATGGCTGCGGCTGCAATGGCTATGGCTGCTTTGGCTATGGTTATGGCTGCTATGGCTATGGCTTTGGATATGGCTGCTATGGCTATGGCTATGACTGCTATGGCTATGGCTATGGCTGCTGTGGCTTTGCCTATGGCTACTATGGCTGCTATGGCTATGGCTATGGCTGCTATTGCTATGGCTATGGATATGGCTGCTATGGCTACGGCTATGTCTGGTATGGCCATGGCTATGTCTGCTATGGCTATGGCTATGGCTGCTATGGCTATGGCTATGGCTGCTATGGCTTTGGCTATGGCTGCTCCTGCTACCGCGAGGACTGCTATGGCTATGGCTATGGCTCTGGCTGCTATGGCTATTGCTATGGCTATGGCTGCTATGGCTATGTCTACGTCTGCTATGGCTATGGCAATCGCTGCGTCTGCTATGGCTATGGCTGCTATGGCTATGGCTATAGCCGCCATGACAATGGCTACGCGTGCTATGGCTATGGCCGTGACTGGTTTGGCTATGGCTGTAGCTGCTATGGCCATGGCTATGGCTATGGCTGCTATGGCTATGGCAATGGCCATGGCTGCTATGGCTATGGCTTCTATGGCTATGGCTATGGCTATGGCTGCTATGGCTATGGCTGCTATGGCTACTATGGCTATGGCTATGGCTTTGGCTGCCATGGCTATGGCTATGGCTGCTATGGCCATTGCTGCTATGGCTATGGCTGCTATGGCTATGGCTGCTCTGGCTATGGCTATGTCTGCTATGGCTATGGCTATGGCTGCTCTGGCTTTGGCTATGGCTACTATGGCTGTTATTGCTATGGCTATGGCTACTATGGCTATGGCTATCCCTGCTCTGGCTTTGGCTATGGCTACTATGGCTGTTATTGCTATGGCTATGGCTACTATGGCTATGGATACGGCTGCTCTGGCTATGGCTATGGCTATGTCTGCTATGGCTATGGCTATGGCTGCCATGGCTATGCCTTTTGTGGCTATGGCTTCTATGGCTATCGCTATGGCTATGGCTGCTTTGGCTATGGCTTTAGCTGCATTGGCTGCTGTGGCTATGGCTACGTCTGTGGCTGCTATGGCTATGGCTGCTATGGCTATGGCTATGGCTATGGCCATGGCTGCTATGGCTGTGGCTATGTCTATGGCTGCTATTGCTATGGCTATGGCTATGGCTGCTGTGGCTGTTGCTATGGCTGCTATGGCTATGGCTATGGCTATGGCTGCTATGGCTATGGCCATGGCAGCTATGGCTATGGCCATGGCTGCTATGGCTATGGCTATGGCTGCTATGGCTATGGTTATGGCTATAGCTGCTATGGCTATGGCTATGGCTTCTATGGCTACGTCTATGGCTAAGGCTGCTATGGCTATTGCTATGGCTGCTTTGGATATGGCTATAGCTGCATTGGCTGCTGTGGCTATGGCTATGGCTGCATTGGCTATGGCTATAGCTGCATTCGCTGCTGTGGCTATGGCTATGTCTATGGCTGCTATGGCTGTGGCTCTGGCTGCATTGGCTATGGCTATAGCTGCAGTGGCTGCTGTGGCTATGGCTGCTATGGCTATGGCTATGGCTATGGCTGCTATGGCTATGGCAATGGCTATGTCTGCTATGGCTATGGCTGTGGCTGCTATGGCTATGGTTGTTGTTGCAATGGCTATTGCGTCTATCTGCTATGGCTATGGCTGTGGATATGGCTTCTATGGCTATGTCTATGGCTAAGGCTGCTATGGATTGGCTATGGCTGCTATGGCTTGGCTATGGCTGCTATGGCTATGGCTATAGCTGCATTGGCTGCTGTGGCTATGGCTATGTCTATGGCTGCTATGGCTGTGGTTATGACTATGGCTTCTATGGAAATAACTATGGCGGATATCGCTATGGCTATAGCTGCATTGGCTGCTATGGCTATGGCTATGTCTATGGCTGCTATGGCTGTGGCTATGGCTATGTCTGCTATGGAAATATCTATGGCGGCTACGGCTATGGCTATAGCTGCTATGGCTATGGCTATTGCTATGGCTGCTGTGGCTGTGGCTATTTCTGATATGGCTATGGCTAAGGCTATGGCTGCTATGGCTATGGCCATGGCTATGGCTGCTATGGCTATGGCTATGGCCGCTATGCCTACCGCTTCTATCGCTATGGCTTTTATGGCTATCGCTATGGCTATGGCTGCTATGGCAATGGCTATGGCTATGGCTGCTATGGCTATGGCCATGGCTATGGCTGCTATGGCTATGGCTATGGCTGCTATGGCTATGGCTGCGATGGCTATGGCAATGGCTATGGTTGCTATGGCTATGGCTTCTATGGCTATGGCTTCTATGGCTATCGCTATGGCTATGACTGCTATGGCTATGGCTATGGCTTTTATCGCTATGGCTATGACAGCAATGGCTATGGCTATGGCTGATATGGCTATGGCTATGGCTATGGCTATGGCTGCTATGGCTATGTTTATGTCTATGTCTGCTATGGCTATGGCTATGGCTTCTATGGCTACGGCTACGGCTACGGCTATGGATGCTATGGCTATGGCTATGGCTATGTCTGCTATGGCTATGTCTATGGCTGCTATGGCAATGGCTATGGCTACGGCTATGACCGCTATGGCCACCATGGCTATGGCAATGGCTGCTATCGCTATGGCTATGGCTGCGGCTGCTATGGCTATGGCTTTTATGGCTATCGCTATGGCTATGACTGCTATGGCTATGGCTATGGCTATGTCTGCTATGGCTATGGCTGCTATGGCTATGGCTGCTATGCCTATGGCTATGGCTGCTATGGCTATGGCTATTGCTGCTATGGCTATGGCTATGGCTGCTATGGCTATGGCTATGGCTACGGCTATGGCTGCTATGGCTATGGCTATGGCTATGGCTGCTATGGCTATGGCTATTGCTGCTATGGCTATGGCTATGGCTACGGCCATGACTGCTATCGCCACCGTGGCTATGGCAATGCCTGCTATGGCTATGGCTGGGGCTGCTATGGTTATGGCTTTTATGGCTATCGCTATGGGTATGACTGCTATGGCTATGGCTATGGCTGCTATTGCTATGTATGCTGTGGCTATGGCAATGGCTATGGCTGCTATGATTATGGCAGCTATGGCTATGGCCATGGCTGCTATGGCTATGGCTATGGCTGCTATGGCTATGGTTATGGCTATAGCTGCTATGGCTATGGCTATGGCTTCTATGGCTACGTCTATGGCTAAGGCTGCTATGGCTATTGCTATGGCTGCTTTGGATATGGCTATAGCTGCATTGGCTGCTGTGGCTATGGCTATGGCTGCATTGGCTATGGCTATAGCTGCATTCGCTGCTGTGGCTATGGCTATGTCTATGGCTGCTATGGCTGTGGCTCTGGCTGCTTTGTCTATGGCTATAGCTGCATTGTCTGCTGTGGCTATGTCAATGTCTATGGCTGCTATGGCTGTGGCTATGGCTATGGCTGCTATGGAAGTAGCTATGGCAGCTATGGCTATGGCTATGGCTGCTATGGCTATGGCTATGGCTATGGCTGCTACGGCTATGGCAATGGCTGCTATGGCTATGGCAATGGCTGCTATGGCTATGGCTGCTATGGCTATGGCTATGGCTATGGCTGCTATGGCTATGGCAATGGCTATGTCTGCTATGGCTATGGCTGTGGCTGCTATGGCTATGGTTGTGGTTGCAATGGCTATTGCGTCTATCTGCTATGGCTATGGCTGTGGATATGGCTTCTATGGCTATGTCTATGGCTAAGGCTGCTATGGATTGGCTATGGCTGCTATGGCTTGGCTATGGCTGCTATGGCTATGGCTATAGCTGCATTGGCTGCTGTGGCTATGGCTATGTCTGTGGCTGCTATGGCTGTGGTTATGACTATGGCTTCTATGGAAATAACTATGGCGGATATAGCTATGGCTATAGCTGCATTGGCTGCTATGGCTATGGCTATGTCTATGGCTGCTATGGCTGTGGCTATGGCTATGTCTGCTATGGAAATATCTATGGCGGCTATGGCTATGGCTATAGCTGCTATGGCTATGGCTATTGCTATGGCTGCTGTGGCTGTGGCTATTACTGATATGGCTATGCCTAAGGCTATGGCTGGTATGGCCATGGCCATGGCTGCTGTGGCTATTGCTATGGCTGCTATGGCAATGGCTATGGCTACGGCTATGGCTGCTAGGGCCACCATGGCTAAGGCAATGGCTGCTATGGCTATGGCTATGGCTGCGGCTGCAATGGCTATGGCTGCTTTGGCTATGGTTATGGCTGCTATGGCTATGGCTTTGGATATGGCTGCTATGGCTATGGCTATGACTGCTATGGCTATGGCTATGGCTGCTGTGGCTTTGCCTATGGCTACTGTGGCTGCTATGGCTATGGCTATGGCTGCTATTGCTATGGCTATGGATATGGCTGCTATGGCTACGGCTATGTCTGGTGTGGCCATGGCTATGTCTGCTATGGCTATGGCTATGGCTGCTATGGCTATGGCTATGGCTGCTATGGCTTTGGCTATGGCTGCTCCTGCTACCGCGAGGACTGCTATGGCTATGGCTATGGCTCTGGCTGCTATGGCTATTGCTATGGCTGTGGCTGCTATGGCTATGTCTACGTCTGCTATGGCTATGGCAATCGCTGCGTCGGCTATGGCTATGGCTGCTATGGCTATGGCTATAGCCGCCATGACAATGGCTACGTGTGCTATGGCTATGGCCGTGACTGGTTTGGCTATGGCTGTAGCTGCTATGGCCATGGCTATGGCTATGGCTGCTATGGCTATGGCAATGGCCATGGCTGCTATGGCTATGGCTTCTATGGCTATGGCTATGGCTATGGCTGCTATGGCTATGGCTGCTATGGCTACTATGGCTATGGCTATGGCTTTGGCTGCCATGGCTATGGCTATGGCTGCTATGGCCATTGCTGCTATGGCTAGGGGCTGCTATGGCTATGGCTGCTCTGGCTATGGCTATGTCTGCTATGGCTATGGCTATGGCTGCTCTGGCTTTGGCTATGGCTACTATGGCTGTTATTGCTATGGCTATGGCTACTATGGCTATGGCTATCCCTGCTCTGGCTTTGGCTATGGCTACTATGGCTGTTATTGCTATGGCTATGGCTACTATGGCTATGGATACGGCTGCTCTGGCTATGGCTATGGCTATGTCTGCTATGGCTATGGCTATGGCTGCCATGGCTATGCCTTTTGTGGCTATGGCTTCTATGGCTATCGCTATGGCTATGGCTGCTTTGGCTATGGCTTTAGCTGCATTGGCTGCTGTGGCTATGGCTATGTCTATGGCTGCTATGGCTGTGGCTATGGCTATGGCTGCTATGGAAATAGCTATGGCAGCAATGGCTATGGCTAGGTATGCTATGGCTATGGCTATGGCTGCTATGGCCACCATGGCCATGGCAATGGCTGCTATGGCTATGGCTATGGCTGCTATGACTATGGCTACGTCTGTGGCTGCTATGGCTATGGCTGCTATGGCTATGGCTATGGCTATGGCCATGGCTGCTATGGCTGTGGCTATGTCTATGGCTGCTATTGCTATGGCTATGGCTATGGCTGCTGTGGCTGTTGCTATGGCTGCTATGGCTATGGCTATGGCTATGGCTGCTATGGCTATGGTTATGGCTATAGCTGCTATGGCTATGGCTATGGCTTCTATGGCTACGTCTATGGCTAAGGCTGCTATGGCTATAGCTATGGCTGCTTTGGATATGGCTATAGCTGCATTGGCTGCTGTGGCTATGGCTATGGCTGCATTGGCTATGGCTATAGCTGCGTTCGCTGCTGTGGCTATGGCTATGTCTATGGCTGCTATGGCTGTGGCTCTGGCTGCTTTGTCTATGGCTATAGCTGCATTGTCTGCTGTGGCTATGTCAATGTCTATGGCTGCTATGGCTGTGGCTATGGCTATGGCTGCTATGGAAGTAGCTATGGCAGCTATGGCTATGGCTATGGCTGCTATGGCTATGGCTATGGCTATGGCTGCTACGGCTATGGCAATGGCTGCTATGGCTATGGCAATGGCTGCTATGGCTATGGCTGCTATGGCTATGGCTATGGCTATGGCTGCTATGGCTATGGCAATGGCTATGTCTGCTATGGCTATGGCTGTGGCTGCTATGGCTATGGTTGTGGTTGCAATGGCTATTGCGTCTATCTGCTATGGCTATGGCTGTGGATATGGCTTCTATGGCTATGTCTATGGCTAAGGCTGCTATGGATTGGCTATGGCTGCTATGGCTTGGCTATGGCTGCTATGGCTATGGCTATAGCTGCATTGGCTGCTGTGGCTATGGCTATGTCTATGGCTGCTATGGCTGTGGTTATGACTATGGCTTCTATGGAAATAACTATGGCGGATATCGCTATGGCTATAGCTGCATTGGCTGCTATGGCTATGGCTATGTCTATGGCTGCTATGGCTGTGGATATGGCTATGTCTGCTATGGAAATATCTATGGCGGCTATGGCTATGGCTATAGCTGCTATGGCTATGGCTATTACTATGGCTGCTGTGGCTGTGGCTATTTCTGATATGGCTATGGCTAAGGCTATAGCTGGTATGGCCATGGCCATGGCTGCTGTGGCTATTGCTATGGCTGCTATGGCAATGGCTATGGCTACGGCTATGGCTGCTAGGGCCACCATGGCTAAGGCAATGGCTGCTATGGCTATGGCTATGGCTGCGGCTGCAATGGCTATGGCTGCTTTGGCTATGGTTATGGCTGCTATGGCTATGGCTTTGGATATGGCTGCTATGGCTATGGCTATGACTGCTATGGCTATGGCTATGGCTGCTGTGGCTTTGCCTATGGCTACTATGGCTGCTATGGCTATGGCTATGGCTGCTATTGCTATGGCTATGGATACGGCTGCTATGGCTACGGCTATGTCTGGTATGGCCATGGCTATGTCTGCTATGGCTATGGCTATGGCTGCTATGGCTATGGCTATGGCTGCTATGGCTTTGGCTATGGCTGCTCCTGCTACCGCGAGGACTGCTATGGCTATGGCTATGGCTCTGGCTGCTATGGCTATTGCTATGGCTATGGCTGCTATGGCTATGTCTACGTCTGCTATGGCTATGGCAATCGCCGCGTCTGCTATGGCTATGACTGCTATGGCTATGGCTATAGCCGCCATGACAATGGCTACGCGTGCTATGGCTATGGCCGTGACTGGTTTGGCTATGGCTGTAGCTGCTATGGCCATGGCTATGGCTATGGCTGCTATGGCTATGGCAATGGCCATGGCTGCTATGGCTATGGCTTCTATGGCTATGGCTATGGCTATGGCTGCTATGGCTATGGCTGCTATGGCTACTATGGCTATGGCTATGGCTTTGGCTGCCATGGCTATGGCTATGGCTGCTATGGCCATTGCTGCTATGGCTATGGCTGCTATGGCTATGGCTGCTCTGGCTATGGCTATGTCTGCTATGGCTATGGCTATGGCTGCTCTGGCTTTGGCTATGGCTACTATGGCTGTTATTGCTATGGCTATGGCTACTATGGCTATGGCTATCCCTGCTCTGTCTTTGGCTATGGCTACTATGGCTGTTATTGCTATGGCTATGGCTACTATGGCTATGGATACGGCTGCTCTGGCTATGGCTATGGCTATGTCTGCTATGGCTATGGCTATGGCTGCCATGGCTATGCCTTTTGTGGCTATGGCTTCTATGGCTATCGCTATGGCTATGGCTGCTTTGGCTATGGCTTTAGCTGCATTGGCTGCTGTGGCTATGGCTATGGCTATGGCTGCTATGGCTATGGTTATGGCTATAGCTGCTATGGCTATGGCTATGGCTTCTATGGCTACGTCTATGGCTAAGGCTGCTATGGCTATTGCTATGGCTGCTTTGGATATGGCTATAGCTGCATTGGCTGCTGTGGCTATGGCTATGGCTGCATTGGCTATGGCTATAGCTGCATTCGCTGCTGTGGCTATGGCTATGTCTATGGCTGCTATGGCTATGTATGCTATGGCTATGGCCATGGCTGCTATGGCTATGTCTATGGCTAAGGCTGCTATGGCTTGGCTATGGCTGCTATGGCTATGGCTATAGCTGCATTGGCTGCTGTGGCTATGGCTATGTCTATGGCTGCTATGGCTGTGGTTATGACTATGGCTTCTATGGAAATAACTATGGCGGATATCGCTATGGCTATAGCTGCATTGGCTGCTATGGCTATGGCTATGTCTATGGCTGCTATGGCAGTGGCTATGGCTATGTCTGCTATGGAAATATCTATGGCGGCTATGGCTATGGCTATAGCTGCTATGGCTATGGCTATTGCTATGGCTGGTGTGGCTGTGGCTATTTCTGATATGGCTATGGCTAAGGCTATGGCTGGTATGGCCATGGCCATGGCTGCTGTGGCTATTGCTATGGCTGCTATGGCAATGGCTATGGCTACGGCTATGGCTGCTAGGGCCACCATGGCTAAGGCAATGGCTGCTATGGCTATGGCTATGGCTGCGGCTGCAATGGCTATGGCTGCTTTGGCTATGGTTATGGCTGCTATGGCTATGGCTTTGGATATGGCTGCTATGGCTATGGCTATGACTGCAATGTCTATGGCTATGGCTGTTGTGGCTTTGCCTATGGCTACTATGGCTGCTATGGCTATGGCTATGGCTGCTATTGCTATGGCTATGGATATGGCTGCTATGGCTACGGCTATGTCTGGTATGGCCATGGCTATGTCTGCTATGGCTATGGCTATGGCTGCTATGGCTATGGCTATGGCTGCTATGGCTATGGCTATGGATATGGCTGCTATGGCTACGGCTATGTCTGGTATGGCCATGGCTGTGGCTGCTATGGCTATGGCTCCTATGGCTTTGGCTATGGCTGCTACGTCTACCGCGAGGACTGCTATGGCTATGGCTATGGCTCTGGCTGCTATGGCTATTGCTATGGCTATGGCTGCTATGGCTGTGTCTACGTCTGCTATGGCTATGGCTATCGCTGCGTCTGCTTTGGCTATGGCTGCTATGGCTATGGCTATAGCCACCATGACAGTGGCTACGCGTGCTATGGCTATGGCCGTGACTGCTTTGGCTATGGCTATAGCTGCTATGGCTATGGCTATGGCTATGGCTGCTATGGCTATGGCAATGGCTATGGCTGCTATGGCTATGGCTTCTATGGCTATGGCTATGGCTATGGCTGCTATGGCTATGGCTGCTATGGCTACTATGGCTATGGCTATGGATTTGGCTGCTATGGCTATGGCTATGGATGCTATGGCCATTGCTGCTATGGCTATGGCTGCTATGGCTATGGCTGCTATGGCTATGGCTATGGCTGCTATGGCTATGTATGCTATGGCTATGGCCATGGCTGCTATGGCTATGTCTATGGCTAAGGCTGCTATGGCTTGGCTATGGCTGCTATGGCTATTGCTATAGCTATATTGTCTGCTGTGGATATGGCTATGTCTATAGCAGCTATGGCTGTGGCTATGGCTCGGCTGCTATGGAAACAGCTATGGCGGCTATGGCTAGGGCTATGGCTGCTATGGCTATGACTATGGCTATGTCTGCTGTGGCTGTGGCTATGGCTGATATGGCTATGGCTTGGCTATGCCTGCTATGGCTATGGCTATGGCTGCGGCTGCTATGGCTATGGCTTTTATGGCTATCGCTACGGCTATGACTGCTATGGCTATTGCTATGGCTATGGCTGCTATGGCTATGGCTATGGCTATGGCTGCTATGGCTCTGGCACTGGCTGCTATGGCTATGGCTGCTATGGCTACTATGGCTATTGCTATGGCTATGGCTGCTATGGCTATGGTTATGGCTATGACTGCTATGGCTATGGCTATGGCTGCTATGGCTATGGCTATTGCTATGGCTGCTGTGGCTGTGGCTATTTCTGATATGGCTATGGCTAAGGCTATGGCTGGTATGGCCATGGCCATGGCTGCTGTGGCTATTGCTATGGCTGCTATGGCAATGGCTATGGCTACGGCTATGGCTGCTAGGGCCACCATGGCTAAGGCAATGGCTGCTATGGCTATGGCTATGGCTGCGGCTGCAATGGCTATGGCTGCTATGGCTATGGCTTCTATGGCTATGGCTATGGCTATGGCTGCTATGGCTATGGCTGCTATGGCTACTATGGCTATGGCTATGGATTTGGCTGCTATGGCTATGGCTATGGCTGCTATGGCTATGGCTGCTATGGCTATGGCTATGGCTGCTATGGCTATGTATGCTATGGCTATGGCCATGGCTGCTATGGCTATGTCTATGGCTAAGGCTGCTATGGCTTGGCTATGGCTGCTATGGCTATTGCTATAGCTATATTGTCTGCTGTGGATATGGCTATGTCTATAGCTGCTATGGCTATGGCAATCGCTGCGTCTGCTATGGCTATGGCTGCTATGGCTATGGCTATAGCCGCCATGACAATGGCTACGCGTGCTATGGCTATGGCCGTGACTGGTTTGGCTATGGCTGTAGCTGCTATGGCTATGGCTATGGCTATGGCTGCTATGGCTATGGCACTGGCCATGGCTGCTATGGCTATGGCTTCTGTGGCTATGGCTATGGCTATGGCTGCTATGGCTGTGGCTGCTATGGCTACTATGGCTATGGCTATGGCTTTGGCTGCCATGGCTATGGCTATGGATGCTATGGCCATTGCTGCTATGGCTATGGCTGCTATGGCTATGGCTGCTATGGCTATGGCTATGACTGCTATGGCTATGTATGCTATGACTATGGCCATGGCTGCCATGGCTATGCCTATGGCTGCTATGGCTATCGCTATGGCTACTGCTATGGCTGCTATGGGTATGAAAATGTCTATGGCTGCAATGGCTATGGCTATGGCTGCTATGGCTATGGTTATGGCTATGGCTGCTATGGCCATGCCTATGGCTGCTATGGATATCGCTATGGCTATGGCTATGGCTGCTATGGCTATGGCTATGGCTGCTATGGCTATGTCTATGGCTGCTATGGCTATGGCTGCTATGGCTTTGGCTATGCCTATGGCTGCTATGCCTACCGCTACTATCGCTATGGCTTTTATGGCTATCTCTATGGCTATGGCTGCTATGGCAGTGGCTATGGCTATGGCTGCTATGGCTATGGATATGGCTATGGCTGCTATGTCTATGGCTATGGCTGCTATGGCTATGGCAATGGCTATGGCTGCTATAGCTACGGCTGCTATGGCTATGGCTATGGCTGCTATGGCTATGGCTGCTATGGCTAGCGCAATGGCTACGGCGGCTATGGCTATGGCTTCTATGGCTATGGCTTCTATGGCTAAGGCTATGGCTATGGCTGCTATGGCTATGGCTGCTATGACTATGGCTGCTATGGCTATGGCTGCTATGGCTATGGCTATGGCTACGGCCGCTATGCCTATCGCTTCTATCGCTATGGCTTTTATGGCTATCGTTGTGGCTACGGCTGCTATGGCAATGGCTATGGCCATGGCTGCTACGGCTATGGCCATGGCTATGGCTGCTATGGCTATGGCTATGGCTGCTCTGGCTGTGGCTATGGCTGCTATGGCTATGGCTATGGCTGCCGTGGCTTTGGCTATTGCTACTATGGCTGTTATTGCTATGGCTATGGCTACTATGGCTATGGATACGGCTGCTCTGGCTATGGCTATGGCTATGTCTGCAATGGCTATGGCTATGGCTGCCATGGCTATGCCTTTTATGGCTATGGCTTCTATGGCTATCGCTATGGCTATGGCTGCTTTGGCTATGGCTTTAGCTGCATTGGCTGCTGTGGCTATGGCTATGTCTATGGCTGCTATGGCTGTGGCTATGGCTATGGCTGCTATGGAAATAGCTATGGCAGCAACGGCTATGGCAATGGCTGCTATGGCTATGGCTATGGCTGATATGGCTATGGCTATGTCTATGGCTGCTATGGCTATGGCAATGGCTACTATGGCTATGGTTATGACTGTTATGGCTATGGCTATGGCTGCTATGGCTGTGGCTCTGGCTATGGCTGCTATGGATATAGCTATAGCAGCTATAGCTACGACTATGCCTGCTATGGATATAGCTATGGCAGGTATGGCTATGGCTATGGCTGATATGGCTATGTCTATGTCTATGGCTGCTATGGCTTTGGCTATGGCTGATATGTCTATTCCTACGTGTATGGCTGCTATGGCTATGGCAATGGCTACTATGGCCATGGCTATGACTGCTATGGCTATGGCTATGGCTGCTATAGCTATGGCTTCTAGGGCTATGGCTATGGCTGCTATAGCTATGGCTTCTAGGGCTATGGCTATGGCTGCTATTGCTCTGGCTGCAATGGCTATGGCAATGGCTATGGCTGCTATTGCTCTGGCTGCAATGGCTATGGCTATGGCTATGTCTGCTACGGCTATGGCTATGGCTGCTCTGGCTTTGGCTATGGCTACTATGGCTGTTATTGCTATGGCTATGGCTACTATGGCTATGGCTATCCCTGCTCTGGCTTTGGCTATGGCTACTATGGCTGTTATTGCTATGGCTATGGCTACTATGGCTATGGATACGGCTGCTCTGGCTATGGCTATGGCTATGTCTGCTATGGCTATGGCTATGGCTGCCATGGCTATGCCTTTTGTGGCTATGGCTTCTATGGCTATCGCTATGGCTATGGCTGCTTTGGCTATGGCTTTAGCTGCATTGGCTGCTGTGGCTATGGCTATGTCTATGGCTGCTATGGCTGTGGCTATGGCTATGGCTGCTATGGAAATAGCTATGGCAGCAATGGCTATGGCTATGTCTGCTACGGCTATGGCTATGGCTGCTATGGCCACCATGGCCATGGCAATGGCTGCTATGGCTATGGCTATGGCTGCTATGACTATGGCTACGTCTGTGGCTGCTATGGCTATGGCTGTAGCTGCTATGGCTATGGCTATGGCTATGGCTGCTATGGCTATGGCAATGGCCATGGCTGCTATGGCTATGGCTTCTATGGCTATGGCTATGGCTATGGCTGCTATGGCTATGGCTATGGCTGCTATGGCTATGGCTGCGATGGCTATGGCAATGGCTATGGTTGCTATGGCTATGGCTTCTATGGCTATGGCTTCTATGGCTATCGCTATGGCTATGACTGCTATGGCTATGGCTATGGCTATGTCTGCTATGGCTATGGCTGCTATGGCTATGGCTGCTATGCCTATGGCTATGGCTGCTATGGCTATGGCTATTGCTGCTATGGCTATGGCTATGGCTGCTATGGCTATGGCTATGGCTACGGCTATGGCTGCTATGGCTATGGCTATGGCTATGGCTGCTATGGCTATGGCTATTGCTGCTGTGGCTATGGCTATGGCTACGGCCATGACTGCTATCGCCACCGTGGCTATGGCAATGCCTGCTATGGCTATGGCTGGGGCTGCTATGGTTATGGCTTTTATGGCTATCGCTATGGGTATGACTGCTATGGCTATGGCTATGGCTGCTATTGCTATGTATGCTATGGCTATGGCAATGGCTATGGCTGCTATGATTATGGCAGCTATGGCTATGGCCATGGCTGCTATGGCTATGGCTATGGCTGCTATGGCTATGGTTATGGCTATAGCTGCTATGGCTATGGCTATGGCTTCTATGGCTACGTCTATGGCTAAGGCTGCTATGGCTATTGCTATGGCTGCTTTGGATATGGCTATAGCTGCATTGGCTGCTGTGGCTATGGCTATGGCTGCATTGGCTATGGCTATAGCTGCATTCGCTGCTGTGGCTATGGCTATGTCTATGGCTGCTATGGCTGTGGCTCTGGCTGCTTTGTCTATGGCTATAGCTGCATTGTCTGCTGTGGCTATGTCAATGTCTATGGCTGCTATGGCTGTGGCTATGGCTATGGCTGCTATGGAAGTAGCTATGGCAGCTATGGCTATGGCTATGGCTGCTATGGCTATGGCTATGGCTATGGCTGCTACGGCTATGGCAATGGCTGCTATGGCTATGGCAACGGCTGCTATGGCTATGGCTGCTATGGCTATGGCTATGGCTATGGCTGCTATGGCTATGGCAATGGCTATGTCTGCTATGGCTATGGCTGTGGCTGCTATGGCTATGGTTGTGGTTGCAATGGCTATTGCGTCTATCTGCTATGGCTATGGCTGTGGATATGGCTTCTATGGCTATGTCTATGGCTAAGGCTGCTATGGATTGGCTATGGCTGCTATGGCTTGGCTATGGCTGCTATGGCTATGGCTATAGCTGCATTGGCTGCTGTGGCTATGGCTATGTCTATGGCTGCTATGGCTGTGGTTATGACTATGGCTTCTATGGAAATAACTATGGCGGATATCGCTATGGCTATAGCTGCATTGGCTGCTATGGCTATGGATATGTCTGTGGCTGCTATGGCTGTGGCTATGGCTATGTCTGCTATGGAAATATCTATGGCGGCTATGGCTATGGCTATAGCTGCTAGGGCCACCATGGCTAAGGCAATGGCTGCTATGGCTATTGCTATAGCTATATTGTCTGCTGTGGATATGGCTATGTCTATAGCAGCTATGGCTGTGGCTATGGCTCGGCTGCTATGGAAACAGCTATGGCGGCTATGGCTAGGGCTATGGCTGCTATGGCTATGACTATGGCTATGTCTGCTGTGGCTGTGGCTATGGCTGATATGGCTATGGCTTGGCTATGCCTGCTATGGCTATGGCTATGGCTGCGGCTGCTATGGCTATGGCTTTTATGGCTATCGCTACGGCTATGACTGCTATGGCTATTGCTATGGCTATGGCTGCTATGGCTATGGCTATGGCTATGGCTGCTATGGCTCTGGCACTGGCTGCTATGGCTATGGCTGCTATGGCTACTATGGCTATTGCTATGGCTATGGCTGCTATGGCTATGGTTATGGCTATGACTGCTATGGCTATGGCTATGGCTGCTATGGCTATGGCTATTGCTATGGCTGCTGTGGCTGTGGCTATTTCTGATATGGCTATGGCTAAGGCTATGGCTGGTATGGCCATGGCCATGGCTGCTGTGGCTATTGCTATGGCTGCTATGGCAATGGCTATGGCTACGGCTATGGCTGCTAGGGCCACCATGGCTAAGGCAATGGCTGCTATGGCTATGGCTATGGCTGCGGCTGCAATGGCTATGGCTGCTATGGCTATGGCTTCTATGGCTATGGCTATGGCTATGGCTGCTATGGCTATGGCTGCTATGGCTACTATGGCTATGGCTATGGATTTGGCTGCTATGGCTATGGCTATGGCTGCTATGGCTATGGCTGCTATGGCTATGGCTATGGCTGCTATGGCTATGTATGCTATGGCTATGGCCATGGCTGCTATGGCTATGTCTATGGCTAAGGCTGCTATGGCTTGGCTATGGCTGCTATGGCTATTGCTATAGCTATATTGTCTGCTGTGGATATGGCTATGTCTATAGCTGCTATGGCTATGGCAATCGCTGCGTCTGCTATGGCTATGGCTGCTATGGCTATGGCTATAGCCGCCATGACAATGGCTACGCGTGCTATGGCTATGGCCGTGACTGGTTTGGCTATGGCTGTAGCTGCTATGGCTATGGCTATGGCTATGGCTGCTATGGCTATGGCACTGGCCATGGCTGCTATGGCTATGGCTTCTGTGGCTATGGCTATGGCTATGGCTGCTATGGCTGTGGCTGCTATGGCTACTATGGCTATGGCTATGGCTTTGGCTGCCATGGCTATGGCTATGGATGCTATGGCCATTGCTGCTATGGCTATGGCTGCTATGGCTATGGCTGCTATGGCTATGGCTATGACTGCTATGGCTATGTATGCTATGACTATGGCCATGGCTGCCATGGCTATGCCTATGGCTGCTATGGCTATCGCTATGGCTACTGCTATGGCTGCTATGGGTATGAAAATGTCTATGGCTGCAATGGCTATGGCTATGGCTGCTATGGCTATGGTTATGGCTATGGCTGCTATAGCTACGGCTGCTATGGCTATGGCTATGGCTGCTATGGCTATGGCTGCTATGGCTAGCGCAATGGCTACGGCGGCTATGGCTATGGCTTCTATGGCTATGGCTTCTATGGCTAAGGCTATGGCTATGGCTGCTATGGCTATGGCTGCTATGACTATGGCTGCTATGGCTATGGCTGCTATGGCTATGGCTATGGCTACGGCCGCTATGCCTATCGCTTCTATCGCTATGGCTTTTATGGCTATCGTTGTGGCTACGGCTGCTATGGCAATGGCTATGGCCATGGCTGCTACGGCTATGGCCATGGCTATGGCTGCTATGGCTATGGCTATGGCTGCTGTGGCTGTGGCTATGGCTGCTATGGCTATGGCTATGGCTGCCGTGGCTTTGGCTATTGCTACTATGGCTGTTATTGCTATGGCTATGGCTACTATGGCTATGGATACGGCTGCTCTGGCTATGGCTATGGCTATGTCTGCAATGGCTATGGCTATGGCTGCCATGGCTATGCCTTTTATGGCTATGGCTTCTATGGCTATCGCTATGGCTATGGCTGCTTTGGCTATGGCTTTAGCTGCATTGGCTGTTGTGGCTATGGCTATGTCTATGGCTGCTATGGCTGTGGCTATGGCTATGGCTGCTATGGAAATAGCTATGGCAGCAACGGCTATGGCAATGGCTGCTATGGCTATGGCTATGGCTGATATGGCTATGGCTATGTCTATGGCTGCTATGGCTATGGCAATGGCTACTATGGCTATGGTTATGACTGTTATGGCTATGGCTATGGCTGCTATGGCTGTGGCTCTGGCTATGGCTGCTATGGATATAGCTATAGCAGCTATAGCTACGACTATGCCTGCTATGGATATAGCTATGGCAGGTATGGCTATGGCTATGGCTGATATGGCTATGTCTATGTCTATGGCTGCTATGGCTTTGGCTATGGCTGATATGTCTATTCCTACGTGTATGGCTGCTATGGCTATGGCAATGGCTACTATGGCCATGGCTATGACTGCTATGGCTATGGCTATGGCTGCTATAGCTATGGCTTCTAGGGCTATGGCTATGGCTGCTATAGCTATGGCTTCTAGGGCTATGGCTATGGCTGCTATTGCTCTGGCTGCAATGGCTATGGCAATGGCTATGGCTGCTATTGCTCTGGCTGCAATGGCTATGGCTATGGCTATGTCTGCTACGGCTATGGCTATGGCTGCTCTGGCTTTGGCTATGGCTACTATGGCTGTTATTGCTATGGCTATGGCTACTATGGCTATGGCTATCCCTGCTCTGGCTTTGGCTATGGCTACTATGGCTGTTATTGCTATGGCTATGGCTACTATGGCTATGGATACGGCTGCTCTGGCTATGGCTATGGCTATGTCTGCTATGGCTATGGCTATGGCTGCCATGGCTATGCCTTTTGTGGCTATGGCTTCTATGGCTATCGCTATGGCTATGGCTGCTTTGGCTATGGCTTTAGCTGCATTGGCTGCTGTGGCTATGGCTATGTCTATGGCTGCTATGGCTGTGGCTATGGCTATGGCTGCTATGGAAATAGCTATGGCAGCAATGGCTATGGCTATGTCTGCTACGGCTATGGCTATGGCTGCTATGGCCACCATGGCCATGGCAATGGCTGCTATGGCTATGGCTATGGCTGCTATGACTATGGCTACGTCTGTGGCTGCTATGGCTATGGCTGTAGCTGCTATGGCTATGGCTATGGCTATGGCTGCTATGGCTATGGCAATGGCCATGGCTGCTATGGCTATGGCTTCTATGGCTATGGCTATGGCTATGGCTGCTATGGCTATGGCTATGGCTGCTATGGCTATGGCTGCGATGGCTATGGCAATGGCTATGGTTGCTATGGCTATGGCTTCTATGGCTATGGCTTCTATGGCTATCGCTATGGCTATGACTGCTATGGCTATGGCTATGGCTATGTCTGCTATGGCTATGGCTGCTATGGCTATGGCTGCTATGCCTATGGCTATGGCTGCTATGGTTATGGCTATTGCTGCTATGGCTATGGCTATGGCTGCTATGGCTATGGCTATGGCTACGGCTATGGCTGCTATGGCTATGGCTATGGCTATGGCTGCTATGGCTATGGCTATTGCTGCTGTGGCTATGGCTATGGCTACGGCCATGACTGCTATCGCCACCGTGGCTATGGCAATGCCTGCTATGGCTATGGCTGGGGCTGCTATGGTTATGGCTTTTATGGCTATCGCTATGGGTATGACTGCTATGGCTATGGCTATGGCTGCTATTGCTATGTATGCTATGGCTATGGCAATGGCTATGGCTGCTATGATTATGGCAGCTATGGCTATGGCCATGGCTGCTATGGCTATGGCTATGGCTGCTATGGCTATGGTTATGGCTATAGCTGCTATGGCTATGGCTATGGCTTCTATGGCTACGTCTATGGCTAAGGCTGCTATGGCTATTGCTATGGCTGCTTTGGATATGGCTATAGCTGCATTGGCTGCTGTGGCTATGGCTATGGCTGCATTGGCTATGGCTATAGCTGCATTCGCTGCTGTGGCTATGGCTATGTCTATGGCTGCTATGGCTGTGGCTCTGGCTGCTTTGTCTATGGCTATAGCTGCATTGTCTGCTGTGGCTATGTCAATGTCTATGGCTGCTATGGCTGTGGCTATGGCTATGGCTGCTATGGAAGTAGCTATGGCAGCTATGGCTATGGCTATGGCTGCTATGGCTATGGCTATGGCTATGGCTGCTACGGCTATGGCAATGGCTGCTATGGCTATGGCAACGGCTGCTATGGCTATGGCTGCTATGGCTATGGCTATGGCTATGGCTGCTATGGCTATGGCAATGGCTATGTCTGCTATGGCTATGGCTGTGGCTGCTATGGCTATGGTTGTGGTTGCAATGGCTATTGCGTCTATCTGCTATGGCTATGGCTGTGGATATGGCTTCTATGGCTATGTCTATGGCTAAGGCTGCTATGGATTGGCTATGGCTGCTATGGCTTGGCTATGGCTGCTATGGCTATGGCTATAGCTGCATTGGCTGCTGTGGCTATGGCTATGTCTATGGCTGCTATGGCTGTGGTTATGACTATGGCTTCTATGGAAATAACTATGGCGGATATCGCTATGGCTATAGCTGCATTGGCTGCTATGGCTATGGATATGTCTGTGGCTGCTATGGCTGTGGCTATGGCTATGTCTGCTATGGAAATATCTATGGCGGCTATGGCTATGGCTATAGCTGCTAGGGCCACCATGGCTAAGGCAATGGCTGCTATGGCTATGGCTATGGCTGCGGCTGCAATGGCTATGGCTGCTTTGGCTATGGTTATGGCTGCTATGGCTATGGCTTTGGATATGGCTGCTATGGCTATGGCTATGACTGCTATGGCTATGGCTATGGCTGCTGTGGCTTTGCCTATGGCGACTATGGCTGCTATGGCTATGGCTATGGCTGCTATTGCTATGGCTATGGATATGGCTGCTATGGCTACGGCTATGGATATGGCTGCTATGGCTACGGCTATGTCTGGTATGGCTATGGCTACGCGTGCTATGGCTATGGCCGTGACTGGTTTGGCTATGGCTGTAGCTGCTATGGCTATGCCTATGGCTATGGCTGCTATGGCTATGGCAATGGCCATGGCTGCTATGGCTATGGCTTCTATGGCTATGGCTATGGCTATGGCTGCTATGGCTATGGCTGCTATGGCTACTATGGCTATGGCTATGGCTTTGGCTGCCATGGCTATGGCTATGGCTGCTATGGCCATTGCTGCTATGGCTATGGCTGCTATGGCTATGGCTGCTCTGGCTATGGCTATGTCTGCTATGGCTATGGCTATGGCTGCTCTGGCTTTGGCTATGGCTACTATGGCTGTTATTGCTATGGCTATGGCTACTATGGCTATGGCTATCCCTGCTCTGGCTTTGGCTATGGCTACCATGGCTGTTATTGCTATGGCTATGGCTACTATGGCTATGGATACGGCTGCTCTGGCTATGGTTATGGCTATGTCTGCTATGGCTATGGCTATGGCTGCCATGGCTATGCCTTTTGTGGCTATGGCTTCTATGGCTATCGCTATGGCTATGGCTGCTTTGGCTATGGCTTTAGCTGCATTGGCTGCTGTGGCTATGGCTATGTCTATGGCTGCTATGGCTGTGGCTATGGTTATGGCTGCTATAGAAATAGCTATGGCAGCAATGGCTATGGCTAGGTCTGCTATGGCTATGGCTATGGCTGCTATGGCCACCATGGCCATGGCATTGGCTGCTATGGCTATGGCTATGGCTGCTATGACTATGGCTACGTCTGTGGCTGCTATGGCTATGGCTGCTATGGCTATGGCTATGGCTATGGCCATGGCTGCTATGGCTGTGGCTATGTCTATGGCTGCTATTGCTATGGCTATGGCTATGGCTGCTGTGGCTGTTGCTATGGCTGCTATGGCTATGGCTATGGCTATGGCTGCTATGGCTATGGCTATGGCAGCTATGGCTATGGCCATGGCTGCTATGGCTATGGCTATGGCTGCTATGGCTATGGTTATGGCTATAGCTGCTATGGCTATGGCTATGGCTTCTATGGCTACGTCTATGGCTAAGGCTGCTATGGCTATTGCTATGGCTGCTTTGGATATGGCTATAGCTGCATTGGCTGCTGTGGCTATGGCTATGGCTGCATTGGCTATGGCTATAGCTGCATTCGCTGCTGTGGCTATGGCTATGTCTATGGCTGCTATGGCTGTGGCTCTGGCTGCTTTGTCTATGGCTATAGCTGCATTGTCTGCTGTGGCTATGTCAATGTCTATGGCTGCTATGGCTGTGGCTATGGCTATGGCTGCTATGGAAGTAGCTATGGCAGCTATGGCTATGGCTATGGCTGCTATGGCTATGGCTATGGCTATGGCTGCTACGGCTATGGCAATGGCTGCTATGGCTATGGCAATGGCTGCTATGGCTATGGCTGCTATGGCTGTGGCTATGGCTATGGCTGCTATGGCTATGGCAATGGCTATGTCTGCTATGGCTATGGCTGTGGCTGCTATGGCTATGGTTGTGGTTGCAATGGCTATTACGTCTATCTGCTATGGCTATGGCTGTGGATATGGCTTCTATGGCTATGTCTATGGCTGAGGCTGCTATGGATTGGCTATGGCTGCTATGGCTTGGCTATGGCTGCTATGGCTATGGCTATAGCTGCATTGGCTGCTGTGGCTATGGCTATGTCTATGGCTGCTATGGCTGTGGTTATGACTATGGCTTCTATGGAAATAACTATGGCGGATATCGCTATGGCTATAGCTGCATTGGCTGCTATGGCTATGGCTATGTCTATGGCTGCTATGGCTATGGCTGCTATGGCTTTGGCTATGCCTATGGCTGCTATGCCTACCGCTACTATCGCTATGGCTTTTATGGCTATCTCTATGGCTATGGCTGCTATGGCAGTGGCTATGGCTATGGCTGCTATGGCTATGGATATGGCTATGGCTGCTATGTCTATGGCTATGGCTGCTATGGCTATGGCAATGGCTATGGCTGCTATAGCTACGGCTGCTATGGCTATGGCTATGGCTGCTATGGCTATGGCTGCTATGGCTAGCGCAATGGCTACGGCTGCTATGGCTATGGCTTCTATGGCTATGGCTTCTATGGCTAAGGCTATGGCTATGGCTGCTATGGCTATGGCTGCTATGACTATGGCTGCTATGGCTATGGCTGCTATGGCTATGGCTATGGCTACGGCCGCTATGCCTATCGCTTCTATCGCTATGGCTTTTATGGCTATCGTTGTGGCTACGGCTGCTATGGCAATGGCTATGGCCATGGCTGCTACGGCTATGGCCATGGCTATGGCTGCTATGGCTATGGCTATGGCTGCTCTGGCTGTGGCTATGGCTGCTATGGCTATGGCTATGGCTGCCGTGGCTTTGGCTATTGCTACTATGGCTGTTATTGCTATGGCTATGGCTACTATGGCTATGGATACGGCTGCTCTGGCTATGGCTATGGCTATGTCTGCAATGGCTATGGCTATGGCTGCCATGGCTATGCCTTTTATGGCTATGGCTTCTATGGCTATCGCTATGGCTATGGCTGCTTTGGCTATGGCTTTAGCTGCATTGGCTGCTGTGGCTATGGCTATGTCTATGGCTGCTATGGCTGTGGCTATGGCTATGGCTGCTATGGAAATAGCTATGGCAGCAACGGCTATGGCAATGGCTGCTATGGCTATGGCTATGGCTGATATGGCTATGGCTATGTCTATGGCTGCTATGGCTATGGCAATGGCTACTATGGCTATGGTTATGACTGTTATGGCTATGGCTATGGCTGCTATGGCTGTGGCTCTGGCTATGGCTGCTATGGATACAGCTATAGCTGCTATAGCTACGACTATGCCTGCTATGGATATAGCTATGGCAGGTATGGCTATGGCTATGGCTGATATGGCTATGTCTATGTCTATGGCTGCTATGGCTTTGGCTATGGCTGATATGTCTATTCCTACGTGTATGGCTGCTATGGCTATGGCAATGGCTACTATGGCCATGGCTATGACTGCTATGGCTATGGCTATGGCTGCTATAGCTATGGCTTCTAGGGCTATGGCTATGGCTGCTATAGCTATGGCTTCTAGGGCTATGGCTATGGCTGCTATTGCTCTGGCTGCAATGGCTATGGCAATGGCTATGGCTGCTATTGCTCTGGCTGCAATGGCTATGGCTATGGCTATGTCTGCTACGGCTATGGCTATGGCTGCTCTGGCTTTGGCTATGGCTACTATGGCTGTTATTGCTATGGCTATGGCTACTATGGCTATGGCTATCCCTGCTCTGGCTTTGGCTATGGCTACTATGGCTGTTATTGCTATGGCTATGGCTACTATGGCTATGGATACGGCTGCTCTGGCTATGGCTATGGCTATGTCTGCTATGGCTATGGCTATGGCTGCCATGGCTATGCCTTTTGTGGCTATGGCTTCTATGGCTATCGCTATGGCTATGGCTGCTTTGGCTATGGCTTTAGCTGCATTGGCTGCTGTGGCTATGGCTATGTCTATGGCTGCTATGGCTGTGGCTATGGCTATGGCTGCTATGGAAATAGCTATGGCAGCAATGGCTATGGCTATGTCTGCTACGGCTATGGCTATGGCTGCTATGGCCACCATGGCCATGGCAATGGCTGCTATGGCTATGGCTATGGCTGCTATGACTATGGCTACGTCTGTGGCTGCTATGGCTATGGCTGTAGCTGCTATGGCTATGGCTATGGCTATGGCTGCTATGGCTATGGCAATGGCCATGGCTGCTATGGCTATGGCTTCTATGGCTATGGCTATGGCTATGGCTGCTATGGCTATGGCTGCTATGGCTACTATGGCTATGGCTATGGCTTTGGCTGCCATGGCTATGGCTATGGCTGCTATGGCCATTGCTGCTATGGCTATGGCTGCTATGGCTATGGCTGCTATGGCTATGGCTATGACTGCTATGGCTATGTATGCTATGACTATGGCCATGGCTGCTATGGCTATGCCTATGGCTGCTATGGCTATCGCTATGGCTACTGCTATGGCTGCTATGGGTATGAAAATGTCTATGGCTGCAATGGCTATGGCTATGGCTGCTATGGCTATGGTTATGGCTATAGCTGCTATGTCCATGCCTATGGCTGCTATGGATATCGCTATGGCTATGGCTATGGCTGCTATGGCTATGGCTATGGCTGCTATGGCTATGGCTATGGCTATGGCTGCAATGGCTATGGCAATGGCTACTATGGCCATGGCTATGACTGCTATGGCTATGGCTATGGCTGCCATGGCTATGCCTTTTGTGGCTATGGCTTCTATGGCTATCGCTATGGCTATGACTGCTGTGGCTATGGCTACGGCTGCTGTGGCTCTCGCTATGGCTGCTATGGCTATGGCTATGGCTAAGGCTGCTGTGGCTATGGCTATGGCTGCATTGGCTACGGCTATAGCTGCATTGGCTGCTGTGGCTATGGCTATGTCTATGGCTGCTATGGCTGTGGCTCTGGCTGCTTTGGCTATGGCTATAGCTGGATTGGCTGCTGTGGCTATGTCTATGTCTATGGCTGCTATGGCTGTGGCTATCGCTATGGCTGCTATAGAAATAGCTATGATGGCTAAGACTATGGCTATGGCTGCAATGGCTATGGCTATGGGTATGGCTGCTGTGGCTATGGCAATGGCTGATATGGCAATGGCTATGGCTATGGCTGCTATGGCTATGGCTATGGCTTCGGCTATGTCTGCTATGGCTATGGTTATGGCTGCTATGGCTATGGCTATGGGTATGGCTGCTATGGCAATGGCTTTGGCTGCTATGGCTATGGCTATGGCTGCTATGGCTATGGCAATGGCTACTATGGCCATGGCTATGACTGCTATGGCTACAGCTATGGCTGCTATGGCTATGAAAATGGCTATGGCTGCTATGGCTATGGCTATGGCTGCTATGGCTATGGTTATGGCTGATATGGCTATGGCTTGGCTATGGCTGCTATGGCTATGGCTATGGCTGCGGCTGCTATGGCTATGGCTTTTATGGCTATCGCTACGGCTATGACCGCTATGGCTATGGCTATGGCTTCTATGGCTATGTCTATGGCTAAGGCTGCTATGGCTTGGCTATGGCTGCTATGGCTATGGCTATAGCTGCATTGGCTGCTGTGGGTATGGCTATGTCTATAGCTGCTATGGCTGTGGCTATGGCTCGGCTGCTATGGAAATATCTATGGAGGCTATGGCTAGGGCTATGGCTGCTATGGCTATGACTATGGCTATGGCTGCTGTGGCTGTGGCTATGGCTGATATGGCTATGGCTTGGCTATGGCTGCTATGGCTATGGCTATGGCTGCGGCTGCTATGGCTATGGCTTTTATGGCTATCGCTACGGCTATGACTGCTATGGCTATTGCTATGGCTATGGCTGCTATGGCTATGGCTATGGCTATGGCTATGGCTGCTATGGCTATGGCACTGGCTGCTATGGCTATGGCTGCTATGGCTACTATGGCTATTGCTATGGCTATGGCTGCTATGGCTATGGTTATGGCTATGGCTGCTATGGCTATGGCTATGCCTTTTATGGCTATGGCTTCTATGGCTATCGCTATGGCTACAGCTGCTATGGCTATGGCTACGGGTGCTGTGGCTCTCGCTATGGCTGCTATGGCTGTGGCTATTGCTGATATGGCTATGGCTAAGGCTATGGCTGGTATGGCCATGGACATGGCTGCTATGGCTATTGCTATGGCTGCTATGGCAATGGCTATGGCTACGGCTATAGCTGCTAGGGCCACCATGGCTAAGGCAATGGCTGCTATGGCTATGGCTATGGATATGGCTGCTATGGCTATGGCTATGACTGCTATGGCTATGGCTATGGCTGCTGTGGCTTTGGCTATGGCTACTATGGCTCCTATGGCTATGGCTATGGCTGCTATGGCTATGGCTATGGATATGGCTGCTATGGCTACGGCTATGTCTGGTATGGCCATGGCTATGGCTGCTATGGCTATCGCTATGGCTGCTATGGCTTTGGCTATTGCTGCTACGTCTACCGCGAGGACTGCTATGGCTATGGCTATAGCTATATTGTCTGCTGTGGCTATGGCTATGTCTATAGCTGCTATGGCTGTGGCTATGGCTCGGCTGCTATGGAAACAGCTATGGCGGCTATGGCTAGGGCTATGGCTGCTATTGCTATGACTATGGCTATGGCTGCTGTGGCTGTGGCTATGGCTGATATGGCTATGGCTTGGCTATGGCTGCTATGGCTATGGCTATGGCTGCGGCTGCTATGGCTATGGCTTTTATGGCTATCGCTACGGCTATGACTGCTATGGCTATTGCTATGGCTATGGCTGCTATGGCTATGGCTATGGCTATGGCTGCTATGGCTATGGCACTGGCTGCTATGGCTATGGCTGCTATGGCTACTATGGCTATTGCTATGGCTATGGCTGCTATGGCTATGGTTATGGCTATGGCTGCTATGGCTATGGCTATGCCCTTTATGGCTATGGCTTCTATGGCTATCGCTATGGCTACAGCTGCTATGGCTATGGATACGGCTGCTATGGCTATGCCCTTTATGGCTATGGCTTCTATGGCTATCGCTATGGCTATGACAGCTGTGGCTATGGCTACGGCTGCTGTGGCTCTCGCTATGACTTCTATGGCTATGGCTATGGCTATGGCTGCTATGGCTATGGCTGCTATGCCTATGGCTATGGCTGCGGCTGCTATGGCTATGGCTTTTATGGCTATCGCTACGGCTATGACTGCTATGGCTATTGCTATGGCTATGGCTGCCATGGCTATGGCTATGGCTATGGCTATGGCTATTATGGCTATGGCACTGGCTGCTATGGCTATGGCTGCTATGGCTACTATGGCTATTGCTATGGCTATGGCTGCTATGGCTATGGTTATGGCTATGGCTGCTATGGCTATGGCTATGCCTTTTATGGCTATGGCTTCTATGGCTATCGCTATGGCTACAGCTGCTATGGCTATGGCTACGGGTGCTGTGGCTCTCGCTATGGCTGCTATGGCTGTGGCTATTGCTGATATGGCTATGGCTAAGGCTATGGCTGGTATGGCCATGGACATGGCTGCTATGGCTATTGCTATGGCTGCTATGGCAATGGCTATGGCTACGGCTATAGCTGCTAGGGCCACCATGGCTGAGGCAATGGCTGCTATGGCTATGGCTATGGCTGCGGCTGCAATGGCTATGGCTGCTTTGGCTATGGTTATGGCTGCTATGGCTATGGCTATGGATATGGCTGCTATGGCTATGGCTATGACTGCTATGGCTATGGCTATGGCTGCTGTGGCTTTGGCTATGGCTACTATGGCTCCTATGGCTATGGCTATGGCTGCTATGGCTATGGCTATGGATATGGCTGCTATGGCTACGGCTATGTCTGGTATGGCCATGGCTATGGCTGCTATGGCTATGGCTATGGCTGCTATGGCTTTGGCTATTGCTGCTACGTCTACCGCGAGGACTGCTATGGCTATGGCTATGGCTCTGGCTGCTATGGCTATTGCTATGGCTATGGCTGCTATGGCTGTGTCTACGTCTGCTATGGCTATGGCTATCGCTGCGTCTGCTTTGGCTATGGCTGCTATGGCTATGGCTATAGCCGCCATGACAATGGCTACGCGTGCTATGGCTATGGCCGTGACTGGTTTGGCTATGGCTATAGCTGCTATGGCTATGGCTATGGCTATGGCTGCTATGGCTATGGCTGCTATGGCTATGGCAACGGCTATGGCTGCTATGGCTATGGCTTCAATGGCTATGGCTATGGCTATGGCTGCTATGGCTATGGCTGCTATGGCTACTATGGCTATGGCTATGGATTTGGCTGCTATGGCTATGGCTATGGCTGCTATGGCCATTGCTGCTATGGCTATGGCTGCTATGGCTATGGCTGCTATGGCTATGGCTATGGCTGCTATGGCTATGTATGCTATGGCTATGGCCATGGCTGCTATGGCTATGTCTATGGCTAAGGCTGCTATGGCTTGGCTATGGCTGCTATGGCTATGGCTATAGCTATATTGTCTGCTGTGGCTATGGCTATGTCTATAGCTGCTATGGCTGTGGCTATGGCTCGGCTGCTATGGAAACAGCTATGGCGGCTATGGCTAGGGCTATGGCTGCTATGGCTATGACTATGGCTATGGCTGCTGTGGCTGTGGCTATGGCTGATATGGCTATGGCTTGGCTATGGCTGCTATGGCTATGGCTATGGCTGCGGCTGCTATGGCTATGGCTTTTATGGCTATCGCTACGGCTATGACTGCTATGGCTATTGCTATGGCTATGGCTGCTATGGCTATGGCTATGGCTATGGCTGCTATGGCTATGGCACTGGCTGCTATGGCTATGGCTGCTATGGCTACTATGGCTATTGCTATGGCTATGGCTGCTATGGCTATGGTTATGGCTATGGCTGCTATGGCTATGGCTATGCCCTTTATGGCTATGGCTTCTATGGCTATCGCTATGGCTACAGCTGCTATGGCTATGGATACGGCTGCTATGGCTATGCCCTTCATGGCTATGGCTTCTATGGCTATCGCTATGGCTATGACAGCTGTGGCTATGGCTACGGCTGCTGTGGCTCTCGCTATGGCTTCTATGGCTATGGCTATGGCTATGGCTGCTATGGCTATGGCTGCTATGGCTATGGCTATGGCTGCGGCTGCTATGGCTATGGCTTTTATGGCTATCGCTACGGCTATGACTGCTATGGCTATTGCTATGGCTATGGCTGCCATGGCTATGGCTATGGCTATGGCTATGGCTGCTATGGCTATGGCACTGGCTGCTATGGCTATGGCTGCTATGGCTACTATGGCTATTGCTATGGCTATGGCTGCTATGGCTATGGTTATGGCTATGGCTGCTATGGCTATGGCTATGCCTTTTATGGCTATGGCTTCTATGGCTATCGCTATGGCTACAGCTGCTATGGCTATGGCTACGGGTGCTGTGGCTCTCGCTATGGCTGCTATGGCTGTGGCTGTTGCTGATATGGCTATGGCTAAGGCTATGGCTGGTATGGCCATGGACATGGCTGCTATGGCTATTGCTATGGCTGCTATGGCAATGGCTATGGCTACGGCTATAGCTGCTAGGGCCACCATGGCTGAGGCAATGGCTGCTGTGGCTATGGCTATGGCTGCGGCTGCAATGGCTATGGCTGCTTTGGCTATGGTTATGGCTGCTATGGCTATGGCTATGGATATGGCTGCTATGGCTATGGCTATGACTGCTATGGCTATGGCTATGGCTGCTGTGGCTTTGGCTATGGCTACTATGGCTCCTATGGCTATGGCTATGGCTGCTATGGCTATGGCTATGGATATGGCTGCTATGGCTACGGCTATGTCTGGTATGGCCATGGCTATGGCTGCTATGGCTATGGCTATGGCTGCTATGGCTTTGGCTATTGCTGCTACGTCTACCGCGAGGACTGCTATGGCTATGGCTATGGCTCTGGCTGCTATGGCTATTGCTATGGCTATGGCTGCTATGGCTGTGTCTACGTCTGCTATGGCTATGGCTATCGCTGCGTCTGCTTTGGCTATGGCTGCTATGGCTATGGCTATAGCCGCCATGACAATGGCTACGCGTGCTATGGCTATGGCCGTGACTGGTTTGGCTATGGCTATAGCTGCTATGGCTATGGCTATGGCTATGGCTGCTATGGCTATGGCTGCTATGGCTATGGCAACGGCTATGGCTGCTATGGCTATGGCTTCAATGGCTATGGCTATGGCTATGGCTGCTATGACTATGGCTGCTATGGCTACTATGGCTATGGCTATGGATTTGGCTGCTATGGCTATGGCTATGGCTGCTATGGCCATTGCTGCTATGGCTATGGCTGCTATGGCTATGGCTGATATGGCTATGGCTTGGCTATGGCTGCTATGGCTATGGCTACGGCTGCGGCTGCTATGGCTATGGCTTTTATGGCTATCGCTACGGCTATGACTGCTATGGCTATTGCTATGGCTATGGCTGCTATGGCTATGGCTATGTCTATGGCTGCTATGGCTATGGCACTGGCTGCTATGGCTATGGCTGCTATGGCTACTATGGCTATTGCTATGGCTATGGCTGCTATGGCTATGGTTATGGCTATGGCTGCTATGGCTATGGCTATGCCCTTTATGGCTATGGCTTCTATGGCTATCGCTATGGCTACAGCTGCTATGGCTATGGATACGGCTGCTATGGCTATGCCCTTTATGGCTATGGCTTCTATGGCTATCGCTATGGCTATGACAGCTGTGGCTATGGCTACGGCTGCTGTGGCTCTCGCTATGGCTGCTATGGCTGTGGCTATTGCTGATATGGCTATGGCTAAGGCTATGGCTGGTATGGCCATGGACATGGCTGCTATGGCTATTGCTATGGCTGCTATGGCAAAGGCTATGGCTACGGCTATAGCTGCTAGGGCCACCATGGCTAAGGCAATGGCTGCTATGGCTATGGCTATGGCTGCGCCTGCAATGGCTATGGCTGCTTTGGCTATGGTTATGGCTGCTATGGCTATGGCTATGGATATGGCTGCTATGGCTATGGCTATGACTGCTATGGCTATGGCTATGGCTGCTGTGGCTTTGGCTATGGCTACTATGGCTGCTATGGCTATGGCTATGGCTGCTATGGCTATGGCTATGGATATGGCTGCTATGGCTACGGCTATGTCTGGTATGGCCATGGCTATGGCTGCTATGGCTATGGCTATGGCTGCTATGGCTTTGGCTATGGCTGCTACGTCTACCGCGAGGACTGCTATGGCTATGGCTATGGCTCTGGCTGCTATGGCTATTGCTATGGCTATGGCTGCTATGGCTGTGTCTACGTCTGCTATGGCTATGGCTATCGCTGCGTCTGCTTTGGCTATGGCTGCTATGGCTATGGCTATAGCCGCCATGACAATGGCTACGCGTGCTATGGCTATGGCCGTGACTGGTTTGGCTATGGCTATAGCTGCTATGGCTATGGCTATGGCTATGGCTGCTATGGCTATGGCAATGGCTATGGCTGCTATGGCTATGGCTTCTATGGCTATGGCTATGGCTATGGCTGCTATGGCTACTATGGCTATGGCTATGGATTTCGCTGCTGTGGCTATGGCTATGGCTGCTATGGCCATTGCTGCTATGGCTATGGCTGCTATGGCTATGTCTGCTATGGCTATGGCTATGGCTGCTATGGCTATGTATGCTATGGCTATGGCCATGGCTGCTATGGCTATGTCTATGGCTAAGGCTGCTATGGCTTGGCTATGGCTGCTATGGCTATGGCTATAGCTATATTGTCTGCTGTGGCTATGGCTATGTCTATAGCTGCTATGGCTGTGGCTATGGCTCGGCTGCTATGGAAACAGCTATGGCGGCTATGGCTAGGGCTATGGCTGCTATGGCTATGGCACTGGCTGCTATGGCTATGGCTGCTATGGCTACTATGGCTATTGCTATGGCTATGGCTGCTATGGCTATGGTTATGGCTATGACTGCTATGGCTATGGCTATGGCTGCTATGGCTGTGGGTATGGCTATAGCTGCTGTGGCTATGGCTATGGCTGCTATGGCTATGGTTGCCATGGCTTTGGCTATGGCTTGTATTGGCTATGGCTATGGCTGTGGCTGCTATGGCTGTGGCTATGTCTATGGCTGCAATGGCTATGGCCATGGCTATTGCTGCTATGGCTATGGCTATGATTGCTATGGCTATTGCGTCTATCTGCTATGGCTATGGCTATGGCTATGGCTATGGCTATGGCTATGGCTTCTATGGCCATGTCTATGGCTAAGGCTGCTATGGCTATGGCTATCGCTGCTTTGACTATGGTTATAGCTGCATTGGCTGCTGTGGCTATGGCTATGTCTATGGCTGTTATGGCTGTGGCTATCGCTATGGCTCCTATGGAAATAGCTATGGCGGCTATAGCTATGGCTATGGCTGCTATGGCTATGGCTATGCGTATGGCTGCTGTGGCTATGGCTATGGCTGATATGGCTATGGCTATGGCTATGGCTGCTATGGCTATGGCTGCTATGGCTATGTCTATGGCTTCTATGGCTATGGCTATGGCTATGCGTATGGCTGCTGTGGCTATGGCTATGGCTGATATGGCTATGGCTATGGCTATGGCTGCTATGGCTATGGCTGCTATGGCTATGTCTATGGCTTCTATGGCTATGGCTGCTATGGCTTTGGCTATGCCTATGGCTGCTATGCCTACCGCTACTATCGCTATGGCTTT
This sequence comes from Calliopsis andreniformis, assembly GCF_051401765.1. Taxonomy (NCBI): domain Eukaryota; kingdom Metazoa; phylum Arthropoda; class Insecta; order Hymenoptera; family Andrenidae; genus Calliopsis; species Calliopsis andreniformis. The sequence goes on along the minus strand of NW_027480456.1, from coordinate 3,676,255 downwards.
TATGGCTATCTCTATGGCTATGGCTGCTATGGCAGTGGCTATGGCTATGGCTGCTATGGCTATGGCCATGGCTATGGCTGCTATGTCTATGGCTATGGCTGCTATGGCTATGGCAATGGCTATGGCTGCTATAGCTACGGCTGCTATGGCTATGGCTATGGCTAGCGCAATGGCTACGGCTGCTATGGCTATGGCTTCTATGGCTATGGCTTCTATGGCTAAGGCTATGGCTATGGCTGCTATGGCTATGGCTGCTATGACTATGGCTGCTATGGCTATGGCTGCTATGGCTATGGCTATGGCTACGGCCGCTATGCCTGTCGCTTCTATCGCTATGGCTTTTATGGCTATCGTTGTGGCTACGGCTGCTATGGCAATGGCTATGGCCATGGCTGCTATGGCTATGGCCATGGCTATGGCTGCAATGGCTATGGCTATGGCTGCTCTGGCTATGGCTATGGCTGCTATGGCTATGGCTATGGCTGCTGTGGCTTTGGCTTTTGCTACTATGGCTGTTATTGCTATGGCTATGGCTACTATGGCTATGGATACGGCTGCTCTGGCTATGGCTATGGCTATGTCTGCAATGGCTATGGCTATGGCTGCCATGGCTATGCCTTTTATGGCTATGGCTTCTATGGCTATCGCTATGGCTATGGCTGCTTTGGCTATGGCTTTAGCTGCATTGGCTGCTGTGGCTATGGCTATGTCTATGGCTGCTATGGCTGTGGCTATGGCTATGGCTGCTATGGAAATAGCTATGGCAGCAACGGCTATGGCAATGGCTGCTATGGCTATGGCTATGGCTGATATGGCTATGGCTATGTCTATGGCTGCTATGGCTATGGCAATGGCTACTATGGCTATGGTTATGACTGTTATGGCTATGGCTATGGCTGCTATGGCTGTGGCTCTGGCTATGGCTGCTATGGATATAGCTATAGCAGCTATAGCTATGACTATGCCTGCTATGGATATAGCTATGGCAGGTATGGCTATGGCTATGGCTGATATGGCTATGTCTATGTCTAAGGCTGCTATGGCTTTGGCTATGGCTGATATGTCTATGCCTACGTGTATGGCTGCTATGGCTATGGCAATGGCTACTATGGCCATGGCTATGACTGCTATGGCTATGGCTATGGCTGCTATAGCTATGGCTTCTAGGGCTATGGCTATGGCTGCTATAGCTAAGGCTTCTAGGGCTATGGCTATGGCTGCTATTGCTCTGGCTGCATTGGCTATGGCAATGGCTATGGCTGCTATGGCTATGGCTGCTGTGGCTATGGCTATGGCTGCTATGGCTGTGGTTACGGCTTCTATGGCTATGTCTATGGCTGCTCTGGCTATGGCTATGTCTGCTATGGCTATGGCTATGGCTGCTCTGGCTTTGGCTATGGCTACTATGGCTGTTATTGCTATGGCTATGGCTACTATGGCTATGGCTATCCCTGCTCTGGCTTTGGCTATGGCTACTATGGCTGTTATTGCTATGGCTATGGCTACTATGGCTATGGATACGGCTGCTCTGGCTATGGCTATGGCTATGTCTGCTATGGCTATGGCTATGGCTGCCATGGCTATGCCTTTTGTGGCTATGGCTTCTATGGCTATCGCTATGGCTATGGCTGCTTTGGCTATGGCTTTAGCTGCATTGGCTGCTGTGGCTATGGCTATGTCTATGGCTGCTATGGCTGTGGCTATGGCTATGGCTGCTATGGAAATAGCTATGGCAGCAATGGCTATGGCTATGTCTGCTACGGCTATGGCTATGGCTGCTATGGCCACCATGGCCATGGCAATGGCTGCTATGGCTATGGCTATGGCTGCTATGACTATGGCTACGTCTGTGGCTGCTATGGCTATGGCTGCTATGGCTATGGCTATGGCTATGGCTATGGCTGCTATGGCTGTGGCTATGTCTATGGCTGCTATTGCTATGGCTATGGCTATGGCTGCTGTGTCTGTTGCTATGGCTGATATGGCTATGGCTATGGCTATGGCTGCTATGGCTATGGCTATGGTTACGGCTATGGCTGCTATGGCTATGGCTATGGCTATGGCTGCTATGGCTATGGCTATGGCTGCTATGGCTATGGCTATGGCTGCTATGGCTATGGCTATGGCTATGGCTGCAATGGCTATGGCAATGGCTACTATGGCCATGGCTATGACTGCTATGGCTATGGCTATGGCTGCCATGGCTATGCCTTTTGTGGCTATGGCTTCTATGGCTATCGCTATGGCTATGGCTGCTTTGGCTATGGCTTTAGCTGCATTGGCTGCTGTGGCTATGGCTATGTCTATGGCTGCAATGGCTGCGGCTATCGCTATGGCTGCTATAGAAATAGCTATGATGGCTAAGACTATGGCTATGGCTGCAATGGCTATGGCTATGGGTATGGCTGCTGTGGCTATGGCAATGGCTGATATGGCAATGGCTATGGCTATGGCTGCTATGGCTATGGCTATGGCTTCGGCTATGTCTGCTATGGCTATGGTTATGGCTGCTATGGCTATGGCTATGGGTATGGCTGCTATGGCTATGGCTGCTGTGGCTATGGCTATGGCTGCTATGGCTGTGGTTACGGCTTCTATGGCTATGTCTATGGCTGCTCTGGCTATGGCTATGTCTGCTATGGCTATGGCTATGGCTGCTCTGGCTTTGGCTATGGCTACTATGGCTGTTATTGCTATGGCTATGGCTACTATGGCTATGGCTATCCCTGCTCTGGCTTTGGCTATGGCTACTATGGCTGTTATTGCTATGGCTATGGCTACTATGGCTATGGATACGGCTGCTCTGGCTATGGCTATGGCTATGTCTGCTATGGCTATGGCTATGGCTGCCATGGCTATGCCTTTTGTGGCTATGGCTTCTATGGCTATCGCTATGGCTATGGCTGCTTTGGCTATGGCTTTAGCTGCATTGGCTGCTGTGGCTATGGCTATGTCTATGGCTGCTATGGCTGTGGCTATGGCTATGGCTGCTATGGAAATAGCTATGGCAGCAATGGCTATGGCTATGTCTGCTACGGCTATGGCTATGGCTGCTATGGCCACCATGGCCATGGCAATGGCTGCTATGGCTATGGCTATGGCTGCTATGACTATGGCTACGTCTGTGGCTGCTATGGCTATGGCTGCTATGGCTATGGCTATGGCTATGGCTATGGCTGCTATGGCTGTGGCTATGTCTATGGCTGCTATTGCTATGGCTATGGCTATGGCTGCTGTGGCTGTTGCTATGGCTGATATGGCTATGGCTATGGCTATGGCTGCTATGGCTATGGCTATGGCTACGGCTATGGCTGCTATGGCTATGGCTATGGCTATGGCTGCTATGGCTATGGCTATGGCTGCTATGGCTATGGCTATGGCTGCTATGGCTATGGCTATGGCTATGGCTGCAATGGCTATGGCAATGGCTACTATGGCCATGGCTATGACTGCTATGGCTATGGCTATGGCTGCCATGGCTATGCCTTTTGTGGCTATGGCTTCTATGGCTATCGCTATGGCTATGGCTGCTTTGGCTATGGCTTTAGCTGCATTGGCTGCTGTGGCTATGGCTATGTCTATGGCTGCAATGGCTGCGGCTATCGCTATGGCTGCTATAGAAATAGCTATGATGGCTAAGACTATGGCTATGGCTGCAATGGCTATGGCTATGGGTATGGCTGCTGTGGCTATGGCAATGGCTGATATGGCAATGGCTATGGCTATGGCTGCTATGGCTATGGCTATGGCTTCGGCTATGTCTGCTATGGCTATGGTTATGGCTGCTATGGCTATGGCTATGGGTATGGCTGCTATGGCAATGGCTTTGGCTGCTATGGCTTTGGCTATGGCTGCTATGGCTATGGCAATGGCTACTATGGCCATGGCTATGACTGCTATGGCTATGGCTATGGCTGCTATGGCTGTGGGTATGGCTATAGCTGCTGTGACTATGGCTATGGCTGCTATGGCTATGGCTATGGCTGCTATGGCTATGTATGCTATGGCTATGGCAATGGCTATGGCTGCTATGGTTAAGGCTGCTATGGCTATGGCTATGGCTGCTATGGCTACCGCCATGGCTACAGCTATGGCAGCTATGGCTATGAAAATGGCTATGGGTGCTATAGCTATGGCTATGGCTGCTATGGCTATGGTTATGGCTGATATGGCTATGGCTTGGCTATGGCTGCTATGGCTATGGCTATGGCTGCGGCTGCTATGGCTATGGCTTTTATGGCTATCGCTACGGCTATGACTGCTATGGCTATGGCTATGGCTTCTATGGCTATGTCTATGGCTAAGGCTGCTATGGCTTGGCTATGGCTGCTATGGCTATGGCTATAGCTGCATTGGCTGCTGTGGCTATGGCTATGTCTATAGCTGCTATGGCTGTGGCTATGGCTCGGCTGCTATGGAAATATCTATGGCGGCTACGGCTAGGGCAATGGCTGCTATGGCTATGACCATGGCTATGGCTGCTGTGGCTGTGGCTATGGCTGATATGGCTATGGCTTGGCTATGGCTGCTATGGCTATGGCTATGGCTGCGGCTGCTATGGCTATGGCTTTTATGGCTATCGCTACGGCTATGACTGCTATGGCTATTGCTATGGCTATGGCTGCTATGGCTATGGCTATGGCTATGGCTGCTATGGCTATGGCACTGGCTGCTATGGCTATGGCTGCTATGGCTACTATGGCTATTGCTATGGCTATGGCTGCTATGGCTATGGTTATGGCTATGGCTGCTATGGCTATGGCTATGCCTTTTATGGCTATGGCTTCTACGGCTATCGCTATGGCTACAGCTGCTATGGCTATGGATACGGCTGCTATGGCTATGCCCTTTATGGCTATGGCTTCTATGGCTATCGCTATGGCTATGACAGCTGTGGCTATGGCTACGGGTGCTGTGGCTCTCGCTATGGCTGCTATGGCTGTGGCTATTGCTGATATGGCTATGGCTAAGGCTATGGCTGGTATGGCCATGGACATGGCTGCTTTGGCTATTGCTATGGCTGCTATGGCAATGGCTATGGCTACGGCTATAGCTGCTAGGGCCACCATGGCTAAGGCAATGGCTGCTATGGCTATGGCAATGGCTGCTATGGCTATGGCTATGGCTGCTATGGCTATGGCAATGGCTATGTCTGCTACGGCTATGGCTATGGCTGCTATGGCTATGGTTGTGGTTGCAATGGCTATTGCGTTTATCTGCTATGGCTATGGCTGTGGATATGGCTTCTATGGCTATGTCTATGGCTAAGGCTGCTATGGCTTGGCTGTGGCTGCTATGACTATGGCTATAGCTACATTGGCTGCTGTGGCTATGGCTATGTCTATGGCTGCTATGGCTATGGATACGGCTGCTATGGCTATGGCTATGGCTGCTATGGCTATGGCTGCTATGGCTATGGCTATGGCTGCTTTGGCTATGGCTGTAGCTGCATTGGCTGCTGTGGCTATGGCTATGTATATGGCTGCTATGGCTGTGGCTATCGCTATGTCTGCTACAGAATTAGCAATGGCGGCTAAGGCTACGGCTATGGCTATGGCTATGGCTGCTATGGCTATGGCTTTGGCTATGGCTGCTATGGCTATGCCTATGTCTGCTATGGCTATGGCTATGTCTACTATGGCTGCTATGGCAATGACTATGGCTACTATGGCTCTGGATGCGGCTGCTATGGCTACTATGGCTATGGATACGGCTGCTATGGCTATGTCTATGGCTGCTATGGCTATGGCTGCATTGGCTATGGCTATAGCTGCATTGGCTGCTGTGGCTATGGCTATGTCTATGGCTGCTATGGCTGTGGCTCTGGCTGCTTTGTCTATGGCTATAGCTGCATTGGCTGCTGTGGCTATGTCTATGTCTATGGCTGCTATGGCTGTGGCTACGGCTATGGCTGCTATGGAAGTAGCTATGGCAGCTATGGCTATGGCTATGGCTGCTATGGCTATGGCTATGGCTATGGCTGCTACGGCTATGGCAATGGCTGCTATGGCTATGGCAATGGCTGCTATGGCTATGGCTGCAATGGCTATGGCTATGGCTATGGCTGCTATGGCTATGGCAATGGCTATGTCTGCTATGGCTATGGCTGTGGCTGCTATGGCTATGGTTGTGGTTGCAATGGCTATTGCGTCTATCTGCTATGGCTATGGCTGTGGATATGGCTTCTATGGCTATGTCTATGGCTGAGGCTGCTATGGATTGGCTATGGCTGCTATGGCTTGGCTATGGCTGCTATGGCTATGGCTATAGCTGCATTGGCTGCTGTGGCTATGGCTATGTCTATGGCTGCTATGGCTGTGGTTATGACTATGGCTTCTATGGAAATAACTATGGCGGATATCGCTATGGCTATAGCTGCATTGGCTGCTATGGCTATGGCTATGTCTATGGCTGCTATGGCTGTGGCTATGGCTATGTCTGCTATGGAAATATCTATGGCGGCTATGGCTATGGCTATAGCTGCTATGGCTATGGCTATTGCTATGGCTGCTGTGGCTGTGGCTATTTCTGATATGGCTATGTCTAAGGCTATGGCTGGTATGGCCATGGCCATGGCAGCTGTGGCTATTGCTATGGCTGCTATGGCAATGGCTATGGCTACGGCTATGGCTGCTAGGGCCACCATGGCTAAGGCAATGGCTGCTATGGCTATGGCTATGGCTGCGGCTGCAATGGCTATGGCTGCTTTGGCTATGGTTATGGCTGCTATGGCTATGGCTTTGGATATGGCTGCTATGGCTATGGCTATGACTGCTATGGCTATGGCTATGGCTTCTATGGCTATGTCTATGGCTAAGGCTGCTATGGCTTGGCTATGGCTGCTATGGCTATGGCTATAGCTGCATTGGCTGCTGTGGCTATGGCTATGTCTATAGCTGCTATGGCTGTGGCTATGGCTCGGCTGCTATGGAAATATCTATGGCGGCTACGGCTAGGGCAATGGCTGCTATGGCTATGACCATGGCTATGGCTGCTGTGGCTGTGGCTATGGCTGATATGGCTATGGCTTGGCTATGGCTGCTATGGCTATGGCTATGGCTGCGGCTGCTATGGCTATGGCTTTTATGGCTATCGCTACGGCTATGACTGCTATGGCTATTGCTATGGCTATGGCTGCTATGGCTATGGCTATGGCTATGGCTGCTATGGCTATGGCACTGGCTGCTATGGCTATGGCTGCTATGGCTACTATGGCTATTGCTATGGCTATGGCTGCTATGGCTATGGTTATGGCTATGGCAGCTATGGCTATGGCTATGCCTTTTATGGCTATGGCTTCTACGGCTATCGCTATGGCTACAGCTGCTATGGCTATGGATACGGCTGCTATGGCTATGCCCTTTATGGCTATGGCTTCTATGGCTATCGCTATGGCTATGACAGCTGTGGCTATGGCTACGGGTGCTGTGGCTCTCGCTATGGCTGCTATGGCTGTGGCTATTGCTGATATGGCTATGGCTAAGGCTATGGCTGGTATGGCCATGGACATGGCTGCTATGGCTATTGCTATGGCTGCTATGGCAATGGCTATGGCTACGGCTATAGCTGCTAGGGCCACCATGGCTAAGGCAATGGCTGCTATGGCTATGGCAATGGCTGCTATGGCTATGGCTATGGCTGCTATGGCTATGGCAATGGCTATGTCTGCTACGGCTATGGCTATGGCTGCTATGGCTATGGTTGTGGTTGCAATGGCTATTGCGTCTATCTGCTATGGCTATGGCTGTGGATATGGCTTCTATGGCTATGTCTATGGCTAAGGCTGCTATGGCTTGGCTGTGGCTGCTATGACTATGGCTATAGCTACATTGGCTGCTGTGGCTATGGCTATGTCTATGGCTGCTATGGCTATGGATACGACTGCTATGGCTATGGCTATGGCTGCTATGGCTATGGCTGCTATGGCTATGGCTATGGCTGCTTTGGCTATGGCTGTAGCTGCATTGGCTGCTGTGGCTATGGCTATGTATATGGCTGCTATGGCTGTGGCTATCGCTATGTCTGCTATAGAATTAGCTATGGCGGCTAAGGCTACGGCTATGGCTATGGCTATGGCTGCTATGGCTATGGCTTTGGCTATGGCTGCTATGGCTATGCCTATGTCTGCTATGGCTATGGCTATGTCTACTATGGCTGCTATGGCAATGACTATGGCTACTATGGCTCTGGATGCGGCTGCTATGGCTACTATGGCTATGGATACGGCTGCTATGGCTATGTCTATGGCTGCTATGGCTATGGCTGCATTGGCTATGGCTATAGCTGCATTGGCTGCTGTGGCTATGGCTATGTCTATGGCTGCTATGGCTGTGGCTCTGGCTGCTTTGTCTATGGCTATAGCTGCATTGGCTGCTGTGGCTATGTCTATGTCTATGGCTGCTATGGCTGTGGCTACGGCTATGGCTGCTATGGAAGTAGCTATGGCAGCTATGGCTATGGCTATGGCTGCTATGGCTATGGCTATGGCTATGGCTGCTACGGCTATGGCAATGGCTGCTATGGCTATGGCAATGGCTGCTATGGCTATGGCTGCAATGGCTATGGCTATGGCTATGGCTGCTATGGCTATGGCAATGGCTATGTCTGCTATGGCTATGGCTGTGGCTGCTATGGCTATGGTTGTGGTTGCAATGGCTATTGCGTCTATCTGCTATGGCTATGGCTGTGGATATGGCTTCTATGGCTATGTCTATGGCTGAGGCTGCTATGGATTGGCTATGGCTGCTATGGCTTGGCTATGGCTGCTATGGCTATGGCTATAGCTGCATTGGCTGCTGTGGCTATGGCTATGTCTATGGCTGCTATGGCTGTGGTTATGACTATGGCTTCTATGGAAATAACTATGGCGGATATCGCTATGGCTATAGCTGCATTGGCTGCTATGGCTATGGCTATGTCTATGGCTGCTATGGCTGTGGCTATGGCTATGTCTGCTATGGAAATATCTATGGCGGCTATGGCTATGGCTATAGCTGCTATGGCTATGGCTATTGCTATGGCTGCTGTGGCTGTGGCTATTTCTGATATGGCTATGGCTAAGGCTATGGCTGGTATGGCCATGGCCATGGCTGCTGTGGCTATTGCTATGGCTGCTATGGCAATGGCTATGGCTACGGCTATGGCTGCTAGGGCCACCATGGCTAAGGCAATGGCTGCTATGGCTATGGCTATGGCTGCGGCTGCAATGGCTATGGCTGCTTTGGCTATGGTTATGGCTGCTATGGCTATGGCTTTGGATATGGCTGCTATGGCTATGGCTATGACTGCTATGGCTATGGCTATGGCTAATGTGGCTTTGCCTATGGCTACTATGGCTGCTATGGATATGGCTATGGCTGCTATTGCTATGGCTATGGATATGGCTGCTATGGCTACGGCTATGTCTGGTATGGCCATGGCTATGTCTGCTATGGCTATGGCTATGGCTGCTATGGCTATGGCTATGGCTGCTATGGCTATGGCTATGGATATGGCTGCTATGGCTACGGCTATGTCTGGTATGGCCATGGCTGTGGCTGCTATGGCTATGGCTATGGCTCCTATGGCTTTGGCTATGGCTGCTACGTCTACCGCGAGGACTGCTATGGCTATGGCTATGGCTCTGGCTGCTATGGCTATTGCTATGGCTATGGCTGCTATGGCTGTGTCTACGTCTGCTATGGCTATGGCTATCGCTGCGTCTGCTTTGGCTATGGCTGCTATGGCTATGGGTATAGCCACCATGACAGTGGCTACGCGTGCTATGGCTATGGCCGTGACTGGTTTGGCTATGGCTATAGCTGCTATGGCTATGGCTATGGCTATGGCTGCTATGGCTATGGCAATGGCTATGGCTGCTATGGCTATGGCTTCTATGGCTATGGCTATGGCTATGGCTGCTATGGCTATGGCTGCTATGGCTACTATGGCTATGGCTGCTATGGCTATGTATGCTATGGCTATGGCCATGGCTGCTATGGCTATGTCTATGGCTAAGGCTGCTATGGCTTGGCTATGGCTGCTATGGCTATTGCTATAGCTATATTGTCTGCTGTGGATATGGCTATGTCTATAGCTGCTATGGCTGTGGCTATGGCTCGGCTGCTATGGAAACAGCTATGGCGGCTATGGCTAGGGCTATGGCTGCTATGGCTATGACTATGGCTATGTCTGCTGTGGCTGTGGCTATGGCTGATATGGCTATGGCTTGGCTATGCCTGCTATGGCTATGGCTATGGCTGCGGCTGCTATGGCTATGGCTTTTATGGCTATCGCTACGGCTATGACTGCTATGGCTATTGCTATGGCTATGGCTGCTATGGCTATGGCTATGGCTATGGCTGCTATGGCTCTGGCACTGGCTGCTATGGCTATGGCTGCTATGGCTACTATGGCTATTGCTATGGCTATGGCTGCTATGGCTATGGTTATGGCTATGACTGCTATGGCTATGGCTATGGCTGCTATGGCTGTGGGTATGGCTATAGCTGCTGTGGCTATGGCTATGGCTGCTATGGCTATGGCTGCCATGGCTTTGGCTATGGCTTGTATTGGCTATGGCTATGGCTGTGGCTGCTATGGCTGTGGCTATGTCTATGGCTGCAATGGCTATGGCCATGGCTATTGCTGCTGTGGCTATGGCTATGATTGCTATGGCTATTGAGTCTATCTGCTATGGCTATGTCTATGGCTGCTATGGCTGTGGCTATCGCTATGGCTCCTATGGAAATAGCTATGGCGGCTATAGCTATGGCTATGGCTGCTATGGCTATGGCTATGCGTATGGCTGCTGTGGCTATGGCTATGGCTGATATGGCTATGGCTATGGCTATAGCTGCTATGGCTATGGCTGCTATGGCTATGGCTATGGCTGCTATGGCTATGGCTGCTATGGCTTTGGCTATGCCTATGGCTGCTATGCCTACCGCTACTATCGCTATGGCTTTTATGGCTATCTCTATGGCTATGGCTGCTATGGCAATGGCTATGGCTATGGCTGCTATGGCTATGGCCATGGCTATGGCTGCTATGTCTATGGCTATGGCTGCTATGGCTATGGCAATGGCTATGGCTGCTATAGCTACGGCTGCTATGGCTATGGCTATGGCTGCTATGGCTATGGCTGCTATGGCTATGGCTATGGCTATGACAGCTACGGCTGTGGCTGCTGTGGCTATGGCTATGGCTGTTATGGCTATGACTGCTATGGCTGTGGCTATGGCTATGGCTATGGCTATGACTGCTATGGCTATGTCTGCTATGGCTATGGCTGCTATGGCTATGGCTGCTATGCCTATGGCTATGGCTGCTATGGCTATGGCAATGGCTATGGCTGCTATGGCTATGGCTATGGCTGCTATGGCTATGGCAATGGCTATGGCTGCTATGGATATGACTTCTATGGCTACGTCTATGGCTGCTATGGCTATGGCTGCTATGGCTATGGCTATGGCTATGGCCGCTATGCCTACCGCTTCTATCGCTATGGCTTTTATGGCTATCGCTATGGCTATGGCTGCTATGGCAATGGCTATGGCTATGGCTGCTATGGCTATGGCCATGGCTATGGCTGCTATGGCTATGGCTATGGCTGCTATGGCTATGGCTGCGATGGCTATGGCAATGGCTATGGTTGCTATGGCTATGGCTTCTATGGCTATGGCTTCTATGGCTATCGCTATGGCTATGTCTGCTATGGCTATGGCTATGGCTTCTATGGCTACGGCTATGGCTACGGCTATGGATGCTACGGCTGTGACTATGGCTATGTCTGCTGTGGCTGTGGCTATGGCTGATATGGCTATGGCTTGGCTATGCCTGCTATGGCTATGGCTATGGTTGCGGCTGCTATGGCTATGGCTTTTATGGCTATCGCTACGGCTATGACTGCTATGGCTATTGCTATGGCTATGGCTGCTATGGCTATGGCTATGGCTATGGCTGCTATGGCTCTGGCACTGGCTGCTATGGCTATGGCTGCTATGGCTCTGGCACTGGCTGCTATGGCTATGGCTGCTATGGCTACTATGGCTATTGCTATGGCTATGGCTGCTATGGCTATGGTTATGGCTATGACTGCTATGGCTATGGCTATGGCTGCTATGGCTGTGGGTATGGCTATAGCTGCTGTGGCTATGGCTATGGCTGCTATGGCTATGGCTGCCATGGCTTTGGCTATGGCTTGTATTGGCTATGGCTATGGCTGTGGCTGCTATGGCTGTGGCTATGTCTATGGCTGCAATGGCTATGGCCATGGCTATTGCTGCTGTGGCTATGGCTATGATTGCTATGGCTATTGAGTCTATCTGCTATGGCTATGGCTATGGCTATGGCTATGGCTATGGCTTCTATGGCCATGTCTATGGCTAAGGCTGCTATGGCTATGGCTATCGCTGCTTTGACTATGGTTATAGCTGCATTGGCTGCTGTGGCTATGGCTATGTCTATGGCTGCTATGGCTGTGGCTATCGCTATGGCTCCTATGGAAATAGCTATGGCGGCTATAGCTATGGCTATGGCTGCTATGGCTATGGCTATGCGTATGGCTGCTGTGGCTATGGCTATGGCTGATATGGCTATGGCTATGGCTATAGCTGCTATGGCTATGGCTGCTATGGCTATGGCTATGGCTGCTATGGCTATGGCTGCTATGGCTTTGGCTATGCCTATGGCTGCTATGCCTACCGCTACTATCGCTATGGCTTTTATGGCTATCTCTATGGCTATGGCTGCTATGGCAATGGCTATGGCTATGGCTGCTATGGCTATGGCCATGGCTATGGCTGCTATGTCTATGGCTATGGCTGATATGGCTATGGCAATGGCTATGGCTGCTATAGCTAAGGCTGCTATGGCTATGGCTATGGCTGCTATGGCTATGGCTGCTATGGCTATGGCTATGGCTATGACAGCTACGGCTGTGGCTGCTGTGGCTATGGCTATGGCTGTTATGGCTATGACTGCTATGGCTGTGGCTATGGCTATGGCTATGGCTATGACTGCTATGGCTATGTCTGCTATGGCTATGGCTGCTATGGCTATGGCTGCTATGCCTATGGCTATGGCTGCTATGGCTATGGCAATGGCTATGGCTGCTATGGCTATGGCTATGGCTGCTATGGCTATGGCAATGGCTATGGCTGCTGTGGATATGGCTTCTATGGCTATGTCTATGGCTGCTATGGCTATGGCTGCTATGGCTATGGCTATGGCTATGGCCGCTATGCCTACCGCTTCTATCGCTATGGCTTTTATGGCTATCGCTATGGCTATGGCTGCTATGGCAATGGCTATGGCTATGGCTGCTATGGCTATGGCCATGGCTATGGCTGCTATGGCTATGGCTATGGCTGCTATGGCTATGGCTGCGATGGCTATGGCAATGGCTATGGTTGCTATGGCTATGGCTTCTATGGCTATGGCTTCTATGGCTATCGCTATGGCTATGACTGCTATGGCTATGGCTATGGCTTTTATGGCTATGGCTATGACTGCAATGGCTATGGCTATGGCTGCTATGGCTATGGCTATGGCTATGGCTATGGCTGCTATGGCTATGTTTATGTCTATGTCTGCTATGGCTATGGCTATGGCTTCTATGGCTACGGCTATGGCTACGGCTATGGATGCTATGGCTATGGTTATGGCTATGTCTGCTATGGCTATGTCTATGGCTGCTATGGCAATGGCTATGGCTACGGCTATGACCGCTATGGCCACCATGGCTATGGCAATGGCTGCTATCGCTATGGCTATGGCTGCGGCTGCTATGGCTATGGCTTTTATGGCTATCGCTATGGCTATGACTGCTATGGCTATGGCTATGGCTATGTCTGCTATGGCTATGGCTGCTATGGCTATGGCTGCTATGCCTATGGCTATGGCTGCTATGGCTATGGCTATTGCTGCTATGGCTATGGCTATGGCTGCTATGGCTATGGCTATGGCTACGGCTATGGCTGCTATGGCTATGGCTATGGCTATGGCTGCTATGGCTATGGCTATTGCTGCTATGGCTATGGCTATGGCTACGGCCATGACTGCTATCGCCACCGTGGCTATGGCAATGCCTGCTATGGCTATGGCTGGGGCTGCTATGGTTATGGCTTTTATGGCTATCGCTATGGGTATGACTGCTATGGCTATGGCTATGGCTGCTATTGCTATGTATGCTATGGCTATGGCAATGGCTATGGCTGCTATGATTATGGCAGCTATGGCTATGGCCATGGCTGCTATGGCTATGGCTATGGCTGCTATGGCTATGGTTATGGCTATAGCTGCTATGGCTATGGCTATGGCTTCTATGGCTACGTCTATGGCTAAGGCTGCTATGGCTATTGCTATGGCTGCTTTGGATATGGCTATAGCTGCATTGGCTGCTGTGGCTATGGCTATGGCTGCATTGGCTATGGCTATAGCTGCATTCGCTGCTGTGGCTATGGCTATGTCTATGGCTGCTATGGCTGTGGCTCTGGCTGCTTTGTCTATGGCTATAGCTGCATTGTCTGCTGTGGCTATGTCAATGTCTATGGCTGCTATGGCTGTGGCTATGGCTATGGCTGCTATGGAAGTAGCTATGGCAGCTATGGCTATGGCTATGGCTGCTATGGAAGTAGCTATGGCAGCTATGGCTATGGCTATGGCTGCTATGGCTATGGCTATGGCTATGGCTGCTACGGCTATGGCAATGGCTGCTATGGCTATGGCAATGGCTGCTATGGCTATGGCTGCTATGGCTATGGCTATGGCTATGGCTGCTATGGCTATGGCAATGGCTATGTCTGCTATGGCTATGGCTGTGGCTGCTATGGCTATGGTTGTGGTTGCAATGGCTATTGCGTCTATCTGCTATGGCTATGGCTGTGGATATGGCTTCTATGGCTATGTCTATGGCTAAGGCTGCTATGGATTGGCTATGGCTGCTATGGCTTGGCTATGGCTGCTATGGCTATGGCTATAGCTGCATTGGCTGCTGTGGCTATGGCTATGTCTATGGCTGCTATGGCTGTGGTTATGACTATGGCTTCTATGGAAATAACTATGGCGGATATCGCTATGGCTATAGCAGCATTGGCTGCTATGGCTATGGCTATGTCTATGGCTGCTATGGCTGTGGCTATGGCTATGTCTGCTATGGAAATATCTATGGCGGCTATGGCTATGGCTATAGCTGCTATGGCTATGGCTATTGCTATGGCTGCTGTGGCTGTGGCTATTTCTGATATGGCTATGTCTAAGGCTATGGCTGGTATGGCCATGGCCATGGCTGCTGTGGCTATTGCTATGGCTGCTATGGCAATGGCTATGGCTACGGCTATGGCTGCTAGGGCCACCATGGCTAAGGCAATGGCTGCTATGGCTATGGCTATGGCTGCGGCTGCAATGGCTATGGCTGCTTTGGCTATGGTTATGGCTGCTATGGCTATGGCTTTGGATATGGCTGCTATGGCTATGGCTATGACTGCTATGGCTATGGCTATGGCTGCTGTGGTTTTGCCTATGGCGACTATGGCTGCTATGGCTATGGCTATGGCTGCTATTGCTATGGCTATGGATATGGCTGCTATGGCTGCGGCTATGTCTGGTATGGCCATGGCTATGTCTGCTATGGCTATGGCTATGGCTGCTATGGCTATGGCTATGGCTGCTATGGCTTTGGCTATGGCTGCTCCTGCTACCGCGAGGACTGTTATGGCTATGGCTATGGCTCTGGCTGCTATGGCTATTGCTATGGCTATGGCTGCTATGGCTATGTCTACGTCTGCTATGGCTATGGCAATCGCTGCGTCTGCTATGGCTATGGCTGCTATGGCTATGGCTATAGCCGCCATGACAATGGCTACGCGTGCTATGGCTATGGCCGTGACTGGTTTGGCTATGGCTGTAGCTGCTATGGCTATGGCTATGGCTATGGCTGCTATGGCTATGGCAATGGCCATGGCTGCTATGGCTATGGCTTCTATGGCTATGGCTATGGCTATGGCTGCTATGGCTATGGCTGCTATGGCTACTATGGCTATGGCTATGGCTTTGGCTGCCATGGCTATGGCTATGGCTGCTATGGCCATTGCTGTTATGGCTATGGCTGCTATGGCTATGGCTGCTCTGGCTATGGCTATGTCTGCTATGGCTATGGCTATGGCTGCTCTGGCTTTGGCTATGGCTACTATGGCTGTTATTGCTATGGCTATGGCTACTATGGCTATGGCTATCCCTGCTCTGGCTTTGGCTATGGCTACTATGGCTGTTATTGCTATGGCTATGGCTACTATGGCTATGGATACGGCTGCTCTGGCTATGGCTATGGCTATGTCTGCTATGGCTATGGCTATGGCTGCCATGGCTATGCCTTTTGTGGCTATGGCTTCTATGGCTATCGCTATGGCTATGGCTGCTTTGGCTATGGCTTTAGCTGCATTGGCTGCTGTGGCTATGGCTATGTCTATGGCTGCTATGGCTGTGGCTATGGCTATGGCTGCTATGGAAATAGCTATGGCAGCAATGGCTATGGCTAGGTCTGCTATGGCTATGGCTATGGCTGCTATGGCCACCATGGCCATGGCATTGGCTGCTATGGCTATGGCTATGGCTGCTATGACTATGGCTACGTCTGTGGCTGCTATGGCTATGGCTGCTATGGCTATGGCTATGGCTATGGCCATGGCTGCTATGGATGTGGCTATGTCTATGGCTGCTATTGCTATGGCTATGGCTATGGCTGCTGTGGCTGTTGCTATGGCTGCTATGGCTATGGCTATGGCTATGGCTGCTATGGCTATGGCTATGGCAGCTATGGCTATGGCCATGGCTGCTATGGCTATGGCTATGGCTGCTATGGCTATGGTTATGGCTATAGCTGCTATGGCTATGGCTATGGCTTCTATGGCTACGTCTATGGCTAAGGCTGCTATGGCTATTGCTATGGCTGCTTTGGATATGGCTATAGCTGCATTGGCTGCTGTGGCTATGGCTATGGCTGCATTGGCTATGGCTATAGCTGCATTCGCTGCTGTGGCTATGGCTATGTCTATGGCTGCTATGGCTGTGGCTCTGGCTGCTTTGTCTATGGCTATAGCTGCATTGTCTGCTGTGGCTATGTCAATGTCTATGGCTGCTATGGCTGTGGCTATGGCTATGGCTGCTATGGAAGTAGCTATGGCAGCTATGGCTATGGCTATGGCTGCTATGGCTATGGCTATGGCTATGGCTGCTACGGCTATGGCAATGGCTGCTATGGCTATGGCAATGGCTGCTATGGCTATGGCTGCTATGGCTATGGCTATGGCTATGGCTGCTATGGCTATGGCAATGGCTATGTCTGCTATGGCTATGGCTGTGGCTGCTATGGCTATGGTTGTGGTTGCAATGGCTATTGCGTCTATCTGCTATGGCTATGGCTGTGGATATGGCTTCTATGGCTATGTCTATGGCTAAGGCTGCTATGGATTGGCTATGGCTGCTATGGCTTGGCTATGGCTGCTATGGCTATGGCTATAGCTGCATTGGCTGCTGTGGCTATGGCTATGTCTATGGCTGCTATGGCTGTGGTTATGACTATGGCTTCTATGGAAATAACTATGGCGGATATCGCTATGGCTATAGCTGCATTGGCTGCTATGGCTATGGCTATGTCTATGGCTGCTATGGCTGTGGCTATGGCTATGTCTGCTATGGAAATATCTATGGCGGCTACGGCTATGGCTATAGCTGCTATGGCTATGGCTATTGCTATGGCTGCTGTGGCTGTGGCTATTTCTGATATGGCTATGTCTAAGGCTATGGCTGGTATGGCCATGGCCATGGCTGCTGTGGCTATTGCTATGGCTGCTATGGCAATGGCTATGGCTACGGCTATGGCTGCTAGGGCCACCATGGCTAAGGCAATGGCTGCTATGGCTATGGCTATGGCTGCGGCTGCAATGGCTATGGCTGCTTTGGCTATGGTTATGGCTGCTATGGCTATGGCTTTGGATATGGCTGCTATGGCTATGGCTATGACTGCTATGGCTATGGCTATGGCTGCTGTGGCTTTGCCTATGGCGACTATGGCTGCTATGGCTATGGCTATGGCTGCTATTGCTATGGCTATGGATATGGCTGCTATGGCTGCGGCTATGTCTGGTATGGCCATGGCTATGTCTGCTATGGCTATGGCTATGGCTGCTATGGCTATGGCTATGGCTGCTATGGCTTTGGCTATGGCTGCTCCTGCTACCGCGAGGACTGTTGTGGCTATGGCTATGGCTCTGGCTGCTATGGCTATTGCTATGGCTATGGCTGCTATGGCTATGTCTACGTCTGCTATGGCTATGGCAATCGCTGCGTCTGCTATGGCTATGGCTGCTATGGCTATGGCTATAGCCGCCATGACAATGGCTACGCGTGCTATGGCTATGGCCGTGACTGGTTTGGCTATGGCTGTAGCTGCTATGGCTATGGCTATGGCTATGGCTGCTATGGCTATGGCAATGGCCATGGCTGCTATGGCTATGGCTTCAATGGCTATGGCTATGGCTATGGCTGCTATGGCTATGGCTGCTATGGCTACTATGGCTATGGCTATGGCTTTGGCTGCCATGGCTATGGCTATGGCTGCTATGGCCATTGCTGCTATGGCTATGGCTGCTATGGCTATGGCTGCTCTGGCTATGGCTATGTCTGCTATGGCTATGGCTATGGCTGCTCTGGCTTTGGCTATGGCTACTATGGCTGTTATTGCTATGGCTATGGCTACTATGGCTATGGCTATCCCTGCTCTGGCTTTGGCTATGGCTACTATGGCTGTTATTGCTATGGCTATGGCTACTATGGCTATGGATACGGCTGCTCTGGCTATGGCTATGGCTATGTCTGCTATGGCTATGGCTATGGCTGCCATGGCTATGCCTTTTGTGGCTATGGCTTCTATGGCTATCGCTATGGCTATGGCTGCTTTGGCTATGGCTTTAGCTGCATTGGCTGCTGTGGCTATGGCTATGTCTATGGCTGCTATGGCTGTGGCTATGGCTATGGCTGCTATGGAAATAGCTATGGCAGCAATGGCTATGGCTAGGTCTGCTATGGCTATGGCTATGGCTGCTATGGCCACCATGGCCATGGCATTGGCTGCTATGGCTATGGCTATGGCTGCTATGACTATGGCTACGTCTGTGGCTGCTATGGCTATGGCTGCTATGGCTATGGCTATGGCTATGGCCATGGCTGCTATGGATGTGGCTATGTCTATGGCTGCTATTGCTATGGCTATGGCTATGGCTGCTGTGGCTGTTGCTATGGCTGCTATGGCTATGGCTATGGCTATGGCTGCTATGGCTATGGCTATGGCAGCTATGGCTATGGCCATGGCTGCTATGGCTATGGCTATGGCTGCTATGGCTATGGTTATGGCTATAGCTGCTATGGCTATGGCTATGGCTTCTATGGCTACGTCTATGGCTAAGGCTGCTATGGCTATTGCTATGGCTGCTTTGGATATGGCTATAGCTGCATTGGCTGCTGTGGCTATGGCTATGGCTGCATTGGCTATGGCTATAGCTGCATTCGCTGCTGTGGCTATGGCTATGTCTATGGCTGCTATGGCTGTGGCTCTGGCTGCTTTGTCTATGGCTATAGCTGCATTGTCTGCTGTGGCTATGTCACTGTCTATGGCTGCTATGGCTGTGGCTATGGCTATGGCTATGGCTATGGCTTCTATGGCCATGTCTATGGCTAAGGCTGCTATGGCTATGGCTATCGCTGCTTTGACTATGGTTATAGCTGCATTGGCTGCTGTGGCTATGGCTATGTCTATGGCTGCTATGGCTGTGGCTATCGCTATGGCTCCTATGGAAATAGCTATGGCGGCTATAGCTATGGCTATGGCTGCTATGGCTATGGCTATGCGTATGGCTCCTGTGGCTATGGCTATGGCTGATATGGCTATGGCTATGGCTATAGCTGCTATGGCTATGGCTGCTATGGCTATGGCTATGGCTGCTATGGCTATGGCTGCTATGGCTTTGGCTATGCCTATGGCTGCTATGCCTACCGCTACTATCGCTATGGCTTTTATGGCTATCTCTATGGCTATGGCTGCTATGGCAATGGCTATGGCTATGGCTGCTATGGCTATGGCCATGGCTATGGCTGCTATGTCTATGGCTATGGCTGCTATGGCTATGGCAATGGCTATGGCTGCTATAGCTACGGCTGCTATGGCTATGGCTATGGCTGCTATGGCTATGGCTGCTATGGCTATGGCTATGGCTATGACAGCTACGGCTGTGGCTGCTGTGGCTATGGCTATGGCTGTTATGGCCATGACTGCTATGGCTGTGGCTATGGCTATGGCTATGGCTATGACTGCTATAGCTATGTCTGCTATGGCTATGGCTGCTATGGCTATGGCTGCTATGCCTATGGCTATGGCTGCTATGGCTATGGCAATGGCTATGGCTGCTATGGCTATGGCTATGGCTGCTATGGCTATGGCAATGGCTATGACTGCTATGGATATGGCTTCTATGGCTATGTCTATGGCTGCAATGGCTATGGCTGCTATGGCTATGGCTATGGCTATGGCCGCTATGCCTACCGCTTCTATCGCTATGGCTTTTATGGCTATCGCTATGGCTATGGCTGCTATGGCAATGGCTATGGCTATGGCTGCTATGGCTATGGCCATGGCTATGGCTGCTATGGCTATGGCTATGGCTGCTATGGCTATGGCTGCGATGGCTATGGCAATGGCTATGGTTGCTATGGCTATGGCTTCTATGGCTATGGCTTCTATGGCTATCGCTATGGCTATGACTGCTATGGCTATGGCTATGGCTTTTATGGCTATGGCTATGACTGCAATGGCTATGGCTATGGCTGCTATGGCTATGGCTATGGCTATGGCTATGGCTGCTATGACTATGTTTATGTCTATGTCTGCTATGGCTATGGCTATGGCTTCTATGGCTACGGCTATGGCTACGGCTATGGATGCTATGGCTATGGCTATGGCTATGTCTGCTATGGCTATGTCTATGGCTGCTATGGCAATGGCTATGGCTACGGCTATGACCGCTATGGCCACCATGGCTATGGCAATGGCTGCTATCGCTATGGCTATGGCTGCGGCTGCTATGGCTATGGCTTTTATGGCTATCGCTATGGCTATGACTGCTGTGGCTATGGCTATGGCTATGTCTGCTATGGCTATGGCTGCTATGGCTATGGCTGCTATGCCTATGGCTATGGCTGCTATGGCTATGGCTATTGCTGCTATGGCTATGGCTATGGCTGCTATGGCTATGGCTATGGCTACGGCTATTCCTGCTATGGCTATGGCTATGGCTATGGCTGCTATGGCTATGGCTATTGCTGCTATGGCTATGGCTATGGCTACGGCCATGACTGCTATCGCCACCGTGGCTATGGCAATGCCTGCTATGGCTATGGCTGGGGCTGCTATGGTTATGGCTTTTATGGCTATCGCTATGGGTATGACTGCTATGGCTATGGCTATGGCTGCTATTGCTATGTATGCTATGGCTATGGCAATGGCTATGGCTGCTATGATTATGGCAGCTATGGCTATGGCCATGGCTGCTATGGCTATGGCTATGGCTGCTATGGCTATGGTTATGGCTATAGCTGCTATGGCTATGGCTAT
Source organism: Calliopsis andreniformis (assembly GCF_051401765.1). Lineage (NCBI taxonomy): Eukaryota > Metazoa > Arthropoda > Insecta > Hymenoptera > Andrenidae > Calliopsis > Calliopsis andreniformis. Next base: position 3,654,612 of record NW_027480456.1, on the reverse strand, counting down.
GGCTTCTATGGCTACGTCTATGGCTAAGGCTGCTATGGCTATTGCTATGGCTGCTTTGGATATGGCTATAGCTGCATTGGCTGCTGTGGCTATGGCTATGGCTGCATTGGCTATGGCTATAGCTGCATTCGCTGCTGTGGCTATGGCTATGTCTATGGCTGCTATGGCTGTGGCTCTGGCTGCTTTGTCTATGGCTATAGCTGCATTGTCTGCTGTGGCTATGTCAATGTCTATGGCTGCTATGGCTGTGGCTATGGCTATGGCTGCTATGGAAGTAGCTATGGCAGCTATGGCTATGGCTATGGCTGCTATGGCTATGGCTATGGCTATGGCTGCTACGGCTATGGCAATGGCTGCTATGGCTATGGCAATGGCTGCTATGGCTATGGCTGCTATGGCTATGGCTATGGCTATGGCTATGGCTGCTATGGCTATGGCAATGGCTATGTCTGCTATGGCTATGGCTGTGGCTGCTATGGCTATGGTTGTGGTTGCAATGGCTATTGCGTCTATCTGCTATGGCTATGGCTGTGGATATGGCGTCTATGGCTATGTCTATGGCTAAGGCTGCTATGGATTGGCTATGGCTGCTATGGCTTGGCTATGGCTGCTATGGCTATGGCTATAGCTGCATTGGCTGCTGTGGCTATGGCTATGTCTATGGCTGCTATGGCTGTGGTTATGACTATGGCTTCTATGGAAATAACTATGGCGGATGTCGCTATGGCTATAGCTGCATTGGCTGCTATGGCTATGGATATGTCTATGGCTGCTATGGCTGTGGCTATGGCTATGTCTGCTATGGAAATATCTATGGCGGCTATGGCTATGGCTATAGCTGCTAGGGCCACCATGGCTAAGGCAATGGCTGCTATGGCTATGGCTATGGCTATGGCTGCTCTGGCTGTGGCTATGGCTGCTATGGCTATGGCTATGGCTGCCGTGGCTTTGGCTATTGCTACTATGGCTGTTATTGCTATGGCTATGGCTACTATGGCTATGGATACGGCTGCTCTGGCTATGGCTATGGCTATGTCTGCAATGGCTATGGCTATGGCTGCCATGGCTATGCCTTTTATGGCTATGGCTTCTATGGCTATCGCTATGGCTATGGCTGCTTTGGCTATGGCTTTAGCTGCATTGGCTGCTGTGGCTATGGCTATGTCTATGGCTGCTATGGCTGTGGCTATGGCTATGGCTGCTATGGAAATAGCTATGGCAGCAACGGCTATGGCAATGGCTGCTAAGGCTATGGCTATGGCTGATATGGCTATGGCTATGTCTATGGCTGCTATGGCTATGGCAATGGCTACTATGGCTATGGTTATGACTGTTATGGCTATGGCTATGGCTGCTATGGCTGTGGCTCTGGCTATGGCTGCTATGGATATAGCTATAGCAGCTATAGCTACGACTATGCCTGCTATGGATATAGCTATGGCAGGTATGGCTATGGCTATGGCTGATATGGTTATGTCTATGTCTATGGCTGCTATGGCTTTGGCTATGGCTGATATGTCTATTCCTACGTGTATGGCTGCTATGGCTATGGCAATGGCTACTATGGCCATGGCTATGACTGCTATGGCTATGGCTATGGCTGCTATAGCTATGGCTTCTAGGGCTATGGCTATGGCTGCTATAGCTATGGCTTCTAGGGCTATGACTATGGCTGCTATTGCTCTGGCTGCAATGGCTATGGCAATGGCTATGGCTGCTATTGCTCTGGCTGCAATGGCTATGGCTATGGCTATGTCTGCTACGGCTATGGCTATGGCTGCTCTGGCTTTGGCTATGGCTACTATGGCTGTTATTGCTATGGCTATGGCTACTATGGCTATGGCTATCCCTGCTCTGGCTTTGGCTATGGCTACTATGGCTGTTATTGCTATGGCTATGGCTACTATGGCTATGGATACGGCTGCTCTGGCTATTTCTATGGCTATGTCTGCTATGGCTATGGCTATGGCTGCCATGGCTATGCCTTTTGTGGCTATGGCTTCTATGGCTATCGCTATGGCTATGGCTGCTTTGGCTATGGCTTTAGCTGCATTGGCTGCTGTGGCTATGGCTATGTCTATGGCTGCTATGGCTGTGGCTATGGCTATGGCTGCTATGGAAATAGCTATGGCAGCAATGGCTATGGCTCTGTCTGCTACGGCTATGGCTATGGCTGCTATGGCCACCATGGCCATGGCAATGGCTGCTATGGCTATGGCTATGGCTGCTATGACTATGGCTACGTCTGTGGCTGCTATGGCTATGGCTGTAGCTGCTATGGCTATGGCTATGGCTATGGCTGCTATGGCTATGGCAATGGCCATGGCTGCTATGGCTATGGCTTCTATGGCTATGGCTATGGCTATGGCTGCTATGGCTATGGCTGCTATGGCTACTATTTCTATGGCTATGGCTTTGGCTGCCATGGCTATGGCTATGGCTGCTATGGCCATTGCTGCTATGGCTATGGCTGCTATGGCTATGGCTGCTATGGCTATGGCTATGACTGCTATGGCTATGTATGCTATGACTATGGCCATGGCTGCTATGGCTATGCCTATGGCTGCTATGGCTATCGCTATGGCTACTGCTATGGCTGCTATGGGTATGAAAATGTCTATGGCTGCAATGGCTATGGCTATGGCTGCTATGGCTATGGTTATGGCTATGGCTGCAATGGCTATGGCAATGGCTACTATGGCCATGGCTATGACTGCTATGGCTATGGCTATGGCTGCCATGGCTTTGCCTTTTGTGGCTATGGCTTCTATGGCTATCGCTATGGCTATGACTGCTGTGGCTATGGCTACGGCTGCTGTGGCTCTCGCTATGGCTGCTATGGCTATGGCTATGGCTAAGGCTGCTGTGGCTATGTCTATGTCTATGGCTGCTATGGCTGTGGCTATCGCTATGGCTGCTATAGAAATAGCTATGATGGCTAAGACTATGGCTATGGCTGCAATGGCTATGGCTATGGGTATGGCTGCTATGGCAATGGCTTTGGCTGCTATGGCTATGGCTATGGCTGCTATGGCTATGGCAATGGCTACTATGGCCATGGCTATGACTGCTATGGCTACAGCTATGGCTGCTATGGCTATGAAAATGGCTATGGCTGCTATGGCTATGGCTATGGCTGCTATGGCTATGGTTATGGCTGATATGGCTATGGCTTGGCTATGGCTGCTATGGCTATGGCTATGGCTGCGGCTGCTATGGCTATGGCTTTTATGGCTATCGCTACGGCTATGACCGCTATGGCTATGGCTATGGCTTCTATGGCTATGTCTATGGCTAAGGCTGCTATGGCTTGGCTATGGCTGCTATGGCTATGGCTATAGCTGCATTGGCTGCTGTGGGTATGGCTATGTCTATAGCTGCTATGGCTGTGGCTATGGCTCGGCTGCTATGGAAATATCTATGGAGGCTATGGCTAGGGCTATGGCTGCTATGGCTATGACTATGGCTATGGCTGCTGTGGCTGTGGCTATGGCTGATATGGCTATGGCTTGGCTATGGCTGCTATGGCTATGGCTATGGCTGCGGCTGCTATGGCTATGGCTTTTATGGCTATCGCTACGGCTATGACTGCTATGGCTATTGCTATGGCTATGGCTGCTATGGCTATGGCTATGGCTATGGCTATGGCTGCTATGGCTATGGCACTGGCTGCTATGGCTATGGCTGCTATGGCTACTATGGCTATTGCTATGGCTATGGCTGCTATGGCTATGGTTATGGCTATGGCTGCTATGGCTATGGCTATGCCTCTTATGGCTATGGCTTCTATGGCTATCGCTATGGCTACAGCTGCTATGGCTATGGCTACGGGTGCTGTGGCTCTCGCTATGGCTGCTATGGCTGTGGCTATTGCTGATATGGCTATGGCTAAGGCTATGGCTGGTATGGCCATGGACATGGCTGCTATGGCTATTGCTATGGCTGCTATGGCAATGGCTATGGCTACGGCTATAGCTGCTAGGGCCACCATGGCTAAGGCAATGGCTGCTATGGCTATGGCTATGGATATGGCTGCTATGGCTATGGCTATGACTGCTATGGCTATGGCTATGGCTGCTGTGGCTTTGGCTATGGCTACTATGGCTCCTATGGCTATGGCTATGGCTGCTATGGCTATGGCTATGGATATGGCTGCAATGGCTACGGCTATGTCTGGTATGGCCATGGCTATGGCTGCTATGGCTATGGCTATGGCTGCTATGGCTTTGGCTATTGCTGCTACGTCTACCGCGAGGACTGCTATGGCTATGGCTATGGCTCTGGCTGCTATGGCTATTGCTATGGCTATGGCTGCTATGGCTGTGTCTACGTCTGCTATGGCTATGGCTATCGCTGCGTCTGCTTTGGCTATGGCTGCTATGGCTATGGCTATAGCCGCCATGACAATGGCTACGCGTGCTATGGCTATGGCCGTGACTGGTTTGGCTATGGCTATAGCTGCTATGGCTATGGCTATGGCTGCTATGGCTATGGCTGCTATGGCTATGGCAACGGCTATGGCTGCTATGGCTATGGCTTCAATGGCTATGGCTATGGCTATGGCTGCTATGGCTATGGCTGCTATGGCTACTATGGCTATGGCTATGGATTTGGCTGCTATGGCTATGGCTATGGCTGCTATGGCCATTGCTGCTATGGCTATGGCTGCTATGGCTATGGCTGCTATGGCTATGGCTATGGCTGCTATGGCTATGTATGCTATGGCTATGGCCATGGCTGCTATGGCTATGTCTATGGCTAAGGCTGCTATGGCTTGGCTATGGCTGCTATGGCTATGGCTATAGCTATATTGTCTGCTGTGGCTATGGCTATGTCTATAGCTGCTATGGCTGTGGCTATGGCTCGGCTGCTATGGAAACAGCTACGGCGGCTATGGCTAGGGCTATGGCTGCTATGGCTATGACTATGGCTATGGCTGCTGTGGCTGTGGCTATGGCTGATATGGCTATGGCTTGGCTATGGCTGCTATGGCTATGGCTATGGCTGCGGCTGCTATGGCTATGGCTTTTATGGCTATCGCTACGGCTATGACTGCTATGGCTATTGCTATGGCTATGGCTGCTATGGCTATGGCTATGGCTATGGCTGCTATGGCTATGGCACTGGCTGCTATGGCTATGGCTGCTATGGCTACTATGGCTATTGCTATGGCTATGGCTGCTATGGCTATGGTTATGGCTATGGCTGCTATGGCTATGGCTATGCCCTTTATGGCTATGGCTTCTATGGCTATCGCTATGGCTACAGCTGCTATGGCTATGGATACGGCTGCTATGGCTATGCCCTTTATGGCTATGGCTTCTATGGCTATCGCTATGGCTATGACAGCTGTGGCTATGGCTACGGCTGCTGTGGCTCTCGCTATGGCTTCTATGGCTATGGCTATGGCTATGACTGCTATGGCTATGGCTGCTATGGCTATGGCTATGGCTGCGGCTGCTATGGCTATGGCTTTTATGGCTATCGCTACGGCTATGACTGCTATGGCTATTGCTATGGCTATGGCTGCCATGGCTATGGCTATGGCTATGGCTATGGCTGCTATGGCTATGGCACTGGCTGCTATGGCTATGGCTGCTATGGCTACTATGGCTATTGCTATGGCTATGGCTGCTATGGCTATGGTTATGGCTATGGCTGCTATGGCTATGGCTATGCCTTTTATGGCTATGGCTTCTATGGCTATCGCTATGGCTACAGCTGCTATGGCTATGGCTACGGGTGCTGTGGCTCTCGCTATGGCTGCTATGGCTGTGGCTATTGCTGATATGGCTATGGCTAAGGCTATGGCTGGTATGGCCATGGACATGGCTGCTATGGCTATTGCTATGGCTGCTATGGCAATGGCTATGGCTACGGCTATAGCTGCTAGGGCCACCATGGCTGAGGCAATGGCTGCTATGGCTATGGCTATGGCTGCGGCTGCAATGGCTATGGCTGCTTTGGCTATGGTTATGGCTGCTATGGCTATGGCTATGGATATGGCTGCTATGGCTATGGCTATGACTGCTATGGCTATGGCTATGGCTGCTGTGGCTTTGGCTATGGCTACTATGGCTCCTATGGCTATGGCTACGGCTGCTATGGCTATGGCTATGGATATGGCTGCTATGGCTACGGCTATGTCTGGTATGGCCATGGCTATGGCTGCTATGGCTATGGCTATGGCTGCTATGGCTTTGGCTATTGCTGCTACGTCTACCGCGAGGACTGCTATGGCTATGGCTATGGCTCTGGCTGCTATGGCTATTGCTATGGCTATGGCTGCTATGGCTGTGTCTACGTCTGCTATGGCTATGGCTATCGCTGCGTCTGCTTTGGCTATGGCTGCTATGGCTATGGCTATAGCCGCCATGACAATGGCTACGCGTGCTATGGCTATGGCCGTGACTGGTTTGGCTATGGCTATAGCTGCTATGGCTATGGCTATGGCTATGGCTGCTATGGCTATGGCTGCTATGGCTATGGCAACGGCTATGGCTGCTATGGCTATGGCTTCAATGGCTATGGCTATGGCTATGGCTGCTATGGCTATGGCTGCTATGGCTACTATGGCTATGGCTATGGATTTGGCTGCTATGGCTATGGCTATGGCTGCTATGGCCATTGCTGCTATGGCTATGGCTGCTATGGCTATGGCTGATATGGCTATGGCTTGGCTATGGCTGCTATGGCTATGGCTACGGCTGCGGCTGCTATGGCTATGGCTTTTATGGCTATCGCTACGGCTATGACTGCTATGGCTATTGCTATGGCTATGGCTGCTATGGCTATGGCTATGTCTATGGCTGCTATGGCTATGGCACTGGCTGCTATGGCTATGGCTGCTATGGCTACTATGGCTATTGCTATGGCTATGGCTGCTATGGCTATGGTTATGGCTATGGCTGCTATGGCTATGGCTATGCCCTTTATGGCTATGGCTTCTATGGCTATCGCTATGGCTACAGCTGCTATGGCTATGGATACGGCTGCTATGGCTATGCCCTTTATGGCTATGGCTTCTATGGCTATCGCTATGGCTATGACAGCTGTGGCTATGGCTACGGCTGCTGTGGCTCTCGCTATGGCTGCTATGGCTGTGGCTATTGCTGATATGGCTATGGCTAAGGCTATGGCTGGTATGGCCATGGACATGGCTGCTATGGCTATTGCTATGGCTGCTATGGCAAAGGCTATGGCTACGGCTATAGCTGCTAGGGCCACCATGGCTAAGGCAATGGCTGCTATGGCTATGGCTATGGCTGCGCCTGCAATGGCTATGGCTGCTTTGGCTATGGTTATGGCTGCTATGGCTATGGCTATGGATATGGCTGCTATGGCTATGGCTATGACTGCTATGGCTATGGCTATGGCTGCTGTGGCTTTGGCTATGGCTACTATGGCTGCTATGGCTATGGCTATGGCTGCTATGGCTATGGCTATGGATATGGCTGCTATGGCTACGGCTATGTCTGGTATGGCCATGGCTATGGCTGCTATGGCTATGGCTATGGCTGCTATGGCTTTGGCTATGGCTGCTACGTATACCGCGAGGACTGCTATGGCTATGGCTATGGCTCTGGCTGCTATGGCTATTGCTATGGCTATGGCTGCTATGGCTGTGTCTACGTCTGCTATGGCTATGGCTATCGCTGCGTCTGCTTTGGCTATGGCTGCTATGGCTATGGCTATAGCCGCCATGACAATGGCTACGCGTGCTATGGCTATGGCCGTGACTGGTTTGGCTATGGCCATAGCTGCTATGGCTATGGCTATGGCTATGGCTGCTATGGCTATGGCAATGGCTATGGCTGCTATGGCTATGGCTTCTATGGCTATGGCTATGGCTATGGCTGCTATGGCTATGGCTGCTATGGCTACTATGGCTATGGCTATGGATTTGGCTGCTGTGGCTATGGCTATGGCTGCTATGGCCATTGCTGCTATGGCTATGGCTGCTATGGCTATGGCTGCTATGGCTATGGCTATGGCTGCTATGGCTATGTATGCTATGGCTATGGCCATGGCTGCTATGGCTATGTCTATGGCTAAGGCTGCTATGGCTTGGCTATGGCTGCTATGGCTATGGCTATAGCTATATTGTCTGCTGTGGCTATGGCTATGTCTATAGCTGCTATGGCTGTGGCTATGGCTCGGCTGCTATGGAAACAGCTATGGCGGCTATGGCTAGGGCTATGGCTGCTATGGCTATGGCACTGGCTGCTATGGCTATGGCTGCTATGGCTACTATGGCTATTGCTATGGCTATGGCTGCTATGGCTATGGTTATGGCTATGACTGCTATGGCTATGGCTATGGCTGCTATGGCTGTGGGTATGGCTATAGCTGCTGTGGCTATGGCTATGGCTGCTATGGCTATGGTTGCCATGGCTTTGGCTATGGCTTGTATTGGCTATGGCTATGGCTGTGGCTGCTATGGCTGTGGCTATGTCTATGGCTGCAATGGCTATGGCCATGGCTATTGCTGCTATGGCTATGGCTATGATTGCTATGGCTATTGCGTCTATCTGCTATGGCTATGGCTATGGCTATGGCTATGGCTATGGCTATGGCTTCTATGGCCATGTCTATGGCTAAGGCTGCTATGGCTATGGCTATCGCTGCTTTGACTATGGTTATAGCTGCATTGGCTGCTGTGGCTATGGCTATGTCTATGGCTGCTATGGCTGTGGCTATCGCTATGGCTCCTATGGAAATAGCTATGGCGGCTATAGCTATGGATATGGCTGCTATGGCTATGGCTATGCGTATGGCTGCTGTGGCTATGGCTATGGCTGATATGGCTATGGCTATGGCTATGGCTGCTATGGCTATGGCTGCTATGGCTACTATGGCTATTGCTATGGCTATGGCTGCTATGGCTATGGTTATGGCTATGGCTGCTATGGCTATGGCTATGCCTCTTATGGCTATGGCTTCTATGGCTATCGCTATGGCTACAGCTGCTATGGCTATGGCTACGGGTGCTGTGGCTCTCGCTATGGCTGCTATGGCTGTGGCTATTGCTGATATGGCTATGGCTAAGGCTATGGCTGGTATGGCCATGGACATGGCTGCTATGGCTATTGCTATGGCTGCTATGGCAATGGCTATGGCTACGGCTATAGCTGCTAGGGCCACCATGGCTAAGGCAATGGCTGCTATGGCTATGGCTATGGATATGGCTGCTATGGCTATGGCTATGACTGCTATGGCTATGGCTATGGCTGCTGTGGCTTTGGCTATGGCTACTATGGCTCCTATGGCTATGGCTATGGCTGCTATGGCTATGGCTATGGATATGGCTGCAATGGCTACGGCTATGTCTGGTATGGCCATGGCTATGGCTGCTATGGCTATGGCTATGGCTGCTATGGCTTTGGCTATTGCTGCTACGTCTACCGCGAGGACTGCTATGGCTATGGCTATGGCTCTGGCTGCTATGGCTATTGCTATGGCTATGGCTGCTATGGCTGTGTCTACGTCTGCTATGGCTATGGCTATCGCTGCGTCTGCTTTGGCTATGGCTGCTATGGCTATGGCTATAGCCGCCATGACAATGGCTACGCGTGCTATGGCTATGGCCGTGACTGGTTTGGCTATGGCTATAGCTGCTATGGCTATGGCTATGGCTGCTATGGCTATGGCTGCTATGGCTATGGCAACGGCTATGGCTGCTATGGCTATGGCTTCAATGGCTATGGCTATGGCTATGGCTGCTATGGCTATGGCTGCTATGGCTACTATGGCTATGGCTATGGATTTGGCTGCTATGGCTATGGCTATGGCTGCTATGGCCATTGCTGCTATGGCTATGGCTGCTATGGCTATGGCTGCTATGGCTATGGCTATGGCTGCTATGGCTATGTATGCTATGGCTATGGCCATGGCTGCTATGGCTATGTCTATGGCTAAGGCTGCTATGGCTTGGCTATGGCTGCTATGGCTATGGCTATAGCTATATTGTCTGCTGTGGCTATGGCTATGTCTATAGCTGCTATGGCTGTGGCTATGGCTCGGCTGCTATGGAAACAGCTACGGCGGCTATGGCTAGGGCTATGGCTGCTATGGCTATGACTATGGCTATGGCTGCTGTGGCTGTGGCTATGGCTGATATGGCTATGGCTTGGCTATGGCTGCTATGGCTATGGCTATGGCTGCGGCTGCTATGGCTATGGCTTTTATGGCTATCGCTACGGCTATGACTGCTATGGCTATTGCTATGGCTATGGCTGCTATGGCTATGGCTATGGCTATGGCTGCTATGGCTATGGCACTGGCTGCTATGGCTATGGCTGCTATGGCTACTATGGCTATTGCTATGGCTATGGCTGCTATGGCTATGGTTATGGCTATGGCTGCTATGGCTATGGCTATGCCCTTTATGGCTATGGCTTCTATGGCTATCGCTATGGCTACAGCTGCTATGGCTATGGATACGGCTGCTATGGCTATGCCCTTTATGGCTATGGCTTCTATGGCTATCGCTATGGCTATGACAGCTGTGGCTATGGCTACGGCTGCTGTGGCTCTCGCTATGGCTTCTATGGCTATGGCTATGGCTATGACTGCTATGGCTATGGCTGCTATGGCTATGGCTATGGCTGCGGCTGCTATGGCTATGGCTTTTATGGCTATCGCTACGGCTATGACTGCTATGGCTATTGCTATGGCTATGGCTGCCATGGCTATGGCTATGGCTATGGCTATGGCTGCTATGGCTATGGCACTGGCTGCTATGGCTATGGCTGCTATGGCTACTATGGCTATTGCTATGGCTATGGCTGCTATGGCTATGGTTATGGCTATGGCTGCTATGGCTATGGCTATGCCTTTTATGGCTATGGCTTCTATGGCTATCGCTATGGCTACAGCTGCTATGGCTATGGCTACGGGTGCTGTGGCTCTCGCTATGGCTGCTATGGCTGTGGCTATTGCTGATATGGCTATGGCTAAGGCTATGGCTGGTATGGCCATGGACATGGCTGCTATGGCTATTGCTATGGCTGCTATGGCAATGGCTATGGCTACGGCTATAGCTGCTAGGGCCACCATGGCTGAGGCAATGGCTGCTATGGCTATGGCTATGGCTGCGGCTGCAATGGCTATGGCTGCTTTGGCTATGGTTATGGCTGCTATGGCTATGGCTATGGATATGGCTGCTATGGCTATGGCTATGACTGCTATGGCTATGGCTATGGCTGCTGTGGCTTTGGCTATGGCTACTATGGCTCCTATGGCTATGGCTACGGCTGCTATGGCTATGGCTATGGATATGGCTGCTATGGCTACGGCTATGTCTGGTATGGCCATGGCTATGGCTGCTATGGCTATGGCTATGGCTGCTATGGCTTTGGCTATTGCTGCTACGTCTACCGCGAGGACTGCTATGGCTATGGCTATGGCTCTGGCTGCTATGGCTATTGCTATGGCTATGGCTGCTATGGCTGTGTCTACGTCTGCTATGGCTATGGCTATCGCTGCGTCTGCTTTGGCTATGGCTGCTATGGCTATGGCTATAGCCGCCATGACAATGGCTACGCGTGCTATGGCTATGGCCGTGACTGGTTTGGCTATGGCTATAGCTGCTATGGCTATGGCTATGGCTATGGCTGCTATGGCTATGGCTGCTATGGCTATGGCAACGGCTATGGCTGCTATGGCTATGGCTTCAATGGCTATGGCTATGGCTATGGCTGCTATGGCTATGGCTGCTATGGCTACTATGGCTATGGCTATGGATTTGGCTGCTATGGCTATGGCTATGGCTGCTATGGCCATTGCTGCTATGGCTATGGCTGCTATGGCTATGGCTGATATGGCTATGGCTTGGCTATGGCTGCTATGGCTATGGCTACGGCTGCGGCTGCTATGGCTATGGCTTTTATGGCTATCGCTACGGCTATGACTGCTATGGCTATTGCTATGGCTATGGCTGCTATGGCTATGGCTATGTCTATGGCTGCTATGGCTATGGCACTGGCTGCTATGGCTATGGCTGCTATGGCTACTATGGCTATTGCTATGGCTATGGCTGCTATGGCTATGGTTATGGCTATGGCTGCTATGGCTATGGCTATGCCCTTTATGGCTATGGCTTCTATGGCTATCGCTATGGCTACAGCTGCTATGGCTATGGATACGGCTGCTATGGCTATGCCCTTTATGGCTATGGCTTCTATGGCTATCGCTATGGCTATGACAGCTGTGGCTATGGCTACGGCTGCTGTGGCTCTCGCTATGGCTGCTATGGCTGTGGCTATTGCTGATATGGCTATGGCTAAGGCTATGGCTGGTATGGCCATGGACATGGCTGCTATGGCTATTGCTATGGCTGCTATGGCAAAGGCTATGGCTACGGCTATAGCTGCTAGGGCCACCATGGCTAAGGCAATGGCTGCTATGGCTATGGCTATGGCTGCGCCTGCAATGGCTATGGCTGCTTTGGCTATGGTTATGGCTGCTATGGCTATGGCTATGGATATGGCTGCTATGGCTATGGCTATGACTGCTATGGCTATGGCTATGGCTGCTGTGGCTTTGGCTATGGCTACTATGGCTGCTATGGCTATGGCTATGGCTGCTATGGCTATGGCTATGGATATGGCTGCTATGGCTACGGCTATGTCTGGTATGGCCATGGCTATGGCTGCTATGGCTATGGCTATGGCTGCTATGGCTTTGGCTATGGCTGCTACGTATACCGCGAGGACTGCTATGGCTATGGCTATGGCTCTGGCTGCTATGGCTATTGCTATGGCTATGGCTGCTATGGCTGTGTCTACGTCTGCTATGGCTATGGCTATCGCTGCGTCTGCTTTGGCTATGGCTGCTATGGCTATGGCTATAGCCGCCATGACAATGGCTACGCGTGCTATGGCTATGGCCGTGACTGGTTTGGCTATGGCCATAGCTGCTATGGCTATGGCTATGGCTATGGCTGCTATGGCTATGGCAATGGCTATGGCTGCTATGGCTATGGCTTCTATGGCTATGGCTATGGCTATGGCTGCTATGGCTATGGCTGCTATGGCTACTATGGCTATGGCTATGGATTTGGCTGCTGTGGCTATGGCTATGGCTGCTATGGCCATTGCTGCTATGGCTATGGCTGCTATGGCTATGGCTGCTATGGCTATGGCTATGGCTGCTATGGCTATGTATGCTATGGCTATGGCCATGGCTGCTATGGCTATGTCTATGGCTAAGGCTGCTATGGCTTGGCTATGGCTGCTATGGCTATGGCTATAGCTATATTGTCTGCTGTGGCTATGGCTATGTCTATAGCTGCTATGGCTGTGGCTATGGCTCGGCTGCTATGGAAACAGCTATGGCGGCTATGGCTAGGGCTATGGCTGCTATGGCTATGGCACTGGCTGCTATGGCTATGGCTGCTATGGCTACTATGGCTATTGCTATGGCTATGGCTGCTATGGCTATGGTTATGGCTATGACTGCTATGGCTATGGCTATGGCTGCTATGGCTGTGGGTATGGCTATAGCTGCTGTGGCTATGGCTATGGCTGCTATGGCTATGGTTGCCATGGCTTTGGCTATGGCTTGTATTGGCTATGGCTATGGCTGTGGCTGCTATGGCTGTGGCTATGTCTATGGCTGCAATGGCTATGGCCATGGCTATTGCTGCTATGGCTATGGCTATGATTGCTATGGCTATTGCGTCTATCTGCTATGGCTATGGCTATGGCTATGGCTATGGCTATGGCTATGGCTTCTATGGCCATGTCTATGGCTAAGGCTGCTATGGCTATGGCTATCGCTGCTTTGACTATGGTTATAGCTGCATTGGCTGCTGTGGCTATGGCTATGTCTATGGCTGCTATGGCTGTGGCTATCGCTATGGCTCCTATGGAAATAGCTATGGCGGCTATAGCTATGGATATGGCTGCTATGGCTATGGCTATGCGTATGGCTGCTGTGGCTATGGCTATGGCTGATATGGCTATGGCTATGGCTATGGCTGCTATGGCTATGGCTGCTATGGCTATGTCTATGGCTTCTATGGCTATGGCTATGGCTATGCGTATGGCTGCTGTGGCTATGGCTATGGCTGATATGGCTATGGCTATGGCTATGGCTGCTATGGCTATGGCTGCTATGGCTATGTCTATGGCTTCTATGGCTATGGCTGCTATGGCTTTGGCTATGCCTATGGCTGCTATGCCTACCGCTACTATCGCTATGGCTTTTATGGCTATCTCTATGGCTATGGCTGCTATGGCAGTGGCTATGGCTATGGCTGCTATGGCTATGGCCATGGCTATGGCTGCTATGTCTATGGCTATGGCTGCTATGGCTATGGCAATGGCTATGGCTGCTATAGCTACGGCTGCTATGGCTATGGCTATGGCTAGCGCAATGGCTACGGCTGCTATGGCTATGGCTTCTATGGCTATGGCTTCTATGGCTAAGGCTATGGCTATGGCTGCTATGGCTATGGCTGCTATGACTATGGCTGCTATGGCTATGGCTGCTATAGCTATGGCTATGGCTACGGCCGCTATGCCTATCGCTTCTATCGCTATGGCTTTTATGGCTATCGTTGTGGCTACGGCTGCTATGGCAATGGCTATGGCCATGGCTGCTATGGCTATGGCCATGGCTATGGCTGCAATGGCTATGGCTATGGCTGCTCTGGCTATGGCTATGGCTGCTATGGCTATGGCTATGGCTGCTGTGGCTTTGGATATTGCTACTATGGCTGTTATTGCTATGGCTATGGCTACTATGGCTATGGATACGGCTGCTCTGGCTATGGCTATGGCTATGTCTGCAATGGCTATGGCTATGTCTGCCATGGCTATGCCTTTTATGGCTATGGCTTCTATGGCTATCGCTATGGCTATGGCTGCTTTGGCTATGGCTTTAGCTGCATTGGCTGCTGTGGCTATGGCTATGTCTATGGCTGCTATGGCTGTGGCTATGGCTATGGCTGCTATGGAAATAGCTATGGCAGCAACGGCTATGGCAATGGCTGCTATGGCTATGGCTATGGCTGATATGGCTATGGCTATGTCTATGGCTGCTATGGCTATGGCAATGGCTACTATGGCTATGGTTATGACTGTTATGGCTATGGCTATGGCTGGTATGGCTGTGGCTCTGGCTATGGCTGCTATGGATATAGCTATAGCAGCTATAGCTATGACTATGCCTGCTATGGATATAGCTATGGCAGGTATGGCTATGGCTATGGCTGATATGGCTATGTCTATGTCTATGGCTGCTATGGCTTTGGCTATGGCTGATATGTCTATGCCTACGTGTATGGCTGCTATGGCTATGGCAATGGCTACTATGGCCATGGCTATGACTGCTATGGCTATGGCTATGGCTGCTATAGCTATGGCTTCTAGGGCTATGGCTATGGCTGCTATAGCTAAGGCTTCTAGGGCTATGGCTATGGCTGCTATTGCTCTGGCTGCATTGGCTATGGCAATGGCTATGGCTGCTATGGCTATGGCTGCTGTGGCTATGGCTATGGCTGCTATGGCTGTGGTTACGGCTTCTATGGCTATGTCTATGGCTGCTCTGGCTATGGCTATGTCTGCTATGGCTATGGCTATGGCTGCTCTGGCTTCGGCTATGGCTACTATGGCTGTTATTGCTATGGCTATGGCTACTATGGCTATGGCTATCCCTGCTCTGGCTTTGGCTATGGCTACTATGGCTGTTATTGCTATGGCTATGGCTACTATGGCTATGGATACGGCTGCTCTGGCTATGGCTATGGCTATGTCTGCTATGGCTATGGCTATGGCTGCCATGGCTATGCCTTTTGTGGCTATGGCTTCTATGGCTATCGCTATGGCTATGGCTGCTTTGGCTATGGCTTTAGCTGCATTGGCTGCTGTGGCTATGGCTATGTCTATGGCTGCTATGGCTGTGGCTATGGCTATGGCTGCTATGGAAATAGCTATGGCAGCAATGGCTATGGCTATGTCTGCTACGGCTATGGCTATGGCTGCTATGGCCACCATGGCCATGGCAATGGCTGCTATGGCTATGGCTATGGCTGCTATGACTATGGCTACGTCTGTGGCTGCTATGGCTATGGCTGCTATGGCTATGGCTATGGCTATGGCTATGGCTGCTATGGCTGTGGCTATGTCTATGGCTGCTATTGCTATGGCTATGGCTATGGCTGCTGTGGCTGTTGCTATGGCTGATATGGCTATGGCTATGGCTATGGCTGCTATGGCTATGGCTATGGCTACGGCTATGGCTGCTATGGCTATGGCTATGGCTATGGCTGCTATGGCTATGGCTATTGCTGCTATGGCTATGGCTATGGCTGCTGTGGCTATGGCTATGGCTACGGCTATGGCTGCTATGGCTATGGCTATGGCTATGGCTGCTATGTCTATGGCTATTGCTGCTATGGCTATGGCTATGGCTACGGCCATGACTGCTATCGCCACCGTGGCTATGGCAATGCCTGCTATGGCTATGGCTATGGCTGGGGCTGCTATGGTTATGGCTTTTATGGCTATCGCTATGGGTATGACTGCTATGGCTATGGCTATGGCTGCTATTGCTATGTATGCTATGGCTATGGCAATGGCTATGGCTGCTATGGCTATGGCAGCTATGGCTATGGCAGCTATGGCTATGGCCATGGCTGCTATGGCTATGGCTATGGCTGCTATGGCTATGGTTATGGCTATAGCTGCTATGGCTATGGCTATGGCTTCTATGGCTATGTCTATGGCTAAGGCTGCTATGGCTATTGCTATGGCTGCTTTGGATATGGCTATAGCTGCATTGGATGCTGTGGCTATGGCTATGGCTGCATTGGCTATGGCTATAGCTGCATTCGCTGCTGTGGCTATGGCTATGTCTATGGCTGCTATGGCTGTGGCTCTGACTGCTTTGTCTATGGCTATAGCTGCATTGTCTGCTGTGGCTATGTCAATGTCTATGGCTGCTATGGCTGTGGCTATGGCTATGGCTGCTATGGAAGTAGCTATGGCAGCTATGGCTATGGCTATGGCTGCTATGGCTATGGCTATGGCTATGGCTGCTACGGCTATGGCAATGGCTGCTATGGCTATGGCAATGGCTGCTATGGCTATGGCTATGGCTGCTATGGCTATGGCAATGGCTATGTCTGCTACGGCTATGGCTATGGCTGCTATGGCTATGGTTGTGGTTGCAATGGCTATTGCGTCTATCTGCTATGGCTATGGCTGTGGATATGGCTTCTATGGCTATGTCTATGGCTAAGGCTGCTATGGCTTGGCTATGGCTGCTATGACTATGGCTATAGCTACATTGGCTGCTGTGGCTATGGCTATGTCTATGGCTGCTATGGCTATGGATACGGCTGCTATGGCTATGGCTATGGCTGCTATGGCTATGGCTGCTATGGCTATGGCTATGGCTGCTTTGGCTATGGCTGTAGCTGCATTGGCTGCTGTGGCTATGGCTATGTATATCGCTGCTATGGCTATGGCTATGTCTACTATGGCTGCTATGGCAATGACTATGGCTACTATGGCTCTGGATGCGGCTGCTATGGCTACTATGGCTATGGATACGGCTGCTATGGCTATGTCTATGGCTGCTATGGCTATGGCTGCATTGGCTATGGCTATAGCTGCATTGGCTGCTGTGGCTATGGCTATGTCTATGGCTGCTATGGTTGTGGCTCTGGCTGCTTTGTCTATGGCTATAGCTGCATTGGCTGCTGTGGCTATGTCTATGTCTATGGCTGCTATGGCTGTGGCTACGGCTATGGCTGCAATGGAAGTAGCTATGGCAGCTATGGCTATGGCTATGGCTGCTATGGCTATGGCTATGGCTATGGCTGCTATGGCTATGGCAATGGCTGCTATGGCTATGGCTTCTATGGCTATGGCTTTTATGGCTTTCGCTATGGCTATGACTGCTATGGCTATTGCTATGGCTATGGCTGCTATGGCTATGGCAATGGCTATGTCTGCTATGGCTATGGCTGTGGCTGCTATGGCTATGGTTGTGGTTGCAATGGCTATTGCGTCTATCTGCTATGGCTATGGCTGTGGATATGGCTTCTATGACTATGTCTATGGCTAAGGCTGCTATGGATTGGCTATGGCTGCTATGGCTTGGCTATGGCTGCTATGGCTATGGCTATAGCTGCATTGGCTGCTGTGGCTATGGCTATGTCTATGGCTGCTATGGCTGTGGTTATGACTATGGCTTCTATGGAAATAACTATGGCGGATATCGCTATGGCTATAGCTGCATTGGCTGCTATGGCTATGGCTATGTCTATGGCTGCTATGGCTGTGGCTATGGCTATGTCTGCTATGGAAATATCTATGGCGTCTATGGCTATGGCTATAGCTGCTATGGCTATGGCTATTGCTATGGCTGCTGTGGCTGAGGCTATTTCTGATATGGCTATGCCTAAGGCTATGGCTGGTATGGCCATGGCCATGGCTGCTGTGGCTATTGCTATGGCTGCTATGGCAATGGCTATGGCTACGGCTATGGCTGCTAGGGCCACCATGGCTAAGGCAATGGCTGCTATGGCTACGGCTATGGCTGCGGCTGCAATGGCTATGGCTGCTTTGGCTATGGTTATGGCTGCTATGGCTATGCCTTTGGATATGGCTGCTATGGCTATGGCTATGACTGCTATGGCTATGGCTATGGCTGCTGTGGCTTTGGCTAGGGCTACTATGGCTGCTATGGCTATGGCTATGGCTGCTATTGCTATGGCTATGGATATGGCTGCTATGGCTACGGCTATGTCTGGTATGGCCATGGCTATGTCTGCTATGGCTATGGCTATGGCTGCTATGGCTATGGCTATGGCTGCTATGGCTATGTCTACGTCTGCTATGGCTATGGCAATCGCTGCGTCTGCTATGGCTATGGCTGCTATGGCTATGGCTATAGCCGCCATGACAATGGCTACGCGTGCTATGGCTATGGTTGTGGTTGCAATGGCTATTGCGTCTATCTGCTATGGCTATGGCTGTGGATATGGCTTCTATGGCTATGTCTATGGCTAAGGCTGCTATGCCTTGGCTATGGCTGCTATGACTATGGCTATAGCTACATTGGCTGCTGTGGCTATGGCTATGTCTATGGCTGCTATGGCTATGGATACGGCTGCTATGGCTATGGCTATGGCTGCTATGGCTATGGCTGCTATGGCTATGGCTATGGCTGCTTTGGCTATGGCTGTAGCTGCATTGGCTGCTGTGGCTATGGCTATGTCTATGGCTGCTATGGCTGTGGCTACGGCTATGGCTGCAATGGAAGTAGCTATGGCAGCTATGGCTATGGCTATGGCTGCTATGGCTATGGCTATGGCTATGGCTGCTATGGCTATGGCAATGGCTGCTATGGCTATGGCTTCTATGGCTATGGCTTTTATGGCTTTCGCTATGGCTATGACTGCTATGGCTATTGCTATGGCTATGGCTGCTATGGCTATGGCAATGGCTATGTCTGCTATGGCTATGGCTGTGGCTGCTATGGCTATGGTTGTGGTTGCAATGGCTATTGCGTCTATCTGCTATGGCTATGGCTGTGGATATGGCTTCTATGACTATGTTCATGGCTAAGGCTGCTATGGATTGGCTATGGCTGCTATGGCTTGGCTATGGCTGCTATGGCTATGGCTATAGCTGCATTGGCTGCTGTGGCTATGGCTATGTCTATGGCTGCTATGGCTGTGGTTATGACTATGGCTTCTATGGAAATAACTATGGCGGATATCGCTATGGCTATAGCTGCATTGGCTGCTATGGCTATGGCTATGTCTATGGCTGCTATGGCTGTGGCTATGGCTATGTCTGCTATGGAAATATCTATGGCGTCTATGGCTATGGCTATAGCTGCTATGGCTATGGCTATTGCTATGGCTGCTGTGGCTGAGGCTATTTCTGATATGGCTATGCCTAAGGCTATGGCTGGTATGGCCATGGCCATGGCTGCTGTGGCTATTGCTATGGCTGCTATGGCAATGGCTATGGCTACGGCTATGGCTGCTAGGGCCACCATGGCTAAGGCAATGGCTGCTATGGCTACGGCTATGGCTGCGGCTGCAATGGCTATGGCTGCTTTGGCTATGGTTATGGCTGCTATGGCTATGGCTTTGGATATGGCTGCTATGGCTATGGCTATGACTGCTATGGCTATGGCTATGGCTGCTGTGGCTTTGGCTAGGGCTACTATGGCTGCTATGGCTATGGCTATGGCTGCTATTGCTATGGCTATGGATATGGCTGCTATGGCTACGGCTATGTCTGGTATGGCCATGGCTATGTCTGCTATGGCTATGGCTATGGCTGCTATGGCTATGGCTATGGCTGCTATGGCTATGTCTACGTCTGCTATGGCTATGGCAATCGCTGCGTCTGCTATGGCTATGGCTGCTATGGCTATGGCTATAGCCGCCATGACAATGGCTACGCGTGCTATGGCTATGGCCGTGACTGGTTTGGCTATGGCTGTAGCTGCTATGGCTATGGCTATGGCTATGGCTGCTATGGCTATGGCAATGGCCATGTCTGCTATGGCTATGGCTTCTATGGCTATGGCTATGGCTATGGCTGCTATGGCTATGGCTGCTATGGCTACTATGGCTATGGCTATGGCTTTGGCTGCCATGGCTATGGCTATGGCTGCTGTGGCCATTGCTGCTATGGCTATGGCTGCTATGGCTATGGCTGCTATGGCTATGGCTATGACTGCTATGGCTATGTATGCTATGACTATGGCCATGGCTGCTATGGCTATGCCTATGGCTGCTATGGCTATCGCTATGGCTACTGCTATGGCTGCTATGGGTATGAAAATGTCTATGGCTGCAATGGCTATGGCTATGGCTGCTATGGCTATGGTTATGGCTATGGCTGCTATGGCCATGCCTATGGCTGCTATGGATATCGCTATGGCTATGGCTATGGCTGCTATGGCCATGGCTATGGCTGCTATGGCTATGGCTATGGCTATGGCTGCAATGGCTATGGCTATGGCTATGGCTGCTATGGCTATGGCAATGGCTGCTATGGCTATGGCTTCTATGGCTATGGCTTTTATGGCTTTCGCTATGGCTATGACTGCTATGGCTATTGCTATGGCTATGGCTGCTATGGCTATGGCAATGGCTATGTCTGCTATGGCTATGGCTGTGGCTGCTATGGCTATGGTTGTGGTTGCAATGGCTATTGCGTCTATCTGCTATGGCTATGGCTGTGGATATGGCTTCTATGACTATGTCTATGGCTAAGGCTGCTATGGATTGGCTATGGCTGCTATGGCTTGGCTATGGCTGCTATGGCTATGGCTATAGCTGCATTGGCTGCTGTGGCTATGGCTATGTCTATGGCTGCTATGGCTGTGGTTATGACTATGGCTTCTATGGAAATAACTATGGCGGATATCGCTATGGCTATAGCTGCATTGGCTGCTATGGCTATGGCTATGTCTATGGCTGCTATGGCTGTGGCTATGGCTATGTCTGCTATGGAAATATCTATGGCGTCTATGGCTATGGCTATAGCTGCTATGGCTATGGCTATTGCTATGGCTGCTGTGGCTGAGGCTATTTCTGATATGGCTATGCCTAAGGCTATGGCTGGTATGGCCATGGCCATGGCTGCTGTGGCTATTGCTATGGCTGCTATGGCAATGGCTATGGCTACGGCTATGGCTGCTAGGGCCACCATGGCTAAGGCAATGGCTGCTATGGCTACGGCTATGGCTGCGGCTGCAATGGCTATGGCTGCTTTGGCTATGGTTATGGCTGCTATGGCTATGGCTTTGGATATGGCTGCTATGGCTATGGCTATGACGGCTATGGCTATGGCTATGGCTGCTGTGGCTTTGGCTAGGGCTACTATGGCTGCTATGGCTATGGCTATGGCTGCTATTGCTATGGCTATGGATATGGCTGCTATGGCTACGGCTATGTCTGGTATGGCCATGGCTATGTCTGCTATGGCTATGGCTATGGCTGCTATGGCTATGGCTATGGCTGCTATGGCTATGTCTACGTCTGCTATGGCTATGGCAATCGCTGCGTCTGCTATGGCTATGGCTGCTATGGCTATGGCTATAGCCGCCATGACAATGGCTACGCGTGCTATGGCTATGGCCGTGACTGGTTTGGCTATGGCTGTAGCTGCTATGGCTATGGCTATGGCTATGGCTGCTATGGCTATGGCAATGGCCATGTCTGCTATGGCTATGGCTTCTATGGCTATGGCTATGGCTATGGCTGCTATGGCTATGGCTGCTATGGCTACTATGGCTATGGCTATGGCTTTGGCTGCCATGGCTATGGCTATGGCTGCTGTGGCCATTGCTGCTATGGCTATGGCTGCTATGGCTATGGCTGCTATGGCTATGGCTATGACTGCTATGGCTATGTATGCTATGACTATGGCCATGGCTGCTATGGCTATGCCTATGGCTGCTATGGCTATCGCTATGGCTACTGCTATGGCTGCTATGGGTATGAAAATGTCTATGGCTGCAATGGCTATGGCTATGGCTGCTATGGCTATGGTTATGGCTATGGCTGCTATGGCCATGCCTATGGCTGCTATGGATATCGCTATGGCTATGGCTATGGCTGCTATGGCCATGGCTATGGCTGCTATGGCTATGGCTATGGCTATGGCTGCAATGGCTATGGCTATGGCTATGGCTGCTATGGCTATGGCAATGGCTGCTATGGCTATGGCTTCTATGGCTATGGCTTTTATGGCTTTCGCTATGGCTATGACTGCTATGGCTATTGCTATGGCTATGGCTGCTATGGCTATGGCAATGGCTATGTCTGCTATGGCTATGGCTGTGGCTGCTATGGCTATGGTTGTGGTTGCAATGGCTATTGCGTCTATCTGCTATGGCTATGGCTGTGGATATGGCTTCTATGACTATGTCTATGGCTAAGGCTGCTATGGATTGGCTATGGCTGCTATGGCTTGGCTATGGCTGCTATGGCTATGGCTATAGCTGCATTGGCTGCTGTGGCTATGGCTATGTCTATGGCTGCTATGGCTGTGGTTATGACTATGGCTTCTATGGAAATAACTATGGCGGATATCGCTATGGCTATAGCTGCATTGGCTGCTATGGCTATGGCTATGTCTATGGCTGCTATGGCTGTGGCTATGGCTATGTCTGCTATGGAAATATCTATGGCGTCTATGGCTATGGCTATAGCTGCTATGGCTATGGCTATTGCTATGGCTGCTGTGGCTGAGGCTATTTCTGATATGGCTATGCCTAAGGCTATGGCTGGTATGGCCATGGCCATGGCTGCTGTGGCTATTGCTATGGCTGCTATGGCAATGGCTATGGCTACGGCTATGGCTGCTAGGGCCACCATGGCTAAGGCAATGGCTGCTATGGCTACGGCTATGGCTGCGGCTGCAATGGCTATGGCTGCTTTGGCTATGGTTATGGCTGCTATGGCTATGGCTTTGGATATGGCTGCTATGGCTATGGCTATGACTGCTATGGCTATGGCTATGGCTGCTGTGGCTTTGGCTAGGGCTACTATGGCTGCTGTGGCTATGGCTATGGCTGCTATTGCTATGGCTATGGATATGGCTGCTATGGCTACGGCTATGTCTGGTATGGCCATGGCTATGTCTGCTATGGCTATGGCTATGGCTGCTATGGCTATGGCTATGGCTGCTATGGCTATGTCTACGTCTGCTATGGCTATGGCAATCGCTGCGTCTGCTATGGCTATGGCTGCTATGGCTATGGCTATAGCCGCCATGACAATGGCTACGCGTGCTATGGCTATGGCCGTGACTGGTTTGGCTATGGCTGTAGCTGCTATGGCTATGGCTATGGCTATGGCTGCTATGGCTATGGCAATGGCCATGTCTGCTATGGCTATGGCTTCTATGGCTATGGCTATGGCTATGGCTGCTATGGCTATGGCTGCTATGGCTACTATGGCTATGGCTATGGCTTTGGCTGCCATGGCTATGGCTATGGCTGCTATGGCCATTGCTGCTATGGCTATGGCTGCTATGGCTATGGCTGCTATGGCTATGGCTATGACTGCTATGGCTATGTATGCTATGACTATGGCCATGGCTGCTATGGCTATGCCTATGGCTGCTATGGCTATCGCTATGGCTACTGCTATGGCTGCTATGGGTATGAAAATGTCTATGGCTGCAATGGCTATGGCTATGGCTGCTATGGCTATGGTTATGGCTATGGCTGCTATGGCCATGCCTATGGCTGCTATGGATATCGCTATGGCTATGGCTATGGCTGCTATGGCCATGGCTATGGCTGCTATGGCTATGGCTATGGCTATGGCTGCAATGGCTATGGCAATGGCTACTATGGCCATGGCTATGACTGCTATGGCTATGGCTATGGCTGCCATGGCTATGCCTTTTATGGCTATGGCTTCTATGGCTATCGCTATGGCTATGACTGCTGTGGCTATGGCTACGGCTGCTGTGGCTCTCGCTATGGCTGCTATGGCTATGGCTATGGCTAAGGCTGCTGTGGCTATGGCTATGGCTGCATTGGCTACGGCTATAGCTGCATTGGCTGCTGTGGCTATGGCTATGTCTATGGCTGCTATGGCTGTGGCTCTGGCTGCTTTGGCTATGGCTATAGCTAGATTGGCTGCTGTGGCTATGGCTATGTCTATGGCTGCAATGGCTGTGGCTATCGCTATGGCTGCTATAGAAATAGCTATGATGGCTAAGACTATGGCTATGGCTGCAATGGCTATGGCTATTGGTATGGCTGCTGTGGCTATGGCAATGGCTGATATGGCAATGGCTATGGCTATGGCTGCTATGGCTATGGCTATGGCTTCGGCTATGTCTGCTATGGCTATGGTTATGGCTGCTATGGCTATGGCTATGGGTATGGCTGCTATGGCAATGGCTTTGGCTGCTATGGCTTTGGCTATGGCTGCTATGGCTATGGCAATGGCTACTATGGCCATGGCTATGACTGCTATGGCTATGGCTATGGCTGCTATGGCTGTGGGTATGGCTATAGCTGCTGTGACTATGGCTATGGCTGCTATGGCTATGGCTATGGCTGCTATGGCTATGTATGCTATGGCTATGGCAATGGCTATGGCTGCTATGGTTAAGGCTGCTATGGCTATGGCTATGGCTGCTATGGCTACCGCCATGGCTACAGCTATGGCAGCTATGGCTATGAAAATGGCTATGGCTGCTATGGCTATGGCTATGGCTGCTATGGCTATGGTTATGGCTGATATGGCTATGGCTTGGCTATGGCTGCTATGGCTATGGCTATGGCTGCGGCTGCTATGGCTATGGCTTTTATGGCTATCGCTACGGCTATGACTGCTATGGCTATGGCTATGGCTTCTATGGCTATGTCTATGGCTAAGGCTGCTATGGCTTGGCTATGGCTGCTATGGCTATGGCTATAGCTGCATTGGCTGCTGTGGCTATGGCTATGTCTATAGCTGCTATGGCTGTGGCTATGGCTCGGCTGCTATGGAAATATCTATGGCGGCTACGGCTAGGGCAATGGCTGCTATGGCTATGACCATGGCTATGGCTGCTGTGGCTGTGGCTATGGCTGATATGGCTATGGCTTGGCTATGGCTGCTATGGCTATGGCTATGGCTGCGGCTGCTATGGCTATGGCTTTTATGGCTATCGCTACGGCTATGACTGCTATGGCTATTGCTATGGCTATGGCTGCTATGGCTATGGCTATGGCTATGGCTGCTATGGCTATGGCACTGGCTGCTATGGCTATGGCTGCTATGGCTACTATGGCTATTGCTATGGCTATGGCTGCTATGGCTATGGTTATGGCTATGACTGCTATGGCTATGGCTATGGCTGCTATGGCTGTGGGTATGGCTATAGCTGCTGTGGCTATGGCTATGGCTGCTATGGCTATGGCTGCCATGGCTTTGGCTATTGCTTGTATTGGCTATGGCTATGGCTGTGGCTGCTATGGCTGTGGCTATGTCTATGGCTGCAATGGCTATTGCCATGGCTATTGCTGCTGTTGCTATGGCTATGATTGCTATGGCTATTGAGTCTATCTGCTATGGCTATGGCTATGGCTATGGCTATGGCTATGGCTTCTATGGCCATGTCTATGGCTAAGGCTGCTATGGCTATGGCTATCGCTGCTTTGACTATGGTTATAGCTGCATTGGCTGCTGTGGCTATGGCTATGTCTATGGCTGCTATGGCTGTGGCTATCGTTATGGCTCCTATGGAAATAGCTATGGCGGCTATAGCTATGGCTATGGCTGCTACGGCTATGGCTATGCGTATGGCTGCTGTGGCTATGGCTATGGCTGATATGGCTATGGCTATGGCTATGGCTGCTATGGCTATGGCTGCTATGGCTATGGCTATGGCTGCTATGGCTATGGCTGCTATGGCTTTGGCTATGCCTATGGCTGCTATGCCTACCGCTACTATCGCTATGGCTTTTATGGCTATCTCTATGGCTATGGCTGCTATGGCAATGGCTATGGCTATGGCTGCTATGGCTTGGCCATGGCTATGGCTGCTATGTCTATGGCTATGGCTGCTATGGCTATGGCAATGGCTATGGCTGCTATAGCTACGGCTGCTATGGCTATGGCTATGGCTGCTATGGCTATGGCTGCTATGGCTATGGCTATGGCTATGACAGCTACGGCTGTGGCTGCTGTGGCTATGGCTATGGCTGTTGTGGCTATGACTGCTATGGCTGTGGCTATGGCTATGGCTATGGCTATGACTGCTATGGCTATGTCTGCTATGGCTATGGCTGCTATGGCTATGGCTGCTATGCCTATGGCTATGGCTGCTATGGCTATGGCAATGGCTATGGCTGCTATGGCTATGGCTATGGCTGCTATGGCTATGGCAATGGCTATGGCTGCTATGGATATGGCTTCTATGGCTATGTCTATGGCTAAGGCTGCTATGGCTTGGCTATGGCTGCTATGGCTATGGCTATGGCTATGGCCGCTATGCCTACCGCTTCTATCGCTATGGCTTTTATGGCTATCGCTATGGCTATGGCTGCTATGGCAATGGCTATGGCTATGGCTGCTATGGCTATGGCCATGGCTATGGCTGCTATGGCTATGGCTATGGCTGCTATGGCTATGGCTGCGATGGCTATGGCAATGGCTATGGTTGCTATGGCTATGGCTTCTATGGCTATGGCTTCTATGGCTATCGCTATGTCTATGACTGCTATGGCTATGGCTATGGCTTCTATGGCTATGGCTATGACAGCAATGGCTATGGCTATGGCTGCTATGGCTATGGCTATGGCTATGGCTATGGCTGCTATGGCTATGTTTATGTCTATGTCTGCTATTGCTATGGCTATGGCTTCTATGGCTACGGCTATGGCTACGGCTATGGATGCTATGGCTATGGCTATGGCTATGTCTGCTATGGCTATGTCTATGGCTGCTATGGCAATGGCTATGGCTACGGCTATGACCGCTATGGCCACCATGGCTATGGCAATGGCTGCTATCGCTATGGCTATGGCTGCGGCTGCTATGGCTATGGCTTTTATGGCTATCGCTATGGCTATGACTGCTATGGCTATGGCTATGGCTATGGCTGCTATGGCTATGGCTAGGGCTGCTATTGCTATGGCTGCCATGGCTATGGCTGTGGCTATGGCAATGGCTATGGCTACTATGGCTATGGCTATGGCTATGGCTATGGCTGCTATGGCTGTGGCTCTGGCTATGGCTGCTATGGATATAGCTATGGCAGCTATGGCTATGGCTATGCCTTCTGTGGATATAGCTATGGCAGGTATGGCTATGGCTATGGCTGCTATGGCTATGGCTATGGCTATGGCTGCTATGGCTTTGGCTATGGCTGATATGGCTATGGCTATGGCTATGGCTGCTATGGCTTTGGCTATGGCTGATATGGCTATGGCTATGGCTATGGCTGCTTTGGCTATGGCAATGGCTACTATGGCCATTGCTATGACTGCTATGGCTATGGCAATGGCTGCTATGGCTATGGCTGCTATGGCTATGGCTATGGCTGCTACGGCTATGGCTGCTATGGCTATGGCAATGGCTACTATGGCCATTGCTATGACTGCTATGGCTATGGCAATGGCTGCTATGGCTATGGCTGCTATGGCTATGGCTATGGCTGCTACGGCTATGGCTGCTATGGCTATGGCTATGGCTGTTATCGCTATTTCTGCTATGGCAGTGGCAATGGCTATGGCTGCTATGGATGTAGGTATGACAATAATGGCTATGGCTATGCCTGCTATGGATATAGCAATGGCAGCTATGGCTATGGCTATGGCTGCTACGGCTATGGCTGCTATGGCTATGGCTATGGCTGTTATGGCTATGGCTGCTATGGCTGTGGCAATGGCTATGGCTACTATGGATATAGGGGTGACAGCTATGGCTATGGCTATGCCTGCTATGGATATAGCAATGGCAGCTATGGCTATGGCTATGGCTGCTATGGCTATGGCTATGGCAATGGCTGCTATGGCTATGGCCGCTATGGCTATGGCTGCTATGGCTATGGCTGCTATGACTATGGCTGCTATGGCTATGGCTATGGCTATGGCTGCTATGGCTATGACTGCTATGGCTATGGCTGCTATGGCTATGGCTATTGCTGCTATGGCTATGGCTATGGTTGCTATGGCTATTGCGTCTATCTGCTATGGCTATGGCTATGGCTATGTCTTTGGCTATGGCTTCTATGGCCATGTCTATGGCTAAGGCTGCTATGGCTATGGCTATCGCTGCTTTGACTATGGCTATAGCTGCATTGGCTGCTGTGGCTATGGCTATGTCTATGGCTGCTATGGCTGTGGCTATCGCTATGGCTGCTATGGAAATAGCAACGGCGGCTATGGCTATGGCTATGGCTGCTATGGCTATGGCAATGGCTGCTATGGCTATGGCTTCTATGGCTATGGCTTTTATGGCTTTCGCTATGGCTATGACTGCTATGGCTATTGCTATGGCTATAGCTGCTATGGCTATGGCAATGGCTATGTCTGCTATGGCTATGGCTGTGGCTGCTATGGCTATGGTTGTGGTTGCAATGGCTATTGCGTCTATCTGCTATGGCTATGGCTGTGGATATGGCTTCTATGACTATGTCTATGGCTAAGGCTGCTATGGATTGGCTATGGCTGCTATGGCTTGGCTATGGCTGCTATGGCTATGGCTATAGCTGCATTGGCTGCTGTGGCTATGGCTATGTCTATGGCTGCTATGGCTGTGGTTATGACTATGGCTTCTATGGAAATAACTATGGCGGATATCGCTATGGCTATAGCTGCATTGGCTGCTATGGCTATGGCTATTGCTATGGCTGCTGTGGCTGAGGCTATTTCTGATATGGCTATGCCTAAGGCTATGGCTGGTATGGCCATGGCCATGGCTGCTGTGGCTATTGCTATGGCTGCTATGGCAATGGCTATGGCTACGGCTATGGCTGCTAGGGCCACCATGGCTAAGGCAATGGCTGCTATGGCTACGGCTATGGCTGCGGCTGCAATGGCTATGGCTGCTTTGGCTATGGTTATGGCTGCTATGGCTATGGCTTTGGATATGGCTGCTATGGCTATGGCTATGACTGCTATGGCTATGGCTATGGCTGCTGTGGCTTTGGCTAGGGCTACTATGGCTGCTATGGCTATGGCTATGGCTGCTATTGCTATGGCTATGGATATGGCTGCTATGGCTACGGCTATGTCTGGTATGGCCATGGCTATGTCTGCTATGGCTATGGCTATGGCTGCTATGGCTATGGCTATGGCTGCTATGGCTATGTCTACGTCTGCTATGGCTATGGCAATCGCTGCGTCTGCTATGGCTATGGCTGCTATGGCTATGGCTATAGCCGCCATGACAATGGCTACGCGTGCTATGGCTATGGTTGTGGTTGCAATGGCTATTGCGTCTATCTGCTATGGCTATGGCTGTGGATATGGCTTCTATGGCTATGTCTATGGCTAAGGCTGCTATGGCTTGGCTATGGCTGCTATGACTATGGCTATAGCTACATTGGCTGCTGTGGCTATGGCTATGTCTATGGCTGCTATGGCTATGGATACGGCTGCTATGGCTATGGCTATGGCTGCTATGGCTATGGCTGCTATGGCTATGGCTATGGCTGCTTTGGCTATGGCTGTAGCTGCATTGGCTGCTGTGGCTATGGCTATGTCTATGGCTGCTATGGCTGTGGCTACGGCTATGGCTGCAATGGAAGTAGCTATGGCAGCTATGGCTATGGCTATGGCTGCTATGGCTATGGCTATGGCTATGGCTGCTATGGCTATGGCAATGGCTGCTATGGCTATGGCTTCTATGGCTATGGCTTTTATGGCTTTCGCTATGGCTATGACTGCTATGGCTATTGCTATGGCTATGGCTGCTATGGCTATGGCAATGGCTATGTCTGCTATGGCTATGGCTGTGGCTGCTATGGCTATGGTTGTGGTTGCAATGGCTATTGCGTCTATCTGCTATGGCTATGGCTGTGGATATGGCTTCTATGACTATGTTCATGGCTAAGGCTGCTATGGATTGGCTATGGCTGCTATGGCTTGGCTATGGCTGCTATGGCTATGGCTATAGCTGCATTGGCTGCTGTGGCTATGGCTATGTCTATGGCTGCTATGGCTGTGGTTATGACTATGGCTTCTATGGAAATAACTATGGCGGATATCGCTATGGCTATAGCTGCATTGGCTGCTATGGCTATGGCTATGTCTATGGCTGCTATGGCTGTGGCTATGGCTATGTCTGCTATGGAAATATCTATGGCGTCTATGGCTATGGCTATAGCTGCTATGGCTATGGCTATTGCTATGGCTGCTGTGGCTGAGGCTATTTCTGATATGGCTATGCCTAAGGCTATGGCTGGTATGGCCATGGCCATGGCTGCTGTGGCTATTGCTATGGCTGCTATGGCAATGGCTATGGCTACGGCTATGGCTGCTAGGGCCACCATGGCTAAGGCAATGGCTGCTATGGCTACGGCTATGGCTGCGGCTGCAATGGCTATGGCTGCTTTGGCTATGGTTATGGCTGCTATGGCTATGGCTTTGGATATGGCTGCTATGGCTATGGCTATGACTGCTATGGCTATGGCTATGGCTGCTGTGGCTTTGGCTAGGGCTACTATGGCTGCTATGGCTATGGCTATGGCTGCTATTGCTATGGCTATGGATATGGCTGCTATGGCTACGGCTATGTCTGGTATGGCCATGGCTATGTCTGCTATGGCTATGGCTATGGCTGCTATGGCTATGGCTATGGCTGCTATGGCTATGTCTACGTCTGCTATGGCTATGGCAATCGCTGCGTCTGCTATGGCTATGGCTGCTATGGCTATGGCTATAGCCGCCATGACAATGGCTACGCGTGCTATGGCTATGGCCGTGACTGGTTTGGCTATGGCTGTAGCTGCTATGGCTATGGCTATGGCTATGGCTGCTATGGCTATGGCAATGGCCATGTCTGCTATGGCTATGGCTTCTATGGCTATGGCTATGGCTATGGCTGCTATGGCTATGGCTGCTATGGCTACTATGGCTATGGCTATGGCTTTGGCTGCCATGGCTATGGCTATGGCTGCTGTGGCCATTGCTGCTATGGCTATGGCTGCTATGGCTATGGCTGCTATGGCTATGGCTATGACTGCTATGGCTATGTATGCTATGACTATGGCCATGGCTGCTATGGCTATGCCTATGGCTGCTATGGCTATCGCTATGGCTACTGCTATGGCTGCTATGGGTATGAAAATGTCTATGGCTGCAATGGCTATGGCTATGGCTGCTATGGCTATGGTTATGGCTATGGCTGCTATGGCCATGCCTATGGCTGCTATGGATATCGCTATGGCTATGGCTATGGCTGCTATGGCCATGGCTATGGCTGCTATGGCTATGGCTATGGCTATGGCTGCAATGGCTATGGCTATGGCTATGGCTGCTATGGCTATGGCAATGGCTGCTATGGCTATGGCTTCTATGGCTATGGCTTTTATGGCTTTCGCTATGGCTATGACTGCTATGGCTATTGCTATGGCTATGGCTGCTATGGCTATGGCAATGGCTATGTCTGCTATGGCTATGGCTGTGGCTGCTATGGCTATGGTTGTGGTTGCAATGGCTATTGCGTCTATCTGCTATGGCTATGGCTGTGGATATGGCTTCTATGACTATGTCTATGGCTAAGGCTGCTATGGATTGGCTATGGCTGCTATGGCTTGGCTATGGCTGCTATGGCTATGGCTATAGCTGCATTGGCTGCTGTGGCTATGGCTATGTCTATGGCTGCTATGGCTGTGGTTATGACTATGGCTTCTATGGAAATAACTATGGCGGATATCGCTATGGCTATAGCTGCATTGGCTGCTATGGCTATGGCTATGTCTATGGCTGCTATGGCTGTGGCTATGGCTATGTCTGCTATGGAAATATCTATGGCGTCTATGGCTATGGCTATAGCTGCTATGGCTATGGCTATTGCTATGGCTGCTGTGGCTGAGGCTATTTCTGATATGGCTATGCCTAAGGCTATGGCTGGTATGGCCATGGCCATGGCTGCTGTGGCTATTGCTATGGCTGCTATGGCAATGGCTATGGCTACGGCTATGGCTGCTAGGGCCACCATGGCTAAGGCAATGGCTGCTATGGCTACGGCTATGGCTGCGGCTGCAATGGCTATGGCTGCTTTGGCTATGGTTATGGCTGCTATGGCTATGGCTTTGGATATGGCTGCTATGGCTATGGCTATGACTGCTATGGCTATGGCTATGGCTGCTGTGGCTTTGGCTAGGGCTACTATGGCTGCTATGGCTATGGCTATGGCTGCTATTGCTATGGCTATGGATATGGCTGCTATGGCTACGGCTATGTCTGGTATGGCCATGGCTATGTCTGCTATGGCTATGGCTATGGCTGCTATGGCTATGGCTATGGCTGCTATGGCTATGTCTACGTCTGCTATGGCTATGGCAATCGCTGCGTCTGCTATGGCTATGGCTGCTATGGCTATGGCTATAGCCGCCATGACAATGGCTACGCGTGCTATGGCTATGGCCGTGACTGGTTTGGCTATGGCTGTAGCTGCTATGGCTATGGCTATGGCTATGGCTGCTATGGCTATGGCAATGGCCATGTCTGCTATGGCTATGGCTTCTATGGCTATGGCTATGGCTATGGCTGCTATGGCTATGGCTGCTATGGCTACTATGGCTATGGCTATGGCTTTGGCTGCCATGGCTATGGCTATGGCTGCTATGGCCATTGCTGCTATGGCTATGGCTGCTATGGCTATGGCTGCTATGGCTATGGCTATGACTGCTATGGCTATGTATGCTATGACTATGGCCATGGCTGCTATGGCTATGCCTATGGCTGCTATGGCTATCGCTATGGCTACTGCTATGGCTGCTATGGGTATGAAAATGTCTATGGCTGCAATGGCTATGGCTATGGCTGCTATGGCTATGGTTATGGCTATGGCTGCTATGGCCATGCCTATGGCTGCTATGGATATCGCTATGGCTATGGCTATGGCTGCTATGGCCATGGCTATGGCTGCTATGGCTATGGCTATGGCTATGGCTGCAATGGCTATGGCAATGGCTACTATGGCCATGGCTATGACTGCTATGGCTATGGCTATGGCTGCCATGGCTATGCCTTTTATGGCTATGGCTTCTATGGCTATCGCTATGGCTATGACTGCTGTGGCTATGGCTACGGCTGCTGTGGCTCTCGCTATGGCTGCTATGGCTATGGCTATGGCTAAGGCTGCTGTGGCTATGGCTATGGCTGCATTGGCTACGGCTATAGCTGCATTGGCTGCTGTGGCTATGGCTATGTCTATGGCTGCTATGGCTGTGGCTCTGGCTGCTTTGGCTATGGCTATAGCTAGATTGGCTGCTGTGGCTATGGCTATGTCTATGGCTGCAATGGCTGTGGCTATCGCTATGGCTGCTATAGAAATAGCTATGATGGCTAAGACTATGGCTATGGCTGCAATGGCTATGGCTATTGGTATGGCTGCTGTGGCTATGGCAATGGCTGATATGGCAATGGCTATGGCTATGGCTGCTATGGCTATGGCTATGGCTTCGGCTATGTCTGCTATGGCTATGGTTATGGCTGCTATGGCTATGGCTATGGGTATGGCTGCTATGGCAATGGCTTTGGCTGCTATGGCTTTGGCTATGGCTGCTATGGCTATGGCAATGGCTACTATGGCCATGGCTATGACTGCTATGGCTATGGCTATGGCTGCTATGGCTGTGGGTATGGCTATAGCTGCTGTGACTATGGCTATGGCTGCTATGGCTATGGCTATGGCTGCTATGGCTATGTATGCTATGGCTATGGCAATGGCTATGGCTGCTATGGTTAAGGCTGCTATGGCTATGGCTATGGCTGCTATGGCTACCGCCATGGCTACAGCTATGGCAGCTATGGCTATGAAAATGGCTATGGCTGCTATGGCTATGGCTATGGCTGCTATGGCTATGGTTATGGCTGATATGGCTATGGCTTGGCTATGGCTGCTATGGCTATGGCTATGGCTGCGGCTGCTATGGCTATGGCTTTTATGGCTATCGCTACGGCTATGACTGCTATGGCTATGGCTATGGCTTCTATGGCTATGTCTATGGCTAAGGCTGCTATGGCTTGGCTATGGCTGCTATGGCTATGGCTATAGCTGCATTGGCTGCTGTGGCTATGGCTATGTCTATAGCTGCTATGGCTGTGGCTATGGCTCGGCTGCTATGGAAATATCTATGGCGGCTACGGCTAGGGCAATGGCTGCTATGGCTATGACCATGGCTATGGCTGCTGTGGCTGTGGCTATGGCTGATATGGCTATGGCTTGGCTATGGCTGCTATGGCTATGGCTATGGCTGCGGCTGCTATGGCTATGGCTTTTATGGCTATCGCTACGGCTATGACTGCTATGGCTATTGCTATGGCTATGGCTGCTATGGCTATGGCTATGGCTATGGCTGCTATGGCTATGGCACTGGCTGCTATGGCTATGGCTGCTATGGCTACTATGGCTATTGCTATGGCTATGGCTGCTATGGCTATGGTTATGGCTATGACTGCTATGGCTATGGCTATGGCTGCTATGGCTGTGGGTATGGCTATAGCTGCTGTGGCTATGGCTATGGCTGCTATGGCTATGGCTGCCATGGCTTTGGCTATTGCTTGTATTGGCTATGGCTATGGCTGTGGCTGCTATGGCTGTGGCTATGTCTATGGCTGCAATGGCTATGGCCATGGCTATTGCTGCTGTTGCTATGGCTATGATTGCTATGGCTATTGAGTCTATCTGCTATGGCTATGGCTATGGCTATGGCTATGGCTATGGCTTCTATGGCCATGTCTATGGCTAAGGCTGCTATGGCTATGGCTATCGCTGCTTTGACTATGGTTATAGCTGCATTGGCTGCTGTGGCTATGGCTATGTCTATGGCTGCTATGGCTGTGGCTATCGCTATGGCTCCTATGGAAATAGCTATGGCGGCTATAGCTATGGCTATGGCTGCTATGGCTATGGCTATGCGTATGGCTGCTGTGGCTATGGCTATGGCTGATATGGCTATGGCTATGGCTATGGCTGCTATGGCTATGGCTGCTATGGCTATGGCTATGGCTGCTATGGCTATGGCTGCTATGGCTTTGGCTATGCCTATGGCTGCTATGCCTACCGCTACTATCGCTATGGCTTTTATGGCTATCTCTATGGCTATGGCTGCTATGGCAATGGCTATGTCTATGGCTGCTATGGCTTGGCCATGGCTATGGCTGCTATGTCTATGGCTATGGCTGCTATGGCTATGGCAATGTCTATGGCTGCTATAGCTACGGCTGCTATGGCTATGGCTATGGCTGCTATGGCTATGGCTGCTATGGCTATGGCTATGGCTATGACAGCTACGGCTGTGGCTGCTGTGGCTATGGCTATGGCTGTTATGGCTATGACTGCTATGGCTGTGGCTATGGCTATGGCTATAGCTATGACTGCTATGGCTATGTCTGCTATGGCTATGGCTGCTATGGCTATGGCTGCTATGCCTATGGCTATGGCTGCTATGGCTATGGCAATGGCTATGGCTGCTATGGCTATGGCTATGGCTGCTATGGCTATGGCAATGGCTATGGCTGCTATGGATATGGCTTCTATGGCTATGTCTATGGCTAAGGCTGCTATGGCTTGGCTATGGCTGCTATGGCTATGGCTATGGCTATGGCCGCTATGCCTACCGCTTCTATCGCTATGGCTTTTATGGCTATCGCTATGGCTATGGCTGCTATGGCAATGGCTATGGCTATGGCTGCTATGGCTATGGCCATGGCTATGGCTGCTATGGCTATGGCTATGGCTGCTATGGCTATGGCTGCGATGGCTATGGCAATGGCTATGGTTGCTATGGCTATGGCTTCTATGGCTATGGCTTCTATGGCTATCGCTATGGCTATGACTGCTATGGCTATGGCTATGGCTTCTATGGCTATGGCTATGACTGCAATGGCTATGGCTATGGCTGCTATGGCTATGGCTATGGCTATGGCTATGGCTGCTATGGCTATGTTTATGTCTATGTCTGCTATTGCTATGGCTATGGCTTCTATGGCTACGGCTATGGCTACGGCTATGGATGCTATGGCTATGGCTATGGCTATGTCTGCTATGGCTATGTCTATGGCTGCTATGGCAATGGCTATGGCTACGGCTATGACCGCTATGGCCACCATGGCTATGGCAATGGCTGCTATCGCTATGGCTATGGCTGCGGCTGCTATGGCTATGGCTTTTATGGCTATCGCTATGGCTATGACTGCTATGGCTATGGCTATGGCTATGGCTGCTATGGCTATGGCTAGGGCTGCTATTGCTATGGCTGCCATGGCTATGGCTGTGGCTATGGCAATGGCTATGGCTACTATGGCTATGGCTATGGCTATGGCTATGGCTGCTATGGCTGTGGCTCTGGCTATGGCTGCTATGGATATAGCTATGGCAGCTATGGCTATGGCTATGCCTTCTGTGGATATAGCTATGGCAGGTATGGCTATGGCTATGGCTGCTATGGCTATGGCTATGGCTATGGCTGCTATGGCTTTGGCTATGGCTGATATGGCTATGGCTATGGCTATGGCTGCTTTGGCTATGGCAATGGCTACTATGGCCATTGCTATGACTGCTATGGCTATGGCAATGGCTGCTATGGCTATGGCTGCTATGGCTATGGCTATGGCTGCTACGGCTATGGCTGCTATGGCTATGGCAATGGCTACTATGGCCATTGCTATGACTGCTATGGCTATGGCAATGGCTGCTATGGCTATGGCTGCTATGGCTATGGCTATGGCTGCTACGGCTATGGCTGCTATGGCTATGGCTATGGCTGTTATCGCTATTTCTGCTATGGCAGTGGCAATGGCTATGGCTGCTATGGATGTAGGTATGACAATAATGGCTATGGCTAT
Source organism: Calliopsis andreniformis (assembly GCF_051401765.1). NCBI lineage: Eukaryota > Metazoa > Arthropoda > Insecta > Hymenoptera > Andrenidae > Calliopsis > Calliopsis andreniformis. The sequence goes on along the minus strand of NW_027480456.1, from coordinate 3,617,097 downwards.
GCCTGCTATGGATATAGCAATGGCAGCTATGGCTATGGCTATGGCTGCTACGGCTATGGCTGCTATGGCTATGGCTATGGCTGTTATGGCTATGGCTGCTATGGCTGTGGCAATGGCTATGGCTACTATGGATATAGGGGTGACAGCTATGGCTATGGCTATGCCTGCTATGGATATAGCAATGGCAGCTATGGCTATGGCTATGGCTGCTATGGCTATGGCTATGGCAATGGCTGCTATGGCTATGGCCGCTATGGCTATGGCTGCTATGGCTATGGCTGCTATGACTATGGCTGCTATGGCTATGGCTATGGCTATGGCTGCTATGGCTATGACTGCTATGGCTATGGCTGCTATGGCTATGGCTATGGCTGCTATGGCTATGGCAATGGCTATGGCTGTTATGGCTATGGCTTCTATGGCTATGGTTATGGCTATGGCAGCTATGGCTATGGCTGCTATGGCTACTATGGCTATGGCTATGGCTATGGCTGGTATGGCTATGGTTATGGTGGCTATGGCTATTGCGTCTATACGCTATGGCTATGGCTGTATCTATGACTGCTATGGCTATGACTATGGCTGCTATGGCTATGGTTTTGGCTGCTATGGCTACGGCTATGGCTGCTATGGCTATGGCTGCTATGGCTATGGCAATGGCAACTATGGCCATTGCTATGACTGCTATGGCTATGGCAATGGCTGCTATGGCTATGGCTGCTATGGCTATGGCTATGGCTGCTACGGCTATGGCTGCTATGGCTATGGCTATGGCTGTTATGGCTATGGCTGCTATGGCTGTGGCAATGGCTATGGCTACTATGGATATAGGGGTGACAGCTATGGCTATGGCTATGCCTGCTATGGATATAGCAATGGCAGCTATGGCTATGGCTATGGCTGCTATGGCTATGGCTATGGCAATGGCTGCTATGGCTATGGCCGCTATGGCTATGGCTGCTATGGCTATGGCTGCTATGACTATGGCTGCTATGGCTATGGCTATGGCTATGGCTGCTATGGCTATGACTGCTATGGCTATGGCTGCTATGGCTATGGCTATGGCTGCTATGGCTATGGCAATGGCTATGGCTGTTATGGCTATGGCTTCTATGGCTATGGTTATGGCTATGGCAGCTATGGCTATGGCTGCTATGGCTACTATGGCTATGGCTATGGCTATGGCTGGTATGGCTATGGTTATGGTGGCTATGGCTATTGCGTCTATACGCTATGGCTATGGCTGTATCTATGACTGCTATGGCTATGACTATGGCTGCTATGGCTATGGTTTTGGCTGCTATGGCTACGGCTATGGCTGCTATGGCTATGGCTGCTATGGCTATGGCAATGGCAACTATGGCCATTGCTATGACTGCTATGGCTATGGCAATGGCTGCTATGGCTATGGCTGCTATGGCTATGGCTATGGCTGCTACGGCTATGGCTGCTATGGCTATGGCTATGGCTGTTATCGCTATTTCTGCTATGGCAGTGGCAATGGCTATGGCTGCTATGGATGTAGGTATGACAATAATGGCTATGGCTATGCCTGCTATGGATATAGCAATGGCAGCTATGGCTATGGCTATGGCTGCTACGGCTATGGCTGCTATGGCTATGGCTATGGCTGTTATGGCTATGGCTGCTATGGCTGTGGCAATGGCTATGGCTACTATGGATATAGGGGTGACAGCTATGGCTATGGCCATGCCTGCTATGGATATAGCAATGGCAGCTATGGCTATGGCTATGGCTGCTATGGCTATGGCTATGGCAATGGCTGCTATGGCTATGGCCGCTATGGCTATGGCTGCTATGGCTATGGCTGCTATGACTATGGCTGCTATGGCTATGGCTATGGCTATGGCTGCTATGGCTATGACTGCTATGGCTATGGCTGCTATGGCTATGGCTATGGCTGCTATGGCTATGGCAATGGCTATGGCTGTTATGGCTATGGCTTCTATGGCTATGGTTATGGCTATGGCAGCTATGGCTATGGCTGCTATGGCTACTATGGCTATGGCTATGGCTATGGCTGGTATGGCTATGGTTATGGTGGCTATGGCTATTGCGTCTATAAGCTATGGCTATGGCTGTATCTATGACTGCTATGGCTATGACTATGGCTGCTATGGCTATGGTTTTGGCTGCTATGGCTACGGCTATGGCTGCTATGGCTATGGCAATGGCTACTATGGCCATGGATATGACTGCTATGGCTATGGCTATGGCTGCTATGGCTGTGGGTATGGCTATAGCTGCTGTGGCTATGGCTATGGCTGCTATGGCTATGGCTGCTATGGCTTTGGCTATGGCTTGTATTGGCTATGGCTATGGCTGTAGCTGCTATGGCTGTGGCTATGTCTATGGCTGCAATGGCTATGGCCATGGCTATTGCTGCTATGGCTATGGCTATGGTTGCTATGGCTATTGCGTCTATCTGCTATGGCTATGGCTATGGCTATGTCTTTGGCTATGGCTTCTGTGGCCATGTCTATGGCTAAGGCTGCTATGGCTATGGCTATCGCTGCTTTGACTATGGCTATAGCTGCATTGGCTGCTGTGGCTATGGCTATGTCTATGGCTGCTATGGCTGTGGCTATCGCTATGGCTGCTATGGAAGTAGCAACGGCGGCTATGGCTATGGCTATGGCTGCTATGGCTATGGCTATGGGTATGGCTGCTGTGGCTATGGCTATGGCTGATATGGCTATGGCTATGGCTATGGCTGCTATGGCTATGGCTGCTATGGCTATGGCTATGGCTGCTATGGCTATGGCTGCTATGGCTTTGGCTATGCCTATGGCTGCTATGCCTATCGCTACTATCGCTATGGCTTTTATGACTATCTCTATGGCTATGGCTGCTATGGCAATGGCTATGGCTATGGCTGCTATGGCTATGGCTGCTATGGCTACGGCAATGTCTACGGCTGCTACGGCTATGGCTATGGCTATGGCTCCTACGGCTGTGGCTATGGCTTCTATGGCTATGGCTATGGCTGCTTTGGCTATGGCTGTAGCTGCATTGGCTGCTATGGCTATGGTTATGGCTATGACTGCTATGGATTAGGCTATGGGTGCTATGGCTATGGCTGCTATGGCTTCTGCTATGTCTGCTATGGCTATGGCTGCTATGGCTATTGCTGCTATGGCTATGGCTACGGTTGCTATGGCTATTGCGTCTATCTGCTATGGCTATGGCTATGGCTATGGCTATGGCTTCTGTGGCTATGTCTATGGCTAAGGCTGCTATGGCTATGGCTATGGCTGCTTTGGCTATGGCTATAGCTGCATTGGCTGCTGTGGCTATGGCTACGTGTACGGCTGCTATGGCTGTGGCTATGGCTACGGCTGCTATGGAAATAGCTATGGGAGCTATGGCTATGGCTATGGCTGCTATGCCTATGGCTACGGCTATGGCTGCTATGTCTATGGGTATGGCTGCTATGGCTATGGCTGCTATGGCTATGGCTATGGCTATGGCTGCTACGGCTATGGCTGCTACGGCTATGGCTATGGCTGTTATGGCTATGGCTGCTATGGCTGTGGCAATGGCTATGGCTGCTATGGCTATGGCTATGGCTATGGCTGCTATGGCTATGGCTATGGCTATGGTTGCTATGGATATGGCTGCTATGGCTATGCCTGCTATGGCTATGGCTATGGCTGCGATAGCTATGTATGCTATGGCTATGGCAATGGCTATGGCTGCTATGGCTATGGCTGCTATGGCTATGGCTATGGCTGCTATGGCTATGGCTGCTATGGCTATGGCAATGGCCACGGCTGCTATGGCTATGTCTTCTATGGCTGTGACTACTATGGCTACCGCTATGGCTATGACTGCTATGGCTATGGCTATGGCTATGGCTACTATGGCAATGGCTATGGCTATGGCTATGGCTGCTATAGCTATGGCTATGTCCGCTACGGCTATGGCTATGGCTACGGCTATGGCAATGGCTGCGATGCCTATGGCTATGGCTGCGGCTGCTATGTCTATGGCTGCTATGGCTACGGATATGTCTGCTATGGCTGTGTCTATGACTGCTATGGCTATGTCTATGGCTGCTATGGCTATGGCTACGGCTGCTATGGCTACGGCTGCTATGGCTGTGGCTATGGCTGCTATGGCTATGGCTGCTATGGCTATGGCTATGGCTATGGCTGCTATGCCTATCGCTACTATCGCTATGGCTTTTATGGCTATCGCTGCGGCTATGGCTTTTATGGCTATCGCTGCGGCTATGGCTGCTATGGCAATGGCTATGGTTATGGCTGCTATGGCTATGGCCATGGCTATGGCTGCTATGGCTATGGCAATGGCTATGGCTGCTATGGCTATGGCTTCTATGCCTATGGTTATGGCGTTGGCTGCTATGGCTATGGCTGCTGTGGCTGCTATGGCTATGGCTATGGCTATGGCTGCTATGGCTGTGGCTCTGGCTATGGCTGCTATGGATATAGCTATGGCAGCTATGGCTATGGCTATGCCTTCTGTGGATATAGCTATGGCAGGTATGGCTATGGCTATGGCTGCTATGGCTATGGCTATGGCTATGGCTGCTATGGCTTTGGCTATGGCTGATATGGCTATGGCTATGGCTATGGCTGCTTTGGCTATGGCAATGGCTACTATGGCCATTGCTATGACTGCTATGGCTATGGCAATGGCTGCTATGGCTATGGCTGCTATGGCTATGGCTATGGCTGCTACGGCTATGGCTGCTATGGCTATGGCAATGGCTACTATGGCCATTGCTATGACTGCTATGGCTATGGCAATGGCTGCTATGGCTATGGCTGCTATGGCTATGGCTATGGCTGCTACGGCTATGGCTGCTATGGCTATGGCTATGGCTGTTATCGCTATTTCTGCTATGGCAGTGGCAATGGCTATGGCTGCTATGGATGTAGGTATGACAATAATGGCTATGGCTATGCCTGCTATGGATATAGCAATGGCAGCTATGGCTATGGCTATGGCTGCTACGGCTATGGCTGCTATGGCTATGGCTATGGCTGTTATGGCTATGGCTGCTATGGCTGTGGCAATGGCTATGGCTACTATGGATATAGGGGTGACAGCTATGTCTATGGCTATGCCTGCTATGGATATAGCAATGGCAGCTATGGCTATGGCTATGGCTGCTATGGCTATGGCTATGGCAATGGCTGCTATGGCCATGGCCGCTATGGCTATGGCTGCTATGGCTATGGCTGCTATGACTATGGCTGCTATGGCTATGGCTATGGCTATGGCTGCTATGGCTATGACTGCTATGGCTATGGCTGCTATGGCTATGGCTATGGCTGCTATGGCTATGGCAATGGCTATGGCTGTTATGGCTATGGCTTCTATGGCTATGGTTATGGCTATGGCAGCTATGGCTATGGCTGCTATGGCTACTATGGCTATGGCTATGGCTATGGCTGGTATGGCTATGGTTATGGTGGCTATGGCTATTGCGTCTATAAGCTATGGCTATGGCTGTATCTATGACTGCTATGGCTATGACTATGGCTGCTATGGCTATGGTTTTGGCTGCTATGGCTACGGCTATGGCTGCTATGGCTATGGCAATGGCTACTATGGCCATGGATATGACTGCTATGGCTATGGCTATGGCTGCTATGGCTGTGGGTATGGCTATAGCTGCTGTGGCTATGGCTATGGCTGCTATGGCTATGGCTGCTATGGCTTTGGCTATGGCTTGTATTGGCTATGGCTATGGCTGTAGCTGCTATGGCTGTGGCTATGTCTATGGCTGCAATGGCTATGGCCATGGCTATTGCTGCTATGGCTATGGCTATGGTTGCTATGGCTATTGCGTCTATCTGCTATGGCTATGGCTATGGCTATGTCTTTGGCTATGGCTTCTATGGCCATGTCTATGGCTAAGGCTGCTATGGCTATGGCTATCGCTGCTTTGACTATGGCTATAGCTGCATTGGCTGCTGTGGCTATGGCTATGCCTATGGCTGCTATGGCTGTGGCTATCGCTATGGCTGCTATGGAAATAGCAACGGCGGCTATGGCTATGGCTATGGCTGCTATGGCTATGGCTATGGGTATGGCTGCTGTGGCTATGGCTATGGCTGATATGGCTATGGCTATGGCTATGGCTGCTATGGCTATGGCTGCTATGGCTGTGGCTATGGCTGCTATGGCTATGGCTGCTATGGCTATGGCTGCTATGGCTTTGGCTATGCCTATGGCTGCTAAGCCTATCGCTACTATCGCTATGGCTTTTATGACTATCTCTATGGCTATGGCTGCTATGGCAATGGCTATGGCTATGGCTGCTATGGCTATGGCTGCTATGGCTACGGCAATGTCTACGGCTGCTACGGCTATGGCTATGGCTATGGCTCCTATGGCTGTGGCTATGGCTTCTATGGCTATGGCTATGGCTGCTTTGGCTATGGCTGTAGCTGCATTGGCTGCTATGGCTATGGTTATGGCTATGACTGCTATGGATTAGGCTATGGGTGCTATGGCTATGGCTGCTATGGCTTCTGCTATGGCTGCTATGGCTATGGCTGCTATGGCTATTGCTGCTATGGCTATGGCTACGGTTGCTATGGCTATTGCGTCTATCTGCTATGGCTATGGCTATGGCTATGGCTATGGCTTCTGTGGCTATGTCTATGGCTAAGGCTGCTATGGCTATGGCTATGGCTGCTTTGGCTATGGCTATAGCTGCATTGGCTGCTGTGGCTATGGCTATGTGTACGGCTGCTATGGCTGTGGCTATGGCTACGGCTGCTATGGAAATAGCTATGGGAGCTATGGCTATGGCTATGGCTGCTATGCCTATGGCTACGGCTATGGCTGCTATGTCTATGGGTATGGCTGCTATGGCTATGGCTGCTATGGCTATGGCTATGGCTATGGCTGCTACGGCTATGGCTGCTACGGCTATGGCTATGGCTGTTATGGCTATGGCTGCTATGGCTGTGGCAATGGCTATGGCTGCTATGGCTATGGCTATGGCTATGGCTGCTATGGCTATGGCTATGGCTATGGTTGCTATGGATATGGCTGCTATGGCTATGCCTGCTATGGCTATGGCTATGGCTGCGATAGCGATGTATGCTATGGCTATGGCAATGGCTATGGCTGCTATGGCTATGGCTGCTATGGCTATGGCTATGGCTGCTATGGCTATGGCTGCTATGGCTATGGCAATGGCCACGGCTGCTATGGCTATGTCTTCTATGGCTGTGACTACTATGGCTATCGCTATGGCTATGACTGCTATGGCTATGGCTATGGCTATGGCTGCTATGGCAATGGCTATGGCTATGGCTATGGCTGCTATAGCTATGGCTATGTCCGCTACGGCTATGGCTATGGCTACGGCTATGGCAATGGCTGCGATGCCTATGGCTATGGCTGCGGCTGCTATGTCTATGGCTGCTATGGCTACGGATATGTCTGCTATGGCTGTGTCTATGACTGCTATGGCTATGTCTATGGCTGCTATGACTATGGCTACGGCTGCTATGGCTATGGCTGCTATGGCTGTGGCTATGGCTGCTATGGCTATGGCTATGGCTATGGCTGCTATGCCTATCGCTACTATCGCTATGGCTTTTATGGCTATCGCTGCGGCTATGGCTTTTATGGCTATCGCTGCGGCTCTGGCTGCTATGGCAATGGCTATGGTTATGGCTGCTATGGCTATGGCCATGGCTATGGCTGCTATGGCTATGGCAATGGCTATGGCTGCTATGGCTATGGCTTCTATGGCTATGGTTATGGCGTTGGCTGCTATGGCTATGGCTGCTGTGGCTGCTATGGCTATGGCTATGGCTATGGCTGCTATGGCTATGGTTATGGTGGCTGTGGATATTGCGTCTATAAGCTATGGCTATGGCTATGTCTATGACTGCAATGGCTAAGACTATGGCTGCTATAGCTATGCCTGTATCTGCTATGGCTATGGCTATGGCTGCTATGGCTATGGTTATGGCTGCTATGACTGTGGCTATGGGTATGGCTGCTATGGCTATGGCTTTGGCTGCTATGGCTATGGCTATGGCTGCTATGGCTATGGCAATGGCTAGTATGGCCATGGCTATGACTGCTATGGCTATGGCTATGGCCGCTATGGCTGTGGGTATGGCAATAGCTGCTGTGGCTATGGCTATGGCAGCTATGGCTATGGCTGCTATGGCTTTGGCTATGGCTTGTATTGGCTATGGCAATCGCTACAGTGGCCATGGCTATGGCTGCTATGGCTATGGCAATGGCTGCTATGGCTATGGTTATGGCTATAGCTGCTTTGGCTATGGCTATAGCTGCGTTGGCTGCTGTGGCTACGGCTATGTCCATGGCTGCTATGGCTGTGGCTATGGCTATGGCTGCTATGGAAATAGCTATGGCAGTTATTGCTATGGCTATGGCTGCTATGTCTATGGCTATGGCTATGGCTGCTGTGGCTATGGCTATGGCTGATATGGCTATGGCTATGGCTACTATGCCCATGGCTATGGCTGCTATGGCTATGGCTATGGTTGCTATGGCTGTGGTTATGGCTATAGCTGGTATGGCTATGGCTAGGGCTGCTATGGCTATGGCTATTGCTATGTCTAGGGCTATGGCTGCTATGGCTATGGCTATGTGTATGGCTACTATGGCTGTGGTTAAGGCTGCTATGGATATGGTTATGGCTATAGCTGCTATGGCTATGGCTATGGCTGCTATGACTATGGCTACGTCTGTGGCTGCTATGGCTATCGCTATGGCTATTGCTGCTTTGGCTATGGCTACGGTTGCTATGGCTATTGCGCCTATCTGCTGTGGCTATGGCTATGGCTATGGATTCTATGGCTATGTCTATGGCTAAGGCTGCAATGCCTATGGCTATGGCTATGGCTGCTTTGGCTATGGCAATGGCTACTATGGCCATTGCTATGACTGCTATGGCTATGGCAATGGCTGCTATGGCTATGGCTGCTATGGCTATGGCTATGGCTGCTACGGCTATGGCTGCTATGGCTATGGCAATGGCTACTATGGCCATTGCTATGACTGCTATGGCTATGGCAATGGCTGCTATGGCTATGGCTGCTATGGCTATGGCTATGGCTGCTACGGCTATGGCTGCTATGGCTATGGCTATGGCTGTTATCGCTATTTCTGCTATGGCAGTGGCAATGGCTATGGCTGCTATGGATGTAGGTATGACAATAATGGCTATGGCTATGCCTGCTATGGATATAGCAATGGCAGCTATGGCTATGGCTATGGCTGCTACGGCTATGGCTGCTATGGCTATGGCTATGGCTGTTATGGCTATGGCTGCTATGGCTGTGGCAATGGCTATGGCTACTATGGATATAGGGGTGACAGCTATGGCTATGGCTATGCCTGCTATGGATATAGCAATGGCAGCTATGGCTATGGCTATGGCTGCTATGGCTATGGCTATGGCAATGGCTGCTATGGCTATGGCCGCTATGGCTATGGCTGCTATGGCTATGGCTGCTATGACTATGGCTGCTATGGCTATGGCTATGGCTATGGCTGCTATGGCTATGACTGCTATGGCTATGGCTGCTATGGCTATGGCTATGGCTGCTATGGCTATGGCAATGGCTATGGCTGTTATGGCTATGGCTTCTATGGCTATGGTTATGGCTATGGCAGCTATGGCTATGGCTGCTATGGCTACTATGGCTATGGCTATGGCTATGGCTGGTATGGCTATGGTTATGGTGGCTATGGCTATTGCGTCTATACGCTATGGCTATGGCTGTATCTATGACTGCTATGGCTATGACTATGGCTGCTATGGCTATGGTTTTGGCTGCTATGGCTACGGCTATGGCTGCTATGGCTATGGCTGCTATGGCTATGGCAATGGCAACTATGGCCATTGCTATGACTGCTATGGCTATGGCAATGGCTGCTATGGCTATGGCTGCTATGGCTATGGCTATGGCTGCTACGGCTATGGCTGCTATGGCTATGGCTATGGCTGTTATCGCTATTTCTGCTATGGCAGTGGCAATGGCTATGGCTGCTATGGATGTAGGTATGACAATAATGGCTATGGCTATGCCTGCTATGGATATAGCAATGGCAGCTATGGCTATGGCTATGGCTGCTACGGCTATGGCTGCTATGGCTATGGCTATGGCTGTTATGGCTATGGCTGCTATGGCTGTGGCAATGGCTATGGCTACTATGGATATAGGGGTGACAGCTATGGCTATGGCCATGCCTGCTATGGATATAGCAATGGCAGCTATGGCTATGGCTATGGCTGCTATGGCTATGGCTATGGCAATGGCTGCTATGGCTATGGCCGCTATGGCTATGGCTGCTATGGCTATGGCTGCTATGACTATGGCTGCTATGGCTATGGCTATGGCTATGGCTGCTATGGCTATGACTGCTATGGCTATGGCTGCTATGGCTATGGCTATGGCTGCTATGGCTATGGCAATGGCTATGGCTGTTATGGCTATGGCTTCTATGGCTATGGTTATGGCTATGGCAGCTATGGCTATGGCTGCTATGGCTACTATGGCTATGGCTATGGCTATGGCTGGTATGGCTATGGTTATGGTGGCTATGGCTATTGCGTCTATAAGCTATGGCTATGGCTGTATCTATGACTGCTATGGCTATGACTATGGCTGCTATGGCTATGGTTTTGGCTGCTATGGCTACGGCTATGGCTGCTATGGCTATGGCAATGGCTACTATGGCCATGGATATGACTGCTATGGCTATGGCTATGGCTGCTATGGCTGTGGGTATGGCTATAGCTGCTGTGGCTATGGCTATGGCTGCTATGGCTATGGCTGCTATGGCTTTGGCTATGGCTTGTATTGGCTATGGCTATGGCTGTAGCTGCTATGGCTGTGGCTATGTCTATGGCTGCAATGGCTATGGCCATGGCTATTGCTGCTATGGCTATGGCTATGGTTGCTATGGCTATTGCGTCTATCTGCTATGGCTATGGCTATGGCTATGTCTTTGGCTATGGCTTCTGTGGCCATGTCTATGGCTAAGGCTGCTATGGCTATGGCTATCGCTGCTTTGACTATGGCTATAGCTGCATTGGCTGCTGTGGCTATGGCTATGTCTATGGCTGCTATGGCTGTGGCTATCGCTATGGCTGCTATGGAAGTAGCAACGGCGGCTATGGCTATGGCTATGGCTGCTATGGCTATGGCTATGGGTATGGCTGCTGTGGCTATGGCTATGGCTGATATGGCTATGGCTATGGCTATGGCTGCTATGGCTATGGCTGCTATGGCTATGGCTATGGCTGCTATGGCTATGGCTGCTATGGCTTTGGCTATGCCTATGGCTGCTATGCCTATCGCTACTATCGCTATGGCTTTTATGACTATCTCTATGGCTATGGCTGCTATGGCAATGGCTATGGCTATGGCTGCTATGGCTACGGCAATGTCTACGGCTGCTACGGCTATGGCTATGGCTATGGCTCCTACGGCTGTGGCTATGGCTTCTATGGCTATGGCTATGGCTGCTTTGGCTATGGCTGTAGCTGCATTGGCTGCTATGGCTATGGTTATGGCTATGACTGCTATGGATTAGGCTATGGGTGCTATGGCTATGGCTGCTATGGCTTCTGCTATGGCTGCTATGGCTATGGCTGCTATGGCTATTGCTGCTATGGCTATGGCTACGGTTGCTATGGCTATTGCGTCTATCTGCTATGGCTATGGCTATGGCTATGGCTATGGCTTCTGTGGCTATGTCTATGGCTAAGGCTGCTATGGCTATGGCTATGGCTGCTTTGGCTATGGCTATAGCTGCATTGGCTGCTGTGGCTATGGCTATGTGTACGGCTGCTATGGCTGTGGCTATGGCTACGGCTGCTATGGAAATAGCTATGGGAGCTATGGCTATGGCTATGGCTGCTATGCCTATGGCTACGGCTATGGCTGCTATGTCTATGGGTATGGCTGCTATGGCTATGGCTGCTATGGCTATGGCTATGGCTATGGCTGCTACGGCTATGGCTGCTACGGCTATGGCTATGGCTGTTATGGCTATGGCTGCTATGGCTGTGGCAATGGCTATGGCTGCTATGGCTATGGCTATGGCTATGGCTGCTATGGCTATGGCTATGGCTATGGTTGCTATGGATATGGCTGCTATGGCTATGCCTGCTATGGCTATGGCTATGGCTGCGATAGCTATGTATGCTATGGCTATGGCAATGGCTATGGCTGCTATGGCTATGGCTGCTATGGCTATGGCTATGGCTGCTATGGCTATGGCTGCTATGGCTATGGCAATGGCCACGGCTGCTATGGCTATGTCTTCTATGGCTGTGACTACTATGGCTACCGCTATGGCTATGACTGCTATGGCTATGGCTATGGCTATGGCTACTATGGCAATGGCTATGGCTATGGCTATGGCTGCTATAGCTATGGCTATGTCCGCTACGGCTATGGCTATGGCTACGGCTATGGCAATGGCTGCGATGCCTATGGCTATGGCTGCGGCTGCTATGTCTATGGCTGCTATGGCTACGGATATGTCTGCTATGGCTGTGTCTATGACTGCTATGGCTATGTCTATGGCTGCTATGGCTATGGCTACGGCTGCTATGGCTACGGCTGCTATGGCTGTGGCTATGGCTGCTATGGCTATGGCTGCTATGGCTATGGCTATGGCTATGGCTGCTATGCCTATCGCTACTATCGCTATGGCTTTTATGGCTATCGCTGCGGCTATGGCTTTTATGGCTATCGCTGCGGCTATGGCTGCTATGGCAATGGCTATGGTTATGGCTGCTATGGCTATGGCCATGGCTATGGCTGCTATGGCTATGGCAATGGCTATGGCTGCTATGGCTATGGCTTCTATGGCTATGGTTATGGCGTTGGCTGCTATGGCTATGGCTGCTGTGGCTGCTATGGCTATGGCTATGGCTATGGCTGCTATGGCTGTGGCTCTGGCTATGGCTGCTATGGATATAGCTATGGCAGCTATGGCTATGGCTATGCCTTCTGTGGATATAGCTATGGCAGGTATGGCTATGGCTATGGCTGCTATGGCTATGGCTATGGCTATGGCTGCTATGGCTTTGGCTATGGCTGATATGGCTATGGCTATGGCTATGGCTGCTTTGGCTATGGCAATGGCTACTATGGCCATTGCTATGACTGCTATGGCTATGGCAATGGCTGCTATGGCTATGGCTGCTATGGCTATGGCTATGGCTGCTACGGCTATGGCTGCTATGGCTATGGCAATGGCTACTATGGCCATTGCTATGACTGCTATGGCTATGGCAATGGCTGCTATGGCTATGGCTGCTATGGCTATGGCTATGGCTGCTACGGCTATGGCTGCTATGGCTATGGCTATGGCTGTTATCGCTATTTCTGCTATGGCAGTGGCAATGGCTATGGCTGCTATGGATGTAGGTATGACAATAATGGCTATGGCTATGCCTGCTATGGATATAGCAATGGCAGCTATGGCTATGGCTATGGCTGCTACGGCTATGGCTGCTATGGCTATGGCTATGGCTGTTATGGCTATGGCTGCTATGGCTGTGGCAATGGCTATGGCTACTATGGATATAGGGGTGACAGCTATGTCTATGGCTATGCCTGCTATGGATATAGCAATGGCAGCTATGGCTATGGCTATGGCTGCTATGGCTATGGCTATGGCAATGGCTGCTATGGCCATGGCCGCTATGGCTATGGCTGCTATGGCTATGGCTGCTATGACTATGGCTGCTATGGCTATGGCTATGGCTATGGCTGCTATGGCTATGACTGCTATGGCTATGGCTGCTATGGCTATGGCTATGGCTGCTATGGCTATGGCAATGGCTATGGCTGTTATGGCTATGGCTTCTATGGCTATGGTTATGGCTATGGCAGCTATGGCTATGGCTGCTATGGCTACTATGGCTATGGCTATGGCTATGGCTGGTATGGCTATGGTTATGGTGGCTATGGCTATTGCGTCTATAAGCTATGGCTATGGCTGTATCTATGACTGCTATGGCTATGACTATGGCTGCTATGGCTATGGTTTTGGCTGCTATGGCTACGGCTATGGCTGCTATGGCTATGGCAATGGCTACTATGGCCATGGATATGACTGCTATGGCTATGGCTATGGCTGCTATGGCTGTGGGTATGGCTATAGCTGCTGTGGCTATGGCTATGGCTGCTATGGCTATGGCTGCTATGGCTTTGGCTATGGCTTGTATTGGCTATGGCTATGGCTGTAGCTGCTATGGCTGTGGCTATGTCTATGGCTGCAATGGCTATGGCCATGGCTATTGCTGCTATGGCTATGGCTATGGTTGCTATGGCTATTGCGTCTATCTGCTATGGCTATGGCTATGGCTATGTCTTTGGCTATGGCTTCTATGGCCATGTCTATGGCTAAGGCTGCTATGGCTATGGCTATCGCTGCTTTGACTATGGCTATAGCTGCATTGGCTGCTGTGGCTATGGCTATGCCTATGGCTGCTATGGCTGTGGCTATCGCTATGGCTGCTATGGAAATAGCAACGGCGGCTATGGCTATGGCTATGGCTGCTATGGCTATGGCTATGGGTATGGCTGCTGTGGCTATGGCTATGGCTGATATGGCTATGGCTATGGCTATGGCTGCTATGGCTATGGCTGCTATGGCTGTGGCTATGGCTGCTATGGCTATGGCTGCTATGGCTTTGGCTATGCCTATGGCTGCTAAGCCTATCGCTACTATCGCTATGGCTTTTATGACTATCTCTATGGCTATGGCTGCTATGGCAATGGCTATGGCTATGGCTGCTATGGCTATGGCTGCTATGGCTACGGCAATGTCTACGGCTGCTACGGCTATGGCTATGGCTATGGCTCCTATGGCTGTGGCTATGGCTTCTATGGCTATGGCTATGGCTGCTTTGGCTATGGCTGTAGCTGCATTGGCTGCTATGGCTATGGTTATGGCTATGACTGCTATGGATTAGGCTATGGGTGCTATGGCTATGGCTGCTATGGCTTCTGCTATGGCTGCTATGGCTATGGCTGCTATGGCTATTGCTGCTATGGCTATGGCTACGGTTGCTATGGCTATTGCGTCTATCTGCTATGGCTATGGCTATGGCTATGGCTATGGCTTCTGTGGCTATGTCTATGGCTAAGGCTGCTATGGCTATGGCTATGGCTGCTTTGGCTATGGCTATAGCTGCATTGGCTGCTGTGGCTATGGCTATGTGTACGGCTGCTATGGCTGTGGCTATGGCTACGGCTGCTATGGAAATAGCTATGGGAGCTATGGCTATGGCTATGGCTGCTATGCCTATGGCTACGGCTATGGCTGCTATGTCTATGGGTATGGCTGCTATGGCTATGGCTGCTATGGCTATGGCTATGGCTATGGCTGCTACGGCTATGGCTGCTACGGCTATGGCTATGGCTGTTATGGCTATGGCTGCTATGGCTGTGGCAATGGCTATGGCTGCTATGGCTATGGCTATGGCTATGGCTGCTATGGCTATGGCTATGGCTATGGTTGCTATGGATATGGCTGCTATGGCTATGCCTGCTATGGCTATGGCTATGGCTGCGATAGCGATGTATGCTATGGCTATGGCAATGGCTATGGCTGCTATGGCTATGGCTGCTATGGCTATGGCTATGGCTGCTATGGCTATGGCTGCTATGGCTATGGCAATGGCCACGGCTGCTATGGCTATGTCTTCTATGGCTGTGACTACTATGGCTATCGCTATGGCTATGACTGCTATGGCTATGGCTATGGCTATGGCTGCTATGGCAATGGCTATGGCTATGGCTATGGCTGCTATAGCTATGGCTATGTCCGCTACGGCTATGGCTATGGCTACGGCTATGGCAATGGCTGCGATGCCTATGGCTATGGCTGCGGCTGCTATGTCTATGGCTGCTATGGCTACGGATATGTCTGCTATGGCTGTGTCTATGACTGCTATGGCTATGTCTATGGCTGCTATGACTATGGCTACGGCTGCTATGGCTATGGCTGCTATGGCTGTGGCTATGGCTGCTATGGCTATGGCTATGGCTATGGCTGCTATGCCTATCGCTACTATCGCTATGGC
The DNA here is from genome assembly GCF_051401765.1 of Calliopsis andreniformis. Taxonomy (NCBI): domain Eukaryota; kingdom Metazoa; phylum Arthropoda; class Insecta; order Hymenoptera; family Andrenidae; genus Calliopsis; species Calliopsis andreniformis. The sequence goes on along the minus strand of NW_027480456.1, from coordinate 3,600,992 downwards.
TTTTATGGCTATCGCTGCGGCTATGGCTTTTATGGCTATCGCTGCGGCTCTGGCTGCTATGGCAATGGCTATGGTTATGGCTGCTATGGCTATGGCCATGGCTATGGCTGCTATGGCTATGGCAATGGCTATGGCTGCTATGGCTATGGCTTCTATGGCTATGGTTATGGCGTTGGCTGCTATGGCTATGGCTGCTGTGGCTGCTATGGCTATGGCTATGGCTATGGCTGCTATGGCTATGGTTATGGTGGCTGTGGATATTGCGTCTATAAGCTATGGCTATGGCTATGTCTATGACTGCAATGGCTAAGACTATGGCTGCTATAGCTATGCCTGTATCTGCTATGGCTATGGCTATGGCTGCTATGGCTATGGTTATGGCTGCTATGACTGTGGCTATGGGTATGGCTGCTATGGCTATGGCTTTGGCTGCTATGGCTATGGCTATGGCTGCTATGGCTATGGCAATGGCTAGTATGGCCATGGCTATGACTGCTATGGCTATGGCTATGGCCGCTATGGCTGTGGGTATGGCAATAGCTGCTGTGGCTATGGCTATGGCAGCTATGGCTATGGCTGCTATGGCTTTGGCTATGGCTTGTATTGGCTATGGCAATCGCTACAGTGGCCATGGCTATGGCTGCTATGGCTATGGCAATGGCTGCTATGGCTATGGTTATGGCTATAGCTGCTTTGGCTATGGCTATAGCTGCGTTGGCTGCTGTGGCTACGGCTATGTCCATGGCTGCTATGGCTGTGGCTATGGCTATGGCTGCTATGGAAATAGCTATGGCAGTTATTGCTATGGCTATGGCTGCTATGTCTATGGCTATGGCTATGGCTGCTGTGGCTATGGCTATGGCTGATATGGCTATGGCTATGGCTACTATGCCCATGGCTATGGCTGCTATGGCTATGGCTATGGTTGCTATGGCTGTGGTTATGGCTATAGCTGGTATGGCTATGGCTAGGGCTGCTATGGCTATGGCTATTGCTATGTCTAGGGCTATGGCTGCTATGGCTATGGCTATGTGTATGGCTACTATGGCTGTGGTTAAGGCTGCTATGGATATGGTTATGGCTATAGCTGCTATGGCTATGGCTATGGCTGCTATGACTATGGCTACGTCTGTGGCTGCTATGGCTATCGCTATGGCTATTGCTGCTTTGGCTATGGCTACGGTTGCTATGGCTATTGCGCCTATCTGCTGTGGCTATGGCTATGGCTATGGATTCTATGGCTATGTCTATGGCTAAGGCTGCAATGCCTATGGCTATGGCTATGGATGCTTTGGCTAAGGCTATTGCTATGTCTAGGGCTATGGCTGCTATGGCTATGGCTATGTGTATGGCTACTATGGCTGTGGTTAAGGCTGCTATGGATATGGTTATGGCTATAGCTGCTATGGCTATGGCTATGGCTGCTATGACTATGGCTACGTCTGTGGCTGCTATGGCTATGGCTATGGCTATTGCTGCTTTGGCTATGGCTACGGTTGCTATGGCTATTGCGCCTATCTGCTGTGGCTATGGCTATGGCTATGGATTCTATGGCTATGTCTATGGCTAAGGCTGCAATGCCTATGGCTATGGCTATGGATGCTTTGGCTAAGGCTATAGATGCATTGGCTGCCGTGGCTATGGCTGTGTCTATGGCTGCAATGGCTATGGCTATGGTTGCGGCTGCTATGGCTATGGCTGCTACGGCTATGGCTATGTCTATGGCTGCTGTGGCTGTGGCTATGGCTGCTATGGCTATGACTATGGCTGCTTTGGCTATGGCTGTAGCTGCATTGGCTGCTATGGCTATGGTTATGGCTATGACTGCTATGGATTCGGCTATGGCTGCTATGGCTATGGCTGCTATGGCTTCGGCTATGGCTGCTATGGCTATGGCTATGGCTATGGCTGCTATGGCTTCGGCTATGGCTGCTATGGCTATGGCTATGGCTATGGCTGCTACGGCTATGGCTGCTACGGCTATGGCTATGGCTGTTATGGCTATGGCTGCTATGGCTGTGGCAATGGCTATGGCTGCTATGGCTATGGCTATGGCTGCTATGGCTATGGCTACGTCTGTGGCTGCTATGGCTATGGCTGCTATGGCTCGGGATATGGCTATGGCTATGTCTATTGCGACTATGGCTATGGCTATGGTTGCTATGGCTATTGCGTCTATCTGCTATGGCTATGGCTATTGCTATGGCTTCTATGGTTATGTCTATGGCTAAGGCTGCTATGGTTATGGCTATGGCTGCTATGGCTATGGTTATGGCTATAGCTGCTATGGCAATGGCTATGGCTGCTATGGCTATGGCTGCTATGGCTATGGCAATGGCTGCTATGGCTATGGCTGCTATGGCTATGGCAGTGGCTACGGCTGCTATGGCTATGGCTTCTATGGCTATGGCTTCTATGGCTATGTCTATGGCTAAGACTGCTATGGCTTGGCTATGGCTACTATTGCTATGGCTATAGCTGCATTGGCTGCTGTGGCTATGGCTATGTCTATGGCTGTTATGGCTGTGGCTATGGCTACGGCTGCTATGGAAATAGCTATGGGATCTATGGCTATGGCTATGGCTGCTATGGCTATGGCTACGGCTATGGCTGCTATGGCTATGGGTATGGCTGCTATGGCTATGGCTGCTATGGTTATGGCTATGGTTATGGCTGCTACGGCTGTGGCTGCTATGGCTATGGCTATGGCTGTTATGGCTATGGCTGCTATGGCTGTGGCAATGGCTATGGCTGCTATGGCTATGGCTATGGCTACGTCTGTGGCTGGTATGGCGATGGCAGCTATGGCTATGGCTATAGCTGCGTTGGCTGCTGTGGCTATGGCTATGTCCATGGCTGCTATGGCTGTGGCTATGGCTATGGCTGCTATGGAAATAGCTATGGCAGTTATTGCTATGTCTATGGCTGCTATGTCTATGGCTATGGCTATGGCTGCTGTGGCTATGGCTATGGCTGATATGGCTATGGCTATGGCTACTATGCCCATGGCTATGGCTGCTATGGCTATGGCTATGGTTGCTATGGCTGTGGTTATGGCTATAGCTGGTATGGCTATGGCTAGGGCTGCTATGGCTATGGCTACTGCTATGTCTAGGGCTATGGCTGCTATGGCTATGGCTATGTGTATGGCTACTATGGCTGTGGTTAAGGCTGCTATGGATATGGTTATGGCTATAGCTGCTATGGCTATGGCTATGGCTGCTATGACTATGGCTACGTCTGTGGCTGCTATGGCTATGGCTATGGCTATTGCTGCTATGGCTATGGCTACGGTTGCTATGGCTATTGCGCCTATCTGCTGTGGCTATGGCTATGGCTATGGATTCTATGGCTATGTCTATGGCTAAGGCTGCAATGCCTATGGCTATGGCTATGGATGCTTTGGCTAAGGCTATAGGTGCATTGGCTGCCGTGGCTATGGCTGTGTCTATGGCTGCTATGGCTATGGCTATGGTTGCGGCTGCTATGGCTATGGCTGCTACGGCTATGGCTATGTCTATGGCTGCTGTGGCTGTGGCTATGGCTGCTATGGCTATGGCTATGGCTGCTTTGGCTATGGCTGTAGCTGCATTGGCTGCTATGGCTATGGTTATGGCTATGACTGCTATGGATTCGGCTATGGCTGCTATGGCTATGGCTGCTATGGCTTCGGCTATGGCTGCTATGGCTATGGCTATGGCTATGGCTGCTACGGCTATGGCTGCTACGGCTATGGCTATGGCTGTTATGGATATGGCTGCTATGGCTGTGGCAATGGCTATGGCTCCTATGGCTATGGCTATGGCTGCTATGGCTATGGCAATGGCTGCTATGGCTATGGTTATGGCTATAGCTGCTATGGCTATGGCTATGGCTGCTATGGCTATGGCTACGTCTGTGGCTGGTATGGCGATGGCAGCTATGGCTATGGCGGTGGCAGCTATGGCTATGGCTATGGCTGCTTTGGCTATGGCTATAGCTGCGTTGGCTGCTGTGGCTATGGCTATGTCCATGGCTGCTATGGCTGTGGCTATGGCTATGGCTGCTATGGAAATAGCTATGGCAGTTATTGCTATGGCTATGGCTGCTATGTCTATGGCTATGGCTATGGCTGCTGTGGCTATGGCTATGGCTGATATGGCTATGGCTGCTATGGCTATGGCAATGGCTGCTATGGCTATGGCTGGTATGGCTATGGCAATGGCTACGGCTGCTATGGCTATGGCTTCTATGGCTATGGCTTCTATGGCTATGTCTATGGCTAAGGCTGCTATGGCTTGGCTATGGCTACTATTGCTATGGCTATAGCTGCATTGGGTGCTGTGGCTATGGCTATGTCTATGGCTGCTATGGCTGTGGCTATGGCTACGGCTGCTATGGAAATAGCTATGGGAGCTATGGCTGTGGCTATGGCTGCTATGGCTATGGCTATGGCTGCTATGGCTATGGCTGCTATGGCTGTGGCAATGGCTATGGCTGCTATGGCTATGGCTATGGCTGCTATGGCTATGGCTACGTCTGTGGCTGCTATGGCTATGGCTGCTATGGCTCGGGATATGGCTATGGCTATGTCTATTGCGACTATGGCTATGGCTATGGTTGCTATGGCTATTGCGTCTATCTGCTATGGCTATGGCTATTGCTATGGCTTCTATGGTTATGTCTATGGCTAAGGCTGCTATGGTTATGGCTATGGCTGCTATGGCTATGGTTATGGCTATAGCTGCTATGGCAATGGCTATGGCTGCTATGGCTATGGCTGCTATGGCTATGGCAATGGCTGCTATGGCTATGGCTGCTATGGCTATGGCAGTGGCTACGGCTGCTATGGCTATGGCTTCTATGGCTATGGCTTCTATGGCTATGTCTATGGCTAAGACTGCTATGGCTTGGCTATGGCTACTATTGCTATGGCTATAGCTGCATTGGCTGCTGTGGCTATGGCTATGTCTATGGCTGTTATGGCTGTGGCTATGGCTACGGCTGCTATGGAAATAGCTATGGGAGCTATGGCTATGGCTATGGCTGCTATGGCTATGGCTACGGCTATGGCTGCTATGGCTATGGGTATGGCTGCTATGGCTATGGCTGCTATGGTTATGGCTATGGTTATGGCTGCTACGGCTGTGGCTGCTATGGCTATGGCTATGGCTGTTATGGCTATGGCTGCTATGGCTGTGGCAATGGCTATGGCTGCTATGGCTATGGCTATGGCTACGTCTGTGGCTGGTATGGCGATGGCAGCTATGGCTATGGCTATAGCTGCGTTGGCTGCTGTGGCTATGGCTATGTCCATGGCTGCTATGGCTGTGGCTATGGCTATGGCTGCTATGGAAATAGCTATGGCAGTTATTGCTATGGCTATGGCTGCTATGTCTATGGCTATGGCTATGGCTGCTGTGGCTATGGCTATGGCTGATATGGCTATGGCTATGGCTACTATGCCCATGGCTATGGCTGCTATGGCTATGGCTATGGTTGCTATGGCTGTGGTTATGGCTATAGCTGGTATGGCTATGGCTAGGGCTGCTATGGCTATGGCTACTGCTATGTCTAGGGCTATGGCTGCTATGGCTATGGCTATGTGTATGGCTACTATGGCTGTGGTTAAGGCTGCTATGGATATGGTTATGGCTATAGCTGCTATGGCTATGGCTATGGCTGCTATGACTATGGCTACGTCTGTGGCTGCTATGGCTATGGCTATGGCTATTGCTGCTATGGCTATGGCTACGGTTGCTATGGCTATTGCGCCTATCTGCTGTGGCTATGGCTATGGCTATGGATTCTATGGCTATGTCTATGGCTAAGGCTGCAATGCCTATGGCTATGGCTATGGATGCTTTGGCTAAGGCTATAGGTGCATTGGCTGCCGTGGCTATGGCTGTGTCTATGGCTGCTATGGCTATGGCTATGGTTGCGGCTGCTATGGCTATGGCTGCTACGGCTATGGCTATGTCTATGGCTGCTGTGGCTGTGGCTATGGCTGCTATGGCTATGGCTATGGCTGCTTTGGCTATGGCTGTAGCTGCATTGGCTGCTATGGCTATGGTTATGGCTATGACTGCTATGGATTCGGCTATGGCTGCTATGGCTATGGCTGCTATGGCTTCGGCTATGGCTGCTATGGCTATGGCTATGGCTATGGCTGCTACGGCTATGGCTGCTACGGCTATGGCTATGGCTGTTATGGCTATGGCTGCTATGGCTGTGGCAATGGCTATGGCTCCTATGGCTATGGCTATGGCTGCTATGGCTATGGCAATGGCTGCTATGGCTATGGTTATGGCTATAGCTGCTATGGCTATGGCTATGGCTGCTATGGCTATGGCTACGTCTGTGGCTGGTATGGCGATGGCAGCTATGGCTATGGCGGTGGCAGCTATGGCTATGGCTATGGCTGCTTTGGCTATGGCTATAGCTGCGTTGGCTGCTGTGGCTATGGCTATGTCCATGGCTGCTATGGCTGTGGCTATGGCTATGGCTGCTATGGAAATAGCTATGGCAGTTATTGCTATGGCTATGGCTGCTATGTCTATGGCTATGGCTATGGCTGCTGTGGCTATGGCTATGGCTGATATGGCTATGGCTGCTATGGCTATGGCAATGGCTGCTATGGCTATGGCTGGTATGGCTATGGCAATGGCTACGGCTGCTATGGCTATGGCTTCTATGGCTATGGCTTCTATGGCTATGTCTATGGCTAAGGCTGCTATGGCTTGGCTATGGCTACTATTGCTATGGCTATAGCTGCATTGGGTGCTGTGGCTATGGCTATGTCTATGGCTGCTATGGCTGTGGCTATGGCTACGGCTGCTATGGAAATAGCTATGGGAGCTATGGCTGTGGCTATGGCTGCTATGGCTATGGCTATGGCTGCTATGGCTATGGCTGCTATGGCTGTGGCAATGGCTATGGCTGCTATGGCTATGGCTATGGCTGCTATGGCTATGGCTACGTCTGTGGCTGCTACGGCTATGGCTGCTATGGCTATGGCAATGGCTGCTATGGCTATTTCTGCTATGGCTATGGCTATGGCTATGGCTGCTATGCCTATCGCTTCTATCGCTATGGCTTTTATGGCTATCGCTGTGGTTATGGCTGCTATGGCAATGGCTATGGTTATGGCTGCTATGGCTATGGCCATGGCTATGGCTGCTATGTCTATTGCTATGGCTATGGTTGCTATGGCTATGGCTGCTATGGCTATGGCTGCTATGGCTATGGCTATGGCTGCGATGGGTATGGCTTCTATGGCTATGGCTTCTATGGCTATCGCTATGGCTATGACTGCTATGGCTATGGCTACGGCTATGGCTGCTATGGCTATGGCTATGGCTATGGTTATAGCTGCTATAGCTATGGCTATGTCTGCTATGGCTATGGCTATGGCTAGGGCTATGGCTGCTATGGCCACCATGGCTATGGCAATGGCTGCGATGGCTATGGCTATGGCTGCTATGGCTATGGATATGGCTGCTATGGCTGTTTCTATGGCTGCTATGGCTATGTCTATGGCTGCTATGGCTATGGCTATGGCTGCTATGGCTATGGCTATGTCTGCTATGGCTATGGCTATGTCTACTATGGCTGCTATGGCTACGACTATGGCTACTATGGCTATGGATACGGCTGCTATGGCTATGGCTGTTTCTGCTATGGCTATGGCTGCTATGGCTATGGCTATGGCTGCTACGGCTATGGCTGCTATGGCTATGGCTGCTATGGCTGTGGCTATGGCTATGGCTGCTATGGCTATGGTTGCTATGGCTATGGCTGCTATGGCTATGGCTATGGCTGCTATGGCTATGGCTATGGCTGCTATGGCTATGGCTGCTATGGCTCAGCCAATGGCTATGGCTGCTATGGCTATGACTTCTATGGCTATGGTTATGGCTATGGCTGCTATGGCTATGGCTGCTATGGCTGCTATGGCTATGGCTATGGCTATGGCTGCTATGGCTATGGTTATGGTGGCTATGGCTTTGCGTCTATAAGCTATGGCTATGGCTATGTCTATGACTGCTATGGCTACGACTATGGCTGCTATAGCTTTGGCTGTATCTGCTATGGCTATGGCTATGGCTGCTATGGCTATGGTTATGGCTGCTATGACTATGGCTATGGGTATGGCTGCTATGGCTGTGGCTTTGGCTGCTATGGCTATGGGTATGACTGCTATGGCTATGGCTATGGCTGCTGTGGCTGTTGGTATGGCTATAGCTGCTGTGGCTATGGCTATGTCTGCTATGGCTATGGCTGCTATGGCTTTGGCTATGGCTTGTATTGGCTATAGCTATGGCTATGGCTACTATGGCTGTGGCTATGTTTATGGCTGCTATGGCTATGGCTATGGCTATTGCTGCTATGGCTATGGCGATGGCTATGGCTGCTATGGCTATGGCTATGGCTATGGCTATGGCTGCTATGGCTATGGCTATGGCTGCTATGGCTATGGCAATGGCTGCTATGGCTATGTTTATGGCTATAGCTGCTATGGCTATGGCTATGGCTGCTATGGCTATGGCTACGTCTGTGGCTGCTATGGCTATGGCTGCTGTGGCTTTGGCTATGGCTTCTATGGCTATGGCTTCTATCGCTATGGCTATGAGTGCTATGGCTATGGCTATGGCTATGGCTGCTATGGCTATGGCTATGGCTGACTATGGCAGTGGGTATGGCTATAGCTGCTGTGGCTATGGCTATGGCTGCTATGGCTATGGTTATGGCTGCTATAACTATGGCCATGACTACGGCTGCTATGGCTATGGCTATGATTGCTATGGCTATGGCTGCTATGGCTATGGCTATGGCTGCGATGGCTATGTATGCTATGGCTATGGCTATGGCTATGGCTGCTATGGCTATGGCTATGGCTGGTATGGCTATGGCAATGGCTACTATGACCATGGCAATGGCTGCTATGGCTATGGCAATGGCTGCTATAGCTATGGTTATGGCTATAGCTGCTATGGCTATGGCTATGGCTGCTATGGCTATGGCTACGTCTGTGGCTGCTATGGCTATGGCTGCTATGGATTTGGCTATGGCTGCTATGGCTATGGCTGGTATGGCTATGGCTATGGCTGCTATGGCAATGGCTATGGTTATGGCTGCTATGGCTATGGCCATGGCTATGGCTGCTATGTCTATTGCTATGGCTATGGTTGCTATGGCTATGGCTGCTATGGCTATGGCTGCTATGGCTATGGCTATGGCTGCGATGGGTATGGCTTCTATGGCTATGGCTTCTATGGCTATCGCTATGGCTATGACTGCTATGGCTATGGCTACGGCTATGGCTGCTATGGCTATGGCTATGGCTATGGTTATAGCTGCTATAGCTATGGCTATGTCTGCTATGGCTATGGCTATGGCTAGGGCTATGGCTGCTATGGCCACCATGGCTATGGCAATGGCTGCGATGGCTATGGCTATGGCTGCTATGGCTATGGATATGGCTGCTATGGCTGTTTCTATGGCTGCTATGGCTATGTCTATGGCTGCTATGGCTATGGCTATGGCTGCTATGGCTATGGCTATGTCTGCTATGGCTATGGCTATGTCTACTATGGCTGCTATGGCTACGACTATGGCTACTATGGCTATGGATACGGCTGCTATGGCTATGGCTGTTTCTGCTATGGCTATGGCTGCTATGGCTATGGCTATGGCTGCTACGGCTATGGCTGCTATGGCTATGGCTGCTATGGCTGTGGCTATGGCTATGGCTGCTATGGCTATGGTTGCTATGGCTATGGCTGCTATGGCTATGGCTATGGCTGCTATGGCTATGGCTATGGCTGCTATGGCTATGGCTGCTATGGCTCAGCCAATGGCTATGGCTGCTATGGCTATGACTTCTATGGCTATGGTTATGGCTATGGCTGCTATGGCTATGGCTGCTATGGCTGCTATGGCTATGGCTATGGCTATGGCTGCTATGGCTATGGTTATGGTGGCTATGGCTTTGCGTCTATAAGCTATGGCTATGGCTATGTCTATGACTGCTATGGCTACGACTATGGCTGCTATAGCTTTGGCTGTATCTGCTATGGCTATGGCTATGGCTGCTATGGCTATGGTTATGGCTGCTATGACTATGGCTATGGGTATGGCTGCTATGGCTGTGGCTTTGGCTGCTATGGCTATGGGTATGACTGCTATGGCTATGGCTATGGCTGCTGTGGCTGTTGGTATGGCTATAGCTGCTGTGGCTATGGCTATGTCTGCTATGGCTATGGCTGCTATGGCTTTGGCTATGGCTTGTATTGGCTATAGCTATGGCTATGGCTACTATGGCTGTGGCTATGTTTATGGCTGCTATGGCTATGGCTATGGCTATTGCTGCTATGGCTATGGCGATGGCTATGGCTGCTATGGCTATGGCTATGGCTATGGCTATGGCTGCTATGGCTATGGCTATGGCTGCTATGGCTATGGCAATGGCTGCTATGGCTATGTTTATGGCTATAGCTGCTATGGCTATGGCTATGGCTGCTATGGCTATGGCTACGTCTGTGGCTGCTATGGCTATGGCTGCTGTGGCTTTGGCTATGGCTTCTATGGCTATGGCTTCTATCGCTATGGCTATGAGTGCTATGGCTATGGCTATGGCTATGGCTGCTATGGCTATGGCTATGGCTGACTATGGCAGTGGGTATGGCTATAGCTGCTGTGGCTATGGCTATGGCTGCTATGGCTATGGTTATGGCTGCTATAACTATGGCCATGACTACGGCTGCTATGGCTATGGCTATGATTGCTATGGCTATGGCTGCTATGGCTATGGCTATGGCTGCGATGGCTATGTATGCTATGGCTATGGCTATGGCTATGGCTGCTATGGCTATGGCTATGGCTGGTATGGCTATGGCAATGGCTACTATGACCATGGCAATGGCTGCTATGGCTATGGCAATGGCTGCTATAGCTATGGTTATGGCTATAGCTGCTATGGCTATGGCTATGGCTGCTATGGCTATGGCTACGTCTGTGGCTGCTATGGCTATGGCTGCTATGGATTTGGCTATGGCTGCTATGGCTATGGCTGGTATGGCTATGGCTATGGCTGCTCTGGCAATGGCTATGGCTATGACTGCTACGGATATGGCCATGGCTATGGCTGCTATGGCTATGGCTATGATTGCTATGGCTATGGCTGCTATGGCTATGGATATGGCTGCGATGGCTATGTATGCTATGGCTATGGCTATGGCTATGGCTATGGCTGCTATAGCTATGGCTGCTATGGCTATGGCTATGGCTGGTATGGCTATGGCAATGGCTACTATGGCCATGGCTATGGCTGCTATGGCTATGGCAATGGCTGCTATAGCTATGGTTATGGCTATAGCTGCTATGGCTATGGCTATCGCTGCTATGGCTATGGCTACGTCTGTGGCTGCTATGGCTATGGCTGCTATTGATTTGGCTATGGCTGGTATGGCTATGGCTGGTATGGCTATGGCTGCTATGGCTATGGCTATGGCTATGGCTGCTATGCCTATCGCTTCTATCGCTATGGCTTTTATGTCTATCGCTATAGCTATGGCTGCTATGGCAATGGCTATGGCTATGGCTGCTATGGCTATGGCCATGGCTATGGCTGCTATGGCTATGGCTATGGCTATGGTTGCTATGGCTATGGCTGCTATGGCTATGCCTGCTATGGCTATGGCTATGGCTGCGATGGCTATGTATGCTATGGCTATGGCAATAGCTATGGCTGCTATGGCTATGGCTGCTATGGCTATGGCTGCTATGGCTATGGCTATGGCTGCTATGGCTATGGCTGCTATGGCTGTGGCAATGGCTACGGCTGCTATGGCTATGTCTTCTATGGCTATGACTACTATGGCTATCGCTATGGCTATGACTGCTATGGCTATGGCTATGGCTATGTCTGCTATGGCTATGGCTATGGCTATGTCTATGGCTGCTATGGCTGTGTCTATGGCTGCTATGGCTATGGCTATGGTTGCGGCTGCTATGGCTATGGCTGCTACGGCTATGGCTATGTCTATGGCTGCTGTGGCTGTGGCTATGGCTGCTATGGCTATGGCTATGGCTGCTTTGGCTATGGTTGTAGCTGCATTGGCTGCTATTGCTATGGTTATGGCTATGACTGCTATGGATTCGGCTATGGCTGCTATGGCTATGGCTGCTATGGCTTCGGCTATGGCTGCTATGGCTATGGCTATGGCTATGGCTGCTACGGCTATGGCTGCTACGGCTATGGCTATGGCTGTTATGGCTATGGCTGCTATGGCTGTGGCAATGGCTATGGCTCCTATGGCTATGGCTATGGCTGCTATGGCTATGGCAATGGCTGCTATGGCTATGGTTATGGCTATAGCTGCTATGGCTATGGCTATGGCTGCTATGGCTATGGCTACGTCTGTGGCTGGTATGGCGATGGCAGCTATGGCTATGGCGGTGGCAGCTATGGCTATGGCTATGGCTGCTTTGGCTATGGCTATAGCTGCGTTGGCTGCTGTGGCTATGGCTATGTCCATGGCTGCTATGGCTGTGGCTATGGCTATGGCTGCTATGGAAATAGCTATGGCAGTTATTGCTATGGCTATGGCTGCTATGTCTATGGCTATGGCTATGGCTGCTGTGGCTATGGCTATGGCTGATATGGCTATGGCTGCTATGGCTATGGCAATGGCTGCTATGGCTATGGCTGGTATGGCTATGGCAATGGCTACGGCTGCTATGGCTATGGCTTCTATGGCTATGGCTTCTATGGCTATGTCTATGGCTAAGGCTGCTATGGCTTGGCTATGGCTACTATTGCTATGGCTATAGCTGCATTGGGTGCTGTGGCTATGGCTATGTCTATGGCTGCTATGGCTGTGGCTATGGCTACGGCTGCTATGGAAATAGCTATGGGAGCTATGGCTGTGGCTATGGCTGCTATGGCTATGGCTATGGCTGCTATGGCTATGGCTGCTATGGCTGTGGCAATGGCTATGGCTGCTATGGCTATGGCTATGGCTGCTATGGCTATGGCTACGTCTGTGGCTGCTACGGCTATGGCTGCTATGGCTATGGCAATGGCTGCTATGGCTATTTCTGCTATGGCTATGGCTATGGCTATGGCTGCTATGCCTATCGCTTCTATCGCTATGGCTTTTATGGCTATCGCTGTGGTTATGGCTGCTATGGCAATGGCTATGGTTATGGCTGCTATGGCTATGGCCATGGCTATGGCTGCTATGTCTATTGCTATGGCTATGGTTGCTATGGCTATGGCTGCTATGGCTATGGCTGCTATGGCTATGGCTATGGCTGCGATGGGTATGGCTTCTATGGCTATGGCTTCTATGGCTATCGCTATGGCTATGACTGCTATGGCTATGGCTACGGCTATGGCTGCTATGGCTATGGCTATGGCTATGGTTATAGCTGCTATAGCTATGGCTATGTCTGCTATGGCTATGGCTATGGCTAGGGCTATGGCTGCTATGGCCACCATGGCTATGGCAATGGCTGCGATGGCTATGGCTATGGCTGCTATGGCTATGGATATGGCTGCTATGGCTGTGGCTATGGCTGCTATGGCTATGTCTATGGCTGCTATGGCTATGGCTATGGCTGCTATGGCTATGGCTATGTCTGCTATGGCTATGGCTATGTCTACTATGGCTGCTATGGCTACGACTATGGCTACTATGGCTATGGATACGGCTGCTATGGCTATGGCTGTTTCTGCTATGGCTATGGCTGCTATGGCTATGGCTATGGCTGCTACGGCTATGGCTGCTATGGCTATGGCTGCTATGGCTGTGGCTATGGCTATGGCTGCTATGGCTATGGTTGCTATGGCTATGGCTGCTATGGCTATGGCTATGGCTGCTATGGCTATGGCTATGGCTGCTATGGCTATGGCTGCTATGGCTCAGCCAATGGCTATGGCTGCTATGGCTATGACTTCTATGGCTATGGTTATGGCTATGGCTGCTATGGCTATGGCTGCTATGGCTGCTATGGCTATGGCTATGGCTATGGCTGCTATGGCTATGGTTATGGTGGCTATGGCTTTGCGTCTATAAGCTATGGCTATGGCTATGTCTATGACTGCTATGGCTACGACTATGGCTGCTATAGCTTTGGCTGTATCTGCTATGGCTATGGCTATGGCTGCTATGGCTATGGTTCTGGCTGCTATGACTATGGCTATGGGTATGGCTGCTATGGCTGTGGCTTTGGCTGCTATGGCTATGGGTATGACTGCTATGGCTATGGCTATGGCTGCTGTGGCTGTTGGTATGGCTATAGCTGCTGTGGCTATGGCTATGTCTGCTATGGCTATGGCTGCTATGGCTTTGGCTATGGCTTGTATTGGCTATAGCTATGGCTATGGCTACTATGGCTGTGGCTATGTTTATGGCTGCTATGGCTATGGCTATGGCTATTGCTGCTATGGCTATGGCGATGGCTATGGCTGCTATGGCTATGGCTATGGCTATGGCTATGGCTGCTATGGCTATGGCTATGGCTGCTATGGCTATGGCAATGGCTGCTATGGCTATGTTTATGGCTATAGCTGCTATGGCTATGGCTATGGCTGCTATGGCTATGGCTACGTCTGTGGCTGCTATGGCTATGGCTGCTGTGGCTTTGGCTATGGCTTCTATGGCTATGGCTTCTATCGCTATGGCTATGAGTGCTATGGCTATGGCTATGGCTATGGCTGCTATGGCTATGGCTATGGCTGACTATGGCAGTGGGTATGGCTATAGCTGCTGTGGCTATGGCTATGGCTGCTATGGCTATGGTTATGGCTGCTATAACGATGGCCATGACTACGGCTGCTATGGCTATGGCTATGATTGCTATGGCTATGGCTGCTATGGCTATGGCTATGGCTGCGATGGCTATGTATGCTATGGCTATGGCTATGGCTATGGCTGCTATGGCTATGGCTATGGCTGGTATGGCTATGGCAATGGCTACTATGACCATGGCAATGGCTGCTATGGCTATGGCAATGGCTGCTATAGCTATGGTTATGGCTATAGCTGCTATGGCTATGGCTATGGCTGCTATGGCTATGGCTACGTCTGTGGCTGCTATGGCTATGGCTGCTATGGATTTGGCTATGGCTGCTATGGCTATGGCTGGTATGGCTATGGCTATGGCTGCTCTGGCAATGGCTATGGCTATGACTGCTACGGATATGGCCATGGCTATGGCTGCTATGGCTATGGCTATGATTGCTATGGCTATGGCTGCTATGGCTATGGATATGGCTGCGATGGCTATGTATGCTATGGCTATGGCTATGGCTATGGCTATGGCTGCTATAGCTATGGCTGCTATGGCTATGGCTATGGCTGGTATGGCTATGGCAATGGCTACTATGGCCATGGCTATGGCTGCTATGGCTATGGCAATGGCTGCTATAGCTATGGTTATGGCTATAGCTGCTATGGCTATGGCTATCGCTGCTATGGCTATGGCTACGTCTGTGGCTGCTATGGCTATGGCTGCTATTGATTTGGCTATGGCTGGTATGGCTATGGCTGGTATGGCTATGGCTGCTATGGCTATGGCTATGGCTATGGCTGCTATGCCTATCGCTTCTATCGCTATGGCTTTTATGTCTATCGCTATAGCTATGGCTGCTATGGCAATGGCTATGGCAATGGCTGCTATAGCTATGGTTATGGCTATAGCTGCTATGGCTATGGCTATCGCTGCTATGGCTATGGCTACGTCTGTGGCTGCTACGGCTATGGCTGCTATTGATTTGGCTATGGCTGGTATGGCTATGGCTGGTATGGCTATGGCTGCTATGGCTATGGCTATGGCTATGGCTGCTATGCCTATCGCTTCTATCGCTATGGCTTTTATGTCTATCGCTATGGCTATGGCTGCTATGGCAATGGCTATGGCTATGGCTGCTATGGCTATGGCCATGGCTATGGCTGCTATGGCTATGGCTATGGCTATGGTTGCTATGGCTATGGCTGCTATGGCTATGGCCATGGCTATGGCTGCTATGGCTATGGCTATGGCTATGGATGCTATGGCTATGGCTGCTATGGCTATGGCAATGGCTATGGCTGCTATGGCTATGGCTGCTATGGCTATGGCTGCTATGGCTATGGCTATGGCTGCTATGGCTATGGCTGCTATGGCTGTGGCAATGGCTACGGCTGCTATGGCTATGTCTTCTATGGCTATGACTACTATGGCTATCGCTATGGCTATGACTGCTATGGCTATGGCTATGGCTATGTCTGCTATGGCTATGGCTATGGCTATGTCTATGGCTGCTATGGCTATGGCTATGGCTGCTATGGCTATGGCTGCTATGGCTGTGGCTATGGCTGCTATGGCTATGGCTGCTACGGCTATGGCTGCTATGGCTATGGCTGCTATGGCTATGGCTATGGCTATGTCTGCTATGCCTATCGCTTCTATCGCTATGGCTTTTATGGCTATCGCTATGGCTATGGCTGCTATGGCAATGGCTATGGTTATGGCTGCTATGGCTATGGCCGTGGCTATGGCTGCTATGGCTATGGCTATGGCTATGGTTGCTATGGCTATGGCTGCTATGGCTATGGCTGCTATGGCTATGGCTATGGCTGCTATGGCTATGGCTACGTCTGCTGTGGCTATGGCTATGTCTACTATGGCTGCTATGGCTACGACTATGGCTACTATGGCTATGGATACGGCTGCTATGGCTATGGCTATTTCTGCTATGGTTATGGCTGCTATGGCTATGGCTATGGCTGCTACGGCTATGGCTGCTATGGCTATAGCTGCTATGGCTATGGCTATGGCTATGGCTGCTATGGCTATGGCTGCTATGGCTATGGCTTCTATGGCTATGGCTATCGCTGCTATGCCTATGGCTGCTATGGCTATGGCAATGGCTATGGCTGCTATGGCTATGGCTTCTATGGCTATGGTTATGGCTATGGCTGCTATGGCTATGACTGCTATGGCTGCTATGGCTATGGCTATGGCTATGGCTGCTATGGCTATGGTTATGGTGGCTATGGCTATTGCGTCTATAAGCTATGGCTATGGCTATGTCTATGACTGCTATGTCTATGACTATGGCTGCTATAGCTTTGGCTGTATCTGCTATGGCTATGGCTGTGGCTGCTATGGCTATGGCTATGGATGCTATGGCTATGGCTGCTATGGCTTTGGCTATGGCTTGTATTGGCTATGGCTATGGCTATGGCCGCTATTGCTGTGGCTATGTCTATGGCTGCTATGGAAATAGCTATGGCGGCTATGGCTATGCCTATGGCTGCTATGGCTATGCCTATGGGTATGGCTGCTGTGGCTATGGCTATGGCTGATATGGCTATGGCTACGGCTATGGCTGCTATGGCTATGGCTGCTATGACTATGGCTATGGCTGCTATGGCTATGGTTATGGCTATAGCTGCTATGGCTATGGCTATGGCTGCTATGGCTATGGCTACGTCTGTGGCTGCTATGGCTATGGCTATGGCTGCTATGGCTATGGCTATGGCTATGGCTGCTGTGGCTATGGCTATGTCTGATATGGCTATGGCTATGGCTATGGCTGCTACGGCTATGGCTGCTATGGCTATGGCAATGGCTATGGCTGCTATGGCTGTGGCTTCTATGGCTATGGTTATGGCTACGGCGGCTATGGCTATGGCTGCTATGGCTGCTATGGCTATGGCTATGGCTATGACTGCTATGGCTATGGTTATGGTGGCAATGGCTATTGCGTCTATAAGCTATGGCTATGGCTATGTCTATGACTGCTATGGCTATGACTATGGCTGCTATAGCTATGGCTGTATCTGCTATGGCTATGGCTATGGCTGCTATGGCTATGGTTATGGCTGCTATGACTATCGCTATGGGTATGGCTGCTATGGCTATGGCTTTGGCTGCTGTGGCTATGGCTATGGCTGCTATGGCTATGGCAATGGCTACTATGGCCATGGCTATGACTGCTATGGCTATGGCTATGGCTGCTATGGCTATGGCTATGGCTATGGCTATGGCTGCTATGGCTATTGCTATGGCTGCTATGGCTATGGCAATGGCTGCTATGGCTATGGTTATGGCTATAGCTGCTATGGCTATGGCTATGGCTGCTATGGCTATGGCTATGGCTGGTATGGCTATGGCAATGGCTACTATGGCCATGGCTATGGCTGCTATGGCTATGGCAATGGCTGCTATAGCTATGGTTATGGCTATAGCTGCTATGGCTATGGCTATCGCTGCTATGGCTATGGCTACGTCTGTGGCTGCTACGGCTATGGCTGCTATTGATTTGGCTATGGCTGGTATGGCTATGGCTGGTATGGCTATGGCTGCTATGGCTATGGCTATGGCTATGGCTGCTATGCCTATCGCTTCTATCGCTATGGCTTTTATGTCTATCGCTATGGCTATGGCTGCTATGGCAATGGCTATGGCTATGGCTGCTATGGCTATGGCCATGGCTATGGCTGCTATGGCTATGGCTATGGCTATGGTTGCTATGGCTATGGCTGCTATGGCTATGGCCATGGCTATGGCTGCTATGGCTATGGCTATGGCTATGGATGCTATGGCTATGGCTGCTATGGCTTTGGCTATGGCTTGTATTGGCTATGGCTATGGCTATGGCCGCTATTGCTGTGGCTATGTCTATGGCTGCTATGGAAATAGCTATGGCGGCTATCGCTATGCCTATGGCTGCTATGGCTATGCCTATGGGTATGGCTGCTGTGGCTATGGCTATGGCTGATATGGCTATGGCTACGGCTATGGCTGCTATGGCTATGGCTGCTATGACTATGGCTATGGCTGCTATGGCTATGGTTATGGCTATAGCTGCTATGGCTATGGCTATGGCTGCTATGGCTATGGCTACGTCTGTGGCTGCTATGGCTATGGCTATGGCTGCTATGGCTATGGCTATGGCTATGGCTGCTGTGGCTATGGCTATGTCTGATATGGCTATGGCTATGGCTATGGCTGCTACGGCTATGGCTGCTATGGCTATGGCAATGGCTATGGCTGCTATGGCTGTGGCTTCTATGGCTATGGTTATGGCTATGGCGGCTATGGCTATGGCTGCTATGGCTGCTATGGCTATGGCTATGGCTATGACTGCTATGGCTATGGTTATGGTGGCAATGGCTATTGCGTCTATAAGCTATGGCTATGGCTATGTCTATGACTGCTATGGCTATGACTATGGCTGCTATAGCTATGGCTGTATCTGCTATGGCTATGGCTATGGCTGCTATGGCTATGGTTATGGCTGCTATGACTATCGCTATGGGTA
Organism: Calliopsis andreniformis; assembly: GCF_051401765.1. Taxonomy (NCBI): domain Eukaryota; kingdom Metazoa; phylum Arthropoda; class Insecta; order Hymenoptera; family Andrenidae; genus Calliopsis; species Calliopsis andreniformis. The sequence goes on along the minus strand of NW_027480456.1, from coordinate 3,581,695 downwards.
TGGCTGCTATGGCTATGGCTTTGGCTGCTGTGGCTATGGCTATGGCTGCTATGGCTATGGCAATGGCTACTATGGCCATGGCTATGACTGCTATGGGTATGGCTATGGCTATGGCTATGGCTGCTATGGCTATTGCTATGGCTGCTATGGCTATGGCAATGGCTGCTATGGCTATGGTTATGGCTATAGCTGCTATGGCTATGGCTATGGCTGCTATGGCTATGGCTACGTCTGTGGCTGCTATGGCTATGGCTGCTGTGGCTTTGGCTATGGCTTCTATGGCTATGGCTTCTATCGCTATGGCTATGAGTGCTATGGCTATGGCTATGGCTATGGCTGCTATGGCTTTGGCTATGGCTATGGCTATGGCTGCTATGGCTATGGCTATGGCTTCTATGGCTATGGCTATGACTCCTATGGATATGGCTATGGCTTCTATGGCTATGTCTATGGCTAAGGCTGCTGTGGCTATGGCTATGTCTGCTTTGGCTATGGCTATAGCTGCATTGGCTGCTGTGGCTATGGCTATGTCTATCGCTGCTATGGCTGTGCCTATGGCTACGGCTGCCATGGAAATAGCTATGGCAGCTATGGCTATGGCTATGGCTGCTATGGCTATGGCTATGGCTATGGCTACTGTGGCTATGGCTATGGCTGATATGGCTATGGCTATGGCTATGGCTGCTACGGCTATGGCTGCTATGGCTATGGCTATGGCTATGGCTACTGTGGCTATGGCTATGGCTGCTATGGCTTTGGCTATGGCTATGGCTATGGCTGCTATGGCTATGGCTATGGCTTCTATGGCTATGGCTATGGCTGCTATGGCTATGGCTATCGCTGCTATGCCTATGGCTGCTATGGCTATGGCAATGGCTATGGCTGCTATGGCTATGGCTTCTATGGCTATGGTTATGGCTATGGCTGCTATGGCTATGACTGCTATGGCTGCTATGGCTATGGCTATGGCTATGGCTGCTATGGCTATGGTTATGGCTGCTATGACTGTGGCTATGGGTATGGCTGCTATGGCTATGGCTTTGGCTGCTATGGCTATGGCTATGGCTGCTATGGCTATGGCAATGGCTAGTATGGCCATGGCTATGACTGCTATGGCTATGGCTATGGCTGCTATGGCTGTGGGTATGGCAATAGCTGCTGTGGCTATGGCTATGGCTGCTATGGCTATGGCTGCTTTGGCTTTGGATATGGCTTGTTTTGGCTATGGCTATGGCTATGGCCGCAATGGCTGTGGCTATGTCTATGGCTATGGTTGTGGCTGCTGTGGCTATGGCTATGGCTGATATGGCTATGGCTATGGCTATGGCTGCTCTGGCTATGGCTGCTATGACTATGGCCATGGCTGCTATGGCTATGGCTGCTATGGCTATGGCTGCTATGGCTATGGCTGCTATGGCTATGGCTGCTATGGCTATGGCTATGGCAATGGCTATGGCTATGGCTTCTATGGCCATGTCTATGGCTAAGGCTGCTATGGCTATGTCTATCGCTGCTTTGGCTATGGCTATAGCTGCATTGGCTGCTGTGGCTATGGCTATGTCTACGGCTGCTATGGCTGTGGCTGTGGCTACGGCTGCTATGGAAATAGCTATGGGAGCTATGGCTATGGCTATGGCAGCTATGCCTATGGCTACGGCTATGGCTGCTATGTCTATGGGTATGGCTGCTATGGCTATGGCTGCTATGGCTATGGCTATGGCTATGGCTGCTACGGCTATGGCTGCTACGGCTATGGCTATGGCTGTTATGGCTATGGCTGCTATGGCTGTGGCAATGGTTATGGCTGCTATGGCTATGGCTATGGCTATGGCTGCTATGGCTATGGCCATGGCTATGGCTGCTATGGATATGGCAATGGCTATGGCTGCTATGGCAATGGCTATGGCTATGACTGCTATGGCTATGGACATGGCTATGGCTGCTATGGCTATGGCTATGATTGCTATGGCTACTGCTGCTATGGCTATGGCTGTGGCTGCGATGGCTATGTATGCTATAGCTGTGGCTATGGCTATGGCTGCTATGGCTATGGCTATGGCTGGTATGGCTATGGCAATGGCTACTGTGGCCATGGCTATGGCTGCTATGGCTATGGCAATGGCTGCTATGGCTATGGCTGCTATGGCTATGGCAATGGCTACGGCTGCTATGGCTATGGCTTCTATGGCTATGGCTTCTATGGCTATGTCTATGGCTAAGGCCGCTATGGCTTGGCTATGGCTGCTATTGCTATGGCTATAGCTGCATTGGCTGCTGTGGCTATGGCTATGTCTATGGCTGTTATAGCTGTGGCTATGGCTACGGCTGCTATGGAAATAGCTATGGGAGCTATGGCTATGGCTATGGCTGCTATATCTATGGCTACGGCTATGGCTGCTATGGCTATGGGTATGGCTGCTATGGCTATGGCTGCTATGGCTATGGCTATGGCTATGTCTATGGCTGCTATGGCTATGGCTATGGCTGCTATGGCTATGGCTGCTATGGCTGTGGCTATGGCTGCTATGGCTTTGGCTATGGCTACGGCTGCTATGGAAATAGCTATGGCAGCTATGGCTATGGCTATGGCTGCTATGGCTATGGCTATGACTACGGCTGCTGTGGCTATGGCTATGGCCGATATGGCTGCGATGGCTATGGCTTCAATCGCTATGGCTTCTATGGCTATCGCTATGGCTATGACTGCTATGGCTATGGCTATGGCTATGGCTGCTATGGCTTTGGCTATGGCTACGGCTGCTATGGAAATAGCTATGGCAGCTATGGCTATGGCTATGGCTGCTATGGCTATGGCTATGACTACGGCTGCTGTGGCTATGGCTATGGCCGATATGGCTGCGATGGCTATGGCTTCAATCGCTATGGCTTCTATGGCTATCGCTATGGCTATGACTGCTATGGCTATGGCTATGGCTATGGCTGCTATGGCTATGGCTATGGCTACGGCTATGGCTGCTATAGCTATGTCTTCTATGGCTATGACTACTATGGCTATCGCTATGGCTATGACTGCTATGGCTATGGCTATGGCTATGGCTGCTATGGCTATGGCTATGGCTACGTCTATGGCTGCTATGGCTATGGCAATGGCTGCTATGGCTATGGCTGCTATGGCTGTGGCTATGGCTGCTATGGCTATGGCTACTATGGCTGTGGCTGTGTTTATGGCTGCTATGGCTATGGCTATGGCTATTGCTGCTATGGCTATGGCTATGGCTATGGCTGCTATTGCTATGGCTATGGCTATGGCTATGGCTGCTATGGCTATGGCTATGGCTGCTATGGCTATGGCAATGGCTGCTATGGCTATGGTTATGGCTATAGCTGCTATGGCTATGGCTATGGCTGCTATGGCTATGGCTACGTCTGTGGCTGCTATGGCTATGGCTGCTGTGGCTTTGGCTATGGCTTCTATGGCTATGGCTTCTATCGCTATGGCTATGAGTGCTATGGCTATGGCTATGTCTATGACTGCTATGGCTATGACTATGGCTGCTATAGCTTTGGCTGTATCTGCTATGGCTATGGCTATGGCTGCTATGGCTATGGTTATGGCTGCTATGACTATGGCTATGGGTATGGCTGCTATGGCTATGGCTTTGGCTGCTATGGCTATGGCTATTGCTGCTATGGCTATGGCAATGGCTATTATGGCGATGGCTATGACTGCTATTGCTATGGCTATGGCTGCTATGGCTGTTGGTATGGCTATAGCTGCTGTGGCTATGGCTATGTCTGCTATGGCTATGGCTGCTATGGCTTTGGCTATGGCTTGTATTGGCTATAGCTATGGCTATGGCTACTATGGCTGTGGCTATGTTTATGGCTGCTATGGCTATGGCTACGGCTATTGCTGCTATGGCTATGGCGATGGCTATGGCTGCTATGGCTATGGCTATGGCTATGGCTATGGCTGCTATGGCTATGGCTATGGCTGCTATGGCTATGGCAATGGCTGCTATGGCTATGGTTATGGCTATAGCTGCTATGGCTATGGCTATGGCTGCTATGGCTATGGCTACGTCTGTGGCTGCTATGGCTATGGCTGCTGTGGCTTTGGCTATGGCTTCTATGGCTATGGCTTCTATCGCTATGGCTATGAGTGCTATGGCTATGGCTATGGCTATGGCTGCTATGGCTTTGGCTATGGCTATGGCTATGGCCGCTATCGCTATGGCTATGGCTTCTATGGCTATGGCTATGACTCCTATGGATATGGCTATGGCTTCTATGGCTATGTCTATGGCTAAGGCTGCTATGGCTATGGCTATGTCTGCTTTGGCTATGGCTATAGCTGCATTGGCTGCTGTGGCTATGGCTATGTCTATGGCTGCTATGGCTGTGCCTATGGCTACGGCTGCTATGGAAATAGCTATGGCAGCTATGGCTATGGCTAAGGCCACTATGCCCATGGCTATGGATGCTATTGCTATGGCTATGGCTGCCATGGATATGGTTATGGCTGTAGCTGCTATGGCTATGTCTATGACTGCTATGGCTATGACTATGGCTGCTATAGCTATGGCTGTATCTGCTATGGCTATGGCTATGGCTCCTATGGCTATGGTTATGGCTGCTATGACTATGGCTATGGGTATGGCTGCTATGGCTGTGGCTTTGGCTGCTATGGCTATGGCTATGGCTGCTATGGCTATGGCAATGGCTACTATGGCCATGGCTATGACTGCTATGGCTGCGGCTATGGCTGCTATGGCTATGGCTACGTCTGTGGTTGCTATGGCTGTGGCTGCTGTGGTTTTGGCTATGGCTTCTATGGCTATGGCTTCTATGGCTATCGCTCTGGCTATGAGTGCTATGGCTATGGCTATGGCTATGGCTGCTATGGCTATGGCTATGGCTGACTATGGCAGTGGGTATGGCTATAGCTGCTGTGGCTATGGCTATGGCTGCTATGGCTATGGTTATGGCTGCTATAACTATGGCCATGACTACGGCTGCTATGGCTATGGCTATGATTGCTATGGCTATGGCTGCTATGGCTATGGCTATGGCTGCGATGGCTATGTATGCTATGGCTATGGCTATGGCTATGGCTGCTATGGCTATGGCTATGGCTGGTATGGCTATGGCAATGGCTACTATGACCATGGCAATGGCTGCTATGGCTATGGCAATGGCTGCTATAGCTATGGTTATGGCTATAGCTGCTATGGCTATGGCTATGGCTGCTATGGCTATGGCTACGTCTGTGGCTGCTATGGCTATGGCTGCTATGGCTATGGCTGGTATGGCTATGGCTATGGCTGCTACGGCAATGGCTATGTCTGCTATGGCTATGGCTATGTCTACTATGGCTGCTATGGCTACGACTATGGCTACTATGGCTATGGATACGGCTGCTATGGCTATGGCTATTTCTGCTATGGTTATGGCTGCTATGGCTATGGCTATGGCTGCTACGGCTATGGCTGCTATGGCTATGGCTATGGCTACGGCTATGGCTGCTATAGCTATGTCTTCTATGGCTATGACTACTATGGCTATCGCTATGGCTATGACTGCTATGGCTATGGCTATGGCTATGGCTGCTATGGCTATGGCTATGGCTACGTCTATGGCTGCTATGGCTATGGCAATGGCTGCTATGGCTATGGCTGCTATGGCTGTGGCTATGGCTGCTATGGCTATGGCTACTATGGCTGTGGCTGTGTTTATGGCTGCTATGGCTATGGCTATGGCTATTGCTGCTATGGCTATGGCTATGGCTATGGCTGCTGTGGCTATGGCTATGGCTATGGCTATGGCTGCTATGGCTATGGCTATGGCTGCTATGGCTATGGCAATGGCTGCTATGGCTATGGTTATGGCTATAGCTGCTATGGCTATGGCTATGGCTGCTATGGCTATGGCTACGTCTGTGGCTGCTATGGCTATGGCTGCTGTGGCTTTGGCTATGGCTTCTATGGCTATGGCTTCTATCGCTATGGCTATGAGTGCTATGGCTATGGCTATGTCTATGACTGCTATGGCTATGACTATGGCTGCTATAGCTTTGGCTGTATCTGCTATGGCTATGGCTATGGCTGCTATGGCTATGGTTATGGCTGCTATGACTATGGCTATGGGTATGGCTGCTATGGCTATGGCTTTGGCTGCTATGGCTATGGCTATTGCTGCTATGGCTATGGCAATGGCTATTATGGCCATGGCTATGACTGCTATTGCTATGGCTATGGCTGCTATGGCTGTTGGTATGGCTATAGCTGCTGTGGCTATGGCTACGTCTGCTATGGCTATGGCTGCTATGGCTTTGGCTATGGCTTGTATTGGCTATAGCTATGGCTATGGCTACTATGGCTGTGGCTATGTTTATGGCTGCTATGGCTATGGCTATGGCTATTGCTGCTATGGCTATGGCGATGGCTATGGCTGCTATGGCTATGGCTATGGCTATGGCTATGGCTGCTATGGCTATGGCTATGGCTGCTATGGCTATGGCAATGGCTGCTATGGCTATGGTTATGGCTATAGCTGCTATGGCTATGGCTATGGCTGCTATGGCTATGGCTACGTCTGTGGCTGCTATGGCTATGGCTGCTGTGGCTTTGGCTATGGCTTCTATGGCTATGGCTTCTATCGCTATGGCTATGAGTGCTATGGCTATGGCTATGGCTATGGCTGCTATGGCTATGGCTATGGCTGACTATGGCAGTGGGTATGGCTATAGCTGCTGTGGCTATGGCTATGGCTGCTATGGCTATGGTTATGGCTGCTATAACTATGGCCATGACTACGGCTGCTATGGCTATGGCTATGATTGCTATGGCTATGGCTGCTATGGCTATGGCTATGGCTGCGATGGCTATGTATGCTATGGCTATGGCTATGGCTATGGATGCTATGGCTATGTCTATGGCTGCTATGGCTATGGCTATGGCTGCTATGGCTATGGCTACGTCTGCTATGGCTATGGCTATGTCTACTATGGCTGCTATGGCTACGACTATGGCTACTATGGCTATGGATACGGCTGCTATGGCTATGGCTATTTCTGCTATGGTTATGGCTGCTATGGCTATGGCTATGGCTGCTACGGCTATGGCTGCTATGGCTATGGCTGCTATGGCTATGGCTATGGCTATGGCTGCTATGGCTATGGCTGCTATGGCCATGGCTGCTATGGCTATGGCTTCTATGGCTATGGCTATCGCTGCTGTGCCTATGGCTGCTATGGCTATGGCAATGGCTATGGCTGCTATGGCTATGGCTTCTATGGCTATGGTTATGGCTATGGCTGCTATGGCTATGGCTGCTATGCCTGCTATGGCTATGGCTATGGCTATGGCTGCTATGGCTATGGTTATGGTGGCTATGGCTATTGCGTCTATAAGCTATGGCTATGGCTATGTTTATGACTGCTATGTCTATGACTATGGCTGCTATAGCTTTGGCTGTATCTGCTATGGCTATGGCTGTGGCTGCTATGGCTATGGCTATGGATGCTATGGCTATGGCTGCTATGGCTTTGGCTATTGCTTGTATTGGCTATGGCTATGGCTATGGCCGCTATTGCTGTGGCTATGTCTATGGCTGCTATGGAAATAGCTATGGCGGCTATGGCTATGGCTATGGCTGCTATGGCTATGCCTATGGGTATGGCTGCTGTGGCTATGGCTATGGCTGATATGGCTATGGCTATGACTATGGCTGCTATGGCTATGGCTGCTATGACTATGGCTATGGCTGCTATGGCTATGGTTATGGCTATAGCTGCTATGGCTATGGCTATGGCTGCTATGGCTATGGCTACGTCTGTGGCTGCTATGGCTATGGCTATGGCTGCTATGGCTATGGCTATGGCTATGGCTGCTGTGGCTATGGCTATGTCTGATATGGCTATGGCTATGGCTATGGCTGCTACGGCTATGGCTGCTATGGCTATGGCAATGGCTATGGCTGCTATGGCTGTGGCTTCTATGGCTATGGTTATGGCTATGGCGGCTATGGCTATGGCTGCTATGGCTGCTATGGCTATGGCTATGGCTATGGCTGCTATGGCTATGGTTATGGTGGCAATGGCTATTGCGTCTATAAGCTATGGCTATGGCTATGTCTATGACTGCTATGGCTATGACTATGGCTGCTATAGCTATGGCTGTATCTGCTATGGCTATGGCTATGGCTGCTATGGCTATGGTTATGGCTGCTATGACTATCGCTATGGGTATGGCTGCTATGGCTATGGCTTTGGCTGCTGTGGCTATGGCTATGGCTGCTATGGCTATGGCAATGGCTACTATGGCCATGGCTATGACTGCTATGGCTATGGCTATGGCTGCTATGGGTATGGCTATGGCTATGGCTATGGCTGCTATGGCTATTGCTATGGCTGCTATGGCTATGGCAATGGCTGCTATGGCTATGGTTATGGCTATAGCTGCTATGGCTATGGCTATGGCTGCTATGGCTATGGCTATGGCTGGTATGGCTATGGCAATGGCTACTATGGCCATGGCTATGGCTGCTATGGCTATGGCAATGGCTGCTATAGCTATGGTTATGGCTATAGCTGCTATGGCTATGGCTATCGCTGCTATGGCTATGGCTACGTCTGTGGCTGCTACGGCTATGGCTGCTATTGATTTGGCTATGGCTGGTATGGCTATGGCTGGTATGGCTATGGCTGCTATGGCTATGGCTATGGCTATGGCTGCTATGCCTATCGCTTCTATCGCTATGGCTTTTATGTCTATCGCTATGGCTATGGCTGCTATGGCAATGGCTATGGCTATGGCTGCTATGGCTATGGCCATGGCTATGGCTGCTATGGCTATGGCTATGGCTATGGTTGCTATGGCTATGGCTGCTATGGCTATGCCTGCTATGGCTATGGCTATGGCTGCGATGGCTATGTATGCTATGGCTATGGCAATGGCTATGGCTGCTATGGCTATGGCTGCTATGGCTATGGCTATGGCTGCTTTGGCTATGGCTGCTATGGCTGTGGCAATGGCTACGGCTGCTATGGCTATGTCTTCTATGGCTATGACTACTATGGCTATCGCTATGGCTATGACTGCTATGCCTATGGCTATGGCTATGTCTGCTATGGCTATGGCTATGGCTATGTCTATGGCTGCTATGGCTATGGCTATGTCTGCTATGGCTATGGCTGCTATGGCTGTGGCTATGGCTGCTATGGCTATGGCTGCTATGGCTATGGCTGCTATGGCTATAGCTATGGCTATGTCTGCTATGCCTATCGCTTCTATCGCTATGGCTTTTATGGCTATCGCTATGGCTATGGCTGCTATGGCAATGGCTATGGTTATGGCTGCTATGGCTATGACCGTGGCTATGGCTGCTATGGCTATGGCTATGGCTATGGTTGCTATGGCTATGGCTGCTATGGCTATGGCTGCTATGGCTATGGCTATGGCTGCGATGGCTATGGCTTCAATGGCTATGGCTTCTATGGCTATCGCTATGGCTATGACTGCTATGGCTTTGGCTATGGCTATTGCTGCTATGGCTATGCCAATGGCTACGGCTATGGCTGCTATAGCTATGGCTATGTCTGCTATGGCTATGGCTATGGCTACGGCTATGGCTGCTATGGCCACCATGGCTATGGCAATGGCTGCGATGGCTATGGCTATGGCTGCGGCTGCTATGGCTATGGCTGCTATGGCTATGGATATGGCTGCTATGGCAGTGTCTATGGATGCTATGGCTATGTCTGTGGCTGCTATGGCTATGGCTATGGCTGCTATGGCTATGGCTGCTATGGCTATGGCTATGGCTATGGCTGCTATGGCTATGGCTGCTATGACTATGGCTGCTATGGCTATGGCTTCTATGGCTATGGCTATCGCTGCTATGCCTATGGCTGCTATGGCTATGGCAATGGCTATGGCTGCTATGGCTATGGCTTCTATGGCTATGGTTATGGCTATGGCTGCTATGGCTATGACTGCTATGGCTGCTATGGCTATGGCTATGGCTATGGCTGCTATGGCTATGGTTATGGTGGCTATGGCTATTGCGTCTATAAGCTATGGCTATGGCTATGTCTATGACTGCTATGTCTATGACTATGGCTGCTATAGCTTTGGCTGTATCTGCTATGGCTATGGCTGTGGCTGCTATGGCTATGGCTATGGATGCTATGGCTATGGCTGCTATGGCTTTGGCTATGGCTTGTATTGGCTATGGCTATGGCTATGGCCGCTATTGCTGTGGCTATGTCTATGGCTGCTATGGAAATAGCTATGGCGGCTATGGCTATGGCTATGGCTGCTATGGCTATGCCTATGGGTATGGCTGCTGTGGCTATGGCTATGGCTGATATGGCTATGGCTATGGCTATGGCTGCTATGGCTATGGCTGCTATGACTATGGCTATGGCTGCTATGGCTATGGTTATGGCTATAGCTGCTATGGCTATGCCTATGGCTGCTATGGCTATGGCTACGTCTGTGGCTGCTATGGCTATGGCTATGGCTGCTATGGCTATGGCTATGGCTATGGCTGCTGTGGCTATGGCTATGTCTGATATGGCTATGGCTATGGCTATGGCTGCTACGGCTATGGCTGCTATGGCTATGGCAATGGCTATGGCTGCTATGGCTATGGCAATGGCTATGGCTGCTATGGCTGTGGCTTCTATGGCTATGGTTATGGCTATGGCGGCTATGGCTATGGCTGCTATGGCTGCTATGGCTATGGCTATGGCTATGACTGCTATGGCTATGGTTATGGTGGCAATGGCTATTGCGTCCATAAGCTATGGCTATGGCTATGTCTATGACTTCTATGGCTATGACTATGGCTGCTATAGCTATGGCTGTATCTGCTATGGCAATGGCTATGGCTGCTATGGCTATGGTTATGGCTGCTATGACTATCGCTATGGGTATGGCTGCTATGGCTATGGCTTTGGCTGCTGTGGCTATGGCTATGGCTGCTATGGCTATGGCAATGGCTACTATGGCCATGGCTATGACTGCTATGGCTATGGCTATGGCTGCTATGGCTATGGCTATGGCTATGGCTATGGCTGCTATGGCTATTGCTATGGCTGCTATGGCTATGGCAATGGCTGCTATGGCTATGGTTATGGCTATAGCTGCTATGGCTATGGCTATGGCTGCTATGGCTATGGCTGGTATGGCTATGGCAATGGCTACTATGGCCATGGCTATGGCTGCTATGGCTATGGCAATGGCTGCTATAGCTATGGTTATGGCTATAGCTGCTATGGCTATGGCTATCGCTGCTATGGCTATGGCTACGTCTGTGGCTGCTACGGCTATGGCTGCTATTGATTTGGCTATGGCTGGTATGGCTATGGCTGGTATGGCTATGGCTGCTATGGCTATGGCTATGGCTATGGCTGCTATGCCTATCGCTTCTATCGCTATGGCTTTTATGTCTATCGCTATGGCTATGGCTGCTATGGCAATGGCTATGGCTATGGCTGCTATGGCTATGGCCATGGCTATGGCTGCTATGGCTATGGCTATGGCTATGGTTGCTATGGCTATGGCTGCTATGGCTATGGATGCTATGGCTATGTCTATGGCTGCTATGGCTATGGCTATGGCTGCTATGGCTATGGCTACGTCTGCTATGGCTATGGCTATGTCTACTATGGCTGCTATGGCTACGACTATGGCTACTATGGCTATGGATACGGCTGCTATGGCTATGGCTATTTCTGCTATGGTTATGGCTGCTATGGCTATGGCTATGGCTGCTACGGCTATGGCTGCTATGGCTATGGCTGCTATGGCTATGGCTATGGCTATGGCTGCTATGGCTATGGCTGCTATGGCCATGGCTGCTATGGCTATGGCTTCTATGGCTATGGCTATCGCTGCTATGCCTATGGCTGCTATGGCTATGGCAATGGCTATGGCTGCTATGGCTATGGCTTCTATGGCTATGGTTATGGCTATGGCTGCTATGGCTATGGCTGCTATGCCTGCTATGGCTATGGCTATGGCTATGGCTGCTATGGCTATGGTTATGGTGGCTATGGCTATTGCGTCTATAAGCTATGGCTATGGCTATGTCTATGACTGCTATGTCTATGACTATGGCTGCTATAGCTTTGGCTGTATCTGCTATGGCTATGGCTGTGGCTGCTATGGCTATGGCTATGGATGCTATGGCTATGGCTGCTATGGCTTTGGCTATTGCTTGTATTGGCTATGGCTATGGCTATGGCCGCTATTGCTGTGGCTATGTCTATGGCTGCTATGGAAATAGCTATGGCGGCTATGGCTATGGCTATGGCTGCTATGGCTATGCCTATGGGTATGGCTGCTGTGGCTATGGCTATGGCTGATATGGCTATGGCTATGACTATGGCTGCTATGGCTATGGCTGCTATGACTATGGCTATGGCTGCTATGGCTATGGTTATGGCTATAGCTGCTATGGCTATGGCTATGGCTGCTATGGCTATGGCTACGTCTGTGGCTGCTATGGCTATGGCTATGGCTGCTATGGCTATGGCTATGGCTATGGCTGCTGTGGCTATGGCTATGTCTGATATGGCTATGGCTATGGCTATGGCTGCTACGGCTATGGCTGCTATGGCTATGGCAATGGCTATGGCTGCTATGGCTGTGGCTTCTATGGCTATGGTTATGGCTATGGCGGCTATGGCTATGGCTGCTATGGCTGCTATGGCTATGGCTATGGCTATGGCTGCTATGGCTATGGTTATGGTGGCAATGGCTATTGCGTCTATAAGCTATGGCTATGGCTATGTCTATGACTGCTATGGCTATGACTATGGCTGCTATAGCTATGGCTGTATCTGCTATGGCTATGGCTATGGCTGCTATGGCTATGGTTATGGCTGCTATGACTATCGCTATGGGTATGGCTGCTATGGCTATGGCTTTGGCTGCTGTGGCTATGGCTATGGCTGCTATGGCTATGGCAATGGCTACTATGGCCATGGCTATGACTGCTATGGCTATGGCTATGGCTGCTATGGGTATGGCTATGGCTATGGCTATGGCTGCTATGGCTATTGCTATGGCTGCTATGGCTATGGCAATGGCTGCTATGGCTATGGTTATGGCTATAGCTGCTATGGCTATGGCTATGGCTGCTATGGCTATGGCTATGGCTGGTATGGCTATGGCAATGGCTACTATGGCCATGGCTATGGCTGCTATGGCTATGGCAATGGCTGCTATAGCTATGGTTATGGCTATAGCTGCTATGGCTATGGCTATCGCTGCTATGGCTATGGCTACGTCTGTGGCTGCTACGGCTATGGCTGCTATTGATTTGGCTATGGCTGGTATGGCTATGGCTGGTATGGCTATGGCTGCTATGGCTATGGCTATGGCTATGGCTGCTATGCCTATCGCTTCTATCGCTATGGCTTTTATGTCTATCGCTATGGCTATGGCTGCTATGGCAATGGCTATGGCTATGGCTGCTATGGCTATGGCCATGGCTATGGCTGCTATGGCTATGGCTATGGCTATGGTTGCTATGGCTATGGCTGCTATGGCTATGCCTGCTATGGCTATGGCTATGGCTGCGATGGCTATGTATGCTATGGCTATGGCAATGGCTATGGCTGCTATGGCTATGGCTGCTATGGCTATGGCTATGGCTGCTTTGGCTATGGCTGCTATGGCTGTGGCAATGGCTACGGCTGCTATGGCTATGTCTTCTATGGCTATGACTACTATGGCTATCGCTATGGCTATGACTGCTATGGCTATGGCTATGGCTATGTCTGCTATGGCTATGGCTATGGCTATGTCTATGGCTGCTATGGCTATGGCTATGTCTGCTATGGCTATGGCTGCTATGGCTGTGGCTATGGCTGCTATGGCTATGGCTGCTATGGCTATGGCTGCTATGGCTATAGCTATGGCTATGTCTGCTATGCCTATCGCTTCTATCGCTATGGCTTTTATGGCTATCGCTATGGCTATGGCTGCTATGGCAATGGCTATGGTTATGGCTGCTATGGCTATGACCGTGGCTATGGCTGCTATGGCTATGGCTATGGCTATGGTTGCTATGGCTATGGCTGCTATGGCTATGGCTGCTATGGCTATGGCTATGGCTGCGATGGCTATGGCTTCAATGGCTATGGCTTCTATGGCTATCGCTATGGCTATGACTGCTATGGCTTTGGCTATGGCTATTGCTGCTATGGCTATGCCAATGGCTACGGCTATGGCTGCTATAGCTATGGCTATGTCTGCTATGGCTATGGCTATGGCTACGGCTATGGCTGCTATGGCCACCATGGCTATGGCAATGGCTGCGATGGCTATGGCTATGGCTGCGGCTGCTATGGCTATGGCTGCTATGGCTATGGATATGGCTGCTATGGCAGTGTCTATGGATGCTATGGCTATGTCTGTGGCTGCTATGGCTATGGCTATGGCTGCTATGGCTATGGCTGCTATGGCTATGGCTATGGCTATGGCTGCTATGGCTATGGCTGCTATGACTATGGCTGCTATGGCTATGGCTTCTATGGCTATGGCTATCGCTGCTATGCCTATGGCTGCTATGGCTATGGCAATGGCTATGGCTGCTATGGCTATGGCTTCTATGGCTATGGTTATGGCTATGGCTGCTATGGCTATGACTGCTATGGCTGCTATGGCTATGGCTATGGCTATGGCTGCTATGGCTATGGTTATGGTGGCTATGGCTATTGCGTCTATAAGCTATGGCTATGGCTATGTCTATGACTGCTATGTCTATGACTATGGCTGCTATAGCTTTGGCTGTATCTGCTATGGCTATGGCTGTGGCTGCTATGGCTATGGCTATGGATGCTATGGCTATGGCTGCTATGGCTTTGGCTATGGCTTGTATTGGCTATGGCTATGGCTATGGCCGCTATTGCTGTGGCTATGTCTATGGCTGCTATGGAAATAGCTATGGCGGCTATGGCTATGGCTATGGCTGCTATGGCTATGCCTATGGGTATGGCTGCTGTGGCTATGGCTATGGCTGATATGGCTATGGCTATGGCTATGGCTGCTATGGCTATGGCTGCTATGACTATGGCTATGGCTGCTATGGCTATGGTTATGGCTATAGCTGCTATGGCTATGCCTATGGCTGCTATGGCTATGGCTACGTCTGTGGCTGCTATGGCTATGGCTATGGCTGCTATGGCTATGGCTATGGCTATGGCTGCTGTGGCTATGGCTATGTCTGATATGGCTATGGCTATGGCTATGGCTGCTACGGCTATGGCTGCTATGGCTATGGCAATGGCTATGGCTGCTATGGCTATGGCAATGGCTATGGCTGCTATGGCTGTGGCTTCTATGGCTATGGTTATGGCTATGGCGGCTATGGCTATGGCTGCTATGGCTGCTATGGCTATGGCTATGGCTATGACTGCTATGGCTATGGTTATGGTGGCAATGGCTATTGCGTCCATAAGCTATGGCTATGGCTATGTCTATGACTTCTATGGCTATGACTATGGCTGCTATAGCTATGGCTGTATCTGCTATGGCTATGGCTATGGCTGCTATGGCTATGGTTATGGCTGCTATGACTATCGCTATGGGTATGGCTGCTATGGCTATGGCTTTGGCTGCTGTGGCTATGGCTATGGCTGCTATGGCTATGGCAATGGCTACTATGGCCATGGCTATGACTGCTATGGCTATGGCTATGGCTGCTATGGCTATGGCTATGGCTATGGCTATGGCTGCTATGGCTATTGCTATGGCTGCTATGGCTATGGCAATGGCTGCTATGGCTATGGTTATGGCTATAGCTGCTATGGCTATGGCTATGGCTGCTATGGCTATGGCTGGTATGGCTATGGCAATGGCTACTATGGCCATGGCTATGGCTGCTATGGCTATGGCAATGGCTGCTATAGCTATGGTTATGGCTATAGCTGCTATGGCTATGGCTATCGCTGCTATGGCTATGGCTACGTCTGTGGCTGCTACGGCTATGGCTGCTATTGATTTGGCTATGGCTGGTATGGCTATGGCTGGTATGGCTATGGCTGCTATGGCTATGGCTATGGCTATGGCTGCTATGCCTATCGCTTCTATCGCTATGGCTTTTATGTCTATCGCTATGGCTATGGCTGCTATGGCAATGGCTATGGCTATGGCTGCTATGGCTATGGCCATGGCTATGGCTGCTATGGCTATGGCTATGGCTATGGTTGCTATGGCTATGGCTGCTATGGCTATGCCTGCTATGGCTATGGCTATGGCTGCGATGGCTATGTATGCTATGGCTATGGCAATGGCTATGGCTGCTATGGCTATGGCTGCTATGGCTATGGCTATGGCTGCTTTGGCTATGGCTGCTATGGCTGTGGCAATGGCTACGGCTGCTATGGCTATGTCTTCTATGGCTATGACTACTATGGCTATCGCTATGGCTATGACTGCTATGGCTATGGCTATGGCTATGTCTGCTATGGCTACGGCTATGGCTATGTCTATGGCTGCTATGGCTATGGCTATGTCTGCTATGGCTATGGCTGCTATGGCTGTGGCTATGGCTGCTATGGCTATGGCTGCTATGGCTATGGCTGCTATGGCTATGGCTGCTATGGCTATAGCTATGGCTATGTCTGCTATGCCTATCGCTTCTATCGCTATGGCTTTTATGGCTATCGCTATGGCTATGGCTGCTATGGCAATGGCTATGGTTATGGCTGCTATGGCTATGACCGTGGCTATGGCTGCTATGGCTATGGCTATGGCTATGGTTGCTATGGCTATGGCTGCTATGGCTATGGCTGCTATGGCTATGGCTATGGCTGCGATGGCTATGGCTTCAATGGCTATGGCTTCTATGGCTATCGCTATGGCTATGACTGCTATGGCTTTGGCTATGGCTATTGCTGCTATGGCTATGCCAATGGCTACGGCTATGGCTGCTATAGCTATGGCTATGTCTGCTATGGCTATGGCTATGGCTACGGCTATGGCTGCTATGGCCACCATGGCTATGGCAATGGCTGCGATGGCTATGGCTATGGCTGCGGCTGCTATGGCTATGGCTGCTATGGCTATGGATATGGCTGCTATGGCAGTGTCTATGGATGCTATGGCTATGTCTATGGCTGCCATGGCTATGGCTATGGCTGCTATGGCTATGGCTACGTCTGCTATGGCTATGGCTATGTCTACTATGGCTGCTATGGCTACGACTATGGCTACTATGGCTATGGATACGGCTGCTATGGCTATGGCTATTTCTGCTATGGTTATGTCTGCTATGGCTATGGCTATGGCTGCTACGGCTATGGCTGCTATGGCTATGGCTGCTATGGCTATGGCTATGGCTATGGCTGCTATGGCTATGGCTGCTATGGCCATGGCTGCTATGGCTATGGCTTCTATGGCTATGGCTATCGCTGCTATGCCTATGGCTGCTATGGCTATGGCAATGGCTATGGCTGCTATGGCTATGGCTTCTATGGCTATGGTTATGGCTATGGCTGCTATGGCTATGACTGCTATGCCTGCTATGGCTATGGCTATGGCTATGGCTGCTATGGCTATGGTTATGGTGGCTATGGCTATTGCGTCTATAAGCTATGGCTATGGCTATGTCTATGACTGCTATGTCTATGACTATGGCTGCTATAGCTTTGGCTGTATCTGCTATGGCTATGGCTGTGGCTGCTATGGCTATGGCTATGGATGCTATGGCTATGGCTGCTATGGCTTTGGCTATTGCTTGTATTGGCTATGGCTATGGCTATGGCCGCTATTGCTGTGGCTATGTCTATGGCTGCTATGGAAATAGCTATGGCGGCTATGGCTATGGCTATGGCTGCTATGGCTATGCCTATGGGTATGGCTGCTGTGGCTATGGCTATGGCTGATATGGCTATGGCTATGGCTATGGCTGCTATGGCTATGGCTGCTGTGACTATGGCTATGGCTGCTATGGCTATGGTTATGGCTATAGCTGCTATGGCTATGGCTATGGCTGCTATGGCTATGGCTACGTCTGTGGCTGCTATGGCTATGGCTATGGCGGCTATGGCTATGGCTATGGCTATGGCTGCTGTGGCTATGGCTATGTCTGATATGGCTATGGCTATGGCTATGGCTGCTACGGCTATGGCTGCTATGGCTATGGCAATGGCTATGGCTGCTATGGCTATGGCAATGGCTACTATGGCCATGGCTATGACTGCTATGGCTATGGCTATGGCTGCTATGGCTATGGCTATGGCTATGGCTATGGCTGCTATGGCTATTGCTATGGCTGCTATGGCTATGGCAATGGCTGCTATGGCTATGGTTATGGCTATAGCTGCTATGGCTATGGCTATGGCTGCTATGGCTATGGCTGCGATGGCAATGGCTTCAATGGCTATGGCTTCTATGGCTATCGCTATGGCTATGACTGCTATGGCTTTGGCTATGGCTATTGCTGCTATGGCTATGCCAATGGCTACGGCTATGGCTGCTATAGCTATGGCTATGTCTGCTATGACTATGGCTATGGCTACGGCTATGGCTGCTATGGCCACCATGGCTATGGCAATGGCTGCGATGGCTATGGCTATGGCTGCGGCTGCTATGGCTATGGCTGCTATGGCTATGGATATGGCTGCTATGGCAGTGTCTATGGATGCTATGGCTATGTCTATGGCTGCTATGGCTATGGCTATGGCTGCTATGGCTATGGCTACGTCTGCTATGGCTATGGCTATGTCTACTATGGCTGCTATGGCTACGACTATGGCTACTATGGCTATGGATACGGCTGCTATGGCTATGGCTATTTCTGCTATGGTTATGGCTGCTATGGCTATGGCTATGGCTGCTACGGCTATGGCTGCTATGGCTATGGCTGCTATGGCTATGGCTATGGCTATGGCTGCTATGGCTATGGCTGCTATGGCCATGGCTGCTATGGCTATGGCTTCTATGGCTATGGCTATCGCTGCTATGCCTATGGCTGCTATGGCTATGGCAATGGCTATGGCTGCTATGGCTATGGCTTCTATGGCTATGGTTATGGCTATGGCTGCTATGGCTATGGCTGCTATGCCTGCTATGGCTATGGCTATGGCTATGGCTGCTATGGCTATGGTTATGGTGGCTATGGCTATTGCGTCTATAAGCTATGGCTATGGCTATGTCTATGACTGCTATGTCTATGACTATGGCTGCTATAGCTTTGGCTGTATCTGCTATGGCTATGGCTGTGGCTGCTATGGCTATGGCTATGGATGCTATGGCTATGGCTGCTATGGCTTTGGCTATTGCTTGTATTGGCTATGGCTATGGCTATGGCCGCTATTGCTGTGGCTATGTCTATGGCTGCTATGGAAATAGCTATGGCGGCTATGGCTATGGCTATGGCTGCTATGGCTATGCCTATGGGTATGGCTGCTGTGGCTATGGCTATGGCTGATATGGCTATGGCTATGGCTATGGCTGCTATGGCTATGGCTGCTATGACTATGGCTATGGCTGCTATGGCTATGGTTATGGCTATAGCTGCTATGGCTATGGCTATGGCTGCTATGGCTATGGCTACGTCTGTGGCTGCTATGGCTATGGCTATGGCTGCTATGGCTATGGCTATGGCTATGGCTGCTGTGGCTATGGCTATGGCTGATATGGCTATGGCTATGGCTATGGCTACTATGTCTATGACTGCTATGGCTATGACTATGGCTGCTATAGCTATGGCTGTATCTGCTATGGCTATGGCTATGGCTGCTATGGCTATGGTTATGGCTGCTATGACTATCGCTATGGGTATGGCTGCTGTGGCTATGGCTTTGGCTGCTGTGGCTATGGCTATGGCTGCTATGGCTATGGCAATGGCTACTATGGCCATGGCTATGACTGCTATGGCTATGGCTATGGCTGCTATGGGTATGGCTATGGCTATGGCAATGGCTGCTATGGCTATGGTTATGGCTATAGCTGCTATGGCTATGGCTATGGCTGCTATGGCTATGGCTACGTCTGTGGCTGCTATGGCTATGGCTGCTGTGGCTTTGGCTATGGCTTCTATGGCTATGGCTTCTATCGCTATGGCTATGAGTGCTATGGCTATGGCTATGGCTATGGCTGCTATGGCTTTGGCTATGGCTATGGCTATGGCTGCTATGGCTATGGCTATGGCTTCTATGGCTATGGCTATGACTCCTATGGATATGGCTATGGCTTCTATGGCTATGTCTATGGCTAAGGCTGCTGTGGCTATGGCTATGTCTGCTTTGGCTATGGCTATAGCTGCATTGGCTGCTGTGGCTATGGCTATGTCTATCGCTGCTATGGCTGTGCCTATGGCTACGGCTGCCATGGAAATAGCTATGGCAGCTATGGCTATGGCTATTGCTGCTATGGCTATGGCTATGGCTATGGCTACTGTGGCTATGGCTATGGCTGATATGGCTATGGCTATGGCTATGGCTGCTACGGCTATGGCTGCTATGGCTATGGCTATGGCTATGGCTACTGTGGCTATGGCTATGGCTGCTATGGCTTTGGCTATGGCTATGGCTATGGCTGCTATGGCTATGGCTATGGCTTCTATGGCTATGGCTATGGCTGCTATGGCTATGGCTATCGCTGCTATGCCTATGGCTGCTATGGCTATGGCTTCTATGGCTATGGTTATGGCTATGGCTGCTATGGCTATGACTGCTATGGCTGCTATGGCTATGGCTATGGCTATGGCTGCTATGGCTATGGTTATGGCTGCTATGACTGTGGCTATGGGTATGGCTGCTATGGCTATGGCTTTGGCTGCTATGGCTATGGCTATGGCTGCTATGGCTATGGCAATGGCTAGTATGGCCATGGCTATGACTGCTATGGCTATGGCTATGGCTGCTATGGCTGTGGGTATGGCAATAGCTGCTGTGGCTATGGCTATGGCTGCTATGGCTATGGCTGCTTTGGCTTTGGATATGGCTTGTTTTGGCTATGGCTATGGCTATGGCCGCAATGGCTGTGGCTATGTCTATGGCTATGGTTGTGGCTGCTGTGGCTATGGCTATGGCTGATATGGCTATGGCTATGGCTATGGCTGCTCTGGCTATGGCTGCTATGACTATGGCCATGGCTGCTATGGCTATGGCTGCTATGGCTATGGCTGCTATGGCTATGGCTGCTATGGCTATGGCTGCTATGGCTATGGCTATGGCAATGGCTATGGCTATGGCTTCTATGGCCATGTCTATGGCTAAGGCTGCTATGGCTATGTCTATCGCTGCTTTGGCTATGGCTATAGCTGCATTGGCTGCTGTGGCTATGGCTATGTCTACGGCTGCTATGGCTGTGGCTGTGGCTACGGCTGCTATGGAAATAGCTATGGGAGCTATGGCTATGGCTATGGCTGCTATGCCTATGGCTACGGCTATGGCTGCTATTTCTATGGGTATGGCTGCTATGGCTATGGCTGCTATGGCTATGGCTATGGCTATGGCTGCTACGGCTATGGCTGCTACGGCTATGGCTATGGCTGTTATGGCTATGGCTGCTATGGCTGTGGCAATGGTTATGGCTGCTATGGCTATGGCTATGGCTATGGCTGCTATGGCTATGGCCATGGCTATGGCTGCTATGGATATGGCAATGGCTATGGCTGCTATGGCAATGGCTATGGCTATGACTGCTATGGCTATGGACATGGCTATGGCTGCTATGGCTATGGCTATGATTGCTATGGCTACTGCTGCTATGGCTATGGCTATGGCTGCGATGGCTATGTATGCTATAGCTGTGGCTATGGCTATGGCTGCTATGGCTATGGCTATGGCTGGTATGGCTATGGCAATGGCTACTGTGGCCATGGCTATGGCTGCTATGGCTATGGCAATGGCTGCTATGGCTATGGCTGCTATGGCTATGGCAATGGCTACGGCTGCTATGGCTATGGCTTCTATGGCTATGGCTTCTATGGCTATGTCTATGGCTAAGGCCGCTATGGCTTGGCTATGGCTGCTATTGCTATGGCTATAGCTGCATTGGCTGCTGTGGCTATGGCTATGTCTATGGCTGTTATAGCTGTGGCTATGGCTACGGCTGCTATGGAAATAGCTATGGGAGCTATGGCTATGGCTATGGCTGCTATATCTATGGCTACGGCTATGGCTGCTATGGCTATGGGTATGGCTGCTATGGCTATGGCTGCTATGGCTATGGCTATGGCTATGTCTATGGCTGCTATGGCTATGGCTATGGCTGCTATGGCTATGGCTGCTATGGCTGTGGCTATGGCTGCAATGGCTTTGGCTATGGCTACGGCTGCTATGGAAATAGCTATGGCAGCTATGGCTATGGCTATGGCTGCTATGGCTATGGCTATGACTACGGCTGCTGTGGCTATGGCTATGGCCGATATGGCTGCGATGGCTATGGCTTCAATCGCTATGGCTTCTATGGCTATCGCTATGGCTATGACTGCTATGGCTATGGCTATGGCTATGGCTGCTATGGCTTTGGCTATGGCTACGGCTGCTATGGAAATAGCTATGGCAGCTATGGCTATGGCTATGGCTGCTATGGCTATGGCTATGACTACGGCTGCTGTGGCTATGGCTATGGCCGATATGGCTGCGATGGCTATGGCTTCAATCGCTATGGCTTCTATGGCTATCGCTATGGCTATGACTGCTATGGCTATGGCTATGGCTATGGCTGCTATGGCTATGGCTATGGCTACGGCTATGGCTGCTATAGCTATGTCTTCTATGGCTATGACTACTATGGCTATCGCTATGGCTATGACTGCTATGGCTATGGCTATGGCTATGGCTGCTATGGCTATGGCTATGGCTACGTCTATGGCTGCTATGGCTATGGCAATGGCTGCTATGGCTATGGCTGCTATGGCTGTGGCTATGGCTGCTATGGCTATGGCTACTATGGCTGTGGCTGTGTTTATGGCTGCTATGGCTATGGCTATGGCTATTGCTGCTATGGCTATGGCTATGGCTATGGCTGCTATGGCTATGGCTATGGCTATGGCTATGGCTGCTATGGCTATGGCTATGGCTGCTATGGCTATGGCAATGGCTGCTATGGCTATGGTTATGGCTATAGCTGCTATGGCTATGGCTATGGCTGCTATGGCTATGGCTACGTCTGTGGCTGCTATGGCTATGGCTGCTGTGGCTTTGGCTATGGCTTCTATGGCTATGGCTTCTATCGCTATGGCTATGAGTGCTATGGCTATGGCTATGTCTATGACTGCTATGGCTATGACTATGGCTGCTATAGCTTTGGCTGTATCTGCTATGGCTATGGCTATGGCTGCTATGGCTATGGTTATGGCTGCTATGACTATGGCTATGGGTATGGCTGCTATGGCTATGGCTTTGGCTGCTATGGCTATGGCTATTGCTGCTATGGCTATGGCAATGGCTATTATGGCGATGGCTATGACTGCTATTGCTATGGCTATGGCTGCTATGGCTGTTGGTATGGCTATAGCTGCTGTGGCTATGGCTATGTCTGCTATGGCTATGGCTGCTATGGCTTTGGCTATGGCTTGTATTGGCTATAGCTATGGCTATGGCTACTATGGCTGTGGCTATGTTTATGGCTGCTATGGCTATGGCTATGGCTATTGCTGCTATGGCTATGGCGATGGCTATGGCTGCTATGGCTATGGCTATGGCTATGGCTATGGCTGCTATGGCTATGGCTATGGCTGCTATGGCTATGGCAATGGCTGCTATGGCTATGGTTATGGCTATAGCTGCTATGGCTATGGCTATGGCTGCTATGGCTATGGCTACGTCTGTGGCTGCTATGGCTATGGCTGCTGTGGCTTTGGCTATGGCTTCTATGGCTATGGCTTCTATCGCTATGGCTATGAGTGCTATGGCTATGGCTATGGCTATGGCTGCTATGGCTTTGGCTATGGCTATGGCTATGGCCGCTATCGCTATGGCTATGGCTTCTATGGCTATGGCTATGACTCCTATGGATATGGCTATGGCTTCTATGGCTATGTCTATGGCTAAGGCTGCTATGGCTATGGCTATGTCTGCTTTGGCTATGGCTATAGCTGCATTGGCTGCTGTGGCTATGGCTATGTCTATGGCTGCTATGGCTGTGCCTATGGCTACGGCTGCTATGGAAATAGCTATGGCAGCTATGGCTATGGCTAAGGCCACTATGCCCATGGCTATGGATGCTATTGCTATGGCTATGGCTGCCATGGATATGGTTATGGCTATAGCTGCTATGGCTATGTCTATGACTGCTATGGCTATGACTATGGCTGCTATAGCTATGGCTGTATCTGCTATGGCTATGGCTATGGCTCCTATGGCTATGGTTATGGCTGCTATGACTATGGCTATGGGTATGGCTGCTATGGCTGTGGCTTTGGCTGCTATGGCTATGGCTATGGCTGCTATGGCTATGGCAATGGCTACTATGGCCATGGCTATGACTGCTATGGCTACGGCTATGGCTGCTATGGCTATGGCTACGTCTGTGGTTGCTATGGCTGTGGCTGCTGTGGTTTTGGCTATGGCTTCTATGGCTATGGCTTCTATGGCTATCGCTCTGGCTATGAGTGCTATGGCTATGGCTATGGCTATGGCTGCTATGGCTATGGCTATGGCTGACTATGGCAGTGGGTATGGCTATAGCTGCTGTGGCTATGGCTATGGCTGCTATGGCTATGGTTATGGCTGCTATAACTATGGCCATGACTACGGCTGCTATGGCTATGGCTATGATTGCTATGGCTATGGCTGCTATGGCTATGGCTATGGCTGCGATGGCTATGTATGCTATGGCTATGGCTATGGCTATGGCTGCTATGGCTATGGCTATGGCTGGTATGGCTATGGCAATGGCTACTATGACCATGGCAATGGCTGCTATGGCTATGGCAATGGCTGCTATAGCTATGGTTATGGCTATAGCTGCTATGGCTATGGCTATGGCTGCTATGGCTATGGCTACGTCTGTGGCTGCTATGGCTATGGCTGCTATGGATTTGGCTATGGCTGCTATGGCTATGGCTGGTATGGCTATGGCTATGGCTGCTACGGCAATGGCTATGTCTGCTATGGCTATGGCTATGTCTACTATGGCTGCTATGGCTACGACTATGGCTACTATGGCTATGGACACGGCTGCTATGGCTATGGCTATTTCTGCTATGGTTATGGCTGCTATGGCTATGGCTATGGCTGCTACGGCTATGGCTGCTATGGCTATGGCTATGGCTACGGCTATGGCTGCTATAGCTATGTCTTCTATGGCTATGACTACTATGGCTATCGCTATGGCTATGACTGCTATGGCTATGGCTATGGCTATGGCTGCTATGGCTATGGCTATGGCTACGTCTATGGCTGCTATGGCTATGGCAATGGCTGCTATGGCTATGGCTGCTATGGCTGTGGCTATGGCTGCTATGGCTATGGCTACTATGGCTGTGGCTGTGTTTATGGCTGCTATGGCTATGGCTATGGCTATTGCTGCTATGGCTATGGCTATGGCTATGGCTGCTGTGGCTATGGCTATGGCTATGGCTATGGCTGCTATGGCTATGGCTATGGCTGCTATGGCTATGGCAATGGCTGCTATGGCTATGGTTATGGCTATAGCTGCTATGGCTATGGCTATGGCTGCTATGGCTATGGCTACGTCTGTGGCTGCTATGGCTATGGCTGCTGTGGCTTTGGCTATGGCTTCTATGGCTATGGCTTCTATCGCTATGGCTATGAGTGCTATGGCTATGGCTATGTCTATGACTGCTATGGCTATGACTATGGCTGCTATAGCTTTGGCTGTATCTGCTATGGCTATGGCTATGGCTGCTATGGCTATGGTTATGGCTGCTATGACTATGGCTATGGGTATGGCTGCTATGGCTATGGCTTTGGCTGCTATGGCTATGGCTATTGCTGCTATGGCTATGGCAATGGCTATTATGGCCATGGCTATGACTGCTATTGCTATGGCTATGGCTGCTATGGCTGTTGGTATGGCTATAGCTGCTGTGGCTATGGCTATGTCTGCTATGGCTATGGCTGCTATGGCTTTGGCTATGGCTTGTATTGGCTATAGCTATGGCTATGGCTACTATGGCTGTGGCTATGTTTATGGCTGCTATGGCTATGGCTATGGCTATTGCTGCTATGGCTATGGCGATGGCTATGGCTGCTATGGCTATGGCTATGGCTATGGCTATGGCTGCTATGGCTATGGCTATGGCTGCTATGGCTATGGCAATGGCTGCTATGGCTATGGTTATGGCTATAGCTGCTATGGCTATGGCTATGGCTGCTATGGCTATGGCTACGTCTGTGGCTGCTATGGCTATGGCTGCTGTGGCTTTGGCTATGGCTTGTATGGCTATGGCTTCTATCGCTATGGCTATGAGTGCTATGGCTATGGCTATGGCTATGGCTGCTATGGCTATGGCTATGGCTGACTATGGCAGTGGGTATGGCTATAGCTGCTGTGGCTATGGCTATGGCTGCTATGGCTATGGTTATGGCTGCTATAACTATGGCCATGACTACGGCTGCTATGGCTATGGCTATGATTGCTATGGCTATGGCTGCTATGGCTATGGCTATGGCTGCGATGGCTATGTATGCTATGGCTATGGCTATGGCTATGGATGCTATGGCTATGTCTATGGCTGCTATGGCTATGGCTATGGCTGCTATGGCTATGGCTACGTCTGCTATGGCTATGGCTATGTCTTCTATGGCTGCTATGGCTACGACTATGGCTACTATGGCTATGGATACGGCTGCTATGGCTATGGCTATTTCTGCTATGGTTATGGCTGCTATGGCTATGGCTATGGCTGCTACGGCTATGGCTGCTATGGCTATGGCTGCTATGGCTATGGCTATGGCTATGGCTGCTATGGCTATGGCTGCTATGGCCATGGCTGCTATGGCTATGGCTTCTATGGCTATGGCTATCGCTGCTATGCCTATGGCTGCTATGGCTATGGCAATGGCTATGGCTGCTATGGCTATGGCTTCTATGGCTATGGTTATGGCTATGGCTGCTATGGCTATGGCTGCTATGCCTGCTATGGCTATGGCTATGGCTATGGCTGCTATGGCTATGGTTATGGTGGCTATGGCTATTGCGTCTATAAGCTATGGCTATGGCTATGTCTATGACTGCTATGTCTATGACTATGGCTGCTATAGCTTTGGCTGTATCTGCTATGGCTATGGCTGTGGCTGCTATGGCTATGGCTATGGATGCTATGGCTATGGCTGCTATGGCTTTGGCTATTGCTTGTATTGGCTATGGCTATGGCTATGGCCGCTATTGCTGTGGCTATGTCTATGGCTGCTATGGAAATAGCTATGGCGGCTATGGCTATGGCTATGGCTGCTATGGCTATGCCTATGGGTATGGCTGCTGTGGCTATGGCTATGGCTGATATGGCTATGGCTATGACTATGGCTGCTATGGCTATGGCTGCTATGACTATGGCTATGGCTGCTATGGCTATGGTTATGGCTATAGCTGCTATGGCTATGGCTATGGCTGCTATGGCTATGGCTACGTCTGTGGCTGCTATGGCTATGGCTATGGCTGCTATGGCTATGGCT
Organism: Calliopsis andreniformis; assembly: GCF_051401765.1. NCBI lineage: Eukaryota > Metazoa > Arthropoda > Insecta > Hymenoptera > Andrenidae > Calliopsis > Calliopsis andreniformis. Next base: position 3,554,121 of record NW_027480456.1, on the reverse strand, counting down.
ATGGCTATGGCTGCTGTGGCTATGGCTATGTCTGATATGGCTATGGCTATGGCTATGGCTGCTACGGCTATGGCTGCTATGGCTATGGCAATGGCTATGGCTGCTATGGCTGTGGCTTCTATGGCTATGGTTATGGCTATGGCGGCTATGGCTATGGCTGCTATGGCTGCTATGGCTATGGCTATGGCTATGGCTGCTATGGCTATGGTTATGGTGGCAATGGCTATTGCGTCTATAAGCTATGGCTATGGCTATGTCTATGACTGCTATGGCTATGACTATGGCTGCTATAGCTATGGCTGTATCTGCTATGGCTATGGCTATGGCTGCTATGGCTATGGTTATGGCTGCTATGACTATCGCTATGGGTATGGCTGCTATGGCTATGGCTTTGGCTGCTGTGGCTATGGCTATGGCTGCTATGGCTATGGCAATGGCTACTATGGCCATGGCTATGACTGCTATGGCTATGGCTATGGCTGCTATGGGTATGGCTATGGCTATGGCTATGGCTGCTATGGCTATTGCTATGGCTGCTATGGCTATGGCAATGGCTGCTATGGCTATGGTTATGGCTATAGCTGCTATGGCTATGGCTATGGCTGCTATGGCTATGGCTATGGCTGGTATGGCTATGGCAATGGCTACTATGGCCATGGCTATGGCTGCTATGGCTATGGCAATGGCTGCTATAGCTATGGTTATGGCTATAGCTGCTATGGCTATGGCTATCGCTGCTATGGCTATGGCTACGTCTGTGGCTGCTACGGCTATGGCTGCTATTGATTTGGCTATGGCTGGTATGGCTATGGCTGGTATGGCTATGGCTGCTATGGCTATGGCTATGGCTATGGCTGCTATGCCTATCGCTTCTATCGCTATGGCTTTTATGTCTATCGCTATGGCTATGGCTGCTATGGCAATGGCTATGGCTATGGCTGCTATGGCTATGGCCATGGCTATGGCTGCTATGGCTATGGCTATGGCTATGGTTGCTATGGCTATGGCTGCTATGGCTATGCCTGCTATGGCTATGGCTATGGCTGCGATGGCTATGTATGCTATGGCTATGGCAATGGCTATGGCTGCTATGGCTATGGCTGCTATGGCTATGGCTATGGCTGCTTTGGCTATGGCTGCTATGGCTGTGGCAATGGCTACGGCTGCTATGGCTATGTCTTCTATGGCTATGACTACTATGGCTATCGCTATGGCTATGACTGCTATGGCTATGGCTATGGCTATGTCTGCTATGGCTATGGCTATGGCTATGTCTATGGCTGCTATGGCTATGGCTATGTCTGCTATGGCTATGGCTGCTATGGCTGTGGCTATGGCTGCTATGGCTATGGCTGCTATGGCTATGGCTGCTATGGCTATAGCTATGGCTATGTCTGCTATGCCTATCGCTTCTATCGCTATGGCTTTTATGGCTATCGCTATGGCTATGGCTGCTATGGCAATGGCTATGGTTATGGCTGCTATGGCTATGACCGTGGCTATGGCTGCTATGGCTATGGCTATGGCTATGGTTGCTATGGCTATGGCTGCTATGGCTATGGCTGCTATGGCTATGGCTATGGCTGCGATGGCTATGGCTTCAATGGCTATGGCTTCTATGGCTATCGCTATGGCTATGACTGCTATGGCTTTGGCTATGGCTATTGCTGCTATGGCTATGCCAATGGCTACGGCTATGGCTGCTATGGCTATGGCTATGTCTGCTATGGCTATGGCTATGGCTACGGCTATGGCTGCTATGGCCACCATGGCTATGGCAATGGCTGCGATGGCTATGGCTATGGCTGCGGCTGCTATGGCTATGGCTGCTATGGCTATGGATATGGCTGCTATGGCAGTGTCTATGGATGCTATGGCTATGTCTGTGGCTGCTATGGCTATGGCTATGGCTGCTATGGCTATGGCTGCTATGGCTATGGCTATGGCTATGGCTGCTATGGCTATGGCTGCTATGACTATGGCTGCTATGGCTATGGCTTCTATGGCTATGGCTATCGCTGCTATGCCTATGGCTGCTATGGCTATGGCAATGGCTATGGCTGCTATGGCTATGGCTTCTATGGCAATGGTTATGGCTATGGCTGCTATGGCTATGACTGCTATGGCTGCTATGGCTATGGCTATGGCTATGGCTGCTATGGCTATGGTTATGGTGGCTATGGCTATTGCGTCTATAAGCTATGGCTATGGCTATGTCTATGACTGCTATGTCTATGACTATGGCTGCTATAGCTTTGGCTGTATCTGCTATGGCTATGGCTGTGGCTGCTATGGCTATGGCTATGGATGCTATGGCTATGGCTGCTATGGCTTTGGCTATGGCTTGTATTGGCTATGGCTATGGCTATGGCCGCTATTGCTGTGGCTATGTCTATGGCTGCTATGGAAATAGCTATGGCGGCTATGGCTATGGCTATGGCTGCTATGGCTATGCCTATGGGTATGGCTGCTGTGGCTATGGCTATGGCTGATATGGCTATGGCTATGGCTATGGCTGCTATGGCTATGGCTGCTATGACTATGGCTATGGCTGCTATGGCTATGGTTATGGCTATAGCTGCTATGGCTATGCCTATGGCTGCTATGGCTATGGCTACGTCTGTGGCTGCTATGGCTATGGCTATGGCTGCTATGGCTATGGCTATGGCTATGGCTGCTGTGGCTATGGCTATGTCTGATATGGCTATGGCTATGGCTGTGGCTGCTACGGCTATGGCTGCTATGGCTATGGCAATGGCTATGGCTATTATGGCTATGGCAATGGCTATGGCTGCTATGGCTGTGGCTTCTATGGCTATGGTTATGGCTATGGCGGCTATGGCTATGGCTGCTATGGCTGCTATGGCTATGGCTATGGCTATGACTGCTATGGCTATGGTTATGGTGGCAATGGCTATTGCGTCCATAAGCTATGGCTATGGCTATGTCTATGACTTCTATGGCTATGACTATGGCTGCTATAGCTATGGCTGTATCTGCTATGGCTATGGCTATGGCTGCTATGGCTATGGTTATGGCTGCTATGACTATCGCTATGGGTATGGCTGCTATGGCTATGGCTTTGGCTGCTGTGGCTATGGCTATGGCTGCTATGGCTATGGCAATGGCTACTATGGCCATGGCTATGACTGCTATGGCTATGGCTTTGGCTGCTATGGCTATGGCTATGGCTATGGCTATGGCTGCTATGGCTATTGCTATGGCTGCTATGGCTATGGCAATGGCTGCTATGGCTATGGTTATGGCTATAGCTGCTATGGCTATGGCTATGGCTGCTATGGCTATGGCTGGTATGGCTATGGCAATGGCTACTATGGCCATGGCTATGGCTGCTATGGCTATGGCAATGGCTGCTATAGCTATGGTTATGGCTATAGCTGCTATGGCTATGGCTATCGCTGCTATGGCTATGGCTACGTCTGTGGCTGCTACGGCTATGGCTGCTATTGATTTGGCTATGGCTGGTATGGCTATGGCTGGTATGGCTATGGCTGCTATGGCTATGGCTATGGCTATGGCTGCTATGCCTATCGCTTCTATCGCTATGGCTTTTATGTCTATCGCTATGGCTATGGCTGCTATGGCAATGGCTATGGCTATGGCTGCTATGGCTATGGCCATGGCTACGGCTGCTATGGCTATGGCTATGGCTATGGTTGCTATGGCTATGGCTGCTATGGCTATGCCTGCTATGGCTATGGCTATGGCTGCGATGGCTATGTATGCTATGGCTATGGCAATGGCTATGGCTGCTATGGCTATGGCTGCTATGGCTATGGCTATGGCTGCTTTGGCTATGGCTGCTATGGCTGTGGCAATGGCTACGGCTGCTATGGCTATGTCTTCTATGGCTATGACTACTATGGCTATCGCTATGGCTATGACTGCTATGGCTATGGCTATGGCTATGTCTGCTATGGCTACGGCTATGGCTATGTCTATGGCTGCTATGGCTATGGCTATGTCTGCTATGGCTATGGCTGCTATGGCTGTGGCTATGGCTGCTATGGCTATGGCTGCTATGGCTATGGCTGCTATGGCTATGGCTGCTATGGCTATAGCTATGGCTATGTCTGCTATGCCTATCGCTTCTATCGCTATGGCTTTTATGGCTATCGCTATGGCTATGGCTGCTATGGCAATGGCTATGGTTATGGCTGCTATGGCTATGACCGTGGCTATGGCTGCTATGGCTATGGCTATGGCTATGGTTGCTATGGCTATGGCTGCTATGGCTATGGCTGCTATGGCTATGGCTATGGCTGCGATGGCTATGGCTTCAATGGCTATGGCTTCTATGGCTATCGCTATGGCTATGACTGCTATGGCTTTGGCTATGGCTATTGCTGCTATGGCTATGCCAATGGCTACGGCTATGGCTGCTATAGCTATGGCTATGTCTGCTATGGCTATGGCTATGGCTACGGCTATGGCTGCTATGGCCACCATGGCTATGGCAATGGCTGCGATGGCTATGGCTATGGCTGCGGCTGCTATGGCTATGGCTGCTATGGCTATGGATATGGCTGCTATGGCAGTGTCTATGGATGCTATGGCTATGTCTATGGCTGCCATGGCTATGGCTATGGCTGCTATGGCTATGGCTACGTCTGCTATGGCTATGGCTATGTCTACTATGGCTGCTATGGCTACGACTATGGCTACTATGGCTATGGATACGGCTGCTATGGCTATGGCTATTTCTGCTATGGTTATGTCTGCTATGGCTATGGCTATGGCTGCTACGGCTATGGCTGCTATGGCTATGGCTGCTATGGCTATGGCTATGGCTATGGCTGCTATGGCTATGGCTGCTATGGCCATGGCTGCTATGGCTATGGCTTCTATGGCTATGGCTATCGCTGCTATGCCTATGGCTGCTATGGCTATGGCAATGGCTATGGCTGCTATGGCTATGGCTTCTATGGCTATGGTTATGGCTATGGCTGCTATGGCTATGACTGCTATGCCTGCTATGGCTATGGCTATGGCTATGGCTGCTATGGCTATGGTTATGGTGGCTATGGCTATTGCGTCTATAAGCTATGGCTATGGCTATGTCTATGACTGCTATGTCTATGACTATGGCTGCTATAGCTTTGGCTGTATCTGCTATGGCTATGGCTGTGGCTGCTATGGCTATGGCTATGGATGCTATGGCTATGGCTGCTATGGCTTTGGCTATTGCTTGTATTGGCTATGGCTATGGCTATGGCCGCTATTGCTGTGGCTATGTGTATGGCTGCTATGGAAATAGCTATGGCGGCTATGGCTATGGCTATGGCTGCTATGGCTATGCCTATGGGTATGGCTGCTGTGGCTATGGCTATGGCTGATATGGCTATGGCTATGGCTATGGCTGCTATGGCTATGGCTGCTATGACTATGGCTATGGCTGCTATGGCTATGGTTATGGCTATAGCTGCTATGGCTATGGCTATGGCTGCTATGGCTATGGCTACGTCTGTGGCTGCTATGGCTATGGCTATGGCGGCTATGGCTATGGCTATGGCTATGGCTGCTGTGGCTATGGCTATGTCTGATATGGCTATGGCTATGGCTATGGCTGCTACGGCTATGGCTGCTATGGCTATGGCAATGGCTATGGCTGCTATGGCTATGGCAATGGCTACTATGGCCATGGCTATGACTGCTATGGCTATGGCTATGGCTGCTATGGCTATGGCTATGGCTATGGCTATGGCTGCTATGGCTATTGCTATGGCTGCTATGGCTATGGCAATGGCTGCTATAGCTATGGTTATGGCTATAGCTGCTATGGCTATGGCTATGGCTGCTATGGCTATGGCTGCGATGGCAATGGCTTCAATGGCTATGGCTTCTATGGCTATCGCTATGGCTATGACTGCTATGGCTTTGGCTATGGCTATTGCTGCTATGGCTATGCCAATGGCTACGGCTATGGCTGCTATAGCTATGGCTATGTCTGCTATGGCTATGGCTATGGCTACGGCTATGGCTGCTATGGCCACCATGGCTATGGCAATGGCTGCGATGGCTATGGCTATGGCTGCGGCTGCTATGGCTATGGCTGCTATGGCTATGGATATGGCTGCTATGGCAGTGTCTATGGATGCTATGGCTATGTCTATGGCTGCTATGGCTATGGCTATGGCTGCTATGGCTATGGCTACGTCTGCTATGGCTATGGCTATGTCTACTATGGCTGCTATGGCTACGACTATGGCTACTATGGCTATGGATACGGCTGCTATGGCTATGGCTATTTCTGCTATGGTTATGTCTGCTATGGCTATGGCTATGGCTGCTACGGCTATGGCTGCTATGGCTATGGCTGCTATGGCTATGGCTATGGCTATGGCTGCTATGGCTATGGCTGCTATGGCCATGGCTGCTATGGCTATGGCTTCTATGGCTATGGCTATCGCTGCTATGCCTATGGCTGCTATGGCTATGGCAATGGCTATGGCTGCTATGGCTATGGCTTCTATGGCTATGGTTATGGCTATGGCTGCTATGGCTATGACTGCTATGCCTGCTATGGCTATGGCTATGGCTATGGCTGCTATGGCTATGGTTATGGTGGCTATGGCTATTGCGTCTATAAGCTATGGCTATGGCTATGTCTATGACTGCTATGTCTATGACTATGGCTGCTATAGCTTTGGCTGTATCTGCTATGGCTATGGCTGTGGCTGCTATGGCTATAGCTATGGATGCTATGGCTATGGCTGCTATGGCTTTGGCTATTGCTTGTATTGGCTATGGCTATGGCTATGGCCGCTATTGCTGTGGCTATGTCTATGGCTGCTATGGAAATAGCTATGGCGGCTATGGCTATGGCTATGGCTGCTATGGCTATGCCTATGGGTATGGCTGCTGTGGCTATGGCTATGGCTGATATGGCTATGGCTATGGCTATGGCTGCTATGGCTATGGCTGCTATGACTATGGCTATGGCTGCTATGGCTATGGTTATGGCTATAGCTGCTATGGCTATGGCTATGGCTGCTATGGCTATGGCTACGTCTTTGGCTGCTATGGCTATGGCTATGGCTGCTATGGCTATGGCTATGGCTATGGCTGCTGTGGCTATGGCTATGTCTGATATGGCTATGGCTATGGCTATGGCTGCTACGGCTATGGCTGCTATGGCTATGGCAATGGCTATGGCTGCTATGGCTGTGGCTTCTATGGCCATGGTTATGGCTATGGCGGCTATGGCTATGGCTGCTATGGCTGCTATGGCTATTGCTATGGCTATGGCTGCTATGGCTATGGTTATGGTGGCAATGGCTATTGCGTCTATAAGCTATGGCTATGGCTATGTCTATGACTGCTATGGCTATGACTATGGCTGCTATAGCTATGGCTGTATCTGCTATGGCTATGGCTATGGCTGCTATGGCTATGGTTATGGCTGCTATGACTATCGCTATGGGTATGGCTGCTATGGCTATGGCTTTGGCTGCTGTGGCTATGGCTATGGCTGCTATGGCTATGGCAATGGCTACTATGGCCATGGCTATGACTGCTATGGCTATGGCTATGGCTGCTATGGGTATGGCTATGGCTATGGCTATGGCTGCTATGGCTATTGCTATGGCTGCTATGGCTATGGCAATGGCTGCTATGGCTATGGTTATGGCTATAGCTGCTATGGCTATGGCTATGGCTGCTATGGCTATGGCTACGTCTGTGGCTGCTATGGCTATGGCTGCTGTGGCTTTGGCTATGGCTTCTATGGCTATGGCTTCTATCGCTATGGCTATGAGTGCTATGGCTATGGCTATGGCTATGGCTGCTATGGCTTTGGCTATGGCTATGGCTATGGCTGCGATGGCTATGGCTATGGCTTCTATGGCTATGGCTATGACTCCTATGGATATGGCTATGGCTTCTATGGCTATGTCTATGGCTAAGGCTGCTGTGGCTATGGCTATGTCTGCTTTGGCTATGGCTATAGCTGCATTGGCTGCTGTGGCTATGGCTATGTCTATCGCTGCTATGGCTGTGCCTATGGCTACGGCTGCCATGGAAATAGCTATGGCAGCTATGGCTATGGCTATGGCTGCTATGGCTATGGCTATGGCTATGGCTACTGTGGCTCTGGCTATGGCTGATATGGCTATGGCTATGGCTATGTCTGCTACGGCTATGGCTGCTATGGCTATGGCTATGGCTATGGCTACTGTGGCTATGGCTATGTCTGCTATGGCTTTGGCTATGGCTATGGCTATGGCTGCTATGGCTATGGCTATGGCTTCTATGGCTATGGCTATGGCTGCTATGGCTATGGCTATCGCTGCTATGCCTATGGCTGCTATGGCTATGGCAATGGCTATGGCTGCTATGGCTATGGCTTCTATGGATATGGTTATGGCTATGGCTGCTATGGCTATGACTGCTATGGCTGCTATGGCTATGGCTATGGCTATGGCTGCTATGGCTATGGTTATGGCTGCTATGACTGTGGCTATGGGTATGGCTGCTATGGCTATGGCTTTGGCTGCTATGGCTATGGCTATGGCTGCTATGGCTATGGCAATGGCTAGTATGGCCATGGCTATGACTGCTATGGCTATGGCTATGGCTGCTATGGCTGTGGGTATGGCAATAGCTGCTGTGGCTATGGCTATGGCTGCTATGGCTATGGCTGCTTTGGCTTTGGATATGGCTTGTTTTGGCTATGGCTATGGCTATGGCCGCAATGGCTGTGGCTATGTCTATGGCTATGGTTGTGGCTGCTGTGGCTATGGCTATGGCTGATATGGCTATGGCTATGGCTATGGCTGCTATGGCTATGGCTGCTATGACTATGGCCATGGCTGCTATGGCTATGGCTGCTATGGCTATGGCTGCTATGGCTATGGCTGCTATGGCTATGGCTGCTATGGCTATGGCTATGGCAATGGCTATGGCTATGGCTTCTATGGCCATGTCTATGGCTAAGGCTGCTATGGCTATGTCTATCGCTGCTTTGGCTATGGCTATAGCTGCATTGGCTGCTGTGGCTATGGCTATGTCTACGGCTGCTATGGCTGTGGCTGTGGCTACGGCTGCTATGGAAATAGCTATGGGAGCTATGGCTATGGCTATGGCTGCTATGCCTATGGCTACGGCTATGGCTGCTATGTCTATGGGTATGGCTGCTATGGCTATGGCTGCTATGGCTATGGCTATGGCTATGGCTGCTACGGCTATGGCTGCTATGGCTGTGGCAATGGCTATGGCTGCTATGGCTATGGCTATGGCTATGGCTGCTATGGCTATGGCCATGGCTATGGCTGCTATGGATATGGCAATGGCTATGGCTGCTATGGCAATGGCTATGGCTATGACTGCTATGGCTATGGACATGGCTATGGCTGCTATGGCTATGGCTATGATTGCTATGGCTACTGCTGCTATGGCTATGGCTATGGCTGCGATGGCTATGTATGCTATAGCTGTGGCTATGGCTATGGCTGCTATGGCTATGGCTATGGCTGGTATGGCTATGGCAATGGCTACTGTGGCCATGGCTATGGCTGCTATGGCTATGGCAATGGCTGCTATGGCTATGGCTGCTATGGCTATGGCAATGGCTACGGCTGCTATGGCTATGGCTTCTATGGCTATGGCTTCTATGGCTATGTCTATGGCTAAGGCCGCTATGGCTTGGCTATGGCTGCTATTGCTATGGCTATAGCTGCATTGGCTGCTGTGGCTATGGCTATGTCTATGGCTGTTATGGCTGTGGCTATGGCTACGGCTGCTATGGAAATAGCTATGGGAGCTATGGCTATGGCTATGGCTGCTATATCTATGGCTACGGCTATGGCTGCTATGGCTATGGGTATGGCTGCTATGGCTATGGCTGCTATGGCTATGGCTATGGTTATGGCTGCTACGGCTGTGGCTGCTATGGCTCTATGGCTATGGCTGTTATGGCTATGGCTGCTATGGCTGTGGCAATGGCTATGGCTGCTATGGCTATGGCTATGGCTATGGCTGCTATGGCTATGGCTATGGCTATGATTGCTATGGCTATGGCTGCTATGGCTATGCCTGCTATGGCTATGGCTAAGGCTGCGATGGCTATGTATGCTATGGCTATGGCAATGGCTATGGCTGCTATGGCTATGGCTGCTATGGCTATGGCTATGGCTGCTATGGCTATGGCTGCTATGGCTGTGGCAATGGCTATGGCTGCTATGGCTATGGCTGTGGCTGCTATGGCTATGGCTGCGTCTGTGGCTGCTATGGCGACGTCTGTGGCTGCTATGGCTATGGCTGCTATGGCTCTGGATATGGCTATGGCTATGGCTGCTATGGCTATGGCTACGTCTGTGGCTGCTATGGCTATGGCTGCTATTGATTTGGCTATGGCTGGTATGGCTATGGCTGGTATGGCTATGGCTGCTATGGCTATGGCTATGGCTATGGCTGCTATGCCTATCGCTTCTATCGCTATGGCTTTTACGTCTATCGCTATGGCTATGGCTGCTATGGCAATGGCTATGGCTATGGCTGCTATGGCTATGGCCATGGCTATGGCTGCTATGGCTATGGCTATGGCTATGGTTGCTATGGCTATGGCTGCTATGGCTATGCCTGCTATGGCTATGGCTATGGCTGCGATGGCTATGTATGCTATGGCTATGGCAATGGCTATGGCTGCTATGGCTATGGCTGCTATGGCTATGGCTACGTCTGTGGCTGCTATGGCTATGGCTGCCATGGATTTGGCTATGGCTGCTATGGCTATGGCTGTTATGGCTATGGCTATGGCTGCTACGGCAATGGCTATGTCTGCTATGGCTATGGCTATGTCTACTATGGCTGCTATGGCTACGACTATGGCTACTATGGCTATGGATACGGCTGCTATGGCTATGGCTATTTCTGCTATGGTTATGGCTGCTATGGCTATGGCTATGTCTGCTACGGCTATGGCTGCTATGGCTATGGCTGCTATGGCTATGGCCGCTATGCCTATCGCTTCTATCGCTATGGCTTTTATGGCTATCGCTACGGCTATGGCTGCTCTGGCAATGGCCATGGCTATGGCTGCTATGGATATGGCAATGGCTATGGCTGCTATGGCAATGGCTATGGCTATGACTGCTATGGCTATGGACATGGCTATGGCTGCTATGGCTATGGCTATGATTGCTATGGCTACTGCTGCTATGGCTATGGCTATGGCTGCGATGGCTATGTATGCTATAGCTGTGGCTATGGCTATGGCTGCTATGGCTATGGCTATGGCTGGTATGGCTATGGCAATGGCTACTGTGGCCATGGCTATGGCTGCTATGGCTATGGCAATGGCTGCTATGGCTATGGCTGCTATGGCTATGGCAATGGCGACGGCTGCTATGGCTATGGCTTCTATGGCTATGGCTTCTATGGCTATGTCTATGGCTAAGGCCGCTATGGCTTGGCTATGGCTGCTATTGCTATGGCTATAGCTGCATTGGCTGCTGTGGCTATGGCTATGTCTATGGCTGTTATGGCTGTGGCTATGGCTACGGCTGCTATGGAAATAGCTATGGGAGCTATGGCTATGGCTATGGCTGCTATATCTATGGCTATGGTTATGGCTGCTACGGCTGTGGCTGCTATGGCTATGGCTATGGCTGTTATGGCTATGGCTGCTATGGCTGTGGCAATGGCTATGGCTGCTATGGCTATGGCTATGGCTATGGCTGCTATGGCTATGGCTATGGCTATGGTTGCTATGGCTATGGCTGCTATGGCTATGCCTGCTATGGCTATGGCTATGGCTGCGATGGCTATGTATGCTATGGCTATGGCAATGGCTATGGCTGCTATGGCTATGGCTGCTATGGCTATGGCTATGGCTGCTATGGCTATGGCTGCTATGGCTGTGGCAATGGCTATGGCTGCTATGGCTATGGCTATGGCTGCTATGGCTATGGCTGCGTCTGTGGCTGCTATGGCGACGTCTGTGGCTGCTATGGCTATGGCTGCTATGGCTCTGGATATGGCTATGGCTATGGCTGCTACGGCTATGGCTGCTATGGCTATGACTGATATGGCTATGGCTATGGCTATGGCTGGTATGGCTATGGCAATGGCTACTGTGGCCATGGCTATGGCTGCTATGGCTATGGCAATGGCTGCTATGGCTATGGTTATGGCTATAGCTGCTATGGCTATGGCTATGGCTGCTATGGCTATGGCTACGTCTGTGGCTGGTATGGCGATGGCAGCTATGGCTATGGCGGTGGCAGCTATGGCTATGGCTATGGCTGCTTTGCCTATGGCTATAGCTGCGTTGGCTGCTGTGGCTATGGCTATGTCCATGGCTGCTATGGCTGTGGCTATGGCTATGGCTGCTATGGAAATAGCTATGGCAGTTATTGCTATGGCTATGGCTGCTATGTCTATGGCTATGGCTATGGCTGCTGTGGCTATGGCTATGGCTGATATGGCTATGGCTATGGCTACTATGCCCATGGCTATGGCTGCTATGGCTATGGCTATGGTTGCTATGGCTGTGGTTATGGCTATAGCTGGTATGGCTATGGCTAGGGCTGCTATGGCTATGGCTATTGCTATGTCTAGGGCTATGGCTGCTATGGCTATGGCTATGTGTATGGCTACTATGGCTGTGGTTAAGGCTGCTATGGATATGGTTATGGCTATAGCTGCTATGGCTATGGCTATGGCTGCTATGACTATGGCTACGTCTGTGGCTGCTATGGCTGTGGCTTCTATGGCTATGGTTATGGCTATGGCGGCTATGGCTATGGCTGCTATGGCTGCTATGGCTATGGCTATGGCTATGACTGCTATGGCTATGGTTATGGTGGCAATGGCTATTGCGTCTATAAGCTATGGCTATGGCTATGTCTATGACTGCTATGGCTATGACTATGGCTGCTATAGCTATGGCTGTATCTGCTATGGCTATGGCTATGGCTGCTATGGCTATGGTTATGGCTGCTATGACTATCGCTATGGGTATGGCTGCTATGGCTATGGCTTTGGCTGCTGTGGCTATGGCTATGGCTGCTATGGCTATGGCAATGGCTACTATGGCCATGGCTATGACTGCTATGGCTATGGCTATGGCTGCTATGGCTATGGCTATGGCTATGGCAATGGCTACTATGGCCATGGCTATGGCTGCTATGGCTATGGCAATGGCTGCTATGGCTATGGTTATGGCTATAGCTGCTATGGCTATGGCTATCGCTGCTATGGCTATGGCTACGTCTGTGGCTGCTACGGCTATGGCTGCTATTGATTTGGCTATGGCTGGTATGGCTATGGCTGGTATGGCTATGGCTGCTATGGCTATGGCTATGGCTATGGCTGCTATGCCTATCGCTTCTATCGCTATGGCTTTTATGTCTATCGCTATGGCTATGGCTGCTATGGCAATGGCTATGGCTATGGCTGCTATGGCTATGGCCATGGCTATGGCTGCTATGGCTATGGCTATGGCTATGGTTGCTATGGCTATGGCTGCTATGGCTATGCCTGCTATGGCTATGGCTATGGCTGCGATGGCTATGTATGCTATGGCTATGGCAATGGCTATGGCTGCTATGGCTATGGCTGCTATGGCTATGGCTCTGGCTGCTTTGGCTATGGCTGCTATGGCTGTGGCAATGGCTACGGCTGCTATGGCTATGTCTTCTATGGCTATGACTACTATGGCTATCGCTATGGCTATGACTGCTATGGCTATAGCTATGGCTATGTCTGCTATGCCTATCGCTTCTATCGCTATGGCTTTTATGGCTATCGCTATGGCTATGGCTGCTATGGCAATGGCTATGGTTATGGCTGCTATGGCTATGACCGTGGCTATGGCTGCTATGGCTACGGCTATGGCTATGGTTGCTATGGCTATGGCTGCTATGGCTATGGCTGCTATGGCTATGGCTATGGCTGCGATGGCTATGGCTTCAATGGCTATGGCTTCTATGGCTATCGCTATGGCTATGACTGCTATGGCTTTGGCTATGGCTATTGCTGCTATGGCTATGCCAATGGCTACGGCTATGGCTGCTATAGCTATGGCTATGTCTGCTATGGCTATGGCTATGGCTACGGCTATGGCTGCTATGGCCACCATGGCTATGGCAATGGCTGCGATGGCTATGGCTATGGCTGCGGCTGCTATGGCTATGGCTGCTATGGCTATGGATATGGCTGCTATGGCAGTGTCTATGGATGCTATGGCTATGTCTATGGCTGCTATGGCTATGGCTATGGCTGCTATGGCTATGGCTACGTCTGCTATGGCTATGGCTATGTCTACTATGGCTGCTATGGCTACGACTATGGCTACTATGGCTATGGATACGGCTGCTATGGCTATGGCTATTTCTGCTATGGTTATGTCTGCTATGGCTATGGCTATGGCTGCTACGGCTATGGCTGCTATGGCTATGGCTGCTGTGGCTATGGCTATGGCTATGGCTGCTATGGCTATGGCTGCTATGGCCATGGCTGCTATGGCTATGGCTTCTATGGCTATGGCTATCGCTGCTATGCCTATGGCTGCTATGGCTATGGCAATGGCTATGGCTGCTATGGCTATGGCTTCTATGGCTATGGTTATGGCTATGGCTGCTATGGCTATGACTGCTATGCCTGCTATGGCTATGGCTATGGCTATGGCTGCTATGGCTATGGTTATGGTGGCTATGGCTATTGCGTCTATAAGCTATGGCTATGGCTATGTCTATGACTGCTATGTCTATGACTATGGCTGCTATAGCTTTGGCTGTATCTGCTATGGCTATGGCTGTGGCTATGGCTGCTATGGCTATTGCTATGGCTGCTATGGCTATGGCAATGGCTGCTATGGCTATGGTTATGGCTATAGCTGCTATGGCTATGGCTATGGCTGCTATGGCTATGGCTATGGCTGGTATGGCTATGGCAATGGCTACTATGGCCATGGCTATGGCTGCTATGGCTATGGCAATGGCTGCTATAGCTATGGTTATGGCTATAGCTGCTATGGCTATGGCTATCGCTGCTATGGCTATGGCTACGTCTGTGGCTGCAACGGCTATGGCTGCTATTGATTTGGCTATGGCTGGTATGGCTATGGCTGGTATGGCTATGGCTGCTATGGCTATGGCTATGGCTATGGCTGCTATGCCTATCGCTTCTATCGCTATGACTTTTATGTCTATCGCTATGGCTATAGCTGCTATGGCAATGGCTATGGCTATGGCTGCTATGGCTATGGCCATGGCTATGGCTGCTATGGCTATGGCTATGGCTATGGTTGCTATGGCTATGGCTGCTATGGCTATGCCTGCTATGGCTATGGCTATGGCTGCGATGGCTATGTATGCTATGGCTATGGCAATGGCTATGGCTGCTATGGCTATGGCTGCTATGGCTATGGCTATGGCTGCTTTGGCTATGGCTGCTATGGCTGTGGCAATGGCTACGGCTGCTATGGCTATGTCTTCTATGGCTATGACTACTATGGCTATCGCTATGGCTATGACTGCTATGGCTATGGCTATGGCTATGTCTGCTATGGCTATGGCTATGGCTATGTCTATGGCTGCTATGGCTATGGCTATGTCTGCTATGGCTATGGCTGCTATGGCTGTGGCTATGGCTGCTATGGCTATGGCTGCTATGGCTATGGCTGCTATGGCTATAGCTATGGCTATGTCTGCTATGCCTATCGCTTCTATCGCTATGGCTTTTATGGCTATCGCTATGGCTATGGCTGCTATGGCAATGGCTATGGTTATGGCTGCTATGGCTATGACCGTGGCTATGGCTGCTATGGCTATGGCTATGGCTATGGTTGCTATGGCTATGGCTGCTATGGCTATGGCTGCTATGGCTATGGCTATGGCTGCGATGGCAATGGCTTCAATGGCTATGGCTTCTATGGCTATCGCTATGGCTATGACTGCTATGGCTTTGACTATGGCTATTGCTGCTATGGCTATGCCAATGGCTACGGCTATGGCTGCTATAGCTATGGCTATGTCTGCTATGGCTATGGCTATGGCTACGGCTATGGCTGCTATGGCCACCATGGCTATGGCAATGGCTGCGATGGCTATGGCTATGGCTGCGGCTGCTATGGCTATGGCTGCTATGGCTATGGATATGGCTGCTATGGCAGTGTCTATGGATGCTATGGCTATGTCTATGGCTGCTATGGCTATGGCTATGGCTGCTATGGCTATGGCTACGTCTGCTATGGCTATGGCTATGTCTACTATGGCTGCTATGGCTACGACTATGGCTACTATGGCTATGGATACGGCTGCTATGGCTATGGCTATTTCTGCTATGGTTATGTCTGCTATGGCTATGGCTATGGCTGCTACGGCTATGGCTGCTATGGCTATGGCTGCTATGGCTATGGCTATGGCTATGGCTGCTATGGCTATGGCTGCTATGGCTATGGCAATGGCTATGGCTGCTATGGCTATGGCTTCTATGGCTATGGTTATGGCTATGGCTGCTATGGCTATGACTGCTATGCCTGCTATGGCTATGGCTATGGCTATGGCTGCTATGGCTATGGTTATGGTGGCTATGGCTATTGCGTCTATAAGCTATGGCTATGGCTATGTCTATGACTGCTATGTCTATGACTATGGCTGCTATAGCTTTGGCTGTATCTGCTATGGCTATGGCTGTGGCTGCTATGGCTATGGCTATGGATGCTATGGCTATGGCTGCTATGGCTTTGGCTATTGCTTGTATTGGCTATGGCTATGGCTATGGCCGCTATTGCTGTGGCTATGTCTATGGCTGCTATGGAAATAGCTATGGCGGCTATGGCTATGGCTATGGCTGCTATGGCTATGCCTATGGGTATGGCTGCTGTGGCTATGGCTATGGCTGATATGGCTATGGCTATGGCTATGGCTGCTATGGCTATGGCTGCTATGACTATGGCTATGGCTGCTATGGCTATGGTTATGGCTATAGCTGCTATGGCTATGGCTATGGCTGCTATGGCTATGGCTACGTCTGTGGCTGCTATGGCTATGGCTATGGCTGCTGTGGCTATGGCTATGGCTCTGGCTGCTGTGGCTATGGCTATGTCTGATATGGCTATGGCTATGGCTATGGCTGCTACGGCTATGGCTGCTATGGCTATGGCAATGGCTATGGCTGCTATGGCTATGGCAATGGCTACTATGGCCATGGCTATGACTGCTATGGCTATGGCTATGGCTGCTATGGCTATGGCTATGGCTATGGCTATGGCTGCTATGGCTATTGCTATGGCTGCTATGGCTATGGCAATGGCTGCTATGGCTATGGTTATGGCTATAGCTGCTATGGCTATGGCTATGGCTGCTATGGCTATGGCTATGGCTGGTATGGCTATGGCAATGGCTACTATGGCCATGGCTATGGCTGCTATGGCTATGGCAATGGCTGCTATAGCTATGGTTATGGCTATAGCTGCTATGGCTATGGCTATCGCTGCTATGGCTATGGCTACGTCTGTGGCTGCAACGGCTATGGCTGCTATTGATTTGGCTATGGCTGGTATGGCTATGGCTGGTATGGCTATGGCTGCTATGGCTATGGCTATGGCTATGGCTGCTATGCCTATCGCTTCTATCGCTATGACTTTTATGTCTATCGCTATGGCTATGGCTGCTATGGCAATGGCTATGGCTATGGCTGCTATGGCTATGGCCATGGCTATGGCTATGTCTATGGCTGCTATGGCTATGGCTATGTCTGCTATGGCTATGGCTGCTATGGCTGTGGCTATGGCTGCTATGGCTATGGCTGCTATGGCTATGGCTGCTATGGCTATAGCTATGGCTATGTCTGCTATGCCTATCGCTTCTATCGCTATGGCTTTTATGGCTATCGCTATGGCTATGGCTGCTATGGCAATGGCTATGGTTATGGCTGCTATGGCTATGACCGTGGCTATGGCTGCTATGGCTATGGCTATGGCTATGGTTGCTATGGCTATGGCTGCTATGGCTATGGCTGCTATGGCTATGGCTATGGCTGCGATTGCAATGGCTTCAATGGCTATGGCTTCTATGGCTATCGCTATGGCTATGACTGCTATGGCTTTGACTATGGCTATTGCTGCTATGGCTATGCCAATGGCTACGGCTATGGCTGCTATAGCTATGGCTATGTCTGCTATGGCTATGGCTATGGCTACGGCTATGGCTGCTATGGCCACCATGGCTATGGCAATGGCTGCGATGGCTATGGCTATGGCTGCGGCTGCTATGGCTATGGCTGCTATGGCTATGGATATGGCTGCTATGGCAGTGTCTATGGATGCTATGGCTATGTCTATGGCTGCTATGGCTATGGCTATGGCTGCTATGGCTATGGCTACGTCTGCTATGGCTATGGCTATGTCTACTATGGCTGCTATGGCTACGACTATGGCTACTATGGCTATGGATACGGCTGCTATGGCTATGGCTATTTCTGCTATGGTTATGTCTGCTATGGCTATGGCTATGGCTGCTACGGCTATGGCTGCTATGGCTATGGCTGCTATGGCTATGGCTATGGCTATGGCTGCTATGGCTATGGCTGCTATGGCCATGGCTGCTATGGCTATGGCTTCTATGGCTATGGCTATCGCTGCTATGCCTATGGCTGCTATGGCTATGGCAATGGCTATGGCTGCTATGGCTATGGCTTCTATGGCTATGGTTATGGCTATGGCTGCTATGGCTATGACTGCTATGCCTGCTATGGCTATGGCTATGGCTATGGCTGCTATGGCTATGGTTATGGTGGCTATGGCTATTGCGTCTATAAGCTATGGCTATGGCTATGTCTATGACTGCTATGTCTATGACTACGGCTGCTATAGCTTTGGCTGTATCTGCTATGGCTATGGCTGTGGCTGCTATGGCTATGGCTATGGATGCTATGGCTATGGCTGCTATGGCTTTGGCTATTGCTTGTATTGGCTATGGCTATGGCTATGGCCGCTATTGCTGTGGCTATGTCTATGGCTGCTATGGAAATAGCTATGAAGGCTATGGCTATGGCTATGGCTGCTATGGCTATGCCTATGGGTATGGCTGCTGTGGCTATGGCTATGGCTGATATGGCTATGGCTATGGCTATGGCTGCTATGGCTATGGCTGCTATGACTATGGCTATGGCTGCTATGGCTATGGTTATGGCTGCTATGACTATCGCTATGGGTATGGCTGCTATGGCTATGGCTTTGGCTGCTGTGGCTATGGCTATGGCTGCTATGGCTATGGCAATGGCTACTATGGCCATGGCTATGACTGCTATGGCTATGGCTATGGCTGCTATGGGTATGGCTATGGCTATGGCTATGGCTGCTATGGCTATTGCTATGGCTGCTATGGCTATGGCAATGGCTGCTATGGCTATGGTTATGGCTATAGCTGCTATGGCTATGGCTATGGCTGCTATGGCTATGGCTACGTCTGTGGCTGCTATGGCTATGGCTGCTGTGGCTTTGGCTATGGCTTCTATGGCTATGGCTTCTATCGCTATGGCTATGAGTGCTATGGCTATGGCTATGGCTATGGCTGCTATGGCTTTGGCTATGGCTATGGCTATGGCTGCGATGGCTATGGCTATGGCTTCTATGGCTATGGCTATGACTCCTATGGATATGGCTATGGCTTCTATGGCTATGTCTATGGCTAAGGCTGCTGTGGCTATGGCTATGTCTGCTTTGGCTATGGCTATAGCTGCATTGGCTGCTGTGGCTATGGCTATGTCTATCGCTGCTATGGCTGTGCCTATGGCTACGGCTGCCATGGAAATAGCTATGGCAGCTATGGCTATGGCTATGGCTGCTATGGCTATGGCTATGGCTATGGCTACTGTGGCTATGGCTATGGCTGATATGGCTATGGCTATGGCTATGGCTGCTACGGCTATGGCTGCTATGGCTATGGCTATGGCTATGGCTACTGTGGCTATGGCTATGGCTGCTATGGCTTTGGCTATGGCTATGGCTATGGCTGCTATGGCTATGGCTATGGCTTCTATGGCTATGGCTATGGCTGCTATGGCTATGGCTATCGCTGCTATGCCTATGGCTGCTATGGCTATGGCAATGGCTATGGCTGCTATGGCTATGGCTTCTATGGCTATGGTTATGGCTATGGCTGCTATGGCTATGACTGCTATGGCTGCTATGGCTATGGCTATGGCTATGGCTGCTATGGCTATGGTTATGGCTGCTATGACTGTGGCTATGGGTATGGCTGCTATGGCTATGGCTTTGGCTGCTATGGCTATGGCTATGGCTGCTATGGCTATGGCAATGGCTAGTATGGCCATGGCTATGACTGCTATGGCTATGGCTATGGCTGCTATGGCTGTGGGTATGGCAATAGCTGCTGTGGCTATGGCTATGGCTGCTATGGCTATGGCTGCTTTGGCTTTGGATATGGCTTGTTTTGGCTATGGCTATGGCTATGGCCGCAATGGCTGTGGCTATGTCTATGGCTATGGTTGTGGCTGCTGTGGCTATGGCTATGGCTGATATGGCTATGGCTATGGCTATGGCTGCTATGGCTATGGCTGCTATGACTATGGCCATGGCTGCTATGGCTATGGCTGCTATGGCTATGGCTGCTATGGCTATGGCTGCTATGGCTATGGCTACTATGGCTATGGCTATGGCAATGGCTATGGCTATGGCTTCTATGGCCATGTCTATGGCTAAGGCTGCTGTGGCTATGTCTATCGCTGCTTTGGCTATGGCTATAGCTGCATTGGCTGCTGTGGCTATGGCTATGTCTGCGGCTGCTATGGCTGTGGCTGTGGCTACGGCTGCTATGGAAATAGCTATGGGAGCTATGGCTATGGCTATGGCTGCTATGCCTATGGCTACGGCTATGGCTGCTATGTCTATGGGTATGGCTGCTATGGCTATGGCTGCTATGGCTATGGCTATGGCTATGGCTGCTACGGCTATGGCTGCTATGGCTGTGGCAATGGCTATGGCTGCTATGGCTATGGCTATGGCTATGGCTGCTATGGCTATGGCCATGGCTATGGCTGCTATGGATATGGCAATGGCTATGGCTGCTATGGCAATGGCTATGGCTATGACTGCTATGGCTATGGACATGGCTATGGCTGCTATGGCTATGGCTATGATTGCTATGGCTCCTGCTGCTATGGCTATGGCTATGGCTGCGATGGCTATGTATGCTATAGCTGTGGCTATGGCTATGGCTGCTATGGCTATGGCTATGGCTGGTATGGCTATGGCAATGGCTACTGTGGCCATGGCTATGGCTGCTATGGCTATGGCAATGGCTGCTATGGCTATGGCTGCTATGGCTATGGCAATGGCTACGGCTGCTATGGCTATGGCTTCTATGGCTATGGCTTCTATGGCTATGTCTATGGCTAAGGCCGCTATGGCTTGGCTATGGCTGCTATTGCTATGGCTAAGGCCGCTATGGCTTGGCTATGGCTGCTATTGCTATGGCTATAGCTGCATTGGCTGCTGTGGCTATGGCTATGTCTATGGCTGTTATGGCTGTGGCTATGGCTACGGCTGCTATGGAAATAGCTATGGGAGCTATGGCTATGGCTATGGCTGCTATATCTATGGCTACGGCTATGGCTGCTATGGCTATGGGTATGGCTGCTATGGCTATGGCTGCTATGGCTATGGCTATGGTTATGGCTGCTACGGCTGTGGCTGCTATGGCTCTATGGCTATGGCTGTTATGGCTATGGCTGCTATGGCTGTGGCAATGGCTATGGCTGCTATGGCTATGGCTATGGCTATGGCTGCTATGGCTATGGCTATGGCTATGATTGCTATGGCTATGGCTGCTATGGCTATGCCTGCTATGGCTATGGCTAAGGCTGCGATGGCTATGTATGCTATGGCTATGGCAATGGCTATGGCTGCTATGGCTATGGCTGCTATGGCTATGGCTATGGCTGCTATGGCTATGGCTGCTATGGCTGTGGCAATGGCTATGGCTGCTATGGCTATGGCTGTGGCTGCTATGGCTATGGCTGCGTCTGTGGCTGCTATGGCGACGTCTGTGGCTGCTATGGCTATGGCTGCTATGGCTCTGGATATGGCTATGGCTATGGCTGCTATGGCTATGGCTACGTCTGTGGCTGCTATGGCTATGGCTGCTATTGATTTGGCTATGGCTGGTATGGCTATGGCTGGTATGGCTATGGCTGCTATGGCTATGGCTATGGCTATGGCTGCTATGCCTATCGCTTCTATCGCTATGGCTTTTACGTCTATCGCTATGGCTATGGCTGCTATGGCAATGGCTATGGCTATGGCTGCTATGGCTATGGCCATGGCTATGGCTGCTATGGCTATGGCTATGGCTATGGTTGCTATGGCTATGGCTGCTATGGCTATGCCTGCTATGGCTATGGCTATGGCTGCGATGGCTATGTATGCTATGGCTATGGCAATGGCTATGGCTGCTATGGCTATGGCTGCTATGGCTATGGCTACGTCTGTGGCTGCTATGGCTATGGCTGCCATGGATTTGGCTATGGCTGCTATGGCTATGGCTGTTATGGCTATGGCTATGGCTGCTACGGCAATGGCTATGTCTGCTATGGCTATGGCTATGTCTACTATGGCTGCTATGGCTACGACTATGGCTACTATGGCTATGGATACGGCTGCTATGGCTATGGCTATTTCTGCTATGGTTATGGCTGCTATGGCTATGGCTATGTCTGCTACGGCTATGGCTGCTATGGCTATGGCTGCTATGGCTATGGCCGCTATGCCTATCGCTTCTATCGCTATGGCTTTTATGGCTATCGCTACGGCTATGGCTGCTCTGGCAATGGCCATGGCTATGGCTGCTATGGATATGGCAATGGCTATGGCTGCTATGGCAATGGCTATGGCTATGACTGCTATGGCTATGGACATGGCTATGGCTGCTATGGCTATGGCTATGATTGCTATGGCTACTGCTGCTATGGCTATGGCTATGGCTGCGATGGCTATGTATGCTATAGCTGTGGCTATGGCTATGGCTGCTATGGCTATGGCTATGGCTGGTATGGCTATGGCAATGGCTACTGTGGCCATGGCTATGGCTGCTATGGCTATGGCAATGGCTGCTATGGCTATGGCTGCTATGGCTATGGCAATGGCGACGGCTGCTATGGCTATGGCTTCTATGGCTATGGCTTCTATGGCTATGTCTATGGCTAAGGCCGCTATGGCTTGGCTATGGCTGCTATTGCTATGGCTATAGCTGCATTGGCTGCTGTGGCTATGGCTATGTCTATGGCTGTTATGGCTGTGGCTATGGCTACGGCTGCTATGGAAATAGCTATGGGAGCTATGGCTATGGCTATGGCTGCTATATCTATGGCTATGGTTATGGCTGCTACGGCTGTGGCTGCTATGGCTATGGCTATGGCTGTTATGGCTATGGCTGCTATGGCTGTGGCAATGGCTATGGCTGCTATGGCTATGGCTATGGCTATGGCTGCTATGGCTATGGCTATGGCTATGGTTGCTATGGCTATGGCTGCTATGGCTATGCCTGCTATGGCTATGGCTATGGCTGCGATGGCTATGTATGCTATGGCTATGGCAATGGCTATGGCTGCTATGGCTATGGCTGCTATGGCTATGGCTATGGCTGCTATGGCTATGGCTGCTATGGCTGTGGCAATGGCTATGGCTGCTATGGCTATGGCTATGGCTGCTATGGCTATGGCTGCGTCTGTGGCTGCTATGGCGACGTCTGTGGCTGCTATGGCTATGGCTGCTATGGCTCTGGATATGGCTATGGCTATGGCTGCTACGGCTATGGCTGCTATGGCTATGACTGATATGGCTATGGCTATGGCTATGGCTGGTATGGCTATGGCAATGGCTACTGTGGCCATGGCTATGGCTGCTATGGCTATGGCAATGGCTGCTATGGCTATGGTTATGGCTATAGCTGCTATGGCTATGGCTATGGCTGCTATGGCTATGGCTACGTCTGTGGCTGGTATGGCGATGGCAGCTATGGCTATGGCGGTGGCAGCTATGGCTATGGCTATGGCTGCTTTGCCTATGGCTATAGCTGCGTTGGCTGCTGTGGCTATGGCTATGTCCATGGCTGCTATGGCTGTGGCTATGGCTATGGCTGCTATGGAAATAGCTATGGCAGTTATTGCTATGGCTATGGCTGCTATGTCTATGGCTATGGCTATGGCTGCTGTGGCTATGGCTATGGCTGATATGGCTATGGCTATGGCTACTATGCCCATGGCTATGGCTGCTATGGCTATGGCTATGGTTGCTATGGCTGTGGTTATGGCTATAGCTGGTATGGCTATGGCTAGGGCTGCTATGGCTATGGCTATTGCTATGTCTAGGGCTATGGCTGCTATGGCTATGGCTATGTGTATGGCTACTATGGCTGTGGTTAAGGCTGCTATGGATATGGTTATGGCTATAGCTGCTATGGCTATGGCTATGGCTGCTATGACTATGGCTACGTCTGTGGCTGCTATGGCTGTGGCTTCTATGGCTATGGTTATGGCTATGGCGGCTATGGCTATGGCTGCTATGGCTGCTATGGCTATGGCTATGGCTATGACTGCTATGGCTATGGTTATGGTGGCAATGGCTATTGCGTCTATAAGCTATGGCTATGGCTATGTCTATGACTGCTATGGCTATGACTATGGCTGCTATAGCTATGGCTGTATCTGCTATGGCTATGGCTATGGCTGCTATGGCTATGGTTATGGCTGCTATGACTATCGCTATGGGTATGGCTGCTATGGCTATGGCTTTGGCTGCTGTGGCTATGGCTATGGCTGCTATGGCTATGGCAATGGCTACTATGGCCATGGCTATGACTGCTATGGCTATGGCTATGGCTGCTATGGCTATGGCTATGGCTATGGCAATGGCTACTATGGCCATGGCTATGGCTGCTATGGCTATGGCAATGGCTGCTATGGCTATGGTTATGGCTATAGCTGCTATGGCTATGGCTATCGCTGCTATGGCTATGGCTACGTCTGTGGCTGCTACGGCTATGGCTGCTATTGATTTGGCTATGGCTGGTATGGCTATGGCTGGTATGGCTATGGCTGCTATGGCTATGGCTATGGCTATGGCTGCTATGCCTATCGCTTCTATCGCTATGGCTTTTATGTCTATCGCTATGGCTATGGCTGCTATGGCAATGGCTATGGCTATGGCTGCTATGGCTATGGCCATGGCTATGGCTGCTATGGCTATGGCTATGGCTATGGTTGCTATGGCTATGGCTGCTATGGCTATGCCTGCTATGGCTATGGCTATGGCTGCGATGGCTATGTATGCTATGGCTATGGCAATGGCTATGGCTGCTATGGCTATGGCTGCTATGGCTATGGCTCTGGCTGCTTTGGCTATGGCTGCTATGGCTGTGGCAATGGCTACGGCTGCTATGGCTATGTCTTCTATGGCTATGACTACTATGGCTATCGCTATGGCTATGACTGCTATGGCTATAGCTATGGCTATGTCTGCTATGCCTATCGCTTCTATCGCTATGGCTTTTATGGCTATCGCTATGGCTATGGCTGCTATGGCAATGGCTATGGTTATGGCTGCTATGGCTATGACCGTGGCTATGGCTGCTATGGCTACGGCTATGGCTATGGTTGCTATGGCTATGGCTGCTATGGCTATGGCTGCTATGGCTATGGCTATGGCTGCGATGGCTATGGCTTCAATGGCTATGGCTTCTATGGCTATCGCTATGGCTATGACTGCTATGGCTTTGGCTATGGCTATTGCTGCTATGGCTATGCCAATGGCTACGGCTATGGCTGCTATAGCTATGGCTATGTCTGCTATGGCTATGGCTATGGCTACGGCTATGGCTGCTATGGCCACCATGGCTATGGCAATGGCTGCGATGGCTATGGCTATGGCTGCGGCTGCTATGGCTATGGCTGCTATGGCTATGGATATGGCTGCTATGGCAGTGTCTATGGATGCTATGGCTATGTCTATGGCTGCTATGGCTATGGCTATGGCTGCTATGGCTATGGCTACGTCTGCTATGGCTATGGCTATGTCTACTATGGCTGCTATGGCTACGACTATGGCTACTATGGCTATGGATACGGCTGCTATGGCTATGGCTATTTCTGCTATGGTTATGTCTGCTATGGCTATGGCTATGGCTGCTACGGCTATGGCTGCTATGGCTATGGCTGCTGTGGCTATGGCTATGGCTATGGCTGCTATGGCTATGGCTGCTATGGCCATGGCTGCTATGGCTATGGCTTCTATGGCTATGGCTATCGCTGCTATGCCTATGGCTGCTATGGCTATGGCAATGGCTATGGCTGCTATGGCTATGGCTTCTATGGCTATGGTTATGGCTATGGCTGCTATGGCTATGACTGCTATGCCTGCTATGGCTATGGCTATGGCTATGGCTGCTATGGCTATGGTTATGGTGGCTATGGCTATTGCGTCTATAAGCTATGGCTATGGCTATGTCTATGACTGCTATGTCTATGACTATGGCTGCTATAGCTTTGGCTGTATCTGCTATGGCTATGGCTGTGGCTATGGCTGCTATGGCTATTGCTATGGCTGCTATGGCTATGGCAATGGCTGCTATGGCTATGGTTATGGCTATAGCTGCTATGGCTATGGCTATGGCTGCTATGGCTATGGCTATGGCTGGTATGGCTATGGCAATGGCTACTATGGCCATGGCTATGGCTGCTATGGCTATGGCAATGGCTGCTATAGCTATGGTTATGGCTATAGCTGCTATGGCTATGGCTATCGCTGCTATGGCTATGGCTACGTCTGTGGCTGCAACGGCTATGGCTGCTATTGATTTGGCTATGGCTGGTATGGCTATGGCTGGTATGGCTATGGCTGCTATGGCTATGGCTATGGCTATGGCTGCTATGCCTATCGCTTCTATCGCTATGACTTTTATGTCTATCGCTATGGCTATAGCTGCTATGGCAATGGCTATGGCTATGGCTGCTATGGCTATGGCCATGGCTATGGCTGCTATGGCTATGGCTATGGCTATGGTTGCTATGGCTATGGCTGCTATGGCTATGCCTGCTATGGCTATGGCTATGGCTGCGATGGCTATGTATGCTATGGCTATGGCAATGGCTATGGCTGCTATGGCTATGGCTGCTATGGCTATGGCTATGGCTGCTTTGGCTATGGCTGCTATGGCTGTGGCAATGGCTACGGCTGCTATGGCTATGTCTTCTATGGCTATGACTACTATGGCTATCGCTATGGCTATGACTGCTATGGCTATGGCTATGGCTATGTCTGCTATGGCTATGGCTATGGCTATGTCTATGGCTGCTATGGCTATGGCTATGTCTGCTATGGCTATGGCTGCTATGGCTGTGGCTATGGCTGCTATGGCTATGGCTGCTATGGCTATGGCTGCTATGGCTATAGCTATGGCTATGTCTGCTATGCCTATCGCTTCTATCGCTATGGCTTTTATGGCTATCGCTATGGCTATGGCTGCTATGGCAATGGCTATGGTTATGGCTGCTATGGCTATGACCGTGGCTATGGCTGCTATGGCTATGGCTATGGCTATGGTTGCTATGGCTATGGCTGCTATGGCTATGGCTGCTATGGCTATGGCTATGGCTGCGATGGCAATGGCTTCAATGGCTATGGCTTCTATGGCTATCGCTATGGCTATGACTGCTATGGCTTTGACTATGGCTATTGCTGCTATGGCTATGCCAATGGCTACGGCTATGGCTGCTATAGCTATGGCTATGTCTGCTATGGCTATGGCTATGGCTACGGCTATGGCTGCTATGGCCACCATGGCTATGGCAATGGCTGCGATGGCTATGGCTATGGCTGCGGCTGCTATGGCTATGGCTGCTATGGCTATGGATATGGCTGCTATGGCAGTGTCTATGGATGCTATGGCTATGTCTATGGCTGCTATGGCTATGGCTATGGCTGCTATGGCTATGGCTACGTCTGCTATGGCTATGGCTATGTCTACTATGGCTGCTATGGCTACGACTATGGCTACTATGGCTATGGATACGGCTGCTATGGCTATGGCTATTTCTGCTATGGTTATGTCTGCTATGGCTATGGCTATGGCTGCTACGGCTATGGCTGCTATGGCTATGGCTGCTATGGCTATGGCTATGGCTATGGCTGCTATGGCTATGGCTGCTATGGCTATGGCAATGGCTATGGCTGCTATGGCTATGGCTTCTATGGCTATGGTTATGGCTATGGCTGCTATGGCTATGACTGCTATGCCTGCTATGGCTATGGCTATGGCTATGGCTGCTATGGCTATGGTTATGGTGGCTATGGCTATTGCGTCTATAAGCTATGGCTATGGCTATGTCTATGACTGCTATGTCTATGACTATGGCTGCTATAGCTTTGGCTGTATCTGCTATGGCTATGGCTGTGGCTGCTATGGCTATGGCTATGGATGCTATGGCTATGGCTGCTATGGCTTTGGCTATTGCTTGTATTGGCTATGGCTATGGCTATGGCCGCTATTGCTGTGGCTATGTCTATGGCTGCTATGGAAATAGCTATGGCGGCTATGGCTATGGCTATGGCTGCTATGGCTATGCCTATGGGTATGGCTGCTGTGGCTATGGCTATGGCTGATATGGCTATGGCTATGGCTATGGCTGCTATGGCTATGGCTGCTATGACTATGGCTATGGCTGCTATGGCTATGGTTATGGCTATAGCTGCTATGGCTATGGCTATGGCTGCTATGGCTATGGCTACGTCTGTGGCTGCTATGGCTATGGCTATGGCTGCTGTGGCTATGGCTATGGCTCTGGCTGCTGTGGCTATGGCTATGTCTGATATGGCTATGGCTATGGCTATGGCTGCTACGGCTATGGCTGCTATGGCTATGGCAATGGCTATGGCTGCTATGGCTATGGCAATGGCTACTATGGCCATGGCTATGACTGCTATGGCTATGGCTATGGCTGCTATGGCTATGGCTATGGCTATGGCTATGGCTGCTATGGCTATTGCTATGGCTGCTATGGCTATGGCAATGGCTGCTATGGCTATGGTTATGGCTATAGCTGCTATGGCTATGGCTATGGCTGCTATGGCTATGGCTATGGCTGGTATGGCTATGGCAATGGCTACTATGGCCATGGCTATGGCTGCTATGGCTATGGCAATGGCTGCTATAGCTATGGTTATGGCTATAGCTGCTATGGCTATGGCTATCGCTGCTATGGCTATGGCTACGTCTGTGGCTGCAACGGCTATGGCTGCTATTGATTTGGCTATGGCTGGTATGGCTATGGCTGGTATGGCTATGGCTGCTATGGCTATGGCTATGGCTATGGCTGCTATGCCTATCGCTTCTATCGCTATGACTTTTATGTCTATCGCTATGGCTATGGCTGCTATGGCAATGGCTATGGCTATGGCTGCTATGGCTATGGCCATGGCTATGGCTATGTCTATGGCTGCTATGGCTATGGCTATGTCTGCTATGGCTATGGCTGCTATGGCTGTGGCTATGGCTGCTATGGCTATGGCTGCTATGGCTATGGCTGCTATGGCTATAGCTATGGCTATGTCTGCTATGCCTATCGCTTCTATCGCTATGGCTTTTATGGCTATCGCTATGGCTATGGCTGCTATGGCAATGGCTATGGTTATGGCTGCTATGGCTATGACCGTGGCTATGGCTGCTATGGCTATGGCTATGGCTATGGTTGCTATGGCTATGGCTGCTATGGCTATGGCTGCTATGGCTATGGCTATGGCTGCGATTGCAATGGCTTCAATGGCTATGGCTTCTATGGCTATCGCTATGGCTATGACTGCTATGGCTTTGACTATGGCTATTGCTGCTATGGCTATGCCAATGGCTACGGCTATGGCTGCTATAGCTATGGCTATGTCTGCTATGGCTATGGCTATGGCTACGGCTATGGCTGCTATGGCCACCATGGCTATGGCAATGGCTGCGATGGCTATGGCTATGGCTGCGGCTGCTATGGCTATGGCTGCTATGGCTATGGATATGGCTGCTATGGCAGTGTCTATGGATGCTATGGCTATGTCTATGGCTGCTATGGCTATGGCTATGGCTGCTATGGCTATGGCTACGTCTGCTATGGCTATGGCTATGTCTACTATGGCTGCTATGGCTACGACTATGGCTACTATGGCTATGGATACGGCTGCTATGGCTATGGCTATTTCTGCTATGGTTATGTCTGCTATGGCTATGGCTATGGCTGCTACGGCTATGGCTGCTATGGCTATGGCTGCTATGGCTATGGCTATGGCTATGGCTGCTATGGCTATGGCTGCTATGGCCATGGCTGCTATGGCTATGGCTTCTATGGCTATGGCTATCGCTGCTATGCCTATGGCTGCTATGGCTATGGCAATGGCTATGGCTGCTATGGCTATGGCTTCTATGGCTATGGTTATGGCTATGGCTGCTATGGCTATGACTGCTATGCCTGCTATGGCTATGGCTATGGCTATGGCTGCTATGGCTATGGTTATGGTGGCTATGGCTATTGCGTCTATAAGCTATGGCTATGGCTATGTCTATGACTGCTATGTCTATGACTACGGCTGCTATAGCTTTGGCTGTATCTGCTATGGCTATGGCTGTGGCTGCTATGGCTATGGCTATGGATGCTATGGCTATGGCTGCTATGGCTTTGGCTATTGCTTGTATTGGCTATGGCTATGGCTATGGCCGCTATTGCTGTGGCTATGTCTATGGCTGCTATGGAAATAGCTATGAAGGCTATGGCTATGGCTATGGCTGCTATGGCTATGCCTATGGGTATGGCTGCTGTGGCTATGGCTATGGCTGATATGGCTATGGCTATGGCTATGGCTGCTATGGCTATGGCTGCTATGACTATGGCTATGGCTGCTATGGCTATGGTTATGGCTGCTATGACTATCGCTATGGGTATGGCTGCTATGGCTATGGCTTTGGCTGCTGTGGCTATGGCTATGGCTGCTATGGCTATGGCAATGGCTACTATGGCCATGGCTATGACTGCTATGGCTATGGCTATGGCTGCTATGGGTATGGCTATGGCTATGGCTATGGCTGCTATGGCTATTGCTATGGCTGCTATGGCTATGGCAATGGCTGCTATGGCTATGGTTATGGCTATAGCTGCTATGGCTATGGCTATGGCTGCTATGGCTATGGCTACGTCTGTGGCTGCTATGGCTATGGCTGCTGTGGCTTTGGCTATGGCTTCTATGGCTATGGCTTCTATCGCTATGGCTATGAGTGCTATGGCTATGGCTATGGCTATGGCTGCTATGGCTTTGGCTATGGCTATGGCTATGGCTGCGATGGCTATGGCTATGGCTTCTATGGCTATGGCTATGACTCCTATGGATATGGCTATGGCTTCTATGGCTATGTCTATGGCTAAGGCTGCTGTGGCTATGGCTATGTCTGCTTTGGCTATGGCTATAGCTGCATTGGCTGCTGTGGCTATGGCTATGTCTATCGCTGCTATGGCTGTGCCTATGGCTACGGCTGCCATGGAAATAGCTATGGCAGCTATGGCTATGGCTATGGCTGCTATGGCTATGGCTATGGCTATGGCTACTGTGGCTATGGCTATGGCTGATATGGCTATGGCTATGGCTATGGCTGCTACGGCTATGGCTGCTATGGCTATGGCTATGGCTATGGCTACTGTGGCTATGGCTATGGCTGCTATGGCTTTGGCTATGGCTATGGCTATGGCTGCTATGGCTATGGCTATGGCTTCTATGGCTATGGCTATGGCTGCTATGGCTATGGCTATCGCTGCTATGCCTATGGCTGCTATGGCTATGGCAATGGCTATGGCTGCTATGGCTATGGCTTCTATGGCTATGGTTATGGCTATGGCTGCTATGGCTATGACTGCTATGGCTGCTATGGCTATGGCTATGGCTATGGCTGCTATGGCTATGGTTATGGCTGCTATGACTGTGGCTATGGGTATGGCTGCTATGGCTATGGCTTTGGCTGCTATGGCTATGGCTATGGCTGCTATGGCTATGGCAATGGCTAGTATGGCCATGGCTATGACTGCTATGGCTATGGCTATGGCTGCTATGGCTGTGGGTATGGCAATAGCTGCTGTGGCTATGGCTATGGCTGCTATGGCTATGGCTGCTTTGGCTTTGGATATGGCTTGTTTTGGCTATGGCTATGGCTATGGCCGCAATGGCTGTGGCTATGTCTATGGCTATGGTTGTGGCTGCTGTGGCTATGGCTATGGCTGATATGGCTATGGCTATGGCTATGGCTGCTATGGCTATGGCTGCTATGACTATGGCCATGGCTGCTATGGCTATGGCTGCTATGGCTATGGCTGCTATGGCTATGGCTGCTATGGCTATGGCTACTATGGCTATGGCTATGGCAATGGCTATGGCTATGGCTTCTATGGCCATGTCTATGGCTAAGGCTGCTGTGGCTATGTCTATCGCTGCTTTGGCTATGGCTATAGCTGCATTGGCTGCTGTGGCTATGGCTATGTCTGCGGCTGCTATGGCTGTGGCTGTGGCTACGGCTGCTATGGAAATAGCTATGGGAGCTATGGCTATGGCTATGGCTGCTATGCCTATGGCTACGGCTATGGCTGCTATGTCTATGGGTATGGCTGCTATGGCTATGGCTGCTATGGCTATGGCTATGGCTATGGCTGCTACGGCTATGGCTGCTATGGCTGTGGCAATGGCTATGGCTGCTATGGCTATGGCTATGGCTATGGCTGCTATGGCTATGGCCATGGCTATGGCTGCTATGGATATGGCAATGGCTATGGCTGCTATGGCAATGGCTATGGCTATGACTGCTATGGCTATGGACATGGCTATGGCTGCTATGGCTATGGCTATGATTGCTATGGCTCCTGCTGCTATGGCTATGGCTATGGCTGCGATGGCTATGTATGCTATAGCTGTGGCTATGGCTATGGCTGCTATGGCTATGGCTATGGCTGGTATGGCTATGGCAATGGCTACTGTGGCCATGGCTATGGCTGCTATGGCTATGGCAATGGCTGCTATGGCTATGGCTGCTATGGCTATGGCAATGGCTACGGCTGCTATGGCTATGGCTTCTATGGCTATGGCTTCTATGGCTATGTCTATGGCTAAGGCCGCTATGGCTTGGCTATGGCTGCTATTGCTATGGCTAAGGCCGCTATGGCTTGGCTATGGCTGCTATTGCTATGGCTATAGCTGCATTGGCTGCTGTGGCTATGGCTATGTCTATGGCTGTTATGGCTGTGGCTATGGCTACGGCTGCTATGGAAATAGCTATGGGAGCTATGGCTATGGCTATGGCTGCTATATCTATGGCTACGGCTATGGCTGCTATGGCTATGGGTATGGCTGCTATGGCTATGGCTGCTATGGCTATGGCTATGGTTATGGCTGCTACGGCTGTGGCTGCTATGGCTCTATGGCTATGGCTGTTATGGCTATGGCTGCTATGGCTGTGGCAATGGCTATGGCTGCTATGGCTATGGCTATGGCTATGGCTGCTATGGCTATGGCTATGGCTATGGTTGCTATGGCTATGGCTGCTATGGCTATGCCTGCTATGGCTATGGCTAAGGCTGCGATGGCTATGTATGCTATGGCTATGGCAATGGCTATGGCTGCTATGGCTATGGCTGCTATGGCTATGGCTATGGCTGCTATGGCTATGGCTGCTATGGCTGTGGCAATGGCGATGGCTGCTATGGCTATGGCTGTGGCTGCTATGGCTATGGCTGCGTCTGTGGCTGCTATGGCGACGTCTGTGGCTGCTATGGCTATGGCTGCTATGGCTCTGGGTATGGCTATGGCTATGGCTGCTATGGCTATGGCTACGTCTGTGGCTGCTATGGCTATGGCTGCTATTGATTTGGCTATGGCTGGTATGGCTATGGCTGGTATGGCTATGGCTGCTATGGCTATGGCTATGGCTATGGCTGCTATGCCTATCGCTTCTATCGCTATGGCTTTTATGTCTATCGCTATGGCTATGGCTGCTATGGCAATGGCTATGGCTATGGCTGCTATGGCTATGGCCATGGCTATGGCTGCTATGGCTATGGCTATGGCTATGGTTGCTATGGCTATGGCTGCTATGGCTATGCCTGCTATGGCTATGGCTATGGCTGCGATGGCTATGTATGCTATGGCTATGGCAATGGCTATGGCTGCTATGGCTATGGCTGCTATGGCTATGGCTACGTCTGTGTCTGCTATGGCTATGGCTGCTATGGATTTGGCTATGGCTGCTTTGGCTATGGCTGTTATGGCTATGGCTATGGCTGCTACGGCAATGGCTATGTCTGCTATGGCTATGGCTATGTCTACTATGGCTGCTATGGCTACGACTATGGCTACTATGGCTATGGATACGGCTGCTATGGCTATGGCTATTTCTGCTATGGTTATGGCTGCTATGGCTATGGCTATGTCTGCTACGGCTATGGCTGCTATGGCTATGGCTGCTATGGCTATGGCCGCTATGCCTATCGCTTCTATCGCTATGGCTTTTATGGCTATCGCTACGGCTATGGCTGCTCTGGCAATGGCCATGGCTATGGCTGCTATGGATATGGCAATGGCTATGGCTGCTATGGCAATGGCTATGGCTATGACTGCTATGGCTATGGACATGGCTATGGCTGCTATGGCTATGGCTATGATTGCTATGGCTACTGCTGCTATGGCTATGGCTATGGCTGCGATGGCTATGTATGC
Organism: Calliopsis andreniformis; assembly: GCF_051401765.1. NCBI lineage: Eukaryota > Metazoa > Arthropoda > Insecta > Hymenoptera > Andrenidae > Calliopsis > Calliopsis andreniformis. The sequence goes on along the minus strand of NW_027480456.1, from coordinate 3,519,359 downwards.
TATAGCTGTGGCTATGGCTATGGCTGCTATGGCTATGGCTATGGCTGGTATGGCTATGGCAATGGCTACTGTGGCCATGGCTATGGCTGCTATGGCTATGGCAATGGCTGCTATGGCTATGGCTGCTATGGCTATGGCAATGGCGACGGCTGCTATGGCTATGGCTTCTATGGCTATGGCTTCTATGGCTATGTCTATGGCTAAGGCCGCTATGGCTTGGCTATGGCTGCTATTGCTATGGCTATAGCTGCATTGGCTGCTGTGGCTATGGCTATGTCTATGGCTGTTATGGCTGTGGCTATGGCTACGGCTGCTATGGAAATAGCTATGGGAGCTATGGCTATGGCTATGGCTGCTATATCTATGGCTATGGTTATGGCTGCTACGGCTGTGGCTGCTATGGCTATGGCTATGGCTGTTATGGCTATGGCTGCTATGGCTGTGGCAATGGCTATGGCTGCTATGGCTATGGCTATGGCTATGGCTGCTATGGCTATGGCTATGGCTATGGTTGCTATGGCTATGGCTGCTATGGCTATGCCTGCTATGGCTATGGCTATGGCTGCGATGGCTATGTATGCTATGGCTATGGCAATGGCTATGGCTGCTATGGCTATGGCTGCTATGGCTATGGCTATGGCTGCTATGGCTATGGCTGCTATGGCTGTGGCAATGGCTATGGCTGCTATGGCTATGGCTATGGCTCCTATGGCTATGGCTGCGTCTGTGGCTGCTATGGCGACGTCTGTGGCTGCTATGGCTATGGCTGCTATGGCTCTGGATATGGCTATGGCTATGGCTGCTACGGCTATGGCTGCTATGGCTATGACTGATATGGCTATGGCTATGGCTATGGCTGGTATGGCTATGGCAATGGCTACTGTGGCCATGGCTATGGCTTCTATGGCTATGGCAATGGCTGCTATGGCTATGGTTATGGCTATAGCTGCTATGGCTATGGCTATGGCTGCTATGGCTATGGCTACGTCTGTGGCTGGTATGGCGATGGCAGCTATGGCTATGGCGGTGGCAGCTATGGCTATGGCTATGGCTGCTTTGCCTATGGCTATAGCTGCGTTGGCTGCTGTGGCTATGGCTATGTCCATGGCTGCTATGGCTGTGGCTATGGCTATGGCTGCTATGGAAATAGCTATGGCAGTTATTGCTATGGCTATGGCTGCTATGTCTATGGCTATGGCTATGGCTGCTGTGGCTATGGCTATGGCTGATATGGCTATGGCTATGGCTACTATGCCCATGGCTATGGCTGCTATGGCTATGGCTATGGTTGCTATGGCTGTGGGTATGGCTATAGCTGGTATGGCTATGGCTAGGGCTGCTATGGCTATGGCTATTGCTATGTCTAGGGCTATGGCTGCTATGGCTATGGCTATGTGTATGGCTACTATGGCTGTGGTTAAGGCTGCTATGGATATGGTTATGGCTATAGCTGCTATGGCTATGGCTATGGCTGCTATGACTATGGCTACGTCTGTGGCTGCTATGGCTGTGGCTTCTATGGCTATGGTTATGGCTATGGCGGCTATGGCTATGGCTGCTATGGCTGCTATGGCTATGGCTATGGCTATGACTGCTATGGCTATGGTTATGGTGGCAATGGCTATTGCGTCTATAAGCTATGGCTATGGCTATGTCTATGACTGCTATGGCTATGACTATGGCTGCTATAGCTATGGCTGTATCTGCTATGGCTATGGCTATGGCTGCTATGGCTATGGTTATGGCTGCTATGACTATCGCTATGGGTATGGCTGCTATGGCTATGGCTTTGGCTGCTGTGGCTATGGCTATGGCTGCTATGGCTATGGCAATGGCTACTATGGCCATGGCTATGACTGCTATGGCTATGGCTATGGCTGCTATGGCTATGGCTATGGCTATGGCAATGGCTACTATGGCCATGGCTATGGCTGCTATGGCTATGGCAATGGCTGCTATGGCTATGGTTATGGCTATAGCTGCTATGGCTATGGCTATCGCTGCTATGGCTATGGCTACGTCTGTGGCTGCTACGGCTATGGCTGCTATTGATTTGGCTATGGCTGGTATGGCTATGGCTGGTATGGCTATGGCTGCTATGGCTATGGCTATGGCTATGGCTGCTATGCCTATCGCTTCTATCGCTATGGCTTTTATGTCTATCGCTATGGCTATGGCTGCTATGGCAATGGCTATGGCTATGGCTGCTATGGCTATGGCCATGGCTATGGCTGCTATGGCTATGGCTATGGCTATGGTTGCTATGGCTATGGCTGCTATGGCTATGCCTGCTATGGCTATGGCTATGGCTGCGATGGCTATGTATGCTATGGCTATGGCAATGGCTATGGCTGCTATGGCTATGGCTGCTATGGCTATGGCTATGGCTGCTTTGGCTATGGCTGCTATGGCTGTGGCAATGGCTACGGCTGCTATGGCTATGTCTTCTATGGCTATGACTACTATGGCTATCGCTATGGCTATGACTGCTATGGCTATGGCTATGGCTATGTCTGCTATGGCTACGGCTATGGCTATGTCTATGGCTGCTATGGCTATGGCTATGTCTGCTATGGCTATGGCTGCTATGGCTGTGGCTATGGCTGCTATGGCTATGGCTGCTATGGCTATGGCTGCTATGGCTATAGCTATGGCTATGTCTGCTATGCCTATCGCTTCTATCGCTATGGCTTTTATGGCTATCGCTATGGCTATGGCTGCTATGGCAATGGCTATGGTTATGGCTGCTATGGCTATGACCGTGGCTATGGCTGCTATGGCTATGGCTATGGCTATGGTTGCTATGGCTATGGCTGCTATGGCTATGGCTGCTATGGCTATGGCTATGGCTGCGATGGCTATGGCTTCAATGGCTATGGCTTCTATGGCTATCGCTATGGCTATGACTGCTATGGCTATGGACATGGCTATGGCTGCTATGGCTATGGCTATGATTGCTATGGCTCCTGCTGCTATGGCTATGGCTATGGCTGCGATGGCTATGTATGCTATAGCTGTGGCTATGGCTATGGCTGCTATGGCTATGGCTATGGCTGGTATGGCTATGGCAATGGCTACTGTGGCCATGGCTATGGCTGCTATGGCTATGGCAATGGCTGCTATGGCTATGGCTGCTATGGCTATGGCAATGGCTACGGCTGCTATGGCTATGGCTTCTATGGCTATGGCTTCTATGGCTATGTCTATGGCTAAGGCCGCTATGGCTTGGCTATGGCTGCTATTGCTATGGCTAAGGCCGCTATGGCTTGGCTATGGCTGCTATTGCTATGGCTATAGCTGCATTGGCTGCTGTGGCTATGGCTATGTCTATGGCTGTTATGGCTGTGGCTATGGCTACGGCTGCTATGGAAATAGCTATGGGAGCTATGGCTATGGCTATGGCTGCTATATCTATGGCTACGGCTATGGCTGCTATGGCTATGGGTATGGCTGCTATGGCTATGGCTGCTATGGCTATGGCTATGGTTATGGCTGCTACGGCTGTGGCTGCTATGGCTCTATGGCTATGGCTGTTATGGCTATGGCTGCTATGGCTGTGGCAATGGCTATGGCTGCTATGGCTATGGCTATGGCTATGGCTGCTATGGCTATGGCTATGGCTATGGTTGCTATGGCTATGGCTGCTATGGCTATGCCTGCTATGGCTATGGCTAAGGCTGCGATGGCTATGTATGCTATGGCTATGGCAATGGCTATGGCTGCTATGGCTATGGCTGCTATGGCTATGGCTATGGCTGCTATGGCTATGGCTGCTATGGCTGTGGCAATGGCGATGGCTGCTATGGCTATGGCTGTGGCTGCTATGGCTATGGCTGCGTCTGTGGCTGCTATGGCGACGTCTGTGGCTGCTATGGCTATGGCTGCTATGGCTCTGGGTATGGCTATGGCTATGGCTGCTATGGCTATGGCTACGTCTGTGGCTGCTATGGCTATGGCTGCTATTGATTTGGCTATGGCTGGTATGGCTATGGCTGGTATGGCTATGGCTGCTATGGCTATGGCTATGGCTATGGCTGCTATGCCTATCGCTTCTATCGCTATGGCTTTTATGTCTATCGCTATGGCTATGGCTGCTATGGCAATGGCTATGGCTATGGCTGCTATGGCTATGGCCATGGCTATGGCTGCTATGGCTATGGCTATGGCTATGGTTGCTATGGCTATGGCTGCTATGGCTATGCCTGCTATGGCTATGGCTATGGCTGCGATGGCTATGTATGCTATGGCTATGGCAATGGCTATGGCTGCTATGGCTATGGCTGCTATGGCTATGGCTACGTCTGTGTCTGCTATGGCTATGGCTGCTATGGATTTGGCTATGGCTGCTTTGGCTATGGCTGTTATGGCTATGGCTATGGCTGCTACGGCAATGGCTATGTCTGCTATGGCTATGGCTACGTCTACTATGGCTGCTATGGCTACGACTATGGCTACTATGGCTATGGATACGGCTGCTATGGCTATGGCTATTTCTGCTATGGTTATGGCTGCTATGGCTATGGCTATGTCTGCTACGGCTATGGCTGCTATGGCTATGGCTGCTATGGCTATGGCCGCTATGCCTATCGCTTCTATCGCTATGGCTTTTATGGCTATCGCTACGGCTATGGCTGCTCTGGCAATGGCCATGGCTATGGCTGCTATGGATATGGCAATGGCTATGGCTGCTATGGCAATGGCTATGGCTATGACTGCTATGGCTATGGACATGGCTATGGCTGCTATGGCTATGGCTATGATTGCTATGGCTACTGCTGCTATGGCTATGGCTATGGCTGCGATGGCTATGTATGCTATAGCTGTGGCTATGGCTATGGCTGCTATGGCTATGGCTATGGCTGGTATGGCTATGGCAATGGCTACTGTGGCCATGGCTATGGCTGCTATGGCTATGGCAATGGCTGCTATGGCTATGGCTGCTATGGCTATGGCAATGGCGACGGCTGCTATGGCTATGGCTTCTATGGCTATGGCTTCTATGGCTATGTCTATGGCTAAGGCCGCTATGGCTTGGCTATGGCTGCTATTGCTATGGCTATAGCTGCATTGGCTGCTGTGGCTATGGCTATGTCTATGGCTGTTATGGCTGTGGCTATGGCTACGGCTGCTATGGAAATAGCTATGGGAGCTATGGCTATGGCTATGGCTGCTATATCTATGGCTATGGTTATGGCTGCTACGGCTGTGGCTGCTATGGCTATGGCTATGGCTGTTATGGCTATGGCTGCTATGGCTGTGGCAATGGCTATGGCTGCTATGGCTATGGCTATGGCTATGGCTGCTATGGCTATGGCTATGGCTATGGTTGCTATGGCTATGGCTGCTATGGCTATGCCTGCTATGGCTATGGCTATGGCTGCGATGGCTATGTATGCTATGGCTATGGCAATGGCTATGGCTGCTATGGCTATGGCTGCTATGGCTATGGCTATGGCTGCTATGGCTATGGCTGCTATGGCTGTGGCAATGGCTATGGCTGCTATGGCTATGGCTATGGCTCCTATGGCTATGGCTGCGTCTGTGGCTGCTATGGCGACGTCTGTGGCTGCTATGGCTATGGCTGCTATGGCTCTGGATATGGCTATGGCTATGGCTGCTACGGCTATGGCTGCTATGGCTATGACTGATATGGCTATGGCTATGGCTATGGCTGGTATGGCTATGGCAATGGCTACTGTGGCCATGGCTATGGCTTCTATGGCTATGGCAATGGCTGCTATGGCTATGGTTATGGCTATAGCTGCTATGGCTATGGCTATGGCTGCTATGGCTATGGCTACGTCTGTGGCTGGTATGGCGATGGCAGCTATGGCTATGGCGGTGGCAGCTATGGCTATGGCTATGGCTGCTTTGCCTATGGCTATAGCTGCGTTGGCTGCTGTGGCTATGGCTATGTCCATGGCTGCTATGGCTGTGGCTATGGCTATGGCTGCTATGGAAATAGCTATGGCAGTTATTGCTATGGCTATGGCTGCTATGTCTATGGCTATGGCTATGGCTGCTGTGGCTATGGCTATGGCTGATATGGCTATGGCTATGGCTACTATGCCCATGGCTATGGCTGCTATGGCTATGGCTATGGTTGCTATGGCTGTGGGTATGGCTATAGCTGGTATGGCTATGGCTAGGGCTGCTATGGCTATGGCTATTGCTATGTCTAGGGCTATGGCTGCTATGGCTATGGCTATGTGTATGGCTACTATGGCTGTGGTTAAGGCTGCTATGGATATGGTTATGGCTATAGCTGCTATGGCTATGGCTATGGCTGCTATGACTATGGCTACGTCTGTGGCTGCTATGGCTGTGGCTTCTATGGCTATGGTTATGGCTATGGCGGCTATGGCTATGGCTGCTATGGCTGCTATGGCTATGGCTATGGCTATGACTGCTATGGCTATGGTTATGGTGGCAATGGCTATTGCGTCTATAAGCTATGGCTATGGCTATGTCTATGACTGCTATGGCTATGACTATGGCTGCTATAGCTATGGCTGTATCTGCTATGGCTATGGCTATGGCTGCTATGGCTATGGTTATGGCTGCTATGACTATCGCTATGGGTATGGCTGCTATGGCTATGGCTTTGGCTGCTGTGGCTATGGCTATGGCTGCTATGGCTATGGCAATGGCTACTATGGCCATGGCTATGACTGCTATGGCTATGGCTATGGCTGCTATGGCTATGGCTATGGCTATGGCAATGGCTACTATGGCCATGGCTATGGCTGCTATGGCTATGGCAATGGCTGCTATGGCTATGGTTATGGCTATAGCTGCTATGGCTATGGCTATCGCTGCTATGGCTATGGCTACGTCTGTGGCTGCTACGGCTATGGCTGCTATTGATTTGGCTATGGCTGGTATGGCTATGGCTGGTATGGCTATGGCTGCTATGGCTATGGCTATGGCTATGGCTGCTATGCCTATCGCTTCTATCGCTATGGCTTTTATGTCTATCGCTATGGCTATGGCTGCTATGGCAATGGCTATGGCTATGGCTGCTATGGCTATGGCCATGGCTATGGCTGCTATGGCTATGGCTATGGCTATGGTTGCTATGGCTATGGCTGCTATGGCTATGCCTGCTATGGCTATGGCTATGGCTGCGATGGCTATGTATGCTATGGCTATGGCAATGGCTATGGCTGCTATGGCTATGGCTGCTATGGCTATGGCTATGGCTGCTTTGGCTATGGCTGCTATGGCTGTGGCAATGGCTACGGCTGCTATGGCTATGTCTTCTATGGCTATGACTACTATGGCTATCGCTATGGCTATGACTGCTATGGCTATGGCTATGGCTATGTCTGCTATGGCTACGGCTATGGCTATGTCTATGGCTGCTATGGCTATGGCTATGTCTGCTATGGCTATGGCTGCTATGGCTGTGGCTATGGCTGCTATGGCTATGGCTGCTATGGCTATGGCTGCTATGGCTATAGCTATGGCTATGTCTGCTATGCCTATCGCTTCTATCGCTATGGCTTTTATGGCTATCGCTATGGCTATGGCTGCTATGGCAATGGCTATGGTTATGGCTGCTATGGCTATGACCGTGGCTATGGCTGCTATGGCTATGGCTATGGCTATGGTTGCTATGGCTATGGCTGCTATGGCTATGGCTGCTATGGCTATGGCTATGGCTGCGATGGCTATGGCTTCAATGGCTATGGCTTCTATGGCTATCGCTATGGCTATGACTGCTATGGCTTTGGCTATGGCTATTGCTGCTATGGCTATGCCAATGGCTACGGCTATGGCTGCTATAGCTATGGCTATGTCTGCTATGGCTATGGCTATGGCTACGGCTATGGCTGCTATGGCCACCATGGCTATGGCAATGGCTGCGATGGCTATGGCTATGGCTGCGGCTGCTATGGCTATGGCTGCTATGGCTATGGATATGGCTGCTATGGCAGTGTCTATGGATGCTATGGCTATGTCTATGGCTGCTATGGCTATGGCTATGGCTGCTATGGCTATGGCTACGTCTGCTATGGCTATGGCTATGTCTACTATGGCTGCTATGGCTACGACTATGGCTACTATGGCTATGGATACGGCTGCTATGGCTATGGCTATTTCTGCTATGGTTATGTCTGCTATGGCTATGGCTATGGCTGCTACGGCTATGGCTGCTATGGCTATGGCTGCTATGGCTATGGCTATGGCTATGGCTGCTATGGCTATGGCTGCTATGGCCATGGCTGCTATGGCTATGGCTTCTATGGCTATGGCTATCGCTGCTATGCCTATGGCTGCTATGGCTATGGCAATGGCTATGGCTGCTATGGCTATGGCTTCTATGGCTATGGTTATGGCTATGGCTGCTATGGCTATGACTGCTATGCCTGCTATGGCTATGGCTATGGCTATGGCTGCTATGGCTATGGTTATGGTGGCTATGGCTATTGCGTCTATAAGCTATGGCTATGGCTATGTCTATGACTGCTATGTCTATGACTATGGCTGCTATAGCTTTGGCTGTATCTGCTATGGCTATGGCTGTGGCTGCTATGGCTATGGCTAAGGATGCTATGGCTATGGCTGCTATGGCTTTGGCTATTGCTTGTATTGGCTATGGCTATGGCTATGGCCGCTATTGCTGTGGCTATGTCTATGGCTGCTATGGAAATAGCTATGGCGGCTATGGCTATGGCTATGGCTGCTATGGCTATGCCTATGGGTATGGCTGCTGTGGCTATGGCTATGGCTGATATGGCTATGGCTATGGCTATGGCTGCTATGGCTATGGCTGCTATGACTATGGCTATGGCTGCTATGGCTATGGTTATGGCTATAGCTGCTATGGCCATGGCTATGGCTGCTATGGCTATGGCTACGTCTGTGGCTGCTATGGCTATGGCTATGGCTGCTATGGCTATGGCTATGGCTATGGCTGCTGTGGCTATGGCTATGTCTGATATGGCTATGGCTATGCCTATGGCTGCTACGGCTATGGCTGCTATGGCTATGGCAATGGCTATGGCTGCTATGGCTATGGCAATGGCTACTATGGCCATGGCTATGACTGCTATGGCTATGGCTATGGCTGCTATGGCTATGGCTATGGCTATGGCTATGGCTGCTATGGCTATTGCTATGGCTGCTATGGCTATGGCAATGGCTGCTATGGCTATGGTTATGGCTATAGCTGCTATGGCTATGGCTATGGCTGCTATGGCTATGGCTATGGCTGGTATGGCTATGGCAATGGCTACTATGGCCATGGCTATGGCTGCTATGGCTTTGGCAATGGCTGCTATAGCTATGGTTATGGCTATAGCTGCTATGGCTATGGCTATCGCTGCTATGGCTATGGCTACGTCTGTGGCTGCTACGGCTATGGCTGCTATTGATTTGGCTATGGCTGGTATGGCTATGGCTGCTATTGATTTGGCTATGGCTGGTATGGCTATGGCTGGTATGGCTATGGCTGCTATGGCTATGGCTATGGCTATGGCTGCTATGCCTATCGCTTCTATCGCTATGGCTTTTATGTCTATCGCTATGGCTATGGCTGCTATGGCAATGGCTATGGCTATGGCTGCTATGGCTATGGCCATGGCTATGGCTGCTATGGCTATGGCTATGGCTATGGTTGCTATGGCTATGGCTGCTATGGCTATGCCTGCTATGGCTATGGCTATGGCTGCGATGGCTATGTATGCTATGGCTATGGCAATGGCTATGGCTGCTATGGCTATGGCTGCTATGGCTATGGCTATGGCTGCTTTGGCTATGGCTGCTATGGCTGTGGCAATGGCTACGGCTGCTATGGCTATGTCTTCTATGGCTATGACTACTATGGCTATCGCTATGGCTATGACTGCTATTTCTATGGCTATGGCTATGTCTGCTATGGCTATGGCTATGGCTATGTCTATGGCTGCTATGGCTATGGCTATGTCTGCTATGGCTATGGCTGCTATGGCTGTGGCTATGGCTGCTATGGCTATGGCTGCTATGGCTATGGCTGCTATGGCTATAGCTATGGCTATGTCTGCTATGCCTATCGCTTCTATCGCTATGGCTTTTATGGCTATCGCTATGGCTATGGCTGCTATGGCAATGGCTATGGTTATGGCTGCTATGGCTATGACCGTGGCTATGGCTGCTATGGCTATGGCTACGTCTGTGGCTGCTATGGCTATGGCTATGGCTGCTATGGCTATGGCTATGGCTATGGCTGCTGTGGCTATGGCTATGTCTGATATGGCTATGGCTATGGCTATGGCTGCTACGGCTATGGCTGCTATGGCTATGGCAATGGCTATGGCTGCTATGGCTGTGGCTTCTATGGCTATGGTTATGGCTATGGCGGCTATGGCTATGGCTGCTATGGCTGCTATGGCTATGGCTATGGCTATGGCTGCTATGGCTATGGTTATGGTGGCAATGGCTATTGCGTCTATAAGCTATGGCTATGGCTATGTCTATGACTGCTATGGCTATGACTATGGCTGCTATAGCTATGGCTGTATCTGCTATGGCTATGGCTATGGCTGCTATGGCTATGGTTATGGCTGCTGTGACTATCGCTATGGGTATGGCTGCTATGGCTATGGCTTTGGCTGCTGTGGCTATGGCTATGGCTGCTATGGCTATGGCAATGGCTACTATGGCCATGGCTATGACTGCTATGGCTATGGCTATGGCTGCTATGGGTATGGCTATGGCTATGGCTATGGCTGCTATGGCTATTGCTATGGCTGCTATGGCTATGGCAATGGCTGCTATGGCTATGGTTATGGCTATAGCTGCTATGGCTATGGCTATGGCTGCTATGGCTATGGCTACGTCTGTGGCTGCTATGGCTATGGCTGCTGTGGCTTTGGCTATGGCTTCTATGGCTATGGCTTCTATCGCTATGGCTATGAGTGCTATGGCTATGGCTATGGCTATGGCTGCTATGGCTTTGGCTATGGCTATGGCTATGGCTGCGATGGCTATGGCTATGGCTTCTATGGCTATGGCTATGACTCCTATGGATATGGCTATGGCTTCTATGGCTATGTCTATGGCTAAGGCTGCTGTGGCTATGGCTATGTCTGCTTTGGCTATGGCTATAGCTGCATTGGCTGCTGTGGCTATGGCTATGTCTATCGCTGCTATGGCTGTGCCTATGGCTACGGCTGCCATGGAAATAGCTATGGCAGCTATGGCTATGGCTATGGCTGCTATGGCTATGGCTATGGCTATGGCTACTGTGGCTATGGCTATGGCTGATATGGCTATGGCTATGGCTATGGCTGCTACGGCTATGGCTGCTATGGCTATGGCTATGGCTATGGCTACTGTGGCTATGGCTATGGCTGCTATGGCTTTGGCTATGGCTATGGCTATGGCTGCTATGGCTATGGCTATGGCTTCTATGGCTATGGCTATGGCTGCTATGGCTATGGCTATCGCTGCTATGCCTATGGCTGCTATGGCTATGGCAATGGCTATGGCTGCTATGGCTATGGCTTCTATGGCTATGGTTATGGCTATGGCTGCTATGGCTATGACTGCTATGGCTGCTATGGCTATGGCTATGGCTATGGCTGCTATGGCTATGGTTATGGCTGCTATGACTGTGGCTATGGGTATGGCTGCTATGGCTATGGCTTTGCCTGCTATGGCTATGGCTATGGCTGCTATGGCTATGGCAATGGCTAGTATGGCAATGGCTATGACTGCTATGGCTATGGCTATGGCTGCTATGGCTGTGGGTATGGCAATAGCTGCTGTAGCTATGGCTATGGCTGCTTTGGCTATGGCTGCTTTGGCTTTGGATATGGCTTGTTTTGGCTATGGCTATGGCTATGGCCGCAATGGCTGTGGCTATGTCTATGGCTATGGTTGTGGCTGCTGTGGCTATGGCTATGGCTGATATGGCTATGGCTATGGCTATGGCTGCTATGGCTATGGCTGCTATGACTATGGCCATGGCTGCTATGGCTATGGCTGCTATGGCTATGGCTGCTATGGCTATGGCTGCTATGGCTATGGCTGCTATGGCTATGGCTATGGCAATGGCTATGGCTATGGCTTCTATGGCCATGTCTATGGCTAAGGCTGCTATGGCTATGTCTATCGCTGCTTTGGCTATGGCTATAGCTGCATTGGCTGCTGTGGCTATGGCTATGTCTACGGCTGCTATGGCTGTGGCTGTGGCTACGGCTGCTATGGAAATAGCTATGGGAGCTATGGCTATGGCTATGGCTGCTATGCCTATGGCTACGGCTATGGCTGCTATGTCTATGGGTATGGCTGCTATGGCTATGGCTGCTATGGCTATGGCTATGGCTATGGCTGCTACGGCTATGGCTGCTATGGCTGTGGCAATGGCTATGGCTGCTATGGCTATGGCTATGGCTATGGCTGCTATGGCTATGGCCATGGCTATGGCTGCTATGGATATGGCAATGGCTATGGCTGCTATGGCAATGGCTATGGCTATGACTGCTATGGCTATGGACATGGCTATAGCTGCTATGGCTATGGCTATGATTGCTATGGCTACTGCTGCTATGGCTATGGCTATGGCTGCGATGGCTATGTATGCTATAGCTGTGGCTATGGCTATGGCTGCTATGGCTATGGCTATGGCTGGTATGGCTATGGCAATGGCTACTGTGGCCATGGCTATGGCTGCTATGGCTATGGCAATGGCTGCTATGGCTATGGCTGCTATGGCTATGGCAATGGCTACGGCTGCTATGGCTATGGCTTCTATGGCTATGGCTTCTATGGCTATGTCTATGGCTAAGGCCGCTATGGCTTGGCTATGGCTGCTATTGCTATGGCTATAGCTGCATTGGCTGCTGTGGCTATGGCTATGTCTATGGCTGTTATGGCTATGCCTATGGCTACGGCTGCTATGGAAATAGCTATGGGAGCTATGGCTATGGCTATGGCTGCTATATCTATGGCTACGGCTATGGCTGCTATGGCTATGGGTATGGCTGCTATGGCTATGGCTGCTATGGCTATGGCTATGGTTATGACTGCTACGGCTGTGGCTGCTATGGCTCTATGGCTATTTCTGTTATGGCTATGGCTGCTATGGCTGTGGCAATGGCTATGGCTGCTATGGCTATGGCTATGGCTATGGCTGCTATGGCTATGGCTATGGCTATGGTTGCTATGGCTATGGCTGCTATGGCTATGCCTGCTATGGCTATGGCTATGGCTGCGATGGCTATGTATGCTATGGCTATGGCAATGGCTATGGCTGCTATGGCTATGGCTGCTATGGCTATGGCTATGGCTGCTATGGCTATGGCTGCTATGGCTGTGGCAATGGCTATGGCTGCTATGGCTATGGCTGTGGCTGCTATGGCTATGGCTGCGTCTGTGGCTGCTATGGCGACGTCTGTGGCTGCTATGGCTATGGCTGCTATGGCTCTGGATATGGCTATGGCTATGGCTGCTATGGCTATGGCTACGTCTGTGGCTGCTATGGCTATGGCTGCTATTGATTTGGCTATGGCTGGTATGGCTATGGCTGGTATGGCTATGGCTGCTATGGCTATGGCTATGGCTATGGCTGCTATGCCTATCGCTTCTATCGCTATGGCTTTTATGTCTATCGCTATGGCTATGGCTGCTATGGCAATGGCTATGGCTATGGCTGCTATGGCTATGGCCATGGCTATGGCTGCTATGGCTATGGCTATGGCTATGGTTGCTATGGCTATGGCTGCTATGGCTATGCCTGCTATGGCTATGGCTATGGCTGCGATGGCTATGTATGCTATGGCTATGGCAATGGCTATGGCTGCTATGGCTATGGCTGCTATGGCTATGGCTACGTCTGTGGCTGCTATGGCTATGGCTGCTATGGATTTGGCTATGGCTGCTATGGCTATGGCTGTTATGGCTATGGCTATGGCTGCTACGGCAATGGCTATGTCTGCTATGGCTATGGCTATGTCTACTATGGCTGCTATGGCTACGACTATGGCTACTATGGCTATGGATACGGCTGCTATGGCTATGGCTATTTCTGCTATGGTTATGGCTGCTATGGCTATGGCTATGGCTGCTACGGCTATTGCTGCTATGGCTATGGCTGCTATGGCTATGGCCGCTATGCCTATCGCTTCTATCGCTATGGCTTTTATGGCTATCGCTACGGCTATGGCTGATCTGGCAATGGCTATGGCTATGACTGCTACGGATATGGCCATGGCTATGGCTGCTATGGCTATGGCTATGATTGCTATGGCTATGGCTGCTATGGCTATAGCTATGGCTGCGATGGCTATGTATGCTATGGCTATGGCTATGGCTATGGCTGCTATAGCTATGGCTGCTATGGCTATGGCTATGGCTGGTATGGCTATGGCAATGGATACTATGGCCATGGCTATGGCTGCTATGGCTATGGCAATGGCTGCTATAGCTATGGTTATGGCTATATCTGCTATGGCTATTGCTATGGCTGCTATGGCTATGGCTACGTCTGTGTCTGCTATGGCTATGGCTGCTATGGATTTGGCTATGGCTGCTTTGGCTATGGCTGTTATGGCTATGGCTATGGCTGCTACGGCAATGGCTATGTCTGCTATGGCTATGGCTATGTCTACTATGGCTGCTATGGCTACGACTATGGCTACTATGGCTATGGATACGGCTGCTATGGCTATGGCTATTTCTGCTATGGTTATGGCTGCTATGGCTATGGCTATGGCTGCTACGGCTATGGCTGCTATGGCTATGGCTGCTATGGCTATGGCCGCTATGCCTATCGCTTCTATCGCTATGGCTTTTATGGCTATCGCTACGGCTATGGCTGCTCTGGCAATGGCTATGGCTATGACTGCTACGGATATGGCCATGGCTATGGCTGCTATGGCTATGGCTATGATTGCTATGGCTATGGCTGCTATGGCTATGGCTATGGCTGCGATGGCTATGTATGCTATGGCTATGGCTATGGCTATGGCTGCTATAGCTATGGCTGCTATGGCTATGGCTATGGCTGGTATGGCTATGGCAATGGATACTATGGCCATGGCTATGGCTGCTATGGCTATGGCAATGGCTGCTATAGCTATGGTTATGGCTATATCTGCTATGGCTATGGCTATGGCTGCTGTGGCTATGGCTGCTATGGCAATGGCTATGGTTATGGCTGCTATGGCTATGGCCGTGGCTATGGCTGCTATGGCTATGGCTATGGCTATGGTTGCTATGGCTATGGCTACGTCTGCTATGGCTATGGCTATGTCTACTATGGCTGCTATGGCTACGACTATGGCTACTATGGCTATGGATACGGCTGCTATGGCTATGGCTATTTCTGCTATGGTTATGGCTGCTATGGCTATGGCTATGGCTGCTACGGCTATGGCTGCTATGGCTATGGCTGCTATGGCTATGGCTATGGCTATGGCTGCTATGGCTATGGCTGCTATGGCCATGGCTGCTATGGCTATGGCTTCTATGGCTATGGCTATCGCTGCTATGCCTATGGCTGCTATGGCTATGGCTATGGCTTCTATGGCTATGGCTATGGCTGCTATGGGTATGGCTATGGCTATGGCTATGGCTGCTATGGCTATTGCTATGGCTGCTATGGCTATGGCAATGGCTGCTATGGCTATGGTTATGGCTATAGCTGCTATGGCTATGGCTATGGCTGCTATGGCTATGGCTACGTCTGTGGCTGCTATGGCTATGGCTGCTGTGGCTTTGGCTATGGCTTCTATGGCTATGGCTTCTATCGCTATGGCTATGAGTGCTATGGCTATGGCTATGGCTATGGCTGCTATGGCTTTGGCTATGGCTATGGCTATGGCTGCTATGGCTATGGCTATGGCTTCTATGGCTATGGCTATGACTCCTATGGATATGGCTATGGCTTCTATGGCTATGTCTATGGCTAAGGCTGCTATGGCTATGGCTATGTCTGCTTTGGCTATGGCTATAGCTGCATTGGCTGCTGTGGCTATGGCTATAGCTGCATTGGCTGCTGTGGCTATGGCTATGTCTATCGCTGCTATGGCTGTGCCTATGGCTACGGCAGCCATGGAAATAGCTATGGCAGCTATGGCTATGGCTATGGCTACTATGGCTATGGCTATGGCTATGGCTACTGTGGCTATGGCTATGGCTGATATGGCTATGGCTATGGCTATGGCTGCTACGGCTATGGCTGCTATGGCTATGGCTATGGCTATGGCTACTGTGGCTATGGCTATGGCTGCTATGGCTTTGGCTATGGCTATGGCTATGGCTGCTATGGCTATGGCTATGGCTTCTATGGCTATGGCTATGGCTGCTATGGCTATGGCTATCGCTGCTATGCCTATGGCTGCTATGGCTATGGCAATGGCTATGGCTGCTATGGCTATGGCTTCTATGGCTATGGTTATGGCTATGGCTGCTATGGGTATGACTGCTATGGCTGCTATGGCTATGGCTATGGCTATGGCTGCTATGGCTATGGTTATGGCTGCTATGACTGTGGCTATGGGTATGGCTGCTATGGCTATGGCTTTGGCTGCTATGGCTATGGCTATGGCTGC
Source organism: Calliopsis andreniformis (assembly GCF_051401765.1). NCBI lineage: Eukaryota > Metazoa > Arthropoda > Insecta > Hymenoptera > Andrenidae > Calliopsis > Calliopsis andreniformis. Next base: position 3,502,818 of record NW_027480456.1, on the reverse strand, counting down.
TATGGCTATGGCAATGGCTAGTATGGCCATGGCTATGACTGCTATGGCTATGGCTATGGCTGCTATGGCTGTGGGTATGGCAATAGCTGCTGTGGCTATGGCTATGGCTGCTATGGCTATGGCTGCTTTGGCTTTGGATATGGCTTGTTTTGGCTATGGCTATGGCTATGGCCGCAATGGCTGTGGCTATGTCTATGGCTATGGTTGTGGTTGCTGTGGCTATGGCTATGGCTGATATGGCTATGGCTATGGCTATGGCTGCTATGGCTATGGCTGCTATGACTATGGCCATGGCTGCTATGGCTATGGCTGCTATGGCTATGGCTGCTATGGCTATGGCTGCTATGGCTATGGCTGCTATGGCTATGGCTATGGCAATGGCTATGGCTATGGCTTCTATGGCCATGTCTATGGCTAAGGCTGCTATGGCTATGTCTATCGCTGCTTTGGCTATGGCTATAGCTGCATTGGCTGCTGTGGCTATGGCTATGTCTACGGCTGCTATGGCTGTGGCTGTGGCTACGGCTGCTATGGAAATAGCTATGGGAGCTATGGCTATGGCTATGGCTGCTATGCCTATGGCTACGGCTATGGCTGCTATGTCTATGGGTATGGCTGCTATGGCTATGGCTGCTATGGCTATGGCTATGGCTATGGCTGCTACGGCTATGGCTGCTACGGCTATGGCTATGGCTGTTATGGCTATGGCTGCTATGGCTGTGGCAATGGCTATGGCTGCTATGGCTATGGCTATGGCTATGGCTGCTATGGCTATGGCCATGGCTATGGCTGCTATGGATATGGCAATGGCTATGGCTGCTATGGCAATGGCTATGGCTATGACTGCTATGGCTATGGACATGGCTATGGCTGCTATGGCTATGGCTATGATTGCTATGGCTACTGCTGCTATGGCTATGGCTATGGCTGCGATGGCTATGTATGCTATAGCTGTGGCTATGGCTATGGCTGCTATGGCTATGGCTATGGCTGGTATGGCTATGGCAATGGCTACTGTGGCCATGGCTATGGCTGCTATGGCTATGGCAATGGCTGCTATGGCTATGGCTGCTATGGCTATGGCAATGGCTACGGCTGCTATGGCTATGGCTTGTATGGCTATGGCTTCTATGGCTATGTCTATGGCTAAGGCCGCTATGGCTTGGCTATGGCTGCTATTGCTATGGCTATAGCTGCATTGGCTGCTGTGGCTATGGCTATGTCTATGGCTGTTATGGCTGTGGCTATGGCTACGGCTGCTATGGAAATAGCTATGGGAGCTATGGCTATGGCTATGGCTGCTATATCTATGGCTACGGCTATGGCTGCTATGGCTATGGGTATGGCTGCTATGGCTATGGCTGCTATGGCTATGGCTATGGTTATGGCTGCTACGGCTGTGGCTGCTATGGCTATGGCTATGGCTGTTATGGCTATGGCTGCTATGGCTGTGGCAATGGCTATGGCTGCTATGGCTATGGCTATGGCTATGGCTGCTATGGCTATGGCTATGGCTATGGTTGCTATGGCTATGGCTGCTATGGCTATGGCTATGGCTGGTATGGCTATGGCAATGGCTACTGTGGCCATGGCTATGGCTGCTATGGCTATGGCAATGGCTGCTATGGCTATGGCTGCTATGGCTATGGCAATGGCGACGGCTGCTATGGCTATGGCTTCTATGGCTATGGCTTCTATGGCCATGTCTATGGCTAAGGCCGCTATGGCTTGGCTATGGCTGCTATTGCTATGGCTATAGCTGCATTGGCTGCTGTGGCTATGGCTATGTCTATGGCTGTTATGGCTGTGGCTATGGCTACGGCTGCTATGGAAATAGCTATGGGAGCTATGGCTATGGCTATGGCTGCTATATCTATGGCTATGGTTATGGCTGCTACGGCTGTGGCTGCTATGGCTATGGCTATGGCTGTTATGGCTATGGCTGCTATGGCTGTGGCAATGGCTATGGCTGCTATGGCTATGGCTATGGCTATGGCTGCTATGGCTATGGCTATGGCTATGGTTGCTATGGCTATGGCTGCTATGGCTATGCCTGCTATGGCTATGGCTATGGCTGCGATGGCTATGTATGCTATGGCTATGGCAATGGCTATGGCTGCTACGGCTATGGCTGCTACGGCTATGGCTATGGCTGTTATGGCTATGGCTGCTATGGCTGTGGCAATGGCTATGGCTGCTATGGCTATGGCTATGGCTATGGCTGCTATGGCTATGGCCATGGCTATGGCTGCTATGGATATGGCAATGGCTATGGCTGCTATGGCAATGGCTATGGCTATGACTGCTATGGCTATGGACATGGCTATGGCTGCTATGGCTATGGCTATGATTGCTATGGCTACTGCTGCTATGGCTATGGCTATGGCTGCGATGGCTATGTATGCTATAGCTGTGGCTATGGCTATGGCTGCTATGGCTATGGCTATGGCTGGTATGGCTATGGCAATGGCTACTGTGGCCATGGCTATGGCTGCTATGGCTATGGCAATGGCTGCTATGGCTATGGCTGCTATGGCTATGGCAATGGCGACGGCTGCTATGGCTATGGCTTCTATGGCTATGGCTTCTATGGCCATGTCTATGGCTAAGGCCGCTATGGCTTGGCTATGGCTGCTATTGCTATGGCTATAGCTGCATTGGCTGCTGTGGCTATGGCTATGTCTATGGCTGTTATGGCTGTGGCTATGGCTACGGCTGCTATGGAAATAGCTATGGGAGCTATGGCTATGGCTATGGCTGCTATATCTATGGCTATGGTTATGGCTGCTACGGCTGTGGCTGCTATGGCTATGGCTATGGCTGTTATGGCTATGGCTGCTATGGCTGTGGCAATGGCTATGGCTGCTATGGCTATGGCTATGGCTATGGCTGCTATGGCTATGGCTATGGCTATGGTTGCTATGGCTATGGCTGCTATGGCTATGCCTGCTATGGCTATGGCTATGGCTGCGATGGCTATGTATGCTATGGCTATGGCAATGGCTATGGCTGCTATGGCTATGGCTGCTATGGCTATGGCTATGGCTGCTATGGCTATGGCTGCTATGGCTGTGGCAATGGCTATGGCTGCTATGGCTATGGCTATGGCTGCTATGGCTATGGCTGCGTCTGTGGCTGCTATGGCGACGTCTGTGGCTGCTATGGCTATGGCTGCTATGGCTCTGGATATGGCTATGGCTATGGCTGCTACGGCTATGGCTGCTATGGCTATGACTGATATGGCTATGGCTATGGCTATGGCTGGTATGGCTATGGCAATGGCTACTGTGGCCATGGCTATGGCTGCTATGGCTATGGCAATGGCTGCTATGGCTATGGTTATGGCTATAGCTGCTATGGCTATGGCTATGGCTGCTATGGCTATGGCTACGTCTGTGGCTGGTATGGCGATGGCAGCTATGGCTATGGCGGTGGCAGCTATAGCTATGGCTATGGCTGCTTTGCCTATGGCTATAGCTGCGTTGGCTGCTGTGGCTATGGCTATGTCCATGGCTGCTATGGCTGTGGCTATGGCTACGGCTGCTATGGAAATAGCTATGGCAGTTATTGCTATGGCTATGGCTGCTATGTCTATGGCTATGGCTATGGCTGCTGTGGCTATGGCTATGGCTGATATGGCTATGGCTATGGCTACTATGCCCATGGCTATGGCTGCTATGGCTATGGCTATGGTTGCTATGGCTGTGGTTATGGCTATAGCTGGTATGGCTATGGCTAGGGCTGCTATGGCTATGGCTATTGCTATGTCTAGGGCTATGGCTGCTATGGCTATGGCTATGTGTATGGCTACTATGGCTGTGGTTAAGGCTGCTATGGATATGGTTATGGCTATAGCTGCTATGGCTATGGCTATGGCTGCTATGACTATGGCTACGTCTGTGGCTGCTATGGCTATGGCTATGGCAATTGCTGCTATGGCTATGGCTACGGTTGCTATGGCTATTGCGCCTATCTGCTGTGGCTATGGCTATGGCTATGGATTCTATGGCTATGTCTATGGCTAAGGCTGCAATGCCTATGGCTATGGCTATGGATGCTTTGGCTAAGGCTATAGATGCATTGGCTGCCGTGGCTATGGCTGTGTCTATGGCTGCTATGGCTATGGCTATGGTTGCGGCTGCTATGGCTATGGCTGCTACGGCTATGGCTATGTCTATGGCTGCTGTGGCTGTGGCTATGGCTGCTATGGCTATGGCTATGGCTGCTTTGGCTATGGCTGTAGCTGCATTGGCTGCTATGGCTATGGTTATGGCTATGACTGCTATGGATTCGGCTATGGCTGCTATGGCTATGGCTGCTATGGCTTCGGCTATGGCTGCTATGGCTATGGCTATGGCTATGGCTGCTACGGCTATGGCTGCTACGGCTATGGCTATGGCTGTTATGGCTATGGCTGCTATGGCTGTGGCAATGGCTATGGCTGCTATGGCTATGGCTATGGCTGCTATGGCTATGGCTACGTCTGTGGCTGCTATGGCTATGGCTGCTATGGCTCGGGATATGGCTATGGCTATGTCTATTGCGACTATGGCTATGGCTATGGTTGCTATGGCTATTGCGTCTATCTGCTATGGCTATGGCTATTGCTATGGCTTCTATGGCTATGTCTATGGCTAAGGCTGCTATGGTTATGGCTATGGCTGCTATGGCTATGGTTATGGCTATAGCTGCTATGGCAATGGCTATGGCTGCTATGGCTATGGCTGCTATGGCTATGGCTATGTCTACTATGGCTGCTATGGCTACGACTATGGCTACTATGGCTATGGATACGGCTGCTATGGCTATGGCTGTTTCTGCTGTGGCTATGGCTGCTATGGCTATGGCTATGGCTGCTACGGCTATGGCTGCTATGGCTATGGCTGCTATGGCTGTGGCTATGGCTATGGCTGCTATGGCTATGGTTGCTATGGCTATGGCTGCTATGGCTATTGCTATGGCTGCTATGGCTATGGCAATGGCTGCTATGGCTATGGTTATGGCTATAGCTGCTATGGCTATGGCTATGGCTGCTATGGCTATGGCTACGTCTGTGGCTGCTATGGCTATGGCTATGGCTATGGCTGCTATAGCTATGGCTGCTATGGCTATGGCTATGGCTGGTATGGCTATGGCAATGGATACTATGGCCATGGCTATGGCTGCTATGGCTATGGCAATGGCTGCTATAGCTATGGTTATGGCTATATCTGCTATGGCTATGGCTATGGCTGCTATGGCTATGGCTACGTCTGTGGCTGCTATGGCTATGGCTGCTATTGATTTGGCTATGGCTGGTATGGCTATGGCTGGTATGGCTATGGCTGCTATGGCTATGGCTATGGCTATGGCTGCTATGCCTATCGCTTCTATCGCTATGGCTTTTATGTCTATCGCTATGGCTATGGCTGCTATGGCAATGGCTATGGCTATGGCTGCTATGGCTATGGCCATGGCTATGGCTGCTATGACTATGGCTATGGCTATGGTTGCTATGGCTATGGCTGCTATGGCTATGCCTGCTATGGCTATGGCTATGGCTGCGATGGCTATGTATGCTATGGCTATGGCAATGGCTATGGCTGCTATGGCTATGGCTGCTATGGCTATGGCTACGTCTGTGGCTGCTATGGCTATGGCTGCTACGGATTTGGCTATGGCTGCTATGGCTATGGCTGTTATGGCTATGGCTATGGCTGCTACGGCAATGGCTATGTCTGCTATGGCTATGGCTATGTCTACTATGGCTGCTATGGCTACGACTATGGCTACTATGGCTATGGATACGGCTGCTATGGCTATGGCTATTTCTGCTATGGTTATGGCTGCTATGGCTATGGCTATGGCTGCTATGGCTATGGCTGCTATGGCTGTGGCAATGGCTACGGCTGCTATGGCTATGTCGTCTATGGCTATGACTACTTTGGCTATCGCTATGGCTATGACTGCTATGGCTATGGCTATGGCTATGTCTGCTATGGCTATGGCTATGGCTATGTCTATGGCTGCTATGGCTATGTCCTCTATGGCTATGACTACTATGGCTATCGCTATGGCTATGACTGCTATGGCTATGGCTATGGCTATGTCTGCTATGGCTATGGCTATGGCTATGTCTATGGCTGCTATGGCTATGGCTATGGCTGCTATGGCTATGGCTGCTATGGCTGTGGCTATGGCTGCTATGGCTATGGCTGCTATGGTTATGGCTGCTATGGCTATGGCTATGGCTGCTATGGCTATGGCTGCTATGGCTATGGCTATGGCTGCGATGGCTATGGCTTCAATGGCTATGGCTTCTATGGCTATCGTTATGGCTATGACTGCTATGGCTATGGCTATGGCTATTGCTGCTATGGCTATGGCAATGGCTACGGCTATGGCTGCTATAGCTATGGCTATGTCTGCTATGGCTATGGCTATGGTTACGGCTATGGCTGCTATGGCCACCATGGCTATGGCAATGGCTTAGATGGCTATGGCTATGGCTGCGGCTGCTATGGCTATGGCTGCTATGACTATGGCTATGGCTGCTATGGCTATGGTTATGGCTATAGCTGCTATGGCTATGGCTATGGCTGCTATGGCTGTGGCTACGTCTGTGGCTGCTATGGCTATGGCTATGGCTGCTATGGCTATGGCTATGGCTATGGCTGCTATGGCTATTGCTATGGCTGCTATGGCTATAGCAATGGCTGCTATGGCTATGGTTATGGCTATAGCTGCTATGGCTATGGCTATGGCTGCTATGGCTATGGCTACGTCTGTGGCTGCTATGGCTATGGCTGCTGTGGCTTTGGCTATGGCTTCTATGGCTATGACTTCTATCGCTATGGCTATGAGTGCTATGGCTATGGCTATGGCTATGGCTGCTATGGCTTTGGCTATGCCTATGGCTATGGCTGCTATGGCTATGGCTATGGCTTCTATGGCTATGACTTCTATCGCTATGGCTATGAGTGCTATGGCTATGGCTATGGCTATGGCTGCTATGGCTTTGGCTATGGCTATGGCTATGGCTGCTATGGCTATGGCTATGGCTTCTATGGCTATGGCTATGACTCCTATGGATATGGCTATGGCTTCTATGGCTATGTCTATGGCTAAGGCTGCTATGGCTATGGCTATGGCTGCTATGGCTATGGCTATGGCTATGGCTACTGTGGCTATGGCTATGGCTGATATGGCTATGGCTATGGCTATGGCTGCTACGGCTATGGCTGCTATGGCTATGGCTATGGCTATGGCTGCTACGGCTATGGCTGCTACGGCTATGGCTATGGCTGTTATGGCTATGGCTGCTATGGCTGTGGCAATGGCTATGGCTGCTATGGCTATGGCTATGGCTGCTATGGCTATGGCTACGTCTGTGGCTGCTATGGCTATGGCTGCTATGGCTCGGGATATGGCTATGGCTATGTCTATTGCGACTATGGCTATGGCTATGGTTGCTATGGCTATTGCGTCTATCTGCTATGGCTATGGCTATTGCTATGGCTTCTATGGCTATGTCTATGGCTAAGGCTGCTATGGTTATGGCTATGGCTGCTATGGCTATGGTTATGGCTATAGCTGCTATGGCAATGGCTATGGCTGCTATGGCTATGGCTGCTATGGCTATGGCTATGTCTACTATGGCTGCTATGGCTACGACTATGGCTACTATGGCTATGGATACGGCTGCTATGGCTATGGCTGTTTCTGCTGTGACTATGGCTGCTATGGCTATGGCTATGGCTGCTACGGCTATGGCTGCTATGGCTATGGCTGCTATGGCTGTGGCTATGGCTATGGCTGCTATGGCTATGGTTGCTATGGCTATGGCTGCTATGGCTATTGCTATGGCTGCTATGGCCATGGCAATGGCTGCTATGGCTATGGTTATGGCTATAGCTGCTATGGCTATGGCTATGGCTGCTATGGCTATGGCTACGTCTGTGGCTGCTATGGCTATGGCTATGGCTATGGCTGCTATAGCTATGGCTGCTATGGCTATGGCTATGGCTGGTATGGTTATGGCAATGGATACTATGGCCATGGCTATGGCTGCTATGGCTATGGCAATGGCTGCTATAGCTATGGTTATGGCTATATCTGCTATGGCTATGGCTATGGCTGCTATGGCTATGGCTACGTCTGTGGCTGCTATGGCTATGGCTGCTATTGATTTGGCTATGGCTGGTATGGCTATGGCTGCTATGGCTATGGCTGCTATGGCTATGGCTATGGCTATGGCTGCTATGCCTATCGCTTCTATCGCTATGGCTTTTATGTCTATCGCTATGGCTATGGCTGCTATGGCAATGGCTATGGCTATGGCTGCTATGGCTATGGCCATGGCTATGGCTGCTATGACTATGCCTATGGCTATGGTTGCTATGGCTATGGCTGCTATGGCTATGCCTGCTATGGCTATGGCTATGGCTGCGATGGCTATGTATGCTATGGCTATGGCAATGGCTATGGCTGCTATGGCTATGGCTGCTATGGCTATGGCTACGTCTGTGGCTGCTGTGGCTATGGCTGCTACGGATTTGGCTATGGCTGCTATGGCTATGGCTGTTATGGCTATGGCTATGGCTGCTACGGCAATGGCTATGTCTGCTATGGCTATGGCTATGTCTACTATGGCTGCTATGGCTACGACTATGGCTACTATGGCTATGGATACGGCTGCTATGGCTATGGCTATTTCTGCTATGGTTATGGCTGCTATGGCTATGGCTATGGCTGCTATGGCTATGGCTGCTATGGCTGTGGCAATGGCTACGGCTGCTATGGCTATGTCTTCTATGGCTATGACTACTATGGCTATCGCTATGGCTATGATTGCTATGGCTATGGCTATGGCTATGTCTGCTATGGCTATGGCTATGGCTATGTCTATGGCTGCTATGGCTATGTCTTCTATGGCTATGACTACTATGGCTATCGCTATGGCTATGACTGCTATGGCTATGGCTATGGCTATGTCTGCTATGGCTATGGCTATGGCTATGTCTATGGCTGCTATGGCTATGGCTATGGCTGCTATGGCTATGGCTGCTATGGCTATGGCTATGGCTATGTCTGCTATGCCTATCGCTTCTATCGCTATGGCTTTTATGGCTATCGCTATGGCTATGGCTGCTATGGCAATGGCTATGGTTATGGCTGCTGTGGCTATGGCTGCTATGGCTATGGCTGCTATGGCTATGGCTGCTATGGCTATGGCTATGGCTATGTCTGCTATGCCTATCGCTTCTATCGCTATGGCTTTTATGGCTATCGCTATGGCTATGGCTGCTATGGCAATGGCTATGGTTATGTGGCTATGGCCGTGGCTATGGCTGCTATGGCTATGGCTATGGCTATGGTTGCTATGGCTATGGCTGCTATGGCTATGGCTGCTATGGCTATGGCTATGGCTGCGATGGCTATGGCTTCAATGGCTATGGCTTCTATCGCTATCGTTATGGCTATGACTGCTATGGCTATGGCTATGGCTATTGCTGCTATGGCTATGGCAATGGCTACGGCTATGGCTGCTATAGCTATGGCTATGTCTGCTATGGCTATGGCTATGGTTACGGCTATGGCTGCTATGGCCACCATGGCTATGGCAATGGCTTAGATGGCTATGGCTATGGCTGCGGCTGCTATGGCTATGGCTGCTATGACTATGGCTATGGCTGCTATGGCTATGGTTATGGCTATAGCTGCTATGGCTATGGCTATGGCTGCTATGGCTGTGGCTACGTCTGTGGCTGCTATGGCTATGGCTATGGCTGCTATGGCTATGGCTATGGCTATGGCTGCTATGGCTATTGCATGGCTGCTATGGCTATAGCAATGGCTGCTATGGCTATGGTTATGGCTATAGCTGCTATGGCTATGGCTATGGCTGCTATGGCAATGGCTACGTCTGTGGCTGCTATGGCTATGGCTGCTGTGGCTTTGGCTATGGCTTCTATGGCTATGACTTCTATCGCTATGGCTATGAGTGCTATGGCTATGGCTATGGCTATGGCTGCTATGGCTTTGGCTATGCCTATGGCTATGGCTGCTATGGCTATGGCTATGGCTTCTATGGCTATGACTTCTATCGCTATGGCTATGAGTGCTATGGCTATGGCTATGGCTATGGCTGCTATGGCTTTGGCTATGGCTATGGCTATGGCTGCTATGGCTATGGCTATGGCTTCTATGGCTATGGCTATGACTCCTATGGATATGGCTATGGCTTCTATGGCTATGTCTATGGCTAAGGCTGCTATGGCTATGGCTATGGCTGCTATGGCTATGGCTATGGCTATGGCTACTGTGGCTATGGCTATGGCTGATATGGCTATGGCTATGGCTATGGCTGCTACGGCTATGGCTGCTATGGCTATGGCTATGGCTACTGTGGCTATGGCTATGGCTGCTATGGCTGTGGGTATGGCTATAGCTGCTGTGGCTATGGCTTTGTCTGCTATGGCTATGGCTGCTATGGCTTTGGCTATGGCTTGTATTGGCTATAGCTATGGCTGTGGCTACTATGGCTGTGGCTATGTTTATGGCTGCTATGGCTATAGCTATGGCTATGGCTACTATGGCTGTGGCTATGTTTATGGGTGCTATGGCTATGGCTATGACTATTGCTGCGATGGCTATGGCTATGGCTGCGGCTGCTATGGCTATGGCTGCTATGGCTATGGATATGGCTGCTATGGCTGTGTCTATGGCTGCTATGGCTATGTCTATGGCTGCTATGGCTATGGCTATGGCTGCTATGGCTATGGCTATGTCTGCTATGGCTATGGCTATGTCTACTATGACTGCTATGGCTACGACTATGGCTACTATGGCTATGGATACGGCTGCTATGGCTATGGCTATTTCTGCTATGGTTATGGCTGCTATGGCTATGGCTATGGCTGCTACGGCTATGGCTGCTATGGCTATGGCTGCTATGGCTATGGCCGCTATGCCTATCGCTTCTATCGCTATGGCTTTTATGGCTATCGCTACGGCTATGGCTGCTCTGGCAATGGCTATGGCTATGACTGCTACGGATATGGCCATGGCTATGGCTGCTATGGCTATGGCTATGATTGCTATGGCTACGGCTGCTATGGCTATGGCTATGGCTATGGCTATGGCTGCTATAGCTATGGCTGCTATGGCTATGGCTATGGCTGGTATGGCTATGGCAATGGATACTATGGCCATGGCTATGGCTGCTATGGCTATGGCTATGGCTGCTATGGCTATGGTTATGGTGGCAATGGCTATTGCGTCTATAAGCTATGGCTATCGCTATGGCTATGGCTGCTATGGCAATGGCTATGGTTATGGCTGCTATGGCTATGGCCGTGGCTATGGCTGCTATGGCTATGGCTATGGCTATGGTTGCTATGGCTATGGCTGCTATGGCTATGGCTGCTATGGCTATGGCTATGGCTGCGATGGCTATGGCTTCAATGGCTATGGCTTCTATGGCTATCGCTATGGCTATGACTGCTATGGCTTTGGCTATGGCTATTGCTGCTATGGCTATGCCAATGGCTACGGCTATGGCTGCTATAGCTATGGCTATGTCTGCTATGGCTATGGCTATGTCTACTATGGCTGCTATGGCTACGACTATGGCTACTATGGCTATGGATACGGCTGCTATGGCTATGGCTATTGCTGCTATGGTTATGGCTGCTATGGCTATGGCTATGGCTGCTACGGCTATGGCTGCTATGGCTATGGCTGCTATGGCTATGGCTATGGCTGCTATGGCTATGGCTGCTATGGCCATGGCTGCTATGGCTATGGCTTCTATGGCTATGGCTATCGCTGCTATGCCTATGGCTGCTATGGCTATGGCAATGGCTATGGCTGCTATGGCTATGGCTTCTATGGCTATGGCTATGGCTGCTATGGGTATGGCTATGGCTATGGCTATGGCTGCTATGGCTATTGCTATGGCTGCTATGGCTATGGCAATGGCTGCTATGGCTATGGTTATGGCTATAGCTGCTATGGCTATGGCTATGGCTGCTATGGCTATGGCTACGTCTGTGGCTGCTATGGCTATGGCTGCTGTGGCTTTGGCTATGGCTTCTATGGCTATGGCTTCTATCGCTATGGCTATGAGTGCTATGGCTATGGCTATGGCTATGGCTGCTATGGCTTTGGCGATGGCTATGGCTATGGCTGCTATGGCTATGGCTATGGCTTCTATGGCTATGGCTATGACTCCTATGGATATGGCTATGGCTTCTATGGCTATGTCTATGGCTAAGGCTGCTATGGCTATGGCTATGTCTGCTTTGGCTATGGCTATAGCTGCATTGGCTGCTGTGGCTATGGCTATGTCTATCGCTGCTATGGCTGTGCCTATGGCTACGGCTGCCATGGAAATAGCTATGGCAGCTATGGCTATGGCTATGGCTACTATGGCTATGGCTATGGCTATGGCTACTGTGGCTATGGCTATGGCTGATATGGCTATGGCTATGGCTATGGCTGCTACGGCTATGGCTGCTATGGCTATGGCTATGGCTATGGCTACTGTGGCTATGGCTATGGCTGCTATGGCTTTGGCTATGGCTATGGCTATGGCTGCTATGGCTATGGCTATGGCTTCTATGGCTATGGCTATGGCTGCTATGGCTATGGCTATCGCTGCTATGCCTATGGCTGCTATGGCTATGACAATGGCTATGGCTGCTATGGCTATGGCTTCTATGGCTATGGTTATGGCTATGGCTGCTATGGCTATGACTGCTATGGCTGCTATGGCTATGGCTATGGCTATGGCTGCTATGGCTATGGTTATGGCTGCTATGACTGTGGCTATGGGTATGGCTGCTATGGCCATGGCTTTGGCTGCTATGGCTATGGATATGGCTGCTATGGCTATGGCAATGGCTAGTATGGCCATGGCTATGACTGCTATGGCTATGGCTATGGCTGCTATGGCTGTGGGTATGGCAATAGCTGCTGTGGCTATGGCTATGGCTGCTATGGCTATGGCTGCTTTGGCTTTGGATATGGCTTGTTTTGGCTATGGCTATGGCTATGGCCGCAATGGCTGTGGCTATGTCTATGGCTATGGTTGTGGTTGCTGTGGCTATGGCTATGGCTGATATGGCTATGGCTATGGCTATGGCTGCTATGGCTATGGCTGCTATGACTATGGCCATGGCTGCTATGACTATGGCTGCTATGGCTATGGCTGCTATGGCTATGGCTGCTATGGCTATGGCTATGGCAATGGCTATGGCTATGGCTTCTATGGCCATGTCTATGGCTAAGGCTGCTATGGCTATGTCTATCGCTGCTTTGGCTATGGCTATAGCTGCATTGGCTGCTGTGGCTATGGCTATGTCTACGGCTGCTATGGCTGTGGCTGTGGCTACGGCTGCTATGGAAATAGCTATGGGAGCTATGGCTATGGCTATGGCTGCTATGCCTATGGCTACGGCTATGGCTGCTATGTCTATGGGTATGGCTGCTATGGCTATGGCTGCTATGGCTATGGCTATGTCTATGGCTGCTACGGCTATGGCTGCTACGGCTATGGCTATGGCTGTTATGGCTATGGCTGCTATGGCTGTTGCAATGGCTATGGCTGCTATGGCTATGGCTATGGCTATGGCTGCTATGGCTATGGCCATGGCTATGGCTGCTATGGATATGGCAATGGCTATGGCTGCTATGGCAATGGCTATGGCTATGACTGCTATGGCTATGGACATGGCTATGGCTGCTATGGCTATGGCTATGATTGCTATGGCTACTGCTGCTATGGCTATGGCTATGGCTGCGATGGCTATGTATGCTATAGCTGTGGCTATGGCTATGGCTGCTATGGCTATGGCTATGGCTGGTATGGCTATGGCAATGGCTACTGTGGCCATGGCTATGGCTGCTATGGCTATGGCAATGGCTGCTATGGCTATGGCTGCTATGGCTATGGCAATGGCTACGGCTGCTATGGCTATGGCTTCTATGGCTATGGCTTCTATGGCTATGTCTATGGCTAAGGCCGCTATGGCTTGGCTATTGCTGCTATTGCTATGGCTATAGCTGCATTGGCTGCTGTGGCTATGGCTATGTCTATGGCTGTTATGGCTGTGGCTATGGCTACGGCTGCTATGGAAATAGCTATGGGAGCTATGGCTATGGCTATGGCTGCTATATCTATGGCTACGGCTATGGCTGCTATGGCTATGGGTATGGCTGCTATGGCTATGGCTGCTATGGCTATGGCTATGGTTATGGCTGCTACGGCTGTGGCTGCTATGGCTATGGCTATGGCTGTTATGGCTATGGCTGCTATGGCTGTGGCAATGGCTATGGCTGCTATGGCTATGGCTATGGCTATGGCTGCTATGGCTATGGCTATGGCTATGGTTGCTATGGCTATGGCTGCTATGGCTATGCCTGCTATGGCTATGGCTATGGCTGCGATGGCTATGTATGCTATGGCTATGGCAATGGCTATGGCTGCTACGGCTATGGCTGCTACGGCTATGGCTATGGCTGTTATGGCTATGGCTGCTATGGCTGTGGCAATGGCTATGGCTGCTATGGCTATGGCTATGGCTATGGCTGCTATGGCTATGGCCATGGCTATGGCTGCTATGGATATGGCAATGGCTATCGCTGCTATGGCAATGGCTATGGCTATGACTGCTATGGCTATGGACATGGCTATGGCTGCTATGGCTATGGCTATGATTGCTATGGCTACTGCTGCTATGGCTATGGCTATGGCTGCGATGGCTATGTATGCTATAGCTGTGGCTATGGCTATGGCTGCTATGGCTATGGCTATGGCTGGTATGGCTATGGCAATGGCTACTGTGGCCATGGCTATGGCTGCTATGGCTATGGCAATGGCTGCTATGGCTATGGCTGCTATGGCTATGGCAATGGCGACGGCTGCTATGGCTATGGCTTCTATGGCTATGGCTTCTATGGCTATGTCTATGGCTAAGGCCGCTATGGCTTGGCTATGGCTGCTATTGCTATGGCTATAGCTGCATTGGCTGCTGTGGCTATGGCTATGTCTATGGCTGTTATGGCTGTGGCTATGGCTACGGCTGCTATGGAAATAGCTATGGGAGCTATGGCTATGGCTATGGCTGCTATATCTATGGCTATGGTTATGGCTGCTACGGCTGTGGCTGCTATGGCTATGGCTATGGCTGTTATGGCTATGGCTGCTATGGCTGTGGCAATGGCTATGGCTGCTATGGCTATGGCTATGGCTATGGCTGCTATGGCTATGGCTATGGCTATGGTTGCTATGGCTATGGCTGCTATGGCTATGCCTGCTATGGCTATGGCTATGGCTGCGATGGCTATGTATGCTATGGCTATGGCAATGGCTATGGCTGCTATGGCTATGGCTGCTATGGCTATGGCTATGGCTGCTATGGCTATGGCTGCTATGGCTGTGGCAATGGCTATGGCTGCTATGGCTATGGCTATGGCTATGGCTGCTACGGCTATGGCTGCTATGGCTATGGCTATGGCTATGGCTACTGTGGCTATGGCTATGGCTTCTATGGCTTTGGCTATGGCTATGGCTATGGCTGCTATGGCTATGGCTATGGCTTCTATGGCTATGGCTATGGCTGCTATGGCTATGGCTATCGCTGCTATGCCTATGGCTGCTATGGCTATGGCAATGGCTATGGCTGCTATGGCTATGGCTTCTATGGCTATGGTTATGGCTATGGCTGCTATGGCTATGACTGCTATGGCTGCTATGGCTATGGCTATGGCTATGGCTGCTATGGCTATGGTTATGGCTGCTATGACTGTGGCTATGGGTATGGCTGCTATGGCCATGGCTTTGGCTGCTATGGCTATGGCTATGGCTGCTATGGCTATGGCAATGGCTAGTATGGCCATGGCTATGACTGCTATGGCTATGGCTATGGCTGCTATGGCTGTGGGTATGGCAATAGCTGCTGTGGCTATGGCTATGGCTGCTATGGCTATGGCTGCTTTGGCTTTGGATATGGCTTGTTTTGGCTATGGCTATGGCTATGGCCGCAATGGCTGTGGCTATGTCTATGGCTATGGTTGTGGTTGCTGTGGCTATGGCTATGGCTGATATGGCTATGGCTATGGCTATGGCTGCTATGGCTATGGCTGCTATGACTATGGCCATGGCTGCTATGACTATGGCTGCTATGGCTATGGCTGCTATGGCTATGGCTGCTATGGCTATGGCTATGGCAATGGCTATGGCTATGGCTTCTATGGCCATGTCTATGGCTAAGGCTGCTATGGCTATGTCTATCGCTGCTTTGGCTATGGCTATAGCTGCATTGGCTCCTGTGGCTATGGCTATGTCTACGGCTGCTATGGCTGTGGCTGTGGCTACGGCTGCTATGGAAATAGCTATGGGAGCTATGGCTATGGCTATGGCTGCTATGCCTATGGCTACGGCTATGGCTGCTACGGCTATGGCTGCTACGGCTATGGCTATGGCTGTTATGGCTATGGCTGCTATGGCTGTTGCAATGGCTATGGCTGCTATGGCTATGGCTATGGCTATGGCTGCTATGGCTATGGCCATGGCTATGGCTGCTATGGATATGGCAATGGCTATGGCTGCTATGGCAATGGCTATGGCTATGACTGCTATGGCTATGGACATGGCTATGGCTGCTATGGCTATGGCTATGATTGCTATGGCTACTGCTGCTATGGCTATGGCTATGGCTGCGATGGCTATGTATGCTATAGCTGTGGCTATGGCTATGGCTGCTATGGCTATGGCTATGGCTGGTATGGCTATGGCAATGGCTACTGTGGCCATGGCTATGGCTGCTATGGCTATGGCAATGGCTGCTATGGCTATGGCTGCTATGGCTATGGCAATGGCTACGGCTGCTATGGCTATGGCTTCTATGGCTATGGCTTCTATGGCTATGTCTATGGCTAAGGCCGCTATGGCTTGGCTATTGCTGCTATTGCTATGGCTATAGCTGCATTGGCTGCTGTGGCTATGGCTATGTCTATGGCTGTTATGGCTGTGGCTATGGCTACGGCTGCTATGGAAATAGCTATGGGAGCTATGGCTATGGCTATGGCTGCTATATCTATGGCTACGGCTATGGCTGCTATGGCTATGGGTATGGCTGCTATGGCTATGGCTGCTATGGCTATGGCTATGGTTATGGCTGCTACGGCTGTGGCTGCTATGGCTATGGCTATGGCTGTTATGGCTATGGCTGCTATGGCTGTGGCAATGGCTATGGCTGCTATGGCTATGGCTATGGCTATGGCTGCTATGGCTATGGCTATGGCTATGGTTGCTATGGCTATGGCTGCTATGGCTATGCCTGCTATGGCTATGGCTATGGCTGCGATGGCTATGTATGCTATGGCTATGGCAATGGCTATGGCTGCTACGGCTATGGCTGCTACGGCTATGGCTATGGCTGTTATGGCTATGGCTGCTATGGCTGTGGCAATGGCTATGGCTGCTATGGCTATGGCTATGGCTATGGCTGCTATGGCTATGGCCATGGCTATGGCTGCTATGGATATGGCAATGGCTATCGCTGCTATGGCAATGGCTATGGCTATGACTGCTATGGCTATGGACATGGCTATGGCTGCTATGGCTATGGCTATGATTGCTATGGCTACTGCTGCTATGGCTATGGCTATGGCTGCGATGGCTATGTATGCTATAGCTGTGGCTATGGCTATGGCTGCTATGGCTATGGCTATGGCTGGTATGGCTATGGCAATGGCTACTGTGGCCATGGCTATGGCTGCTATGGCTATGGCAATGGCTGCTATGGCTATGGCTGCTATGGCTATGGCAATGGCGACGGCTGCTATGGCTATGGCTTCTATGGCTATGGCTTCTATGGCTATGTCTATGGCTAAGGCCGCTATGGCTTGGCTATGGCTGCTATTGCTATGGCTATAGCTGCATTGGCTGCTGTGGCTATGGCTATGTCTATGGCTGTTATGGCTGTGGCTATGGCTACGGCTGCTATGGAAATAGCTATGGGAGCTATGGCTATGGCTATGGCTGCTATATCTATGGCTATGGTTATGGCTGCTACGGCTGTGGCTGCTATGGCTATGGCTATGGCTGTTATGGCTATGGCTGCTATGGCTGTGGCAATGGCTATGGCTGCTATGGCTATGGCTATGGCTATGGCTGCTATGGCTATGGCTATGGCTATGGTTGCTATGGCTATGGCTGCTATGGCTATGCCTGCTATGGCTATGGCTATGGCTGCGATGGCTATGTATGCTATGGCTATGGCAATGGCTATGGCTGCTATGGCTATGGCTGCTATGGCTATGGCTATGGCTGCTATGGCTATGGCTGCTATGGCTGTGGCAATGGCTATGGCTGCTATGGCTATGGCTATTGCTGCTATGGCTATGGCTGCGTCTGTGGCTGCTATGGCGACGTCTGTGGCTGCTATGGCTATGGCTGCTATGGCTCTGGATATGGCTATGGCTATGGCTGCTACGGCTATGGCTGCTATGGCTATGACTGATATGGCTATGGCTATGGCTATGGCTGGTATGGCTATGGCAATGGCTACTGTGGCCATGGCTATGGCTGCTATGGCTATGGCAATGGCTGCTATGGCTATGGTTATGGCTATAGCTGCTATGGCTATGGCTATGGCTGCTATGGCTATGGCTACGTCTGTGGCTGGTATAGCGATGGCAGCTATGGTTATGGCGGTGGCAGCTATGGCTATGGCTATGGCTGCTTTGCCTATGGCTATAGCTGTGTTGGCTGCTGTGGCTATGGCTATGTCCATGGCTGCTATGGCTGTGGCTATGGCTATGGCAGCTATGGAAATAGCTATGGCAGTTATTGCTATGGCTATGGCTGCCATGTCTATGGCTATGGCTATGGCTGCTGTGGCTATGGCTATGGCTGATATGGCTATGGCTATGGCTACTATGCCCATGGCTATGGCTGCTATGGCTATGGCTATGGTTGCTATGGCTGTGGTTATGGCTATAGCTGGTATGGCTATGGCTAGGGCTGCTATGGCTATGGCTATTGCTATGTCTAGGGCTATGGCTGCTATGGCTATGGCTATGTGTATGGCTACTATGGCTGTGGTTAAGGCTGCTATGGATATGGTTATGGCTATAGCTGCTATGGCTATGGCTATGGCTGCTATGACTATGGCTACGTCTGTGGCTGCTATGGCTATGGCTATGGCTATTGCTGCTATGGCTATGGCTACGGTTGCTATGGCTATTGCGCCTATCTGCTGTGGCTATGGCTATGGCTATGGATTCTATGGCTATGTCTATGGCTAAGGCTGCAATGCCTATGGCTATGGCTATGGATGCTTTGGCTAAGGCTATAGATGCATTGGCTGCCGTGGCTATGGCTGTGTCTATGGCTGCTATGGCTATGGCTATGGTTGCTGCTGCTATGGCTATGGCTGCTACGGCTATGGCTATGTCTATGGCTGCTGTGGCTGTGGCTATGGCTGCTATGGCTATGGCTATGGCTGCTTTGGCTATGGCTGTAGCTGCATTGGCTGCTATGGCTATGGTTATGGCTATGACTGCTATGGATTCGGCTATGGCTGCTATTGCTATGGCTGCTATGGCTTCGGCTATGGCTGCTATGGCTATGGCTATGGCTATGGCTGCTACGGCTATGGCTGCTACGGCTATGGCTATGGCTGTTATGGCTATGGCTGCTATGGCTGTGGCAATGGCTATGGCTGCTATGGCTATGGCTATGGCTGCTATGGCTATGGCTACGTCTGTGGCTGCTATGGCTATGGCTGCTATGGCTCGGGATATGGCTATGGCTATGTCTATTGCGACTATGGCTATGGCTATGGTTGCTATGGCTATTGCGTCTATCTGCTATGGCTATGGCTATTGCTATGGCTTCTATGGCTATGTCTATGGCTAAGGCTGCTATGGTTATGGCTATGGCTGCTATGGCTATGGTTATGGCTATAGCTGCTATGGCAATGGCTATGGCTGCTATGGCTATGGCTGCTATGGCTATGGCTATGTCTACTATGGCTGCTATGGCTACGACTATGGCTACTATGGCTATGGATACGGCTGCTATGGCTATGGCTGTTTCTGCTGTGGCTATGGCTGCTATGGCTATGGCTATGGCTGCTACGGCTATGGCTGCTATGGCTATGGCTGCTATGGCTGTGGCTATGGCTATGGCTGCTATGGCTATGGTTGCTATGGCTATGGCTGCTATGGCTATTGCTATGGCTGCTATGGCTATGGCAATGGCTGCTATGGCTATGGTTATGGCTATAGCTGCTATGGCTATGGCTATGGCTGCTGTGGCTATGGCTACGTCTGTGGCTGCTATGGCTATGGCTATGGCTATGGCTGCTATAGCTATGGCTGCTATGGCTATGGCTATGGCTGGTATGGCTATGGCAATGGATACTATGGCCATGGCTATGGCTGCTATGGCTATGGCAATGGCTGCTATAGCTATGGTTATGGCTATATCTGCTATGGCTATGGCTATGGCTGCTATGGCTATGGCTACGTCTGTGGCTGCTATGGCTATGGCTGCTATTGATTTGGCTATGGCTGGTATGGCTATGGCTGGTATGGCTATGGCTGCTATGGCTATGGCTATGGCTATGGCTGCTATGCCTATCGCTTCTATCGCTATGGCTTTTATGTCTATCGCTATGGCTATGGCTGCTATGGCAATGGCTATGGCTATGGCTGCTATGGCTATGGCCATGGCTATGGCTGCTATGACTATGGCTATGGCTATGGTTGCTATGGCTATGGCTGCTATGGCTATGCCTGCTATGGCTATGGCTATGGCTGCGATGGCTATGTATGCTATGGCTATGGCAATGGCTATGGCTGCTTAGGCTATGGCTGCTATGGCTATGGCTACGTCTGTGGCTGCTATGGCTATGGCTGCTACGGATTTGGCTATGGCTGCTATGGCTATGGCTGTTATGGCTATGGCTATGGCTGCTACGGCAATGGCTATGTCTGCTATGGCTATGGCTATGTCTACTATGGCTGCTATGGCTACGACTATGGCTACTATGGCTATGGATACGGCTGCTATGGCTATGGCTATTTCTGCTATGGTTATGGCTGCTATGGCTATGGCTATGGCTGCTATGGCTATGGCTGCTATGGCTGTGGCAATGGCTACGGCTGCTATGGCTATGTCTTCTATGGCTATGACTACTATGGCTATCGCTATGGCTATGACTGCTATGGCTATGGCTATGGCTATGTCTGCTATGGCTATGGCTATGGCTATGTCTATGGCTGCTATGGCTATGTCTTCTATGGCTATGACTACTATGGCTATCGCTATGGCTATGACTGCTATGGCTATGGCTATGGCTATGTCTGCTATGGCTATGGCTATGGCTATGTCTATGGCTGCTATGGCTATGGCTATGGCTGCTATGGCTATGGCTGCTATGGCTGTGGCTATGGCTGCTATGGCTATGGCTGCTATGGCTATGGCTGCTATGGCTATGGCTATGGCTATGTCTGCTATGCCTATCGCTTCTATCGCTATGGCTTTTATGGCTATCGCTATGGCTATGGCTGCTATGGCAATGGCTATGGTTATGGCTGCTATGGCTATGGCCGTGGCTATGGCTGCTATGGCTATGGCTATGGCTATGGTTGCTATGGCTATGGCTGCTATGGCTATGGCTGCTATGGCTATGGCTATGGCTGCGATGGCTATGGCTTCAATGGCTATGGCTTCTATGGCTATCGTTATGGCTATGACTGCTATGGCTATGGCTATGGCTATTGCTGCTATGGCTATGGCAATGGCTACGGCTATGGCTGCTATAGCTATGGCTATGTCTGCTATGGCTATGGCTATGGTTACGGCTATGGCTGCTATGGCCACCATGGCTATGGCAATGGCTTAGATGGCTATGGCTATGGCTGCGGCTGCTATGGCTATGGCTGCTATGACTATGGCTATGGCTGCTATGGCTATGGTTATGGCTATAGCTGCTATGGCTATGGCTATGGCTGCTATGGCTGTGGCTACGTCTGTGGCTGCTATGGCTATGGCTATGGCTGCTATGGCTATGGCTATGGCTATGGCTGCTATGGCTATTGCTATGGCTGCTATGGCTATAGCAATGGCTGCTATGGCTATGGTTATGGCTATAGCTGCTATGGCTATGGCTATGGCTGCTATGGCTATGGCTACGTCTGTGGCTGCTATGGCTATGGCTGCTGTGGCTTTGGCTATGGCTTCTATGGCCATGACTTCTATCGCTATGGCTATGAGTGCTATGGCTATGGCTATGGCTATGGCTGCTATGGCTTTGGCTATGCCTATGGCTATGGCTGCTATGGCTATGGCTATGGCTTCTATGGCTATGACTTCTATCGCTATGGCTATGAGTGCTATGGCTATGGCTATGGCTATGGCTGCTATGGCTTTGGCTATGGCTATGGCTATGGCTGCTATGGCTATGGCTATGGCTTCTATGGCTATGGCTATGACTCCTATGGATATGGCTATGGCTTCTATGGCTATGTCTATGGCTAAGGCTGCTATGGCTATGGCTATGGCTGCTATGGCTATGGCTATGGCTATGGCTACTGTGGCTATGGCTATGGCTGATATGGCTATGGCTATGGCTATGGCTGCTACGGCTATGGCTGCTATGGCTATGGCTATGGCTATGGCTACTGTGGCTATGGCTATGGCTGCTATGGCTTTGGCTATGGCTATGGCAATGGCTACTATGGCCATGGCTATGACTGCTATTGCTATGGCTATGGCTGCTATGGCTGTGGGTATGGCTATAGCTGCTGTGGCTATGGCTTTGTCTGCTATGGCTATGGCTGCTATGGCTTTGGCTATGGCTTGTATTGGCTATAGCTATGGCTGTGGCTACTATGGCTGTGGCTATGTTTATGGCTGCTATGGCTATAGCTATGGCTATGGCTACTATGGCTGTGGCTATGTTTATGGGTGCTATGGCTATGCCTATGACTATTGCTGCGATGGCTATGGCTATGGCTGCGGCTGCTATGGCTATGGCTGCTATGGCTATGGATATGGCTGCTATGGCTGTGTCTATGGCTGCTATGGCTATGTCTATGGCTGCTATGGCTATGGCTATGGCTGCTATGGCTATGGCTATGTCTGCTATGGCTATGGCTATGTCTACTATGACTGCTATGGCTACGACTATGGCTACTATGGCTATGGATACGGCTGCTATGGCTATGGCTATTTCTGCTATGGTTATGGCAGCTATGGCTATGGCTATGGCTGCTACGGCTTTGGCTGCTATGGCTATGGCTGCTATGGCTATGGCTATGGCTATGGCTGCTATGGCTATGGCTGCTATGGCTATGACTATGGCTGCTATAGCTATGGCTGTATCTGCTATGGCTATGGCTATGGCTGCTATGGCTATGGTTATGGCTGCTATGACTATCGCTATGGGTATGGCTGCTATGGCTATGGCTTTGGCTGCTGTGGCTATGGCTATGGCTGCTATGGCTATGGCAATGGCTGCTATGGCTATGGCTGCTATGGCTGTGGCAATGGCTACGGCTGCTATGGCTATGTCTTCTATGGCTACGACTACTATGGCTATCGCTATGGCTATGACTGCTATGGCTATGGCTATGGCTGCTGTGGCTGTGGGTATGGCTATAACTGCTGTAGCTATGGCTATGGCTGCTATGGCTATGCCTGCTATGGCTATGGCTATGGCTGCGATGGCTATGGCTGATATGGCTATGGCTATGGCTATGGCTGCTATGGCTATGGCTGCTATGACTATGGCTATGGCTGCTATGGCTATGGCTACGTCTGTGGCTGCTATGGCTATGGCTATGGCTGCTATGGCTATGGCTTTGGCTGCTGTGGCTATGGCTATGGCTGCTATGGCTATGGCAATGGCTACTATGGCCATGGCTATGACTGCTATGGCTATGGCTATGGCTACTATGGCCATGGCTATGGCTATGGCTATGGCTGCTATGGCTATTGCTATGGCTGCTATGGCTATGGCAATGGCTGCTATGGCTATGGTTATGGCTATAGCTGCTATTGGCTGCTATGGCTATGGCTACGGCTGTGGCTGCTATGGCTATGGCTGCTGTGGCTTTGGCTATGGCTTCTATGGCTATGGCTTCTATCGCTATGGCTATGAGTGCTATGGCTATAGCTATGGCTATGGCTGCTATGGCTTTGGCTATGGCTATGGCTATGGCTGCTATGGCTATGGCTATGGCTTCTATGGCTATGGCTATGACTCCTATGGATATGGCTATGGCTTCTGTGGCTATGTCTATGGCTAAGGCTGCTATGGCTATGGCTATGTCTGCTTTGGCTATGGCTATAGCTGCATTGGCTGCTGTGGCTATGGCTATGTCTATCGCTGCTATGGCTGTGCCTATGGCTACGGCTGCCATGGAAATAACTATGGCAGCTATGGCTATGGCTATGGCTGCTATGGCTATGGCTATGGCTATGGCTACTGTGGCTATGGCTATGGCTGATATGGCTATGGCTATGGCTATGGCTGCTACGGCTATGGCTGCTATGGCTATGGCTATGGCTGCTATGGCTATGGCTACGTCTGTGGTTGCTATGGCTGTGGCTGCTGTGGCTTTGGCTATGGCTTCTCTGGCTATGGCTTCTCTGGCTATGGCTTCTATGGCTATGGTTATGGCTATAGCTGCTATGCCTATGGCTATGGCTGCTATGGCTATGGCTACGGCTGCAATGGCTATGGCAATGGCTAGTATGGCCATGGCTATGGCTGCTATGGCTATGGCTATGGCTGCTATGGCTGTGGCTGTGGCTGCTATGGCTGTGGCTGCTATGTCTATGGCAATGGCTGCTATGGCTATGGCTGCAATGGCTATGGCCATGGCTATGGCTGCTATGGCTATGGCTATAGCTATGGTTGCTATGGCTATGGCTGCTATGGCTATGCCTGCTATGGCTATGGCTATGGCTGCGATGGCTATGTATGCTACGGCTATGGCAATGGCTACGGCTGCTATGGATATGGCTGCTATGGCTATGGCTATGGCTGCTATGGCTATGGCTGCTATGGCTATGGCAATGGCTACGGCTGCTATGGCTATGTCTTCTATGGCTATGACTACAATAGCTATCGCTATGGCTATGACTGCTATGGCTATGGCTATGGCTATGGCTGCTATGGCTATGGCTACGGCTACAATGGCTATGGCAATGGCTAGTATGGCCATGGCTATGGCTGCTATGGCTATGGCTATGGCTGCTATGGCTGTGGGTATGGCTATAGCTGCTGTGGCTATGGCTATGGCTGCTATGGCTATGGCTGCTATGGCTTTGGCTATGGCTTGTATTGGGTATGGCTATGGCTATGGCCGCTATTGCTATGGCTTTGGCTGCTGTGGCTATGGCTATGGCTGCTATGGCTATGGCAATGGCTACTATGGCCATGGCTATGACTGCTATGGCTATGGCTATGGCTGCTATGGCTATGGCTATGGCTATGGCTATGGCTGCTATGGCTATTGCTATGGCTGCTATGGCTATGGCAATGGCTGCTATGGCTATGGTTATGGCTATAGCTGCTATGGCTATGGCTATGGCTGCTATGGCTATGGCTACGTCTGTGGCTGCTATGGCTATGGCTGCTGTGGCTTTGGCTATGGCTTCTATGGCTATGGCTTCTATCGCTATGGCTATGAGTGCTATGGCTATGGCTATGGCTATGGCTGCTATGGCTTTGGCTATGGCTATGGCTATGGCTGCTATGGCTATGGCTATGGCTTCTATGGCTATGGCTATGACTCCTGTGGATATGGCTATGGCTTCTGTGGCTATGTCTATGGCTAAGGCTGCTATGGCTATGGCTATGTCTGCTTTGGCTATGGCTATAGCTGCATTGGCTGCTGTGGCTATGGCTATGTCTATCGCTGCTATGGCTGTGCCTATGGCTACGGCTGCCATGGAAATAACTATGGCAGCTATGGCTATGGCTATGGCTGCTATGGCTATGGCTATGGCTATGGCTACTGTGGCTATGGCTATGGCTGATATGGCTATGGCTATGGCTATGGCTGCTACGGCTATGGCTGCTATGGCTATGGCTATGGCTGCTATGGCTATGGCTACGTCTGTGGTTGCTATGGCTGTGGCTGCTGTGGCTTTGGCTATGGCTTCTCTGGCTATGGCTTCTCTGGCTATGGCTTCTATGGCTATGGTTATGGCTATAGCTGCTATGCCTATGGCTATGGCTGCTATGGCTATGGCTACGGCTGCAGTGGCTATGGCAATGGCTAGTATGGCCATGGCTATGGCTGCTATGGCTATGGCTATGGCTGCTATGGCTGTGGCTGTGGCTGCTATGGCTGTGGCTGCTATGGCTATGGCAATGGCTGCTATGGCTATGGCTGCAATGGCTATGGCCATGGCTATGGCTGCTATGGCTATGGCTATAGCTATGGTTGCTATGGCTATGGCTGCTATGGCTATGCCTGCTATGGCTATGGCTATGGCTGCGATGGCTATGTATGCTACGGCTATGGCAATGGCTACGGCTGCTATGGATATGGCTGCTATGGCTATGGCTATGGCTGCTATGGCTAAGGCTGCTATGGCTATGGCAATGGCTACGGCTGCTATGGCTATGTCTTCTATGGCTATGACTACAATAGCTATCGCTATGGCTATGACTGCTATGGCTATGGCTATGGCTATGGCTGCTATGGCTATGGCTACGGCTACAATGGCTATGGCAATGGCTAGTATGGCCATGGCTATGGCTGCTATGGCTATGGCTATGGCTGCTATGGCTGTGGGTATGGCTATAGCTGCTGTGGCTATGGCTATGGCTGCTATGGCTATGGCTGCTATGGCTTTGGCTATGGCTTGTATTGGGTATGGCTATGGCTATGGCCGCTATTGCTGTGGCTATGTCTATGGCTGCTATGGAAATAGCTATGGCTGCTATGGCTATGGCTATGGCTATGGCTGCTATGGCTATGGTTATGGTGGCTATGGCTATTGCGTCTATAAGCTATGGCTATGGCTATGTCTATGACTGCTATGGCTATGACTATGGCTGCTATAGCTTTGGCTGTATCTGTTATGGCTATGGCTATGGCTGCTATGGCTATGGTTATGGCTGCTATGACTATGGCTATGGGTATGGCTGCTATGGCTGTGGCTTTGGCTGCTATGGCTATGGCTATGACTGCTATGGCTATGGCTATGGCTGCTATGTCTGTGGGTATGGCTACAGCTGCTGTGGCTATGGCTATGTCTGCTATGGCTATGGCTGCTATGGCTTTGGCTATGGCTACGGCTGCTATGGAAATAGCTATGGCAGCTATGGCTATGGCTATGTCTGCTATGGCTATGGCTGCTATGGCTGTGGGTATGACTATAGCTGCTATCGCTATGGCTATGACTGCTATGGCTATGGCTATGGCTATGGCTGCTATGGCTATGGCTATGGCTATGGCTATGGCTGCTATAGCTATGGCTATGTCTGCTATGGCTGTGGCTATGGCTATGACTATGGCTGCTGTGGCTATGGCTATGGCCGATATGGCTATGGCTATGGCTATGGCTGTGGCTGCTACGGCTATGGCTGCTATGGCTATGGCAATGGCTATGGCTGCTATGGCTGTGGCTTCTATGGCTATGGTTATGGCTATGGCTGCTATGACTATGGCTGCTATGGCGGCTATGGCTATGGCTATGGCTATGGCAGCTATGGCTATGGCTATGGCTATGGCAGCTATGGCTATGGTTATGGTGGCTATGGCTATTGCGTCTATAAGCTATGGCTTTGGCTATGTCTATGACTGCTATGGCTATGACTATGGCTGCTATAGCTATGGCTGTATCTGCTATGGCTATGGCTATGGCTGCTATGGCTATGGTTATGGCTGCTATGACTATGGCTATGGGTATGGCTGCTATGGCTATGGCTTTGGCTGCTATGGCTATGGCTATGTCTGCTATGGCTATGGCAATGGCTACTATGGCCATGGCTATGACTGCTATGGCTATGGCTATGGCTGCTATGGCTATGGCTATGGCTGCTATGGCTATGGCAATGGCTACTATGGCCATGGCTATGACTGCTATGGCTATGGCTATGGTTGCTATGGCTGTGGTTATGGCTATAGCTGGTATGGCTATGGCTAGGGCTGCTATGGCTATGGCTATTGCTATGTCTAGGGCTATGGCTGCTATGGCTATGGCTATGTGTATGGCTACTATGGCTGTGGTTAAGGCTGCTATGGATATGGTTATGGCTATAGCTGCTATGGCTATGGCTATGGCTGCTATGACTATGGCTACGTCTGTGGCTGCTATGGCTATGGCTATGGCTATTGCTGCTATGGCTATGGCTACGGTTGCTATGGCTATTGCGCCTATCTGCTGTGGCTATGGCTATGGCTATGGATTCTATGGCTATGTCTATGGCTAAGGCTGCAATGCCTATGGCTATGGCTATGGATGCTTTGGCTAAGGCTATAGATGCATTGGCTGCCGTGGCTATGGCTGTGTCTATGGCTGCTATGGCTATGGCTATGGTTGCTGCTGCTATGGCTATGGCTGCTACGGCTATGGCTATGTCTATGGCTGCTGTGGCTGTGGCTATGGCTGCTATGGCTATGGCTATGGCTGCTTTGGCTATGGCTGTAGCTGCATTGGCTGCTATGGCTATGGTTATGGCTATGACTGCTATGGATTCGGCTATGGCTGCTATTGCTATGGCTGCTATGGCTTCGGCTATGGCTGCTATGGCTATGGCTATGGCTATGGCTGCTACGGCTATGGCTGCTACGGCTATGGCTATGGCTGTTATGGCTATGGCTGCTATGGCTGTGGCAATGGCTATGGCTGCTATGGCTATGGCTATGGCTATGACTGCTATGGCTATGGACATGGCTATGGCTGCTATGGCTATGGCTATGATTGCTATGGCTACTGCTGCTATGGCTATGGCTATGGCTGCGATGGCTATGTATGCTATAGCTGTGGCTATGGCTATGGCTGCTATGGCTATGGCTATGGCTGGTATGGCTATGGCAATGGCTACTGTGGCCATGGCTATGGCTGCTATGGCTATGGCAATGGCTGCTATGGCTATGGCTGCTATGGCTATGGCAATGGCTACGGCTGCTATGGCTATGGCTTCTATGGCTATGGCTTCTATGGCTATGTCTATGGCTAAGGCCGCTATGGCTTGGCTATTGCTGCTATTGCTATGGCTATAGCTGCATTGGCTGCTGTGGCTATGGCTATGTCTATGGCTGTTATGGCTGTGGCTATGGCTACGGCTGCTATGGAAATAGCTATGGGAGCTATGGCTATGGCTATGGCTGCTATATCTATGGCTACGGCTATGGCTGCTATGGCTATGGGTATGGCTGCTATGGCTATGGCTGCTATGGCTATGGCTATGGTTATGGCTGCTACGGCTGTGGCTGCTATGGCTATGGCTATGGCTGTTATGGCTATGGCTGCTATGGCTGTGGCAATGGCTATGGCTGCTATGGCTATGGCTATGGCTATGGCTGCTATGGCTATGGCTATGGCTATGGTTGCTATGGCTATGGCTGCTATGGCTATGCCTGCTATGGCTATGGCTATGGCTGCGATGGCTATGTATGCTATGGCTATGGCAATGGCTATGGCTGCTACGGCTATGGCTGCTACGGCTATGGCTATGGCTGTTATGGCTATGGCTGCTATGGCTGTGGCAATGGCTATGGCTGCTATGGCTATGGCTATGGCTATGGCTGCTATGGCTATGGCCATGGCTATGGCTGCTATGGATATGGCAATGGCTATCGCTGCTATGGCAATGGCTATGGCTATGACTGCTATGGCTATGGACATGGCTATGGCTGCTATGGCTATGGCTATGATTGCTATGGCTACTGCTGCTATGGCTATGGCTATGGCTGCGATGGCTATGTATGCTATAGCTGTGGCTATGGCTATGGCTGCTATGGCTATGGCTATGGCTGGTATGGCTATGGCAATGGCTACTGTGGCCATGGCTATGGCTGCTATGGCTATGGCAATGGCTGCTATGGCTATGGCTGCTATGGCTATGGCAATGGCGACGGCTGCTATGGCTATGGCTTCTATGGCTATGGCTTCTATGGCTATGTCTATGGCTAAGGCCGCTATGGCTTGGCTATGGCTGCTATTGCTATGGCTATAGCTGCATTGGCTGCTGTGGCTATGGCTATGTCTATGGCTGTTATGGCTGTGGCTATGGCTACGGCTGCTATGGAAATAGCTATGGGAGCTATGACTATGGCTATGGCTGCTATATCTATGGCTATGGTTATGGCTGCTACGGCTGTGGCTGCTATGGCTATGGCTATGGCTGTTATGGCTATGGCTGCTATGGCTGTGGCAATGGCTATGGCTGCTATGGCTATGGCTATGGCTATGGCTGCTATGGCTATGGCTATGGCTATGGTTGCTATGGCTATGGCTGCTATGGCTATGCCTGCTATGGCTATGGCTATGGCTGCGATGGCTATGTATGCTATGGCTATGGCAATGGCTATGGCTGCTATGGCTATGGCTGCTATGGCTATGGCTATGGCTGCTATGGCTATGGCTGCTATGGCTGTGGCAATGGCTATGGCTGCTATGGCTATGGCTATGGCTATGGCTGCTACGGCTATGGCTGCTATGGCTATGGCTATGGCTATGGCTACTGTGGCTATGGCTATGGCTGCTATGGCTTTGGCTATGGCTATGGCTATGGCTGCTATGGCTATGGCTATGGCTTCTATGGCTATGGCTATGGCTGCTATGGCTATGGCTATCGCTGCTATGCCTATGGCTGCTATGGCTATGGCAATGGCTATGGCTGCTATGGCTATGGCTTCTATGGCTATGGTTATGGCTATGGCTGCTATGGCTATGACTGCTATGGCTGCTATGGCTATGGCTATGGCTATGGCTGCTATGGCTATGGTTATGGCTGCTATGACTGTGGCTATGGGTATGGCTGCTATGGCCATGGCTTTGGCTGCTATGGCTATGGCTATGGCTGCTATGGCTATGGCAATGTCTAGTATGGCCATGGCTATGACTGCTATGGCTATGGCTATGGCTGCTATGGCTGTGGGTATGGCAATAGCTGCTGTGGCTATGGCTATGGCTGCTATGGCTATGGCTGCTTTGGCTTTGGATATGGCTTGTTTTGGCTATGGCTATGGCTATGGCCGCAATGGCTGTGGCTATGTCTATGGCTATGGTTGTGGTTGCTGTGGCTATGGCTATGGCTGATATGGCTATGGCTATGGCTATGGCTGCTATGGCTATGGCTGCTATGACTATGGCCATGGCTGCTATGACTATGGCTGCTATGGCTATGGCTGCTATGGCTATGGCTGCTATGGCTATGGCTATGGCAATGGCTATGGCTATGGCTTCTATGGCCATGTCTATGGCTAAGGCTGCTATGGCTATGTCTATCGCTGCTTTGGCTATGGCTATAGCTGCATTGGCTCCTGTGGCTATGGCTATGTCTACGGCTGCTATGGCTGTGGCTGTGGCTACGGCTGCTATGGAAATAGCTATGGGAGCTATGGCTATGGCTATGGCTGCTATGCCTATGGCTACGGCTATGGCTGCTATGTCTATGGGTATGGCTGCTATGGCTATGGCTGCTATGGCTATGGCTATGTCTATGGCTGCTACGGCTATGGCTGCTACGGCTATGGCTATGGCTGTTATGGCTATGGCTGCTATGGCTGTTGCAATGGCTATGGCTGCTATGGCTATGGCTATGGCTATGGCTGCTATGGCTATGGCCATGGCTATGGCTGCTATGGATATGGCAATGGCTATGGCTGCTATGGCAATGGCTATGGCTATGACTGCTATGGCTATGGACATGGCTATGGCTGCTATGGCTATGGCTATGATTGCTATGGCTACTGCTGCTATGGCTATGGCTATGGCTGCGATGGCTATGTATGCTATAGCTGTGGCTATGGCTATGGCTGCTATGGCTATGGCTATGGCTGGTATGGCTATGGCAATGGCTACTGTGGCCATGGCTATGGCTGCTATGGCTATGGCAATGGCTGCTATGGCTATGGCTGCTATGGCTATGGCAATGGCTACGGCTGCTATGGCTATGGCTTCTATGGCTATGGCTTCTATGGCTATGTCTATGGCTAAGGCCGCTATGGCTTGGCTATTGCTGCTATTGCTATGGCTATAGCTGCATTGGCTGCTGTGGCTATGGCTATGTCTATGGCTGTTATGGCTGTGGCTATGGCTACGGCTGCTATGGAAATAGCTATGGGAGCTATGGCTATGGCTATGGCTGCTATATCTATGGCTACGGCTATGGCTGCTATGGCTATGGGTATGGCTGCTATGGCTATGGCTGCTATGGCTATGGCTATGGTTATGGCTGCTACGGCTGTGGCTGCTATGGCTATGGCTATGGCTGTTATGGCTATGGCTGCTATGGCTGTGGCAATGGCTATGGCTGCTATGGCTATGGCTATGGCTATGGCTGCTATGGCTATGGCTATGGCTATGGTTGCTATGGCTATGGCTGCTATGGCTATGCCTGCTATGGCTATGGCTATGGCTGCGATGGCTATGTATGCTATGGCTATGGCAATGGCTATGGCTGCTACGGCTATGGCTGCTACGGCTATGGCTATGGCTGTTATGGCTATGGCTGCTATGGCTGTGGCAATGGCTATGGCTGCTATGGCTATGGCTATGGCTATGGCTGCTATGGCTATGGCCATGGCTATGGCTGCTATGGATATGGCAATGGCTATCGCTGCTATGGCAATGGCTATGGCTATGACTGCTATGGCTATGGACATGGCTATGGCTGCTATGGCTATGGCTATGATTGCTATGGCTACTGCTGCTATGGCTATGGCTATGGCTGCGATGGCTATGTATGCTATAGCTGTGGCTATGGCTATGGCTGCTATGGCTATGGCTATGGCTGGTATGGCTATGGCAATGGCTACTGTGGCCATGGCTATGGCTGCTATGGCTATGGCAATGGCTGCTATGGCTATGGCTGCTATGGCTATGGCAATGGCGACGGCTGCTATGGCTATGGCTTCTATGGCTATGGCTTCTACGGCTATGTCTATGGCTAAGGCCGCTATGGCTTGGCTATGGCTGCTATTGCTATGGCTATAGCTGCATTGGCTGCTGTGGCTATGGCTATGTCTATGGCTGTTATGGCTGTGGCTATGGCTACGGCTGCTATGGAAATAGCTATGGGAGCTATGGCTATGGCTATGGCTGCTATATCTATGGCTATGGTTATGGCTGCTACGGCTGTGGCTGCTATGGCTATGGCTATGGCTGTTATGGCTATGGCTGCTATGGCTGTGGCAATGGCTATGGCTGCTATGGCTATGGCTATGGCTATGGCTGCTATGGCTATGGCTATGGCTATGGTTGCTATGGCTATGGCTGCTATGGCTATGCCTGCTATGGCTATGGCTATGGCTGCGATGGCTATGTATGCTATGGCTATGGCAATGGCTATGGCTGCTATGGCTATGGCTGCTATGGCTATGGCTATGGCTGCTATGGCTATGGCTGCTATGGCTGTGGCAATGGCTATGGCTGCTATGGCTATGGCTATTGCTGCTATGGCTATGGCTGCGTCTGTGGCTGCTATGGCGACGTCTGTGGCTGCTATGGCTATGGCTGCTATGGCTCTGGATATGGCTATGGCTATGGCTGCTACGGCTATGGCTGCTATGGCTATGACTGATATGGCTATGGCTATGGCTATGGCTGGTATGGCTATGGCAATGGCTACTGTGGCCATGGCTATGGCTGCTATGGCTATGGCAATGGCTGCTATGGCTATGGTTATGGCTATAGCTGCTATGGCTATGGCTATGGCTGCTATGGCTATGGCTACGTCTGTGGCTGGTATAGCGATGGCAGCTATGGTTATGGCGGTGGCAGCTATGGCTATGGCTATGGCTGCTTTGCCTATGGCTATAGCTGTGTTGGCTGCTGTGGCTATGGCTATGTCCATGGCTGCTATGGCTGTGGCTATGGCTATGGCAGCTATGGAAATAGCTATGGCAGTTATTGCTATGGCTATGGCTGCCATGTCTATGGCTATGGCTATGGCTGCTGTGGCTATGGCTATGGCTGATATGGCTATGGCTATGGCTACTATGCCCATGGCTATGGCTGCTATGGCTATGGCTATGGTTGCTATGGCTGTGGTTATGGCTATAGCTGGTATGGCTATGGCTAGGGCTGCTATGGCTATGGCTATTGCTATGTCTAGGGCTATGGCTGCTATGGCTATGGCTATGTGTATGGCTACTATGGCTGTGGTTAAGGCTGCTATGGATATGGTTATGGCTATAGCTGCTATGGCTATGGCTATGGCTGCTATGACTATGGCTACGTCTGTGGCTGCTATGGCTATGGCTATGGCTATTGCTGCTATGGCTATGGCTACGGTTGCTATGGCTATTGCGCCTATCTGCTGTGGCTATGGCTATGGCTATGGATTCTATGGCTATGTCTATGGCTAAGGCTGCAATGCCTATGGCTATGGCTATGGATGCTTTGGCTAAGGCTATAGATGCATTGGCTGCCGTGGCTATGGCTGTGTCTATGGCTGCTATGGCTATGGCTATGGTTGCTGCTGCTATGGCTATGGCTGCTACGGCTATGGCTATGTCTATGGCTGCTGTGGCTGTGGCTATGGCTGCTATGGCTATGGCTATGGCTGCTTTGGCTATGGCTGTAGCTGCATTGGCTGCTATGGCTATGGTTATGGCTATGACTGCTATGGATTCGGCTATGGCTGCTATTGCTATGGCTGCTATGGCTTCGGCTATGGCTGCTATGGCTATGGCTATGGCTATGGCTGCTACGGCTATGGCTGCTACGGCTATGGCTATGGCTGTTATGGCTATGGCTGCTATGGCTGTGGCAATGGCTATGGCTGCTATGGCTATGGCTATGGCTGCTATGGCTATGGCTACGTCTGTGGCTGCTATGGCTATGGCTGCTATGGCTCGGGATATGGCTATGGCTATGTCTATTGCGACTATGGCTATGGCTATGGTTGCTATGGCTATTGCGTCTATCTGCTATGGCTATGGCTATTGCTATGGCTTCTATGGCTATGTCTATGGCTAAGGCTGCTATGGTTATGGCTATGGCTGCTATGGCTATGGTTATGGCTATAGCTGCTATGGCAATGGCTATGGCTGCTATGGCTATGGCTGCTATGGCTATGGCTATGTCTACTATGGCTGCTATGGCTACGACTATGGCTACTATGGCTATGGATACGGCTGCTA
This sequence comes from Calliopsis andreniformis, assembly GCF_051401765.1. NCBI lineage: Eukaryota > Metazoa > Arthropoda > Insecta > Hymenoptera > Andrenidae > Calliopsis > Calliopsis andreniformis. Next base: position 3,467,481 of record NW_027480456.1, on the reverse strand, counting down.
TGGCTATGGCTGTTTCTGCTGTGGCTATGGCTGCTATGGCTATGGCTATGGCTGCTACGGCTATGGCTGCTATGGCTATGGCTGCTATGGCTGTGGCTATGGCTATGGCTGCTATGGCTATGGTTGCTATGGCTATGGCTGCTATGGCTATTGCTATGGCTGCTATGGCTATGGCAATGGCTGCTATGGCTATGGTTATGGCTATAGCTGCTATGGCTATGGCTATGGCTGCTGTGGCTATGGCTACGTCTGTGGCTGCTATGGCTATGGCTATGGCTATGGCTGCTATAGCTATGGCTGCTATGGCTATGGCTATGGCTGGTATGGCTATGGCAATGGATACTATGGCCATGGCTATGGCTGCTATGGCTATGGCAATGGCTGCTATAGCTATGGTTATGGCTATATCTGCTATGGCTATGGCTATGGCTGCTATGGCTATGGCTACGTCTGTGGCTGCTATGGCTATGGCTGCTATTGATTTGGCTATGGCTGGTATGGCTATGGCTGGTATGGCTATGGCTGCTATGGCTATGGCTATGGCTATGGCTGCTATGCCTATCGCTTCTATCGCTATGGCTTTTATGTCTATCGCTATGGCTATGGCTGCTATGGCAATGGCTATGGCTATGGCTGCTATGGCTATGGCCATGGCTATGGCTGCTATGACTATGGCTATGGCTATGGTTGCTATGGCTATGGCTGCTATGGCTATGCCTGCTATGGCTATGGCTATGGCTGCGATGGCTATGTATGCTATGGCTATGGCAATGGCTATGGCTGCTTAGGCTATGGCTGCTATGGCTATGGCTACGTCTGTGGCTGCTATGGCTATGGCTGCTACGGATTTGGCTATGGCTGCTATGGCTATGGCTGTTATGGCTATGGCTATGGCTGCTACGGCAATGGCTATGTCTGCTATGGCTATGGCTATGTCTACTATGGCTGCTATGGCTACGACTATGGCTACTATGGCTATGGATACGGCTGCTATGGCTATGGCTATTTCTGCTATGGTTATGGCTGCTATGGCTATGGCTATGGCTGCTATGGCTATGGCTGCTATGGCTGTGGCAATGGCTACGGCTGCTATGGCTATGTCTTCTATGGCTATGACTACTATGGCTATCGCTATGGCTATGACTGCTATGGCTATGGCTATGGCTATGTCTGCTATGGCTATGGCTATGGCTATGTCTATGGCTGCTATGGCTATGTCTTCTATGGCTATGACTACTATGGCTATCGCTATGGCTATGACTGCTATGGCTATGGCTATGGCTATGTCTGCTATGGCTATGGCTATGGCTATGTCTATGGCTGCTATGGCTATGGCTATGGCTGCTATGGCTATGGCTGCTATGGCTGTGGCTATGGCTGCTATGGCTATGGCTGCTATGGCTATGGCTGCTATGGCTATGGCTATGGCTATGTCTGCTATGCCTATCGCTTCTATCGCTATGGCTTTTATGGCTATCGCTATGGCTATGGCTGCTATGGCAATGGCTATGGTTATGGCTGCTATGGCTATGGCCGTGGCTATGGCTGCTATGGCTATGGCTATGGCTATGGTTGCTATGGCTATGGCTGCTATGGCTATGGCTGCTATGGCTATGGCTATGGCTGCGATGGCTATGGCTTCAATGGCTATGGCTTCTATGGCTATCGTTATGGCTATGACTGCTATGGCTATGGCTATGGCTATTGCTGCTATGGCTATGGCAATGGCTACGGCTATGGCTGCTATAGCTATGGCTATGTCTGCTATGGCTATGTCTATGGTTACGGCTATGGCTGCTATGGCCACCATGGCTATGGCAATGGCTTAGATGGCTATGGCTATGGCTGCGGCTGCTATGGCTATGGCTGCTATGACTATGGCTATGGCTGCTATGGCTATGGTTATGGCTATAGCTGCTATGGCTATGGCTATGGCTGCTATGGCTGTGGCTACGTCTGTGGCTGCTATGGCTATGGCTATGGCTGCTATGGCTATGGCTATGGCTATGGCTGCTATGGCTATTGCTATGGCTGCTATGGCTATAGCAATGGCTGCTATGGCTATGGTTATGGCTATAGCTGCTATGGCTATGGCTATGGCTGCTATGGCTATGGCTACGTCTGTGGCTGCTATGGCTATGGCTGCTGTGGCTTTGGCTATGGCTTCTATGGCCATGACTTCTATCGCTATGGCTATGAGTGCTATGGCTATGGCTATGGCTATGGCTGCTATGGCTTTGGCTATGCCTATGGCTATGGCTGCTATGGCTATGGCTATGGCTTCTATGGCTATGACTTCTATCGCTATGGCTATGAGTGCTATGGCTATGGCTATGGCTATGGCTGCTATGGCTTTGGCTATGGCTATGGCTATGGCTGCTATGGCTATGGCTATGGCTTCTATGGCTATGGCTATGACTCCTATGGATATGGCTATGGCTTCTATGGCTATGTCTATGGCTAAGGCTGCTATGGCTATGGCTATGGCTGCTATGGCTATGGCTATGGCTATGGCTACTGTGGCTATGGCTATGGCTGATATGGCTATGGCTATGGCTATGGCTGCTACGGCTATGGCTGCTATGGCTATGGCTATGGCTATGGCTACTGTGGCTATGGCTATGGCTGCTATGGCTTTGGCTATGGCTATGGCAATGGCTACTATGGCCATGGCTATGACTGCTATTGCTATGGCTATGGCTGCTATGGCTGTGGGTATGGCTATAGCTGCTGTGGCTATGGCTTTGTCTGCTATGGCTATGGCTGCTATGGCTTTGGCTATGGCTTGTATTGGCTATAGCTATGGCTGTGGCTACTATGGCTGTGGCTATGTTTATGGCTGCTATGGCTATAGCTATGGCTATGGCTACTATGGCTGTGGCTATGTTTATGGGTGCTATGGCTATGCCTATGACTATTGCTGCGATGGCTATGGCTATGGCTGCGGCTGCTATGGCTATGGCTGCTATGGCTATGGATATGGCTGCTATGGCTGTGTCTATGGCTGCTATGGCTATGTCTATGGCTGCTATGGCTATGGCTATGGCTGCTATGGCTATGGCTATGTCTGCTATGGCTATGGCTATGTCTACTATGACTGCTATGGCTACGACTATGGCTACTATGGCTATGGATACGGCTGCTATGGCTATGGCTATTTCTGCTATGGTTATGGCAGCTATGGCTATGGCTATGGCTGCTACGGCTTTGGCTGCTATGGCTATGGCTGCTATGGCTATGGCTGCTATGGCTATGACTATGGCTGCTATAGCTATGGCTGTATCTGCTATGGCTATGGCTATGGCTGCTATGGCTATGGTTATGGCTGCTATGACTATCGCTATGGGTATGGCTGCTATGGCTATGGCTTTGGCTGCTGTGGCTATGGCTATGGCTGCTATGGCTATGGCAATGGCTGCTATGGCTATGGCTGCTATGGCTGTGGCAATGGCTACGGCTGCTATGGCTATGTCTTCTATGGCTACGACTACTATGGCTATCGCTATGGCTATGACTGCTATGGCTATGGCTATGGCTGCTGTGGCTGTGGGTATGGCTATAACTGCTGTAGCTATGGCTATGGCTGCTATGGCTATGCCTGCTATGGCTATGGCTATGGCTGCGATGGCTATGGCTGATATGGCTATGGCTATGGCTATGGCTGCTATGGCTATGGCTGCTATGACTATGGCTATGGCTGCTATGGCTATGGCTACGTCTGTGGCTGCTATGGCTATGGCTATGGCTGCTATGGCTATGGCTTTGGCTGCTGTGGCTATGGCTATGGCTGCTATGGCTATGGCAATGGCTACTATGGCCATGGCTATGACTGCTATGGCTATGGCTATGGCTACTATGGCCATGGCTATGGCTATGGCTATGGCTGCTATGGCTATTGCTATGGCTGCTATGGCTATGGCAATGGCTGCTATGGCTATGGTTATGGCTATAGCTGCTATTGGCTGCTATGGCTATGGCTACGTCTGTGGCTGCTATGGCTATGGCTGCTGTGGCTTTGGCTATGGCTTCTATGGCTATGGCTTCTATCGCTATGGCTATGAGTGCTATGGCTATAGCTATGGCTATGGCTGCTATGGCTTTGGCTATGGCTATGGCTATGGCTGCTATGGCTATGGCTATGGCTTCTATGGCTATGGCTATGACTCCTATGGATATGGCTATGGCTTCTGTGGCTATGTCTATGGCTAAGGCTGCTATGGCTATGGCTATGTCTGCTTTGGCTATGGCTATAGCTGCATTGGCTGCTGTGGCTATGGCTATGTCTATCGCTGCTATGGCTGTGCCTATGGCTACGGCTGCCATGGAAATAACTATGGCAGCTATGGCTATGGCTATGGCTGCTATGGCTATGGCTATGGCTATGGCTACTGTGGCTATGGCTATGGCTGATATGGCTAAGGCTATGGCTATGGCTGCTACGGCTATGGCTGCTATGGCTATGGCTATGGCTGCTATGGCTATGGCTACGTCTGTGGTTGCTATGGCTGTGGCTGCTGTGGCTTTGGCTATGGCTTCTCTGGCTATGGCTTCTCTGGCTATGGCTTCTATGGCTATGGTTATGGCTATAGCTGCTATGCCTATGGCTATGGCTGCTATGGCTATGGCTACGGCTGCAATGGCTATGGCAATGGCTGGTATGGCCATGGCTATGGCTGCTATGGCTATGGCTATGGCTGCTATGGCTGTGGCTGTGGCTGCTATGGCTGTGGCTGCTATGTCTATGGCAATGGCTGCTATGGCTATGGCTGCAATGGCTATGGCCATGGCTATGGCTGCTATGGCTATGGCTATAGCTATGGTTGCTATGGCTATGGCTGCTATGGCTATGCCTGCTATGGCTATGGCTATGGCTGCGATGGCTATGTATGCTACGGCTATGGCAATGGCTACGGCTGCTATGGATATGGCTGCTATGGCTATGGCTATGGCTGCTATGGCTATGGCTGCTATGGCTATGGCAATGGCTACGGCTGCTATGGCTATGTCTTCTATGGCTATGACTACAATAGCTATCGCTATGGCTATGACTGCTATGGCTATGGCTATGGCTATGGCTGCTATGGCTATGGCTACGGCTACAATGGCTATGGCAATGGCTAGTATGGCCATGGCTATGGCTGCTATGGCTATGGCTATGGCTGCTATGGCTGTGGGTATGGCTATAGCTGCTGTGGCTATGGCTATGGCTGCTATGGCTATGGCTGCTATGGCTTTGGCTATGGCTTGTATTGGGTATGGCTATGGCTATGGCCGCTATTGCTATGGCTTTGGCTGCTGTGGCTATGGCTATGGCTGCTATGGCTATGGCAATGGCTACTATGGCCATGGCTATGACTGCTATGGCTATGGCTATGGCTGCTATGGCTATGGCTATGGCTATGGCTATGGCTGCTATGGCTATTGCTATGGCTGCTATGGCTATGGCAATGGCTGCTATGGCTATGGTTATGGCTATAGCTGCTATGGCTATGGCTATGGCTGCTATGGCTATGGCTACGTCTGTGGCTGCTATGGCTATGGCTGCTGTGGCTTTGGCTATGGCTTCTATGGCTATGGCTTCTATCGCTATGGCTATGAGTGCTATGGCTATGGCTATGGCTATGGCTGCTATGGCTTTGGCTATGGCTATGGCTATGGCTGCTATGGCTATGGCTATGGCTTCTATGGCTATGGCTATGACTCCTGTGGATATGGCTATGGCTTCTGTGGCTATGTCTATGGCTAAGGCTGCTATGGCTATGGCTATGTCTGCTTTGGCTATGGCTATAGCTGCATTGGCTGCTGTGGCTATGGCTATGTCTATCGCTGCTATGGCTGTGCCTATGGCTACGGCTGCCATGGAAATAACTATGGCAGCTATGGCTATGGCTATGGCTGCTATGGCTATGGCTATGGCTATGGCTACTGTGGCTATGGCTATGGCTGATATGGCTATGGCTATGGCTATGGCTGCTACGGCTATGGCTGCTATGGCTATGGCTATGGCTGCTATGGCTATGGCTACGTCTGTGGTTGCTATGGCTGTGGCTGCTGTGGCTTTGGCTATGGCTTCTCTGGCTATGGCTTCTCTGGCTATGGCTTCTATGGCTATGGTTATGGCTATAGCTGCTATGCCTATGGCTATGGCTGCTATGGCTATGGCTACGGCTGCAGTGGCTATGGCAATGGCTAGTATGGCCATGGCTATGGCTGCTATGGCTATGGCTATGGCTGCTATGGCTGTGGCTGTGGCTGCTATGGCTGTGGCTGCTATGGCTATGGCAATGGCTGCTATGGCTATGGCTGCAATGGCTATGGCCATGGCTATGGCTGCTATGGCTATGGCTATAGCTATGGTTGCTATGGCTATGGCTGCTATGGCTATGCCTGCTATGGCTATGGCTATGGCTGCGATGGCTATGTATGCTACGGCTATGGCAATGGCTACGGCTGCTATGGATATGGCTGCTATGGCTATGGCTATGGCTGCTATGGCTAAGGCTGCTATGGCTATGGCAATGGCTACGGCTGCTATGGCTATGTCTTCTATGGCTATGACTACAATAGCTATCGCTATGGCTATGACTGCTATGGCTATGGCTATGGCTATGGCTGCTATGGCTATGGCTACGGCTACAATGGCTATGGCAATGGCTAGTATGGCCATGGCTATGGCTGCTATGGCTATGGCTATGGCTGCTATGGCTGTGGGTATGGCTATAGCTGCTGTGGCTATGGCTATGGCTGCTATGGCTATGGCTGCTATGGCTTTGGCTATGGCTTGTATTGGGTATGGCTATGTGTATGGCTACTATGGCTGTGGTTAAGGCTGCTATGGATATGGTTATGGCTATAGCTGCTATGGCTATGGCTATGGCTGCTATGACTATGGCTACGTCTGTGGCTGCTATGGCTATGGCTATGGCTATTGCTGCTATGGCTATGGCTACGGTTGCTATGGCTATTGCGCCTATCTGCTGTGGCTATGGCTATGGCTATGGATTCTATGGCTATGTCTATGGCTAAGGCTGCAATGCCTATGGCTATGGCTATGGATGCTTTGGCTAAGGCTATAGATGCATTGGCTGCCGTGGCTATGGCTGTGTCTATGGCTGCTATGGCTATGGCTATGGTTGCTGCTGCTATGGCTATGGCTGCTACGGCTATGGCTATGTCTATGGCTGCTGTGGCTGTGGCTATGGCTGCTATGGCTATGGCTATGGCTGCTTTGGCTATGGCTGTAGCTGCATTGGCTGCTATGGCTATGGTTATGGCTATGACTGCTATGGATTCGGCTATGGCTGCTATTGCTATGGCTGCTATGGCTTCGGCTATGGCTGCTATGGCTATGGCTATGGCTATGGCTGCTACGGCTATGGCTGCTACGGCTATGGCTATGGCTGTTATGGCTATGGCTGCTATGGCTGTGGCAATGGCTATGGCTGCTATGGCTATGGCTATGGCTGCTATGGCTATGGCTACGTCTGTGGCTGCTATGGCTATGGCTGCTATGGCTCGGGATATGGCTATGGCTATGTCTATTGCGACTATGGCTATGGCTATGGTTGCTATGGCTATTGCGTCTATCTGCTATGGCTATGGCTATTGCTATGGCTTCTATGGCTATGTCTATGGCTAAGGCTGCTATGGTTATGGCTATGGCTGCTATGGCTATGGTTATGGCTATAGCTGCTATGGCAATGGCTATGGCTGCTATGGCTATGGCTGCTATGGCTATGGCTATGTCTACTATGGCTGCTATGGCTACGACTATGGCTACTATGGCTATGGATACGGCTGCTATGGCTATGGCTGTTTCTGCTGTGGCTATGGCTGCTATGGCTATGGCTATGGCTGCTACGGCTATGGCTGCTATGGCTATGGCTGCTATGGCTGTGGCTATGGCTATGGCTGCTATGGCTATGGTTGCTATGGCTATGGCTGCTATGGCTATTGCTATGGCTGCTATGGCTATGGCAATGGCTGCTATGGCTATGGTTATGGCTATAGCTGCTATGGCTATGGCTATGGCTGCTGTGGCTATGGCTACGTCTGTGGCTGCTATGGCTATGGCTATGGCTATGGCTGCTATAGCTATGGCTGCTATGGCTATGGCTATGGCTGGTATGGCTATGGCAATGGATACTATGGCCATGGCTATGGCTGCTATGGCTATGGCAATGGCTGCTATAGCTATGGTTATGGCTATATCTGCTATGGCTATGGCTATGGCTGCTATGGCTATGGCTACGTCTGTGGCTGCAATGGCTATGGCTGCTATTGATTTGGCTATGGCTGGTATGGCTATGGCTGGTATGGCTATGGCTGCTATGGCTATGGCTATGGCTATGGCTGCTATGCCTATCGCTTCTATCGCTATGGCTTTTATGTCTATCGCTATGGCTATGGCTGCTATGGCAATGGCTATGGCTATGGCTGCTATGGCTATGGCCATGGCTATGGCTGCTATGACTATGGCTATGGCTATGGTTGCTATGGCTATGGCTGCTATGGCTATGCCTGCTATGGCTATGGCTATGGCTGCGATGGCTACGTATGCTATGGCTATGGCAATGTCTATGGCTGCTTAGGCTATGGCTGCTATGGCTATGGCTACGTCTGTGGCTGCTATGGCTATGGCTGCTACGGATTTGGCTATGGCTGCTATGGCTATGGCTGTTATGGCTATGGCTATGGCTGCTACGGCAATGGCTATGTCTGCTATGGCTATGGCTATGTCTACTATGGCTGCTATGGCTACGACTATGGCTACTATGGCTATGGATACGGCTGCTATGGCTATGGCTATTTCTGCTATGGTTATGGCTGCTATGGCTATGGCTATGGCTGCTATGGCTATGGCTGCTATGGCTGTGGCAATGGCTACGGCTGCTATGGCTATGTCTTCTATGGCTATGACTACTATGGCTATCGCTATGGCTATGACTGCTATGGCTATGGCTATGGCTATGTCTGCTATGGCTATGGCTATGGCTATGTCTATGGCTGCTATGGCTATGTCTTCTATGGCTATGACTACTATGGCTATCGCTATGGCTATGACTGCTATGGCTATGGCTATGGCTATGTCTGCTATGGCTATGGCTATGGCTATGTCTATGGCTGCTATGGCTATGGCTATGGCTGCTATGGCTATGGCTGCTATGGCTGTGGCTATGGCTGCTATGGCTATGGCTGCTATGGCTATGGCTGCTATGGCTATGGCTATGGCTATGTCTGCTATGCCTATCGCTTCTATCGCTATGGCTTTTATGGCTATCGCTATGGCTATGGCTGCTATGGCAATGGCTATGGTTATGGCTGCTATGGCTATGGCCGTGGCTATGGCTGCTATGGCTATGGCTATGGCTATGGTTGCTATGGCTATGGCTGCTATGGCTATGGCTGCTATGGCTATGGCTATGGCTGCGATGGCTATGGCTTCAATGGCTATGGCTTCTATGGCTATCGTTATGGCTATGACTGCTATGGCTATGGCTATGGCTATTGCTGCTATGGCTATGGCAATGGCTACGGCTATGGCTGCTATAGCTATGGCTATGTCTGCTATGGCTATGGCTATGGTTACGGCTATGGCTGCTATGGCCACCATGGCTATGGCAATGGCTTAGATGGCTATGGCTATGGCTGCGGCTGCTATGGCTATGGCTGCTATGACTATGGCTATGGCTGCTATGGCTATGGTTATGGCTATAGCTGCTATGGCTATGGCTATGGCTGCTATGGCTGTGGCTACGTCTGTGGCTGCTATGGCTATGGCTATGGCTGCTATGGCTATGGCTATGGCTATGGCTGCTATGGCTATTGCTATGGCTGCTATGGCTATAGCAATGGCTGCTATGGCTATGGTTATGGCTATAGCTGCTATGGCTATGGCTATGGCTGCTATGGCTATGGCTACGTCTGTGGCTGCTATGGCTATGGCTGCTGTGGCTTTGGCTATGGCTTCTATGGCCATGACTTCTATCGCTATGGCTATGAGTGCTATGGCTATGGCTATGGCTATGGCTGCTATGGCTTTGGCTATGCCTATGGCTATGGCTGCTATGGCTATGGCTATGGCTTCTATGGCTATGACTTCTATCGCTATGGCTATGAGTGCTATGGCTATGGCTATGGCTATGGCTGCTATGGCTTTGGCTATGGCTATGGCTATGGCTGCTATGGCTATGGCTATGGCTTCTATGGCTATGGCTATGACTCCTATGGATATGGCTATGGCTTCTATGGCTATGTCTATGGCTAAGGCTGCTATGGCTATGGCTATGGCTGCTATGGCTATGGCTATGGCTATGGCTACTGTGGCTATGGCTATGGCTGATATGGCTATGGCTATGGCTATGGCTGCTACGGCTATGGCTGCTATGGCTATGGCTATGGCTATGGCTACTGTGGCTATGGCTATGGCTGCTATGGCTTTGGCTATGGCTATGGCAATGGCTACTATGGCCATGGCTATGACTGCTATTGCTATGGCTATGGCTGCTATGGCTGTGGGTATGGCTATAGCTGCTGTGGCTATGGCTTTGTCTGCTATGGCTATGGCTGCTATGGCTTTGGCTATGGCTTGTATTGGCTATAGCTATGGCTGTGGCTACTATGGCTGTGGCTATGTTTATGGCTGCGATGGCTATAGCTATGGCTATGGCTACTATGGCTGTGGCTATGTTTATGGGTGCTATGGCTATGCCTATGACTATTGCTGCGATGGCTATGGCTATGGCTGCGGCTGCTATGGCTATGGCTGCTATGGCTATGGATATGGCTGCTATGGCTGTGTCTATGGCTGCTATGGCTATGTCTATGGCTGCTATGGCTATGGCTATGGCTGCTATGGCTATGGCTATGTCTGCTATGGCTATGGCTATGTCTACTATGACTGCTATGGCTACGACTATGGCTACTATGGCTATGGATACGGCTGCTATGGCTATGGCTATTTCTGCTATGGTTATGGCAGCTATGGCTATGGCTATGGCTGCTACGGCTTTGGCTGCTATGGCTATGGCTGCTATGGCTATGGCTATGGCTATGGCTGCTATGGCTATGGCTGCTATGGCTATGACTATGGCTGCTATAGCTATGGCTGTATCTGCTATGGCTATGGCTATGGCTGCTATGGCTATGGTTATGGCTGCTATGACTATCGCTATGGGTATGGCTGCTATGGCTATGGCTTTGGCTGCTGTGGCTATGGCTATGGCTGCTATGGCTATGGCAATGGCTGCTATGGCTATGGCTGCTATGGCTGTGGCAATGGCTACGGCTGCTATGGCTATGTCTTCTATGGCTACGACTACTATGGCTATCGCTATGGCTATGACTGCTATGGCTATGGCTATGGCTGCTGTGGCTGTGGGTATGGCTATAACTGCTGTAGCTATGGCTATGGCTGCTATGGCTATGCCTGCTATGGCTATGGCTATGGCTGCGATGGCTATGGCTGATATGGTTATGGCTATGGCTATGGCTGCTATGGCTATGGCTGCTATGACTATGGCTATGGCTGCTATGGCTATGGCTACGTCTGTGGCTGCTATGGCTATGGCTATGGCTGCTATGGCTATGGCTTTGGCTGCTGTGGCTATGGCTATGGCTGCTATGGCTATGGCAATGGCTACTATGGCCATGGCTATGACTGCTATGGCTATGGCTATGGCTACTATGGCCATGGCTATGGCTATGGCTATGGCTGCTATGGCTATTGCTATGGCTGCTATGGCTATGGCAATGGCTGCTATGGCTATGGTTATGGCTATAGCTGCTATTGGCTGCTATGGCTATGGCTACGTCTGTGGCTGCTATGGCTATGGCTGCTGTGGCTTTGGCTATGGCTTCTATGGCTATGGCTTCTATCGCTATGGCTATGAGTGCTATGGCTATAGCTATGGCTATGGCTGCTATGGCTTTGGCTATGGCTATGGCTATGGCTGCTATGGCTATGGCTATGGCTTCTATGGCTATGGCTATGACTCCTATGGATATGGCTATGGCTTCTGTGGCTATGTCTATGGCTAAGGCTGCTATGGCTATGGCTATGTCTGCTTTGGCTATGGCTATAGCTGCATTGGCTGCTGTGGCTATGGCTATGTCTATCGCTGCTATGGCTGTGCCTATGGCTACGGCTGCCATGGAAATAACTATGGCAGCTATGGCTATGGCTATGGCTGCTATGGCTATGGCTATGGCTATGGCTACTGTGGCTATGGCTATGGCTGATATGGCTATGGCTATGGCTATGGCTGCTACGGCTATGGCTGCTATGGCTATGGCTATGGCTGCTATGGCTATGGCTACGTCTGTGGTTGCTATGGCTGTGGCTGCTGTGGCTTTGGCTATGGCTTCTCTGGCTATGGCTTCTCTGGCTATGGCTTCTATGGCTATGGTTATGGCTATAGCTGCTATGCCTATGGCTATGGCTGCTATGGCTATGGCTACGGCTGCAATGGCTATGGCAATGGCTAGTATGGCCATGGCTATGGCTGCTATGGCTATGGCTATGGCTGCTATGGCTGTGGCTGTGGCTGCTATGGCTGTGGCTGCTATGGCTATGGCAATGGCTGCTATGGCTATGGCTGCAATGGCTATGGCCATGGCTATGGCTGCTATGGCTATGGCTATAGCTATGGTTGCTATGGCTATGGCTGCTATGGCTATGCCTGCTATGGCTATGGCTATGGCTGCGATGGCTATGTATGCTACGGCTATGGCAATGGCTACGGCTGCTATGGATATGGCTGCTATGGCTATGGCTATGGCTGCTATGGCTATGGCTGCTATGGCTATGGCAATGGCTACGGCTGCTATGGCTATGTCTTCTATGGCTATGACTACAATAGCTATCGCTATGGCTATGACTGCTATGGCTATGGCTATGGCTATGGCTGCTATGGCTATGGCTACGGCTACAATGGCTATGGCAATGGCTAGTATGGCCATGGCTATGGCTGCTATGGCTATGGCTATGGCTGCTATGGCTGTGGGTATGGCTATAGCTGCTGTGGCTATGGCTATGGCTGCTATGGCTATGGCTGCTATGGCTTTGGCTATGGCTTGTATTGGGTATGGCTATGGCTATGGCCGCTATTGCTATGGCTTTGGCTGCTGTGGCTATGGCTATGGCTGCTATGGCTATGGCAATGGCTACTATGGCCATGGCTATGACTGCTATGGCTATGGCTATGGCTGCTATGGCTATGGCTATGGCTATGGCTATGGCTGCTATGGCTATTGCTATGGCTGCTATGGCTATGGCAATGGCTGCTATGGCTATGGTTATGGCTATAGCTGCTATGGCTATGGCTATGGCTGCTATGGCTATGGCTACGTCTGTGGCTGCTATGGCTATGGCTGCTGTGGCTTTGGCTATGGCTTCTATGGCTATGGCTTCTATCGCTATGGCTATGAGTGCTATGGCTATGGCTATGGCTATGGCTGCTATGGCTTTGGCTATGGCTATGGCTATGGCTGCTATGGCTATGGCTATGGCTTCTATGGCTATGGCTATGACTCCTATGGATATGGCTATGGCTTCTGTGGCTATGTCTATGGCTAAGGCTGCTATGGCTATGGCTATGTCTGCTTTGGCTATGGCTATAGCTGCATTGGCTGCTGTGGCTATGGCTATGTCTATCGCTGCTATGGCTGTGCCTATGGCTACGGCTGCCATGGAAATAACTATGGCAGCTATGGCTATGGCTATGGCTGCTATGGCTATGGCTATGGCTATGGCTACTGTGGCTATGGCTATGGCTGATATGGCTATGGCTATGGCTATGGCTGCTACGGCTATGGCTGCTATGGCTATGGCTATGGCTGCTATGGCTATGGCTACGTCTGTGGTTGCTATGGCTGTGGCTGCTGTGGCTTTGGCTATGGCTTCTCTGGCTATGGCTTCTCTGGCTATGGCTTCTATGGCTATGGTTATGGCTATAGCTGCTATGCCTATGGCTATGGCTGCTATGGCTATGGCTACGGCTGCAGTGGCTATGGCAATGGCTAGTATGGCCATGGCTATGGCTGCTATGGCTATGGCTATGGCTGCTATGGCTGTGGCTGTGGCTGCTATGGCTGTGGCTGCTATGGCTATGGCAATGGCTGCTATGGCTATGGCTGCAATGGCTACGGCCATGGCTATGGCTGCTATGGCTATGGCTATAGCTATGGTTGCTATGGCTATGGCTGCTATGGCTATGCCTGCTATGGCTATGGCTATGGCTGCGATGGCTATGTATGCTACGGCTATGGCAATGGCTACGGCTGCTATGGATATGGCTGCTATGGCTATGGCTATGGCTGCTATGGCTAAGGCTGCTATGGCTATGGCAATGGCTACGGCTGCTATGGCTATGTCTTCTATGGCTATGACTACAATAGCTATCGCTATGGCTATGACTGCTATGGCTATGGCTATGGCTATGTATGCTACGGCTATGGCAATGGCTACGGCTGCTATGGATATGGCTGCTATGGCTATGGCTATGGCTGCTATGGCTATGGCTGCTATGGCTATGGCAATGGCTACGGCTGCTATGGCTATGTCTTCTATGGCTATGACTACAATAGCTATCGCTATGGCTATGACTGCTATGGCTATGGCTATGGCTATGGCTGCTATGGCTATGGCTACGGCTACAATGGCTATGGCAATGGCTAGTATGGCCATGGCTATGGCTGCTATGGCTATGGCTATGGCTGCTATGGCTGTGGGTATGGCTATAGCTGCTGTGGCTATGGCTATGGCTGCTATGGCTATGGCTGCTATGGCTTTGGCTATGGCTTGTATTGGGTATGGCTATGGCTATGGCCGCTATTGCTATGGCTTTGGCTGCTGTGGCTATGGCTATGGCTGCTATGGCTATGGCAATGGCTACTATGGCCATGGCTATGACTGCTATGGCTATGGCTATGGCTGCTATGGCTATGGCTATGGCTATGGCTATGGCTGCTATGGCTATTGCTATGGCTGCTATGGCTATGGCAATGGCTGCTATGGCTATGGTTATGGCTATAGCTGCTATGGCTATGGCTATGGCTGCTATGGCTATGGCTACGTCTGTGGCTGCTATGGCTATGGCTGCTGTGGCTTTGGCTATGGCTTCTATGGCTATGGCTTCTATCGCTATGGCTATGAGTGCTATGGCTATGGCTATGGCTATGGCTGCTATGGCTTTGGCTATGGCTATGGCTATGGCTGCTATGGCTATGGCTATGGCTTCTATGGCTATGGCTATGACTCCTATGGATATGGCTATGGCTTCTGTGGCTATGTCTATGGCTAAGGCTGCTATGGCTATGGCTATGTCTGCTTTGGCTATGGCTATAGCTGCATTGGCTGCTGTGGCTATGGCTATGTCTATCGCTGCTATGGCTGTGCCTATGGCTACGGCTGCCATGGAAATAACTATGGCAGCTATGGCTATGGCTATGGCTGCTATGGCTATGGCTATGGCTATGGCTACTGTGGCTATGGCTATGGCTGATATGGCTATGGCTATGGCTATGGCTGCTACGGCTATGGCTGCTATGGCTATGGCTATGGCTGCTATGGCTATGGCTACGTCTGTGGTTGCTATGGCTGTGGCTGCTGTGGCTTTGTCTATGGCTTCTCTGGCTATGGCTTCTCTGGCTATGGCTTCTATGGCTATGGTTATGGCTATAGCTGCTATGCCTATGGCTATGGCTGCTATGGCTATGGCTACGGCTGCAGTGGCTATGGCAATGGCTAGTATGGCCATGGCTATGGCTGCTATGGCTATGGCTATGGCTGCTATGGCTGTGGCTGTGGCTGCTATGGCTGTGGCTGCTATGGCTATGGCAATGGCTGCTATGGCTATGGCTGCAATGGCTACGGCCATGGCTATGGCTGCTATGGCTATGGCTATAGCTATGGTTGCTATGGCTACGGCTGCTATGGCTATGCCTGCTATGGCTATGGCTATGGCTGCGATGGCTATGTATGCTACGGCTATGGCAATGGCTACGGCTGCTATGGATATGGCTGCTATGGCTATGGCTATGGCTGCTATGGCTAAGGCTGCTATGGCTATGGCAATGGCTACGGCTGCTATGGCTATGTCTTCTATGGCTATGACTACAATAGCTATCGCTATGGCTATGACTGCTATGGCTATGGCTATGGCTATGGCTGCTATGGCTATGGCTACGGCTACAATGGCTATGGCAATGGCTAGTATGGCCATGGCTATGGCTGCTATGGCTATGGCTATGGCTGCTATGGCTGTGGGTATGGCTATAGCTGCTGTGGCTATGGCTATGGCTGCTATGGCTATGGCTGCTATGGCTTTGGCTATGGCTTGTATTGGGTATGGCTATGGCTATGGCCGCTATTGCTGTGGCTATGTCTATGGCTGCTATGGAAATAGCTATGGCTGCTATGGCTATGGCTATGGCTATGGCTGCTATGGCTATGGTTATGGTGGCTATGGCTATTGCGTCTATAAGCTATGGCTATGGCTATGTCTATGACTGCTATGGCTATGACTATGGCTGCTATAGCTTTGGCTGTATCTGTTATGGCTATGGCTATGGCTGCTATGGCTATGGTTATGGCTGCTATGACTATGGCTATGGGTATGGCTGCTATGGCTGTGGCTTTGGCTGCTATGGCTATGGCTATGACTGCTATGGCTATGGCTATGGCTGCTATGTCTGTGGGTATGGCTACAGCTGCTGTGGCTATGGCTATGTCTGCTATGGCTATGGCTGCTATGGCTTTGGCTATGGCTACGGCTGCTATGGCTTTGGCTATGGCTATGGCTATGTCTGCTATGGCTATGGCTATGGCTTCTATGGCTGTGGGTATGACTATAGCTGCTATCGCTATGGCTATGACTGCTATAGCTATGGCTATGGCTATGGCTGCTATGGCTATGGCTATGGCTATGGCTATGGCTGCTATAGCTATGGCTATGTCTGCTATGGCTGTGGCTATGGCTATGACTATGGCTGCTGTGGCTATGGCTATGGCCGATATGGCTATGGCTATGGCTATGGCTGTGGCTGCTACGGCTATGGCTGCTATGGCTATGGCAATGGCTATGGCTGCTATGGCTGTGGCTTCTATGGCTATGGTTATGGCTATGGCTGCTATGACTATGGCTGCTATGGCGGCTATGGCTATGGCTATGGCTATGGCAGCTATGGCTATGGCTATGGCTATGGCAGCTATGGCTATGGTTATGGTGGCTATGGCTATTGCGTCTATAAGCTATGGCTTTGGCTATGTCTATGACTGCTATGGCTATGACTATGGCTGCTATAGCTATGGCTGTATCTGCTATGGCTATGGCTATGGCTGCTATGGCTATGGTTATGGCTGCTATGACTATGGCTATGGGTATGGCTGCTATGGCTATGGCTTTGGCTGCTATGGCTATGGCTATGGCTGCTATGGCTATGGCAATGGCTACTATGGCCATGGCTATGACTGCTATGGCTATGGCTATGGCTGCTATGGCTATGGCTATGGCTGCTATGGCTATGGCAATGGCTACTATGGCCATGGCTATGACTGCTATGGCTATGGCTATGGCTGCTATGGCTATGGCTATGGCTGCTATGGCTATGGCTACGTCTGTGGTTGCTATGGCTGTGGCTGCTGTGGCTTTGGCTATGGCTTCTATGGCTATGGGTTCTATGGCTATCGCTCTGGCTATGAGTGCTATGGCTATGGCTATGGCTATGGCTATGGCTATGGCTTCTATGGCTATGGCTATAACTCCTATGGCTATGGCTATGCCTGCTATGGCTATGGTTATGGCTATAGCTGCTATGCCTATGGCTATGGCTGCTATGGCTATGGCTACGGCTACAATGGCTATGGCAATGGCTAGTATGGCCATGGCTATGGCTGCTATGGCTATGGCTATGGCTGCTATGGCTATGGCTATGGCTATTGCTGCTATGGCTATGGCTATGGCTATGGCCGCTATGCCTATCGCTTCTATCGCTATGGCTTTTCTGGCTATCGCTATGGCTATGGCTGCTCTGGCAATGGCTATGGCTATGACTGCTATGGCTATGGCCATGGCTATGGCTGCTATGGCTATGGCTATGGTTGCTATGGCTATGGCTGCTATGGCTTTGGCTATGGCTTGTATTGGCTATAGCTATGGCTATGGCTACTATTGCTGTGGCTATGTTTATGGGTGCTATGGCTATGGCTATGGCTATTGCTGCTATGGCTATGGCTATGGCTATGGCTGCTATGGCTATGGCTATGGCTATGGCTATGGCTGCGATGGCTATGGCTATGGCTGCGGCTGCTATGTCTATGGCTGCTATGGCTACGGATATGTCTGCTATGGCTGTGTCTATGGCTGCTATGGCTATGTCTATGGCTGCTATGGCTATGGCTATGACTATGGCTGCTATGCCCATCGCTTCTATCGCTATGGCTTTTATGGCTATCGCTGTGGCTATGGCTGCTATGGCTATGGCAATGGCTATGGCTGCTATGGCTGTGGCTTCTATGGCTATGGTTATGGCTGCTATGACTATGGCTATGGGTATGGCTGCTATGGCTATGGCTTTGGCTGCTATGGCTATGGCTATGGCTGCTATGGCTATGGCAATGGCTACTATGGCCAAGGCTATGACTGCTATGGCTATGGCTATGGCTGCTATGGCTATGGCTATGGCTGCTATGGCTATGGCTACGTCTGTGGTTGCTATGGCTGTGGCTGCTGTGGCTTTGGCTATGGCTTCTATGGCTATGGGTTCTATGGCTATCGCTCTGGCTATGAGTGCTATGGCTATGGCTATGGCTATGGCTGCTATGGCTATGGCTATGGCTATGGCTATGGCTTCTATGGCTATGGCTATGACTCCTATGGCTATGGCTATGGCTGCTATGGCTATGGCTGTTATGGCTATGGCTATGGCAGCGATGGCTATGGCTTCAATGGCTATGGCTTCTATGGCTATCGCTACGGCTATGACTGCTATGGCTATGGCTATGGCTATGGCTGCTATGGCTATGGCTATGGCTATGGCTGCTATGGCTATGGTTATGGTGGCTATGGCTATTGCGTCTATAGGCTATGGCTATGGCTATGTCTATGACTGCTATGGCTATGACTATGGCTGCTATAGCTTTGGCTGTATCTGCTATGGCTATGGCTATGGCTGCTATGGCTATGGTTATGGCTGCTATGACTATAGCTATGGGTATAGCTGCTATGGCTATGGCTATGGCTGCTATGGCTATGGCTACGTCTGTGGTTGCTATGGCTGTGGCTGCTGTGGCTTTGGCTATGGCTTCTATGGCTATGGGTTCTATGGCTATCGCTCTGGCTATGAGTGCTATGGCTATGGCTATGGCTATGGCGGCTATGGCTATGGCTATGGCTATGGCTATGGCGGCTATGGCTATGGCTATGGCTATGGCTATGGCTTCTATGGCTATGGCTATGACCCCTATGGCTATGGCTATGGCTGCTATGGCTGTGGGTATGGCTATAGCTGCTATGCCTATGGCTATGGCTGCTATGGCTATGGCTACGGCTACAATGGCTATGGCAGTGGCTAGTATGGCCATGGCTATGGCTGCTATGGCTATGGCTATGGCTGCTGTGGCTATGGCTATGGCTGCTGTGGCTATGGCTGCTATGGCTTTGGCTATGGCTTGTATTGGGTATGGCTATGGCTATGGCCGCTATTGCTGTGGCTATGTCTATGGCTGCTATGGAAATAGCTATGGCGGCTATGGCTATGGCTATGGCTGCTATGACTATGGCTATGGGTATGGCTGCTGTGGTTATGGCTATGGCTGATATGGCTATGGCTATGGCTATGGCTGCTATGGCTATGGCTGCTATGGCTATGGCTATGGCTGCTATGGCTATGGCTATGGCTATGGCCGCTATGCCTATCGTTTCTAACGCTATGGCTTTTATGGCTATCGCTATGGCTATGGCTACTCTGGCAATGGATATGGCTATGACTGCTATGGCTATGGCCATGGCTATGGCTGCTATGGCTATGGCTATGGTTGCTATGGCTATGGCTGATATGGCTATGGCTATGGCTGCGATGGCTATGTATGCGATGGCTATGGCTATGGCTATGGCTATGGCTGCTATGGCTATGGCTACGTCTGTGGCTGCTATGGCTAGGACTGCTATGGATTTGGCTATGGCTGCTATGGCAATGGCTATGGCTATGGCTTCTATGGCTATGGGTTCTATGGCTATCGCTCTGGCTATGAGTGCTATGGCTATGGCTATGGCTATGGCGGCTATGGCTATGGCTATGGCTATGGCTATGGCTTCTATGGCTATGGCTATGACTCCTATGGCTATGGCTATGGCTGCTCTGGCTATGGCTGCTATGACTATGGCTATGGCTGCTATGGCTATGACTGCTATGGCTATGGCTGCTATGGCTATGGTTATGGCTGCTATGGCTATGGCTATGGCTGCTACGGCTATGGCTGCTATGGCTATGGCAATGGCTACTATGGCCATGGCTATGACTGCTATGGCTATGGCTATGGCTGCTTTCGCTAGGGCTATAGCTGCATTGGCTGCTGTGGCTATGGCTATGTCTATGGCTGCTATGGCTGTGGCTCTGGCTATGGCTGCTATGGATATAGCTATGGCAGCTATGGCTATGGCTATGCCTGCTTTGGATATAGCTATGGCAGGTATGGCTATGGCTATGACTGCTATGGCTATGGCAGCTAGGGCTATGGCTATGGCTGCTATTGCTGTGGCTGCTATGGCTATGGCAATGGCTATGGCTGCTATGGCTATGGCTATGGCTATGACTGCTATGGCTATGGCTATGGCTGCTATGGCTCTGGCTGCTATGGCTATGGCTATGGCAATGGCTATGGCTGCTATGGCTATGGCTGCTATGGCTACGGCAGTGGCTATGGCTGCTATGACTATGGCTTCTATGGCTATGGCTTCTATGGCTATCGCTGTGGCTATGGCTGCTATGGCTATGGCTATGGCTGCTATGGCCATGGCTATGTCTCCTATGGCTATGGCTATGTCTGCTATGGCTATGGCTATGGCTGCCATGACTATGCCTTTTGTGGCTATGGCTTCTGTGGCTATCGCTATGGCCCTGGCTGCTTTGGCTATGGCTTTAGCTGCATTGGCTGCTGTGGCTATAGCTATGTCTATGGCTGCTATGGCTGTGGCTATGGCTATGGCTGCTATGGCTTTGGCTATGGCTGATATGTCTATGGCTATGGGTATGGCTGCTATGGCTATGGCAATGGCTACTATGGCCATGACTATGACTGCTATGGTTATGGCTATGGCTGCTATAGCTATGGCTGCTAGGGCTATGGCTATGGCTGCTATTGCTCTGGCTGCTATGGCTATGGCAATGGTTATGGCTGCTACGGCTATGGCTGCTGTGGCTATGGCTGTGGCTGCTATGGCTGTGGTTACGGATGCTATGGCTATGGCTAAGGCTGCTCTGGCTATGGCTATGGCTGCTATGGCTATGGCTATAGCTGCTGTGGCTTTGGCTATGGCTACTATGGCTGTTATTGCTATGGCTATGGCTACTATGGCTATGGATACGGCTGCTCTGGCTATGGCTATGGCTATGTCTGCTATGGCTATGGCTATAGCTATGGCTGCTATGGCTATGGTTATGGTGGCTATGGCTAGTGCGTCTATAAGCTAAGGCTATGGCCATGTCTATGACTGCTATGGCTATGACTATGGCTGCTATAGCTATGGCTATGGCTTTGGCTGCTATGGCTATGGCTATGGCTGCTATGGCTATGGCAATGGCTACTATGGCCATGGCTATGACTGCTATGGCTATGGCTATGGCTGCTATGGCTATGGCTATGGCTGCTATGGCTATGGCTACGTCTGTGGTTGCTATGGCTGTGGCTGCTGTGGCTTTGGCTATGGCTTCTGTGGCTATGGGTTCTATGGCTATCGCTCTGGCTATGAGTGCTGTGGCTATGGCTATGGCTATGGCTGCTATGGCTATGGCTATGGCTATGGCTGTGGCTTCTATGGCTATGGCTATGGTTATGGTGGCTATGGCTATTGCGTCTATAGGCTATGGCTATGGCTATGTCTATGGCTGCTATGGCTATTGCGTCTATAGGCTATGGCTATGGCTATGTCTATGACTGCTATGGGTATGACTATGGCTGCTATGGCTATGGCTGCTATGGCTGCTATGGCTATGGCTATGGCTATGGCTGGTATGGCTATGGTTATGGTGGCTATGGCTATTGCGTCTATAGGCTATGGCTATGGCTATGTCTATGACTGCTATGGCTATGACTATGGCTGCTATAGCTTTGGCTGTATCTGCTATGGCTATGGCTATGGCTGCTATGGCTATGGTTATGGATGCTATGACTATAGCTATGGGTATGGCTGCTATGGCTATGGCTATGTCTGCTATGGCTATGGCTGCTATGGCTTTGGCTATTGCTTGTATTGGCTATAGCTATGGCTATGGCTACTATGGCTGTGGCTATGTTTATGGGTGCTATGGCTATGGCTATGGCTATTGCTGCTATGGCTATGGCTATGTCTATGGCTGCTATGGCTATGGCTACGGCTGCTATGGCTATGGCTGCTATGGCTGTGGCTATGGCTGCTATGGCTATGGCTGCTATGGCTATGGCTATGACTATGGCTGCTATGCCTATCGCTTCTATCGCTATGGCTTTTATGGCTATCGCTGTGGCTATGGCTGCTATGGCTATGGCAATGGCTATGGCTGCTATGGCTGTGGCTTCTATGGCTATGGTTATGGCTATGGCTGCTATGACTATGGCTGCTATGGCTGCTATGGCTATGGCTATGGCTATGGCAGCTATGGCTATTGCGTCTATAAGCTATGGCTATGGCTATGTCTATGACTGCTATGGCTATGACTATGGCTGCTAAAGCTATGGCTGTATCTGCTATGGCTATGGCTATGGCTGCTATGGCTATGGTTATGGCTGCTATGACTATGGCTATGGGTATGGCTGCTATGGCTATGGCTTTGGCTGCTATGGCTATGGCTATGGCTGCTATGGCTATGGCAATGGCTACTATGGCCATGGCTATGACTGCTATGGCTATGGCTATGGCTGCTATGGCTACGTCTATGGCTGCTATGGCTATGGCTACGTCTGTGGTTGCTATGGCTGTGGCTGCTGTGGCTTTGGCTATGGCTTCTATGGCTATGGGTTCTATGGCTATCGCTCTGGCTATGAGTGCTATGGCTATGGCTATGGCTATGGCTATGGCTGCTATGGCTATGGCTATGGCTATGGCTATGGCTTCTATGGCTATGGCTATAACTCTTATGGCTATGGCTATGCCTGCTATGGCTATGGTTATGGCTATAGCTGCTATGCCTACGGCTATGGCTGCTATGGCTATGGCTATGGCTATGGCTGCTATGGCTATGGCTATGGCTATGGCCGCTATGCCTATCGCTTCTATCGCTATGGCTTTTCTGGCTATCGCTATGGCTATGGCTGCTCTGGCAATGGCTATGGCTATGACTGCTATGGCTATGGCCATGGCTATGGCTGCTATGGCTATGGCTATGGTTGCTATGGCTATGGCTGCTATGGCTTTGGCTATGGCTTGTATTGGCTATAGCTATGGCTATGGCTACTATGGCTGTGGCTATGTTTATGGGTGCTATGGCTATGGCTATGGCTATTGCTGCTATGGCTATGGCTGTGGCTATGGCTGCTATGGCTATGGCTATGGCTATGGCTATGGCTGCGATGGCTATGGCTACGGCTGCGGCTGCTATGTCTATGGCTGCTATGGCTACGGATATGTCTGCTATGGCTGTGTCTATGGCTGCTATGGCTATGTCTATGGCTGCTATGGCTATGGCTACGGCTGCTATGGCTATGGCTGCTATGGCTGTGGCTATGGCTGCTATGGCTATGGCTGCTATGGCTATGGCTATGACTATGGCTGCTATGCCTATCGCTTCTATCGCTATGGCTTTTATGGCTATCGCTGTGGCTATGGCTGCTATGGCTATGGCAATGGCTATGGCTGCTATGGCTGTGGCTTCTATGGCTATGGTTATGGCTATGGCTGCTATGACTATGGCTGCTATGGCTGCTATGGCTATGGCTATGGCTATGGCTATGGCAGCTATGGCTATGGTTATGGTGGCTATGGCTATTGCGTCTATAAGCTATGGCTATGGCTATGTCTATGACTGCTATGGCTATGACTATGGCTGCTATAGCTATGGCTGTATCTGCTATGGCTATGGCTATGGCTGCTATGGCTATGGTTATGGCTGCTATGACTATGGCTATGGGTATGACTGTTATGGCTATGGCTTTGGCTGCTATGGCTATGGCTATGGCTGCTATGGCTATGGCTATGACTGCTATGGCTGTGGGTATGGCTACAGCTGCTGTGGCTGGGGCTGTGTCTGCTATGGCTATGGCTGCTATGGCTTTGGCTATGGCTACGGCTGCTGTAGAAATAGCTATGGCAGCTATGGCTATGGCTATGTCTGCTATGGCTATGGCTGCTATGGCTATGGCTATGGCTTTGGCTGCTATGGCTATGGCTATGGCTGCTATGGCTATGGCAATGGCTACTATGCCCATGGCTATGACTGCTATGGCTATGGCTATGGCTGCTATGGCTATGGCTATGGCTGCTATGGCTATGGCTACGTCTGCGGTTGCTATGGCTGTGGCTGCTGTGGCTTTGGCTATGGCTTCTGTGGCTATGGGTTCTATGGCTATCGCTCTGGCTATGAGTGCTGTGGCTATGGCTATGGCTATGGCTGCTATGGCTATGGCTATGGCTATGGCTGTGGATTCTATGGCTATGGCTATGGTTATGGTGGCTATGGCTATTGCGTCTATAGGCTATGGCTATGGCTATGTCTATGACTGCTATGGCTATTGCGTCTATAGGCTATGGCTATGGCTATGTCTATGACTGCTATGGCTATGACTATGGCTGCTATGGCTATGGCTGCTATGGCTGCTATGGCTATGGCTATGGCTATGTCTGCTATGGCTATGGTTATGGTGGCTATGGCTATTGCGTCTATAGGCTATGGCTATGGCTATGTCTATGACTGCTATGGCTATGACTATGGCTGCTATAGCTTTGGCTGTATCTGCTATGGCTATGGCTATGGCTGCTATGGCTATGGTTATGGCTGCTATGACTATAGCTATGGGTATGGCTGCTATGGCTATGGCTATGTCTGCTATGGCTATGGCTGCTATGGCTTTGGCTATTGCTTGTATTGGCTATAGCTATGGCTATGGCTACTATGGCTGTGGCTATGTTTATGGGTGCTATGGCTATGGCTATGGCTATTGCTGCTATGGCTATGGCTATGTCTATGGCTGCTATGGCTATGGCTACGGCTGCTATGGCTATGGCTGCTATGGCTGTGGCTATGGCTGCTATGGCTATGGCTGCTATGGCTATGGCTATGACTATGGCTGCTATGCCTATCGCTTCTATCGCTATGGCTTTTATGGCTATCGCTGTGGCTATGGCTGCTATGGCTATGGCAATGGCTATGGCTGCTATGGCTGTGGCTTCTATGGCTATGGTTATGGCTATGGCTGCTATGACTATGGCTGCTATGGCTGCTATGGCTATGGCTATGGCTATGGCAGCTATGGCTATGGTTATGGTGGCTATGGCTATTGCGTCTATAAGCTATGGCTATGGCTATGTCTATGACTGCTATGGCTATGACTATGGCTGTTATAGCTATGGCTGTATCTGCTATGGCTATGGCTATGGCTGCTATGGCTATGGTTATGGCTGCTATGACTATGGCTATGGGTATGGCTGCTATGGCTATGGCTTTGGCTGCTATGGCTATGGCTATGGCTGCTATGGCTATGGCAATGGCTACTATGGCCATGGCTATGACTGCTATGGCTATGGCTATGGCTGCTATGGCTATGTCTATGGCTGCTATGGCTATGGCTACGTCTGTGGTTGCTATGGCTGTGGCTGCTGTGGCTTTGGCTATGGCTTCTATGGCTATGGGTGCTATGGCTATCGCTCTGGCTATGAGTGCTATGGCTATGGCTATGGCTATGGCTATGGCTGCTATGGCTATGGCTATGGCTATGGCTATGGCTTCTATGGCTATGGCTATAACTCCTATGGCTATGGCTATGCCTGCTATGGCTATGGTTATGGCTATAGCTGCTATGCCTATGGCTATGGCTGCTATGGCTATGGCTACGGCTACAATGGCTATGGCAATGGCTAGTATGGCCTTGGCTATGGCTGCTATGGCTATGGCTATGGCTGCTATGGCTATGGCTATGGCTATGGCTGCTATGGCTATGGCTATGGCTATGGCCGCTATGCCTATCGCTTCTATCGCTATGGCTTTTCTGGCTATCGCTATGGCTATGGCTGCTCTGGCAATGGCTATGGCTATGACTGCTATGGCTATGGCCATGGCTATGGCTGCTATGGCTATGGCTATGGTTGCTATGGCTATGGCTGCTATGGCTTTGGCTATGGCTTGTATTGGCTATAGCTATGGCTATGGCTACTATGGCTGTGGCTATGTTTATGGGTGCTATGGCTATGGCTATGGCTATTGCTGCTATGGCTATGGCTATGGCTATGGCTGCTATGGCTATGGCTATGGCTATGGCTATGGCTAGGATGGCTATGGCTATGGCTGCGGCTGCTATGTCTATGGCTGCTATGGCTACGGATATGTCTGCTATGGCTGTGTCTATGGCTGCTATGGCTATGTCTATGGCTGCTATGGCTATGGCTACGGCTGCTATGGCTATGGCTGCTATGGCTGTGGCTATGGCTGCTATGGCTATGGCTGCTATGGCTATGGCTATGACTATGGCTGCTATGCCTATCGGTTCTATCGCTATGGCTTTTATGGCTATCGCTGTGGCTATGGCTGCTATGGCTATGGCAATGGCTATGGCTGCTATGGCTGTGGCTTCTATGGCTATGGTTATGGCTATGGCTGCTATGACTATGGCTGCTATGGCTGCTATGGCTATGGCTATGGCTATGGCAGCTATGGCTATGGTTATGGTGGCTATGGCTATTGCGTCTATAAGCTATGGCTATGGATATGTCTATGACTGCTATGGCTATGACTATGGCTGCTATAGCTATGGCTGTATCTGCTATGGCTATGGCTATGGCTGCTATGGCTATGGTTATGGCTGCTATGACTATGGCTATGGGTATGGCTGCTATGGCTATGGCTTTGGCTGCTGTGGCTATGGCTATGGCTGCTATGGCTATGGCAGTGGCTACTATGGCCATGGCTATGACTGCTATGGCTATGGCTATGGCTGCTATGGCTATGGCTATAGCTGCTATGCCTATGGCTATGGCTGCTATGGCTATGGCTACGGCTACAATGGCTATGGCAATGGCTAGTATGGCCATGGCTATGGCTGCTATGGCTATGGCTATGGCTGCTATGGCTATGGCTATGGCTGCTATGGCTATGGCTGCTATGGCTATGGCTATGGCTGCTATGGCTATGGCTATGGCTATGGCTGCTATGGCTATGGCTGATATGGCTATGGCTATGGCTGCGATGGCTGTGTATGCGATGGCTATGGCTAAGGCTATGGCTATGGCTGCTATGGCTATGGCTACGTCTGTGGCTGCTATGGCTAGGACTGCTATGGATTTGGCTATGGCTGCTATGGCAATGGCTATGGCTATTGCTGCTATGGCTATGGCCATGGCTATGGCTGCTATGGCTATGGCTATGGCTATGGTTGCTATGGCTATGGCTGCTATGGCTATGCCTGCTATGGCTATGGCTATGGCTGCGATGGCTATGTATGCTATGGCTATGGCAATGGCTATGGCTGCTATGGCTATGGCTGCTATGCCTATGGCAATGGCTACGGCTGCTATGGCTATGTCTTCTATGGCTACGACTACTATGGCTATCGCTATGGCTATGACTGCTATGGCTATGGCCATGGCTATGGCTGCTATGGCTATGGCTATGGCTATGGTTGCTATGGCTGTGGTTACGGCTATAGCTGCTATGGCTATGGCTAGGGCTGCTATGGCTATGGCTATTGCTATGTTTAGGGCTATGGCTGCTATGGCTATGGCTATGTGTATGGCTATTGCTATGTTTAGGGCTATGGCTGCTATGGCTATGGCTATGTGTATGGCTACTGTGGCTATGGCTATGGCTGCTATGGCTATGGCTATGGCTACTATGCCCATGGCTATGGCTGCTGTGGCTATGGCTATGGCTGCTATGGCTGTGGCTGTTTCTGCTATGGCTATGGCTGCTATGGCTATGGCTATGGCTGCTACGGCTATGGCTGCTACGGCTATGGCTGCTATGGCTATGGCAATGGCTATGGCTGCTATGGCTGTGGCTTCTATGGCTATGGTTATGGCTATGGCTGCTATGACTATGGCTGCTATGGCTGCTATGGCTATGGCTATGGCTATGGCAGCTATGGCTATGGTTATGGTGGCTATGGCTATTGCGACTATAAGCTATGGCTATGGCTATGTCTATGACTGCTATGGCTATGACTATGGCTGCTATAGCTATGGCTGTATCTGCTATGGCTATGGCTATGGCTGCTATGGCTATGGTTATGGCTGCTATGACTATGGCTATGGGTATGGCTGCTATGGCTATGGCTTTGGCTGCTATGGCTATGGCTATGGCTGCTATGACTATGGCAATGGCTACTATGGCCATGGCTATGACTGCTATGGCTATGGCTATGGCTGCTATGGCTATGTCTATGGCTGCTATGGCTATGGCTACGTCTGTGGTTGCTATGGCTGTGGCTGCTGTGGCTTTGGCTATGGCTTCTATGGCTATGGGTTCTATGGCTATCGCTCTGGCTATGAGTGCTATGGCTATGGCTATGGCTATGGCTATGGCTGCTATGGCTATGGCTATGGCTATGGCTACGGCTTCTATGGCTATGGCTATAACTCCTATGGCTATGGCTATGCCTGCTATGGCTATGGTTATGGCTATAGCTGCTATGCCTATGGCTATGGCTGCTATGGCTATGGCTATGGCTGCTATGGCTATGGCAATGGCTACTATGGCCATGGCTATGACTGCTATGGCTATGGCTATGGCTGCTATGGCTTTGGCTATGGCTTGTATTGGCTATAGCTATGGCTGTGGCTACTATGGCTGTGGCTATGTTTATGGCTGCTATGGCTATAGCTATGGCTATGGCTACTATGGCTGTGGCTATGTTTATGGGTGCTATGGCTATGGCTATGACTATTGCTGCGATGGCTATGGCTATGGCTGCGGCTGCTATGGCTATGGCTGCTATGGCTATGGCTACGTCTGTGGCTGCTATGGCTATGGCTGCTGTGGCTTTGGCTATGGCTTCTATGGCTATGGCTTCTATCGCTATGGCTATGAGTGCTATGGCTATGGCTATGGCTATGGCTGCTATGGCTTTGGCTATGGCTATGGCTATGGCTGCTATGGCTATGGCTATGGCTTCTATGGCTATGGCTATGACTCCTATGGATATGGCTATGGCTTCTGTGGCTATGTCTATGGCTAAGGCTGCTATGGCTATGGCTATGTCTGCTTTGGCTATGGCTATAGCTGCATTGGCTGCTGTGGCTATGGCTATGTCTATCGCTGCTATGGCTGTGCCTATGGCTACGGCTGCCATGGAAATAACTATGGCAGCTATGGCTATGGCTATGGCTGCTATGGCTATGGCTATGGCTATGGCTACTGTGGCTATGGCTATGGCTGATATGGCTATGGCTATGGCTATGGCTGCTACGGCTATGGCTGCTATGGCTATGGCTATGGCTGCTATGGCTATAGCTACGTCTGTGGTTGCTATGGCTATGGCTGCTATGGATTTGGCTATGGCTATGGCTGCTATGCCTATTGCTTCTATCGCTATGGTTTTTATGGCTATCGCTATGGCTATGGCTGCTATGGCAATGGCTATGGTTATGGCTGCTATGGCTATGGCCGTGGCTATGGCTGCTATGGCTATGGCTATGGCTATGGTTGCTATGGCTATGGCTGCTATGGCTATGGCTGTTATGGCTATGGCTATGGCTGCTATGGCTATGGTTATGGCTGCTATGGCTATGGCTATGGCTGCTACGGCTATGGCTGCTATGGCTATGGCAATGGCTACTATGGCCATGGCTATGACTGCTATGGCTATGGCTATGGCTGCTTTCGCTAGGGCTATAGCTGCATTGGCTGCTGTGACTATGGCTATGTCTATGGCTGCTATGGCTGTGGCTCTGGCTATGGCTGCTATGGATATAGCTATGGCAGCTATGGCTATGACTATGCCTGCTTTGGATATAGCTATGGCAGGTATGGCTATGGCTATGACTGCTATGGCTATGGCAGCTAGGGCTATGGCTATGGCTGCTATTGCTGTGGCTGCTATGGCTATGGCAATGGCTATGGCTGCTATGGCTATGGCTATGGCTATGACTGCTATGGCTATGGCTATGGCTGCTATGGCTCTGGCTGCTATGGCTATGGCTATGGCAATGGCTATGGCTGCTATGGCTATGGCTGCTATGGCTACGGCAGTGGCTATGGCTGCTATGACTATGGCTTCTATGGCTATCGCTATGGCTATGGCTGCTATGGCCATGGCTATGTCTCCTATGGCTATGGCTATGGCTGCTATGGCTATGGCTGTTATGGCTATGGCTATGGCAGCGATGGCTATGGCTTCAATGGCTATGGCTTCTATGGCTATCGCTATGGCTATGACTGCTATGGCTATGGCTATGGCTATGGCTGCTATGGCTATGGCTATGGCTATGGCTGCTATGGCTATGGTTATGGTGGCTATGGCTATTGCGTCTATAGGCTATGGCTATGGCTATGTCTATGACTGCTATGGCTATGACTATGGCTGCTATAGCTTTGGCTGTATCTGCTATGGCTATGGCTATGGCTGCTATGGCTATGGTTATGGCTGCTATGACTATAGCTATGGGTATAGCTGCTATGGCTATGGCTATGGCTGCTATGGCTATGGCTACGTCTGTGGTTGCTATGGCTGTGGCTGCTGTGGCTTTGGCTATGGCTTCTATGGCTATGGGTTCTATGGCTATCGCTCTGGCTATGAGTGCTATGGCTATGGCTATGGCTATGGCGGCTATGGCTATGGCTATGGCTATGGCTATGGCGGCTATGGCTATGGCTATGGCTATGGCTATGGCTTCTATGGCTATGGCTATGACCCCTATGGCTATGGCTATGGCTGCTATGGCTATGGTTATGGCTATAGCTGCTATGCCTATGGCTATGGCTGCTATGGCTATGGCTACGGCTACAATGGCTATGGCAATGGCTAGTATGGCCATGGCTATGGTTGCTATGGCTATGGCTGATATGGCTATGGCTATGGCTGCGATGGCTATGTATGCGATGGCTATGGCTATGGCTATGGCTATGGCTGCTATGGCTATGGCTACGTCTGTGGCTGCTATGGCTAGGACTGCTATGGATTTGGCTATGGCTGCTATGGCAATGGCTATGGCTATGGCTGCTATGGCTATGGCCATGGCTATGGCTGCTATGGCTAT
Organism: Calliopsis andreniformis; assembly: GCF_051401765.1. NCBI lineage: Eukaryota > Metazoa > Arthropoda > Insecta > Hymenoptera > Andrenidae > Calliopsis > Calliopsis andreniformis. Next base: position 3,435,886 of record NW_027480456.1, on the reverse strand, counting down.
GGCTATGGCTATGGTTGCTATGGCTATGGCTGCTATGGCTATGCCTGCTATGGCTATGGCTATGGCTGCTATGGCTATGGCAATGGCTACTATGGCCATGGCTATGACTGCTATGGCTATGGCTATGGCTGCTGTGGCTATGGCTATGGCTGCTATGGCTATGGCTACGTCTGTGGTTGCTATGGCTGTGGCTGCTGTGGCTTTGGCTATGGCTTCTATGGCTATGGGTTCTATGGCTATCGCTCTGGCTATGAGTGCTATGGCTATGGCTATGGCTATGGCGGCTATGGCTATGGCTATGGCTATGGCTATGGCTTCTATGGCTATGGCTATGACTCCTATGGCTATGGCTATGGCTGCTCTGGCTATGGCTGCTATGACTATGGCTATGGCTGCTATGGCTATGACTGCTATGGCTATGGCTGCTATGGCTATGGTTATGGCTGCTATGGCTATGGCTATGGCTGTTACGGCTATGGCTGCTATGGCTATGGCAATGGCTACTATGGCCATGGCTATGACTGCTATGGCTATGGCTATGGCTGCTTTCGCTAGGGCTATAGCTGCATTGGCTGCTGTGGCTATGGCTATGTCTATGGCTGCTATGGCTGTGGCTCTGGCTATGGCTGCTATGGATATAGCTATGGCAGCTATGGCTATGACTATGCCTGCTTTGGATATAGCTATGGCAGGTATGGCTATGGCTATGACTGCTATGGCTATGGCAGCTAGGGCTATGGCTATGGCTGCTATTGCTGTGGCTGCTATGGCTATGGCAATGGCTATGGCTGCTATGGCTATGGCTATGGCTATGACTGCTATGGCTATGGCTATGGCTGCTATGGCTCTGGCTGCTATGGCTATGGCTATGGCAATGGCTATGGCTGCTATGGCTATGGCTGCTATGGCTACGGCAGTGGCTATGGCTGCTATGACTATGGCTTCTATGGCTATCGCTATGGCTATGGCTGCTATGGCTATGGCTATGGCTGCTATGGCCATGGCTATGTCTCCTATGGCTATGGCTATGTCTGCTATGGCTATGGCTATGGCTGCCATGGCTATGCCTTTTGTGGCTATGGCTTCTGTGGCTATCGCTATGGCCCTGGCTGCTTTGGCTATGGCTTTAGCTGCATTGGCTGCTGTGGCTATAGCTATGTCTATGGCTGCTATGGCTGTGGCTATGGCTATGGCTGCTATGGCTTTGGCTATGGCTGATATGTCTATGGCTATGGGTATGGCTGCTATGGCTATGGCAATGGCTACTATGGCCATGACTATGACTGCTATGGTTATGGCTATGGCTGCTATAGCTATGGCTGCTAGGGCTATGGCTATGGCTGCTATTGCTCTGGCTGCTATGGCTATGGCAATGGTTATGGCTGCTACGGCTATGGCTGCTGTGGCTATGGCTGTGGCTGCTATGGCTGTGGTTACGGATGCTATGGCTATGGCTAAGGCTGCTCTGGCTATGGCTATGGCTGCTATGGCTATGGTTATAGCTGCTGTGGCTTTGGCTATGGCTACTATGGCTGTTATTGCTATGGCTATGGCTACTATGTCTATGGATACGGCTGCTCTGGCTATGGCTATGGCTATGTCTGCTATGGCTATGGCTATGGCTGCCATGGCTGTGCCTTTTCTGGCTATGGCTTCTATAGCTATCTCTATGGCTATGGCTGCTTTGGCTATGGCTTTAGCTGCATTGGCTGCTGTGGCTATGGCTGTGTCTGTGTCTGCTATGGCTGTGGCTATGGCTATGGCTGCTATGGAAATAGTTATGGCAGCAATGGCTATGGCTATGGCTGCTACGGCTATGGCTATGGCTGCTATGGCTATGGCAGCTAGGGCTATGGCTATGGCTGCTATTGCTGTGGCTGCTATGGCTATGGCAATGGCTATGGCTGCTAAGGCTATGGCTATGGTTATGACTGCTATGGCTATGGCTATGGCTGCTATGGCTCTGGCTGCTATGGCTATGGCTATGGCAATGGCTATGGCTGCTATGGCTATGGCTGCTATGGCTACGGCAGTGGCTATGGCTGCTATGACTATGGCTTCTATGGCTATGGCTTCTATGGCTATCGCTATGGCTATGGCTGCTATGGCTATGGCTATGGCTGCTATGGCCATTGCTATGTCTCCTATGGCTATGGCTATGTCTGCTATGGCTATGGCTATGGCTGCCATGGCTATGCCTTTTGTGGCTATGGCTTCTGTGGCTATCGCTATGGCCCTGGCTGCTTTGGCTATGGCTTTAGCTGCATTGGCTGCTGTGGCTATAGCTATGTCTATGGCTGCTATGGCTGTGGCTATGGCTATGGCTGCTATGGCTTTGGCTATGGCTGATATGTCTATGGCTATGGGTATGGCTGCTATGGCTATGGCAATGGCTACTATGGCCATGACTATGACTGCTATGGTTATGGCTATGGCTGCTATAGCTATGGCTGCTAGGGCTATGGCTATGGCTGCTATTGCTCTGGCTGCTATGGCTATGGCAATGGTTATGGCTGCTACGGCTATGGCTGCTGTGGCTATGGCTGTGGCTGCTATGGCTGTGGTTACGGATGCTATGGCTATGGCTAAGGCTGCTCTGGCTATGGCTATGGCTGCTATGGCTATGGCTATAGCTGCTGTGGCTTTGGCTATGGCTACTATGGCTGTTATTGCTATGGCTATGGCTACTATGGCTATGGATACGGCTGCTCTGGCTATGGCTATGGCTATGTCTGCTATGGCTATGGCTATGGCTGCCATGGCTGTGCCTTTTCTGGCTATGGCTTCTATAGCTATCTCTATGGCTATGGCTGCTTTGGCTATGGCTTTAGCTGCATTGGCTGCTGTGGCTATGGCTGTGTCTGTGTCTGCTATGGCTGTGGCTATGGCTATGGCTGCTATGGAAATAGTTATGGCAGCAATGGCTATGGCTATGGCTGCTACAGCTATGGCTATGGCTGCTATGGCTATGGCAGCTAGGGCTATGGCTATGGCTGCTATTGCTGTGGCTGCTATGGCTATGGCAATGGCTATGGCTGCTAAGGCTATGGCTATGGTTATGACTGCTATGGCTATGGCTATGGCTGCTATGGCTCTGGCTGCTATGGCTATGGCTATGGCAATGGCTATGGCTGCTATGGCTATGGCTGCTATGGCTACGGCAGTGGCTATGGCTGCTATGACTATGGCTTCTATGGCTATGGCTTCTATGGCTATCGCTATGGCTATGGCTGCTATGGCTATGGCTATGGCTGCTATGGCCATGGCTATGTCTCCTATGGCTATGGCTATGTCTGCTATGGCTATGGCTATGGCTGCCATGGCTATGCCTTTTGTGGCTATGGCTTCTGTGGCTATCGCTATGGCCCTGGCTGCTTTGGCTATGGCTTTAGCTGCATTGGCTGCTGTGGCTATAGCTATGTCTATGGCTGCTATGGCTGTGGCTATGGCTATGGCTGCTATGGCTTTGGCTATGGCTGATATGTCTATGGCTATGGGTATGGCTGCTATGGCTATGGCAATGGCTACTATGGCCATGACTATGACTGCTATGGTTATGGCTATGGCTGCTATAGCTATGGCTGCTAGGGCTATGGCTATGGCTGCTATTGCTCTGGCTGCTATGGCTATGGCAATGGTTATGGCTGCTACGGCTATGGCTGCTGTGGCTATGGCTGTGGCTGCTATGGCTGTGGTTACGGATGCTATGGCTATGGCTAAGGCTGCTCTGGCTATGGCTATGGCTGCTATGGCTATGGCTATAGCTGCTGTGGCTTTGGCTATGGCTACTATGGCTGTTATTGCTATGGCTATGGCTACTATGGCTATGGATACGGCTGCTCTGGCTATGGCTATGGCTATGTCTGCTATGGCTATGGCTATGGCTGCCATGGCTATGCCTTTTCTGGCTATGGCTTCTATAGCTATCTCTATGGCTATGGCTGCTTTGGCTATGGCTTTAGCTGCATTGGCTGCTGTGGCTATGGCTGTGTCTGTGTCTGCTATGGCTGTGGCTATGGCTATGGCTGCTATGGAAATAGTTATGGCAGCAATGGCTATGGCTATGGCTGCTATGGCTATGGCTATGGCTGCTATGGCCACCATGGCTATGTCTATGGCTGCTATGGCTGTGGCTCTGGCTATGGCTGCTATGGATATAGCTATGGCAGCTATGGCTATGACTATGCCTGCTATGGATATAGCTATGGCAGGTATGGCTATGGCTATGGCTGCTATGGCTGTGGCTATGTCTATGGCTGCTATGGAAATAGCTATGGCTGCTATGGCTATGGCTATGGCTATGGCTGCTATGGCTATGGTTATGGTGGCTATGGCTAGTGCGTCTATAAGCTAAGGCTATGGCTATGTCTATGACTGCTATGGCTATGACTATGGCTGCTATAGCTTTGGCTGTATCTGCTATGGCTATGGCTATGGCTGCTATGGCTATGGTTATGGCTGCTATGACTATGGCTATGGGTATGGCTGCTATGGCTGTCGCTTTGGCTGCTATGGCTATGGCTATGACTGCTATGGCTATGGCTATGGCTGCTATGGCTGTGGGTATGGCTACAGCTGCTGTGGCTATGGCTATGTCTGCTATGGCTATGGCTGCTATGGCTTTGGCTATGGCTACGGCTGATGTGGAAATAGCTATGGCAGCTATGGCTATGGCTATGTCTGCTATGGCTATGGCTGCTATGGCTATGGCTATGGCTTTGGCTGCTATGGCTATGGCTATGGCTGCTATGGCTATGGCAATGGCTACTATGGCCATGGCTATGACTGCTATGGCTATGGCTATGGCTGCTATGGCTATGGCTATGGCTGCTATGGCTATGGCTACGTCTGTGGTTGCTATGGCTGTGGCTGCTGTGGCTTTGGCTATGGCTTCTGTGGCTATGGGTTCTATGGCTATCGCTCTGGCTATGAGTGCTGTGGCTATGGCTATGGCTATGGCTGCTATGGCTATGGCTATGGCTATGGCTGTGGCTTCTATGGCTATGGCTATGGTTATGGTGGCTATGGCTATTGCGTCTATAGGCTATGGCTATGGCTATGTCTATGGCTGCTATGGCTATTGCGTCTATAGGCTATGGCTATGGCTATGTCTATGACTGCTATGGCTATGACTATGGCTGCTATGGCTATGGCTGCTATGGCTGCTATGGCTATGGCTATGGCTATGGCTGCTATGGCTATGGTTATGGTGGCTATGGCTATTGCGTCTATAGGCTATGGCTATGGCTATGTCTATGACTGCTATGGCTATGACTATGGCTGCTATAGCTTTGGCTGTATCTGCTATGGCTATGGCTATGGCTGCTATGGCTATGGTTATGGCTGCTATGACTATAGCTATGGGTATGGCTGCTATGGCTATGGCTATGTCTGCTATGGCTATGGCTGCTATGGCTTTGGCTATTGCTTGTATTGGCTATAGCTATGGCTATGGCTACTATGGCTGTGGCTATGTTTATGGGTGCTATGGCTATGGCTATGGCTATTGCTGCTATGGCTATGGCTATGTCTATGGCTGCTATGGCTATGGCTACGGCTGCTATGGCTATGGCTGCTATGGCTGTGGCTATGGCTGCTATGGCTATGGCTGCTATGGCTATGGCTATGACTATGGCTGCTATGCCTATCGCTTCTATCGCTATGGCTTTTATGGCTATCGCTGTGGCTATGGCTGCTATGGCTATGGCAATGGCTATGGCTGCTATGGCTGTGGCTTCTATGGCTATGGTTATGGCTATGGCTGCTATGACTATGGCTGCTATGGCTGCTATGGCTATGCCTATGGCTATGGCAGCTATGGCTATTGCGTCTATAAGCTATGGCTATGGCTATGTCTATGACTGCTATGGCTATGACTATGGCTGCTATAGCTATGGCTGTATCTGCTATGGCTATGGCTATGGCTGCTACGGCTATGGTTATGGCTGCTATGACTATGGCTATGGGTATGGCTGCTATGGCTATGGCTTTGGCTGCTATGGCTATGGCTATGGCTGCTATGGCTATGGCAATGGCTACTATGGCCATGGCTATGACTGCTATGGCTATGGCTGTGGCTGCTATGGCTATGTCTATGGCTGCTATGGCTATGGCTACGTCTGTGGTTGCTATGGCTGTGGCTGCTGTGGCTTTGGCTATGGCTTCTATGGCTATGGGTTCTATGGCTATCGCTCTGGCTATGAGTGCTATGGCTATGGCTATGGCTATGGCTATGGCTGCTATGGCTATGGCTATGGCTATGGCTATGGCTTCTATGGCTATGGCTATAACTCCTATGGCTATGGCTATGCCTGCTATGGCTATGGTTATGGCTATAGCTGCTATGCCTATGGCTATGGCTGCTATGGCTATGGCTATGGCTATGGCTGCTATGGCTATGGCTATGGCTATGGCCGCTATGCCTATCGCTTCTATCGCTATGGCTTTTCTGGCTATCGCTATGGCTATGGCTGCTCTGGCAATGGCTATGGCTATGACTGCTATGGCTATGGCCATGGCTATGGCTGCTATGGCTATGGCTATGGTTGCTATGGCTATGGCTGCTATGGCTTTGGCTATGGCTTGTATTGGCTATAGCTATGGCTATGGCTACTATGGCTGTGGCTATGTTTATGGGTGCTATGGCTATGGCTATGGCTATTGCTGCTATGGCTATGGCTATGGCTATGGCTGCTATGGCTATGGCTATGGCTATGGCTATGGCTGCGATGGCTATGGCTATGGCTGCGGCTGCTATGTCTATGGCTGCTATGGCTACGGATATGTCTGCTATGGCTGTGTCTATGGCTGCTATGGCTATGTCTATGGCTGCTATGGCTATGGCTACGGCTGCTATGGCTATGGCTGCTATGGCTGTGGCTATGGCTGCTATGGCTATGGCTGCTATGGCTATGGCTATGACTATGGCTGCTATGCCTATCGCTTCTATCGCTATGGCTTTTATGGCTATCGCTGTGGCTATGGCTGCTATGGCTATGGCAATGGCTATGGCTGCTATGGCTGTGGCTTCTATGGCTATGGTTATGGCTATGGCTGCTATGACTATGGCTGCTATGGCTGCTATGGCTATGGCTATGGCTATGGCAGCTATGGCTATGGTTATGGTGGCTATGGCTATTGCGTCTATAAGCTATGGCTATGGCTATGTCTATGACTGCTATGGCTATGACCATGGCTGCTATAGCTATGGCTGTATCTGCTATGGCTATGGCTATGGCTGCTATGGCTATGGTTATGGCTGCTATGACTATGGCTATGGGTATGGCTGCTATGGCTATGGCTTTGGCTGCTATGGCTATGGCTATGGCTGCTATGGCTATGGCAATGGCTACTATGGCCATGGCTATGACTGCTATGGCTATGGCTATGGCTGCTATGGCTATGTCTATGGCTGCTATGGCTATGGCTACGTCTGTGGTTGCTATGGCTGTGGCTGCTGTGGCTTTGGCTATGGCTTCTATGGCTATGGGTTCTATGGCTATCGCTCTGGCTATGAGTGCTATGGCTATGGCTATGGCTATGGCTATGGCTGATATGGCTATGGCTATGGCTATGGCTATGGCTTCTATGGCTATGGCTATAACTCCTATGGCTATGGCTATGCCTGCTATGGCTATGGTTATGGCTATAGCTGCTATGCCTATGGCTATGGCTGCTATGGCTATGGCTACGGCTACAATGGCTATGGCAATGGCTAGTATGGCCTTGGCTATGGCTGCTATGGCTATGGCTATGGCTGCTATGGCTATGGCTATGGCTATGGCTGCTATGGCTATGGCTATGGCTATGGCCGCTATGCCTATCGCTTCTATCGCTATGGCTTTTCTGGCTATCGCTATGGCTATGGCTGCTCTGGCAGTGGCTATGGCTATGACTGCTATGGCTATGGCCATGGCTATGGCTGCTATGGCTATGGCTATGGTTGCTATGGCTATGGCTGCTATGGCTTTGGCTATGGCTTGTATTGGCTATAGCTATGGCTATGGCTACTATGGCTGTGGCTATGTTTATGGGTGCTATGGCTATGGCTATGGCTATTGCTGCTATGGCTATGGCTATGGCTATGGCTATGGCTATGGCTAGGATGGCTATGGCTATGGCTGCGGCTGCTATGTCTATGGCTGCTATGGCTACGGATATGTCTGCTATGGCTGTGTCTATGGCTGCTATGGCTATGTCTATGGCTGCTATGGCTATGGCTACGGCTGCTATGGCTATGGCTGCTATGGCTGTGGCTATGGCTGCTATGGCTATGGCTGCTATGGCTATGGCTATGACTATGGCTGCTATGCCTATCGGTTCTATCGCTATGGCTTTTATGGCTATCGCTGTGGCTATGGCTGCTATGGCTATGGCAATGGCTATGGCTGCTATGGCTGTGGCTTCTATGGCTATGGTTATGGCTATGGCTGCTATGACTATGGCTGCTATGGCTGCTATGGCTATGGCTATGGCTATGGCAGCTATGGCTATGGTTATGGTAGCTATGGCTATTGCGTCTATAAGCTATGGCTATGGATATGTCTATGACTGCTATGGCTATGACTATGGCTGCTATAGCTATGGCTGTATCTGCTATGGCTATGGCTATGGCTGCTATGGCTATGGTTATGGCTGCTATGACTATGGCTATGGGTATGGCGGCTATGGCTATGGCTTTGGCTGCTGTGGCTATGGCTATGGCTGCTATGGCTATGGCAGTGGCTACTATGGCCATGGCTATGACTGCTATGGCTATGGCTATGGCTGCTATGGCTATGGCTATGGCTGCTATGGCTATGGCTACGTCTGTGGTTGCTATGGCTGTGGCTGCTGTGGCTTTGGCTATGGCTTCTATGGCTATGGGTTCTATGGCTATCGCTCTGGCTATGAGTGCTATGGCTATGGCTATGGCTATGGCGGCTATGGCTATGGCTATGGCTATGGCTATGGCGGCTATGGCTATGGCTATGGCTATGGCTATGGCTTCTATGGCTATGGCTATGACACCTATGGTTATGGCTATGGCTGCTATGGCTATGGTTATGGCTATAGCTGCTATGCCTATGGCTATGGCTGCTATGGCTATGGCTACGGCTACAATGGCTATGGCAATGGCTAGTATGGCCATGGCTATGGCTGCTATGGCTATGGCTATGGCTGCTATGGCTATGGCTATGGCTGCTATGGCTATGGCTGCTATGGCTATGGCTATGGCTGCTATGGCTATGGCTATGGCTATGGCCGCTATGCCTATCGTTTCTAACGCTATGGCTTTTATGGCTATCGCTATGGCTATGGCTGCTCTGGCAATGGCTATGGCTATGACTGCTGTGGCTATGGCCATGGCTATGGCTGCTATGGCTATGGCTATGGTTGCTATGGCTATGGCTGATATGGCTATGGCTATGGCTGCGATGGCTGTGTATGCGATGGCTATGGCTATGGCTATGGCTATGGCTGCTACGGCTATGGCTACGTCTGTGGCTGCTATGGCTAGGACTGCTATGGATTTGGCTATGGCTGCTATGGCAATGGCTATGGCTATTGCTGCTATGGCTATGGCCATGGCTATGGCTGCTATGGCTATGGCTATGGCTATGGTTGCTATGGCTATGGCTGCTATGGCTATGCCTGCTATGGCTATGGCTATGGCTCCGATGGCTATGTATGCTATGGCTATGGCAATGGCTATGGCTGCTATGGCTATGGCTGCTATGCCTATGGGAATGGCTACGGCTGCTATGGCTATGTCTTCTATGGCTACGACTGCTATGGCTATCGCTATGGCTATGACTGCTATGGCTATGGCTATGGCTATGGCTGCTATGGCTATGGCTATGTCTATGGCTATGGCTGCTATAGCTATGGCTATGTCTGCTATGGCTATGGCTATTGCTACGGCGATGGCTGCTATGGCTATGGCTATGGCTGCTTTGGCTATGGCTATAGCTGCGTTGGCTGCTGTGGCTATGGCTATGTCTATGGCTGCTATGGCTGTGGCTATGGCTATGGCTGCAATGGAAATAGCTATGCCAGTTATTGCTATGGCTATGGCTGCTATGGCTATGGCTATGGCTATGGCTGCTGTTGCTATGGCTATGGCTGATATGGCTATGGCTATGGCTACTATGCCCATGGCTATGGCTGCTATGGCTATGGTTGCTATGGCTGTGGTTACGGCTATAGCTGCTATGGCTATGGCTAGGGCTGCTATGGCTATGGCTATTGCTATGTTTAGGGCTATGGCTGCTATGGCTATGGCTATGTGTATGGCTACTGTGGCTATGGCTATGGCTGCTATGGCTATGGCTATGGCTACTATGCCCATGGCTATGGCTGCTGTGGCTATGGCTATGGCTGCTATGGCTGTGGCTGTTTCTGCTATGGCTATGGCTGCTATGGCTATGGCTATGGCTGCTACGGCTATGGCTGCTACGGCTATGGCTGCTATGGCTATGGCAATGGCTATGGCTGCTATGGCTGTGGCTTCTATGGCTATGGTTATGGCTATGGCTGCTATGACTATGGCTGCTATGGCTGCTATGGCTATGGCTATGGCTATGGCAGCTATGGCTATGGTTATGGTGGCTATGGCTATTGCGTCTATAAGCTATGGCTATGGCTATGTCTATGACTGCTATGGCTATGACTATGGCTGCTATAGCTATGGCTGTATCTGCTATGGCTATGGCTATGGCTGCTATGGCTATGGTTATGGCTGCTATGACTATGGCTATGGATATGGCTGCTATGGCTATGGCTTTGGCTGCTATGGCTATGGCTATGGCTGCTATGGCTATGGCAATGGCTACTATGGCCATGGCTATGACTGCTATGGCTATGGCTATGGCTGCTATGGCTATGTCTATGGCTGCTATGGCTATGGCTACGTCTGTGGTTGCTATGGCTGTGGCTGCTGTGGCTTTGGCTATGGCTTCTATGGCTATGGGTTCTATGGCTATCGCTCTGGCTATGAGTGCTATGGCTATGGCTATGGCTATGGCTATGGCTGCTATGGCTATGGCTATGGCTATGGCTACGGCTTCTATGGCTATGGCTATAACTCCTATGGCTATGGCTATGCCTGCTATGGCTATGGTTATGGCTATAGCTGCTATGCCTATGGCTATGGCTGCTATGGCTATGGCTACGGCTACAATGGCTATGGCAATGGCTAGTATGGCCATGGCTATGGCTGCTATGGCTATGGCTATGGCGGCTATGGCTATGGCTATGGCTATGGCTGCTATGGCTATGGCTATGGCTATGGCCGCTATGCCTATCGCTTCTATCGCTATGGCTTTTCTGGCTATCGCTATGGCTATGGCTGCTCTGGCAATGGCTATGGCTATGACTGCTATGGCTATGGCCATGGCTATGGCTGCTATGGCTATGGCTATGGTTGCTATGGCTATGGCTGCTATGGCTTTGGCTATGGCTTGTATTGGCTATAGCTATGGCTATGGCTACTATGGCTGTGGCTATGTTTATGGGTGCTATGGCTATGGCTATGGCTATTGCTGCTATGGCTATGGCTATGGCTATGGCTGCTATGGCTATGGCTATGGCTATGGCTATGGCTAGGATGGCCATGGCTATGGCTGCGGCTGCTATGTCTATGGCTGCTATGGCTACGGATATGTCTGCTATGGCTGTGTCTATGGCTGCTATGGCTATGTCTATGGCTGCTATGGCTGTGGCTACGGCTGCTATGGCTATGGCTGCTATGGCTGTGGCTATGGCTGCTATGGCTGTGGGTATGGCTATAGCTGCTGTGGCTATGGCTATGTCTGCTATGGCTATGGCTGCTATGGCTTTGGCTATGGCTTGTATTGGCTATAGCTATGGCTATGGCTACTATGGCTGTGGCTATGTTTATGGCTGCTATGGCTATGGCTATTGCTATTGCTGCTATGGCTATGGCTATGGCTATGGCTGCTATGGCTATGGCTATGGCTATGGCTATGGCTGCGATGGCTATGGCTATGGCTGCGGCTGCTATGTCTATGGCTGCTATGGCTACGGATATGTCTGCTATGGCTGTGTCAATGGGTGCTATGGCTACGTCTATGGCTGCTATGGCTATGGCTACGGCTGCTATGGCTATGGCTGCTATGGCTGTGGCTATGGCTGCTATGGCTATGGCTGCTATGGCTATGGCTATGACTATGGCTGCTATGCCTATCGCTTCTATCGCTATGGCTTTTATGGCTATCGCTGTGGCTATGGCTGCTATGGCTATGGCAATGGCTATGGCTGCTATGGCTGTGGCTTCTATGGCTATGGTTATGGCTATGGCTGCTATGACTATGGCTGCTATGGCTGCTATGGCTATGGCTATGGCTATGGCAGCTATGGCTATGGTTATGGTGGCTATGGCTATTGCGTCTATAAGCTATGGCTATGGCTATGTCTATGACTGCTATGGCTATGACTATGGCTGCTATAGCTATGGCTGTATCTGCTATGGCTATGGCTATGGCTGCTATGGCTATGGTTATGGCTGCTATGACTATGGCTATGGGTATGGCTGCTATGGCTATGGCTTTGGCTGCTATGGCTATGGCTATGGCTGCTATGGCTATGGCAATGGCTACTATGGCCATGGCTATGACTGCTATGGCTATGGCTATGGCTGCTATGGCTATGTCTATGGCTGCTATGGCTATGGCTACGTCTGTGGTTGCTATGGCTGTGGCTGCTGTGGCTTTGGCTATGGCTTCTATGGCTATGGGTTCTATGGCTATCGCTCTGGCTATGAGTGCTATGGCTATGGCTATGGCTATGGCTATGGCTGCTATGGCTATGGCTATGGCTATGGCTATGGCTTCTATGGCTATGGCTATAACTCCTATGGCTATGGCTATGCCTGCTATGGCTATGGTTATGGCTATAGCTGCTATGCCTATGGCTATGGCTGCTATGGCTATGGCTATGGCTATGGCTGCTATGGCTATGGCTATGGCTATGGCCGCTATGCCTATCGCTTCTATCGCTATGGCTTTTCTGGTTATCGCTATGGCTATGGCTGCTCTGGCAATGGCTATGGCTATGACTGCTATGGCTATGGCCATGGCTATGGCTGCTATGGCTATGGCTATGGTTGCTATGGCTATGGCTGCTATGGCTTTGGCTATGGCTTGTATTGGCTATAGCTATGGCTATGGCTACTATGGCTGTGGCTATGTTTATGGGTGCTATGGCTATGGCTATGGCTATTGCTGCTATGGCTATGGCTATGGCTATGGCTGCGATGGCTATGGCTATGGCTGCGGCTGCTATGTCTATGGCTGCTATGGCTACGGATATGTCTGCTATGGCTGTGTCTATTTCTGCTATGGCTATGGTTATGGCTGCTATGACTATGGCTATGGGTATGACTGCTATGGCTATGGCTATGGCTGCTATGGAAATAGCTATGGCGGCTATGGCTATGGCTATGGCTGCTATGGCTATGGCTGCTATGGCCATGGCTATGGCTATGGCTGCGGTGGCTATGGCTATGGCTGATATGGCTATTGCTTTGGCTATAGCTGCTATGGCTATCGCCATGGCTGCTATGGCTATGGCTATGGCTACGGCTATGGCTGCTATGGCTATGTCTATGGCTATGGCTATGGCTATGGGTGCTATGGCTATGGATATGCGAGCTATGGATATGGCTATGGCTACGGCTATGGCTGCTATGGCCACCATGGCTATGGCAATATCTGCTATGGCTATGGCTATGGTTGCGGCTGCTATGGCTATGTCTGCTATGGCTATGGCTGCTATGGCTTTGGCTATGGCTTGTATTGGCTATAGCTATGGCTATGGCTACTATGGCTGTGGCTATGTTTATGGCTGCTATGGCTATGGCTATTGCTATTGCTGCTATGGCTATGGCTATGGCTATGGCTGCTATGGCTATGGCTATGGCTATGGCTATGGCTGCGATGGCTATGGCTATGGCTGCGGCTGCTATGTCTATGGCTGCTATGGCTACGGATATGTCTGCTATGGCTGTGTCAATGGGTGCTATGGCTACGTCTATGGCTGCTATGGCTATGGCTACGGCTGCTATGGCTATGGCTGCTATGGCTGTGGCTATGGCTGCTATGGCTATGGCTGCTATGGCTATGGCTATGACTATGGCTGCTATGCCTATCGCTTCTATCGCTATGGCTTTTATGGCTATCGCTGTGGCTATGGCTGCTATGGCTATGGCAATGGCTATGGCTGCTATGGCTGTGGCTTCTATGGCTATGGTTATGGCTATGGCTGCTATGACTATGGCTGCTATGGCTGCTATGGCTATGGCTATGGCTATGGCAGCTATGGCTATGGTTATGGTGGCTATGGCTATTGCGTCTATAAGCTATGGCTATGGCTATGTCTATGACTGCTATGGCTATGACTATGGCTGCTATAGCTATGGCTGTATCTGCTATGGCTATGGCTATGGCTGCTATGGCTATGGTTATGGCTGCTATGACTATGGCTATGGGTATGGCTGCTATGGCTATGGCTTTGGCTGCTATGGCTATGGCTATGGCTGCTATGGCTATGGCAATGGCTACTATGGCCATGGCTATGACTGCTATGGCTATGGCTATGGCTGCTATGGCTATGTCTATGGCTGCTATGGCTATGGCTACGTCTGTGGTTGCTATGGCTGTGGCTGCTGTGGCTTTGGCTATGGCTTCTATGGCTATGGGTTCTATGGCTATCGCTCTGGCTATGAGTGCTATGGCTATGGCTATGGCTATGGCTATGGCTGCTATGGCTATGGCTATGGCTATGGCTATGGCTTCTATGGCTATGGCTATAACTCCTATGGCTATGGCTATGCCTGCTATGGCTATGGTTATGGCTATAGCTGCTATGCCTATGGCTATGGCTGCTATGGCTATGGCTATGGCTATGGCTGCTATGGCTATGGCTATGGCTATGGCCGCTATGCCTATCGCTTCTATCGCTATGGCTTTTCTGGTTATCGCTATGGCTATGGCTGCTCTGGCAATGGCTATGGCTATGACTGCTATGGCTATGGCCATGGCTATGGCTGCTATGGCTATGGCTATGGTTGCTATGGCTATGGCTGCTATGGCTTTGGCTATGGCTTGTATTGGCTATAGCTATGGCTATGGCTACTATGGCTGTGGCTATGTTTATGGGTGCTATGGCTATGGCTATGGCTATTGCTGCTATGGCTATGGCTATGGCTATGGCTGCGATGGCTATGGCTATGGCTGCGGCTGCTATGTCTATGGCTGCTATGGCTACGGATATGTCTGCTATGGCTGTGTCTATTTCTGCTATGGCTATGGTTATGGCTGCTATGACTATGGCTATGGGTATGACTGCTATGGCTATGGCTATGGCTGCTATGGAAATAGCTATGGCGGCTATGGCTATGGCTATGGCTGCTATGGCTATGGCTGCTATGGCCATGGCTATGGCTATGGCTGCGGTGGCTATGGCTATGGCTGATATGGCTATTGCTTTGGCTATAGCTGCTATGGCTATCGCCATGGCTGCTATGGCTATGGCTATGGCTACGGCTATGGCTGCTATGGCTATGTCTATGGCTATGGCTATGGCTATGGGTGCTATGGCTATGGATATGCGAGCTATGGATATGGCTATGGCTACGGCTATGGCTGCTATGGCCACCATGGCTATGGCAATATCTGCTATGGCTATGGCTATGGTTGCGGCTGCTATGGCTATGGCTGCTACGGCTATGGCTGCTATGGCTATGGCATCTATGGCTATGGTTATGGCGTTGGCTGCTATGGCTACGGCTATGGCTGCTATGGCTATGGATATGGCTGCTATGGCTGTGTCTATGGCTGCTATGACTATGGCTATGGCTGCTGTGGCTATGGCTATGGCTGATATGGCTATGGCTATGGCTATGGCTGCTCTGGCTATGGCTGCTATGACTATGGCTATGGCTGCTATGGCTATGACTGCTATGGCTATGGCTGCTATGGCTATGGTTATGGCTGCTATGGCTATGGCTATGGCTGCTACGGCTATGGCTGCTATGGCTATGGCAATGGCTACTATGGCCATGGCTATGACTGCTATGGCTATGGCTATGGCTGCTTTCGCTAGGGCTATAGCTGCATTGGCTGCTGTGGCTATGGCTATGTCTATGGCTGCTATGGCTGTGGCTCTGGCTATGGCTGCTATGGATATAGCTATGGCAGCTATGGCTATGACTATGCCTGCTTTGGATATAGCTATGGCAGGTATGGCTATGGCTATGACTGCTATGGCTATGGCAGCTAGGGCTATGGCTATGGCTGCTATTGCTGTGGCTGCTATGGCTATGGCAATGGCTACTATGGCCATGACTATGACTGCTATGGTTATGGCTATGGCTGCTATAGCTATGGCTGCTAGGGCTATGGCTATGGCTGCTATTGCTCTGGCTGCTATGGCTATGGCAATGGTTATGGCTGCTACGGCTATGGCTGCTGTGGCTATGGCTGTGGCTGCTATGGCTATGGCTAAGGCTGCTCTGGCTATGGCTATGGCTGCTATGGCTATGTCTATAGCTGCTGTGGCTTTGGCTATGGCTACTATGGCTGTTATTGCTATGGCTATGGCTACTATGGCTATGGATACGGCTGCTCTGGCTATGGCTATGGCTATGTCTGCTATGGCTATGGCTATGGCTGCCATGGCTGTGCCTTTTCTGGCTATGGCTTCTATAGCTATCTCTATGGCTATGGCTGCTTTGGCTATGGCTTTAGCTGCATTGGCTGCTGTGGCTATGGCTGTGTCTGTGTCTGCTATGGCTGTGGCTATGGCTATGGCTGCTATGGAAATAGTTATGGCAGCAATGGCTATGGCTATGGCTGCTATGGCTATGGCTATGGCTGCTATGGCCACCATGGCTATGTCTATGGCTGCTATGGCTGTGGCTCTGGCTATGGCTGCTATGGATATAGCTATGGCAGCTATGGCTATGACTATGCCTGCTATGGATATAGCTATGGCAGGTATGGCTATGGCTATGGCTGCTATGGCTGTGGCTATGTCTATGGCTGCTATGGAAATAGCTATAGCTGCTATGGCTATGGCTATGGCTATGGCTGCTATGGCTATGGTTATGGTGGCTATGGCTAGTGCGTCTATAAGCTAAGGCTATGGCTATGTCTATGACTGCTATGGCTATGACTATGGCTGCTATAGCTTTGGCTGTATCTGCTACGGCTATGGCTATGGCTGCTATGGCTATGGTTATGGCTGCTATGACTATGGCTATGGGTATGGCTGATATGGCTGTCGCTTTCGCTGCTATGGCTATGGCTATGACTGCTATGGCTATGGCTATGGCTGCTATGGCTGTGGGTATGGCTACAGCTGCTGTGGCTATGGCTATGTCTGCTATGGCTATGGCTGCTATGGCTTTGGCTATGGCTACGGCTGCTGTGGAAATAGCTATGGCAGCTATGGCTATGGCTATGTCTGCTATGGCTATGGCTGCTATGGCTATGGCTATGGCTTTGGCTGCTATGGCTATGGCTATGGCTGCTATGGCTATGGCAATGGCTACTATGGCCATGGCTATGACTGCTATGGCTATGGCTATGGCTGCTATGGCTATGGCTATGGCTGCTATGGCTATGGCTACGTCTGTGGTTGCTATGGCTGTGGCTGCTGTGGCTTTGGCTATGGCTTCTGTGGCTATGGGTTCTATGGCTATCGCTCTGGCTATGAGTGCTGTGGCTATGGCTATGGCTATGGCTGCTATGGCTATGGCTATGGCTATGGCTGTAGCTTCTATGGCTATGGCTATGGTTATGGTGGCTATGGCTATTGCGTCTATAGGCTATGGCTATGGCTATGTCTATGGCTGCTATGGCTATTGCGTCTATAGGCTATGGCTATGGCTATGTCTATGACTGCTATGGCTATGACTATGGCTGCTATGGCTATGGCTGCTATGGCTGCTATGGCTATGGCTATGGCTATGGCTGCTATGGCTATGGCTATGGCTATGGCTGCTATGGCTATGGTTATGGTGGCTATGGCTATTGCGTCTATAGGCTATGGCTATGGCTATGTCTATGACTGTTATGGCTATGACTATGGCTGCTATAGCTTTGGCTGTATCTGCTATGGCTATGGCTATGGCTGCTATGGCTATGGTTATGGCTGCTATGACTATAGCTATGGGTATGGCTGCTGTGGCTATGGCTGTGTCTGCTATGGCTATGGCTGCTATGGCTTTGGCTATTGCTTGTATTGGCTATAGCTGTGGCTATGGCTACTATGGCTGTGGCTATGTTTATGGGTGCTATGGCTATGGCTATGGCTATTGCTGCTATGTCTATGGCTGCTATGGCTATGGCTACAGCTGCTATGGCTATGGCTGCTATGGCTGTGGCTATGGCTGCTATGGCTATGGCTGCTATGGCTATGGCTATGACTATGGCTGCTATGCCTATCGCTTCTATCGCTATGGCTTTTATGGCTATCGCTGTGGCTATGGCTGCTATGGCTATGGCAATGGCTATGGCTGCTATGGCTGTGGCTTCTATGGCTATGGTTATGGCTATGGCTGCTATGACTATGGCTGCTATGGCTGCTATGGCTATGGCTATGGCTATGGCAGCTATGGCTATGGTTATTGTGGCTATGGCTATTGCGTCTATAAGCTATGGCTATGGCTATGTCTATGACTGCTATGGCTATGACTATGGCTGCTATAGCTATGGCTGTATCTGCTATGGCTATGGCTATGGCTGCTATGGCTATGGTTATGGCTGCTATGACTATGGCTATGGGTATGGCTGCTATGGCTATGGCTTTGGCTGCTATGGCTATGGCTATGGCTGCTATGGCTGTGGCAATCGCTACTATGGCCATGGCTATGACTGCTATGGCTATGGCTATGGCTGCTATGGCTATGTCTATGGCTGCTATGGCTATGGCTACGTCTGTGGATGCTATGGCTGTGGCTGCTGTGGCTTTGGCTATGGCTTCTATGGCTATGGGTTCTATGGCTATCGCTCTGGCTATGAGTGCTATGGCTATGGCTATGGCTGTGGCTATGGCTGCTATGGCTATGGCTGCTATGGCTGTGGCTATGGCTGCTATGGCTATGGCTGCTATGGCTATGGCTATGACTATGGCTGCTATGCCTATCGCTTCTATCGCTATGGCTTTTATGGCTATCGCTGTGGCTATGGCTGCTATGGCTATGGCAATGGCTATGGCTGCTATGGCTGTGGCTTCTATGGCTATGGCCATGGCTATGGCTGCTATGGCTATGGCTATGGTTGCTATGGCTATGGCTGCTATGGCTTTGGCTATGGCTTGTATTGGCTATAGCTATGGCTATGGCTACTATGGCTGTGGCTATGTTCATGGGTGCTATGGCTATGGCTATGGCTATTGCTGCTATGGCTATGGCTATGGCTATGGCTGCTATGGCTATGGCTATGGCTATGGCTATGGCTGCGATGGCTATGGCTATGGCTGCGGCTGCTATGTCTATGGCTGCTATGGCTACGGATACGTCTGCTATGGCTGTGACTATGGCTGCTATGGCTATGTCTATGGCTGCTATGGCTATGGCTACGGCTGCTATGGCTATGGCTGCTATGGCTGTGGCTATGGCTGCTATGGCTATGGCTGCTATGGCTATGGCTATGACTATGGCTGCTATGCCTATCGCTTCTATCGCTATGGCTTTTATGGCTATCGCTGTGGCTATGGCTGCTATGGCTATGGCAATGGCTATGGCTGCTATGGCTGTGGCTTCTATGGCTATGGTTATGGCTATGGCTGCTATGACTATGGCTGCTATGGCTGCTATGGCTATGGCTATGGCTATGGCTATGGCAGCTATGGCTATGGTTATGGTGGCTATGGCTATTGCGTCTATAAGCTATGGCTATGGCTATGTCTATGACTGCTATGGCTATGACTATGGCTGCTATAGCTATGGCTGTATCTGCTATGGCTATGGCTATGGCTGCTATGGCTATGGTTATGGCTGCTATGACTATGGCTATAGGTATGACTGTTATGGCTATGGCTTTGGCTGCTATGGCTATGGCTATGACTGCTATGGCTATGGCTATGGCTGCTATGGCTATGGCTATGGGTATGGCTGCTGTGGCTATGGCTATGGCTGATATGGCTATGGCTATGGCTATGGCTGCTATGGCTATGGCTGTGGCTGCTATGGCTATGACTGCTATGGCTATGGCTATGCCTATGGCTGCTATGCCTATCGCTTCTAACGCTGTGGCTTTTATGGCTATAGCTATGGCTATGGCTGCTATGGCAATGGCTATGGCTATGTCTGCTATGGCTATGGCCATGGCTATGGCTGCTATGGCTATGGCTATAGCTGCATTGGCTGCTGTGGCTGTGGCTATGTCTATGGCTGCTATGGCTGTGGCTATCGCTATGGCTGCTATGGAAATAGCTATGGCGGCTATGGCTATGGCTATGGCTGCTATGGCTATGGCTGCTATGGCCATGGCTATGGCTATGGCTGCGGTGGCTATGGCTATGGCTGATATGGCTATTGCTTTGGCTATAGCTGCTATGGCTATCGCCATGGCTGCTATGGCTATGGCTATGGCTACGGCTATGGCTGCTATGGCTATGTCTATGGCTATGGCTATGGCTATGGGTGCTATGGCTATGGATATGCGAGCTATGGATATGGCTATGGCTACGGCTATGGCTGCTATGGCCACCATGGCTATGGCAATATCTAGTATGGCTATGGCTATGGTTGCGGCTGCTATGGCTATGGCTGCTACGGCTACGGCTGCTATGGCTATGGCTTCTATGGCTATGGTTATGGCGTTGGCTGCTATGGCTACGGCTATGGCTGCTATGGCTATGGATATGGCTGCTATGGCTGTGTCTATGGCTGCTATGACTATGGCTATGGCTGCTGTGGCTATGGCTATGGCTGATATGGCTATGGCTATGGCTATGGCTGCTCTGGCTATGGCTGCTATGACTATGGCTATGGCTGCTATGGCTATGACTGCTATGGCTATGGCTGCTATGGCTATGGTTATGGCTGCTATGGCTATGGCTATGGCTGCTACGGCTATGGCTGCTATGGCTATGGCAATGGCTACTATGGCCATGGCTATGACTGCTATGGCTATGGCTATGGCTGCTTTCGCTAGGGCTATAGCTGCATTGGCTGCTGTGGCTATGGCTATGTCTATGGCTGCTATGGCTGTGGCTCTGGCTATGGCTGCTATGGATATAGCGATGGCAGCTATGGCTATGACTATGCCTGCTTTGGATATAGCTATGGCAGGTATGGCTATGGCTATGACTGCTATGGCTATGGCAGCTAGGGCTATGGCTATGGCTGCTATTGCTGTGGCTGCTATGGCTATGGCAATGGCTATGGCTGCTATGGCTATGGCTATGGCTATGACTGCTATGGCTATGGCTATGGCTGCTATGGCTCTGGCTGCTATGGCTATGGCTATGGCAATGGCTATGGCTGCTATGGCTATGGCTGCTATGGCTACGGCAGTGGCTATGGCTGCTATGACTATGGCTTCTATGGCTATGGCTTCTATGGCTATCGCTATGGCTATGGCTGCTATGGCTATGGCTATGGCTGCTATGGCCATGGCTACGTCTGTGGTTGCTATGGCTGTGGCTGCTGTGGCTTTGGCTATGGCTTCTGTGGCTATGGCTTCTGTGGCTATCGCTATGGCCCTGGCTGCTTTGGCTATGGCTTTAGCTGCATTGGCTGCTGTGGCTATAGCTATGTCTATGGCTGCTATGGCTGTGGCTATGGCTATGGCTGCTATGGCTTTGGCTATGGCTGATATGTCTATGGCTATGGGTATGGCAGCTATGGCTATGGCAATGGCTACTATGGCCATGACTATGACTGCTATGGTTATGGCTATGGCTGCTATAGCTATGGCTGCTAGGGCTATGGCTATGGCTGCTATTGCTCTGGCTGCTATGGCTATGGCAATGGTTATGGCTGCTACGGCTATGGCTGCTGTGGCTATGGCTGTGGCTGCTATGGCTGTGGTTACGGATGCTATGGCTATGGCTAAGGCTGCTCTGGCTATTGCTATGGCTGCTATGGCTATGGCTATAGCTGCTGTGGCTTTGGCTATGGCTACTATGGCTGTTATTGCTATGGCTATGGCTACTATGGCTATGGATACGGCTGCTCTGGCTATGGCTATGGCTATGTCTGCTATGGCTATGGCTATGGCTGCCATGGCTATGCCTTTTCTGGCTATGGCTTCTATAGCTATCTCTATGGCTATGGCTGCTTTGGCTATGGCTTTAGCTGCATTGGCTGCTGTGGCTATGGCTGTGTCTGTGTCTGCTATGGCTGTGGCTATGGCTATGGCTGCTATGGAAATAGTTATGGCAGCAATGGCTATGGCTATGGCTGCTATGGCTATGGCTATGGCTGCTATGGCCACCATGGCTATGTCTATGGCTGCTATGGCTGTGGCTTTGGCTATGGCTGCTATGGATATAGCTATGGCAGCTATGGCTATGACTATGCCTGCTATGGATATAGCTATGGCAGGTATGGCTATGGCTATGGCTGCTATGGCTGTGGCTATGTCTATGGCTGCTATGGAAATAGCTATGGCTGCTATGGCTATGGCTATGACTGCTATGGCTATGGCTATGGCTATGGCTGTGGCTTCTATGGCTATGGCTATGGTTATGGTGGCTATGGCTATTGCGTCTATAGGCTATGGCTATGGCTATGTCTATGGCTGCTATGGCTATTGCGTCTATAGGCTATGGCTATGGCTATGTCTATGACTGCTATGGCTATGACTATGGCTGCTATGGCTATGGCTGCTATGGCTGCTATGGCTATGGCTATGGCTATGGCTGCTATGGCTATGGCTATGGCTATGGCTGCTATGGCTATGGTTATGGTGGCTATGGCTATTGCGTCTATAGGCTATGGCTATGGCTATGTCTATGACTGCTATGGCTATGACTATGGCTGCTATAGCTTTGGCTATATCTGCTATGGCTATGGCTATGGCTGCTATGGCTATGGTTATGGCTGCTATGACTATAGCTATGGGTATGGCTGCTGTGGCTATGGCTATGTCTGCTATGGCTATGGCTGCTATGGCTTTGGCTATTGCTTGTATTGGCTATAGCTGTGGCTATGGCTACTATGGCTGTGGCTATGTTTATGGGTGCTATGGCTATGGCTATGGCTATTGCTGCTATGTCTATGGCTGCTATGGCTATGGCTACAGCTGCTATGGCTATGGCTGCTATGGCTGTGGCTATGGCTGCTATGGCTATGGCTGCTATGGCTATGGCTGCTATGGCTATGGCTATGACTATGGCTGCTATGCCTATCGCTTCTATCGCTATGGCTTTTATGGCTATCGCTGTGGCTATGGCTGCTATGGCTATGGCAATGGCTATGGCTGCTATGGCTGTGGCTTCTATGGCTATGGTTATGGCTATGGCTGCTATGACTATGGCTGCTATGGCTGCTATGGCTATGGCTATGGCTATGGCTATGGCTGCTATGGCTATGGCTATGGCTATGGCTGCTATGGCTATGGCTATGGCTATGGCCGCTATGCCTATCGCTTCTATCGCTATGGCTTTTCTGGCTATCGCTATGGCTATGGCTGCTCTGGCAGTGGCTATGGCTATGACTGCTATGGCTATGGCCATGGCTATGGCTGCTATGGCTATGGCTATGGTTGCTATGGCTATGGCTGCTATGGCTTTGGCTATGGCTTGTATTGGCTATAGCTATGGCTATGGCTACTATGGCTGTGGCTATGTTCATGGGTGCTATGGCTATGGCTATGGCTATTGCTGCTATGGCTATGGCTATGGCTATGGCTGCTATGGCTATGGCTATGGCTATGGCTATGGCTGCGATGGCTATGGCTATGGCTGCGGCTCCTATGTCTATGGCTGCTATGGCTACGGATACGTCTGCTATGGCTGTGTCTATGGCTGCTATGGCTATGTCTATGGCTGCTATGGCTGTGGCTACGGCTGCTATGGCTATGGCTGCTATGGCTGTGGCTATGGCTGCTATGGCTATGGCTGCTATGGCTATGGCTATGACTATGGCTGCTATAGCTATGGCTGTATCTGCTATGGCTATGGCTATGGCTGCTATGGCTATGGTTATGGCTGCTATGACTATGGCTATAGGTATGACTGTTATGGCTATGGCTTTGGCTGCTATGGCTATGGCTATGACTGCTATGGCTATGGCTATGGCTGCTATGGCTATGGCTATGGGTATGGCTGCTGTGGCTATGGCTATGGCTGATATGGCTATGGCTATGGCTATGGCTGCTATGGCTATGGCTGTGGCTGCTATGGCTATGACTGCTATGGCTATGGCTATGCCTATGGCTGCTATGCCTATCGCTTCTATCGCTGTGGCTTTTATGGCTATAGCTATGGCTATGGCTGCTATGGCAATGGCTATGGCTATGTCTGCTATGGCTATGGCCATGGCTATGGCTGCTATGGCTATGGCTATAGCTGCATTGGCTGCTGTGGCTGTGGCTATGTCAATGGCTGCTATGGCTGTGGCTATCGCTATGGCTGCTATGGAAATAGCTATGGCGGCTATGGCTATGGCTATGGCTGCTATGGCTATGGCTGCTATGGCCATGGCTATGGCTATGGCTGCGGTGGCTATGGCTATGGCTGATATGGCTATTGCTTTGGCTATAGCTGCTATGGCTATCGCCATGGCTGCTATGGCTATGGCTATGGCTACGGCTATGGCTGCTATGGCTATGTCTATGGCTATGGCTATGGCTATGGGTGCTATGGCTATGGATATGCGAGCTATGGATATGGCTATGGCTACGGCTATGGCTGCTATGGCCACCATGGCTATGGCAATATCTAGTATGGCTATGGCTATGGTTGCGGCTGCTATGGCTATGGCTGCTACGGCTATGGCTGCTATGGCTATGGCTTCTATGGCTATGGTTATGGCGTTGGCTGCTATGGCTACGGCTATGGCTGCTATGGCTATGGATATGGCTGCTGTGGCTGTGTCTATGGCTGCTATGACTATGGCTATGGCTGCTGTGGCTATGGCTATGGCTGATATGGCTATGGCTATGGCTATGGCTGCTCTGGCTATGGCTGCTATGACTATGGCTATGGCTGCTATGGCTATGACTGCTATGGCTATGGCTGCTATGGCTATGGTTATGGCTGCTATGGCTATGGCTATGGCTGCTACGGCTATGGCTGCTATGGCTATGGCAATGGCTACTATGGCCATGGCTATAACTGCTATGGCTATGGCTATGGCTGCTTTCGCTAGGGCTATAGCTGCATTGGCTGCTGTGGCTATGGCTATGTCTATGGCTGCTATGGCTGTGGCTCTGGCTATGGCTGCTATGGATATAGCGATGGCAGCTATGGCTATGACTATGCCTGCTTTGGATATAGCTATGGCAGGTATGGCTATGGCTATGACTGCTATGGCTATGGCAGCTAGGGCTATGGCTATGGCTGCTATTGCTGTGGCTGCTATGGCTATGGCAATGGCTATGGCTGCTATGGCTATGGCTATGGCTATGACTGCTATGGCTATGGCTATGGCTGCTATGGCTCTGGCTGCTATGGCTATGGCTATGGCAATGGCTATGTCTGCTATGGCTATGGCTGCTATGGCTACGGCAGTGGCTATGGCTGCTATGACTATGGCTTCTATGGCTATGGCTTCTATGGCTATCGCTATGGCTATGGCTGCTATGGCTATGGCTATGGCTGCTATGGCCATGGCTACGTCTGTGGTTGCTATGGCTGTGGCTGCTGTGGCTTTGGCTATGGCTTCTGTGGCTATGGCTTCTGTGGCTATCGCTATGGCCCTGGCTGCTTTGGCTATGGCTTTAGCTGCATTGGCTGCTGTGGCTATAGCTATGTCTATGGCTGCTATGGCTGTGGCTATGGCTATGGCTGCTATGGCTTTGGCTATGGCTGATATGTCTATGGCTATGGGTATGGCTGCTATGGCTATGGCAATGGCTACTATGGCCATGACTATGACTGCTATGGTTATGGCTATGGCTGCTATAGCTATGGCTGCTAGGGCTATGGCTATGGCTGCTATTGCTCTGGCTGCTATGGCAATGGCAATGGTTATGGCTGCTACGGCTATGGCTGCTGTGGCTATGGCTGTGGCTGCTATGGCTGTGGTTACGGATGCTATGGCTATGGCTAAGGCTGCTCTGGCTATGGCTATGGCTGCTATGGCTATGGCTATAGCTGCTGTGGCTTTGGCTATGGCTACTATGGCTGTTATTGCTATGGCTATGGCTACTATGGCTATGGATACGGCTGCTCTGGCTATGGCTATGGCTATGTCTGCTATGGCTATGGCTATGGCTGCCATGGCTATGCCTTTTCTGGCTATGGCTTCTATAGCTATCTCTATGGCTATGGCTGCTTTGGCTATGGCTTTAGCTGCATTGGCTGCTGTGGCTATGGCTATGTCTATGGCTGCTATGGCTGTGGCTTTGGCTATGGCTGCTATGGATATAGCTATGGCAGCTATGGCTATGACTATGCCTGCTATGGATATAGCTATGGCAGGTATGGCTATGTCTATGGCTGCTATGGCTGTGACTATGTCTATGGCTGCTATGGAAATAGCTATGGCTGCTATGGCTATGGCTATGGCTATGGCCGCTATGCCTATCGCTTCTATCGCTATGGCTTTTCTGGCTATCGCTATGGCTATGGCTGCTCTGGCAATGGCTATGGCTATGACTGCTATGGCTATGGCCATGGCTATGGCTGCTATGGCTATGGCTATGGTTGCTATGGCTATGGCTGCTATGGCTTTGGCTATGGCTTGTATTGGCTATAGCTATGGCTATGGCTACTATGGCTGTGGCTATGTTTATGGGTGCTATGGCTATGGCTATGGCTATTGCTGCTATGTCTATGGCTATGGCTATGGCTGCTATGGCTATGGCTATGGCTATGGCTATGGCTGCGATGGCTATGGCTATGGCTGCGGCTGCTATGTCTATGGCTGCTATGGCTACGGATATGTCTGCTATGGCTGTGTCTATGGCTGCTATGGCTATGTCTATGGCTGCTATGGCTATGGCTACGGCTGCTATGGCTATGGCTGATATGGCTGTGGCTATGGCTGCTATGGCTATGGCTGCTATGGCTATGGCTATGACTATGGCTGCTATGCCTATCGCTTCTATCGCTATGGCTTTTATGGCTATCGCTGTGGCTATGGCTGCTATGGCTATGGCAATGGCTATGGCTGCTATGGCTGTGGCTTCTATGGCTATGGTTATGGCTATGGCTGCTATGACTATGGCTGCTATGGCTGCTATGGCTATGGCTATGGCTATGGCTATGGCAGCTATGGCTATGGTTATGGTGGCTATGGCTATTGCGTCTATATGCTATGGCTATGGCTATGTCTATGACTGCTATGGCTATCACTATGGCTGCTATAGCTATGGCTGTATCTGCTATGGCTATGGCTATGGCTGCTATGGCTATGGTTATGGCTGCTATGACTATGGCTATGGGTATGACTGTTATGGCTATGGCTTTGGCTGCTATGGCTATGGCTATGACTGCTATGGCTATGGCTATGGCTGCTATGGCTGTGGGTATGGCTACAGCTGCTGTGGCTGTGGCTGTGTCTGCTATGGCTATGGCTGCTATGGCTTTGGCTATGGCTACGGCTGCTGTGGAAATAGCTATGGCAGCTATGGCTATGGCTATGTCTGCTATGGCTATGGCTGCTATGGCTATGGCTATGGCTTTGGCTGCTATGGCTATGGCTATGGCTGCTATGGCTATGGCAATGGCTACTATGGCCATGGCTATGACTGCTATGGCTATGGCTATGGCTGCTATGGCTATGGCTATGGCTGCTATGGCTATGGCTACGTCTGCGGTTGCTATGGCTGTGGCTGCTGTGGCTTTGGCTATGGCTTCTGTGGCTATGGGTTCTATGGCTATCGCTCTGGCTATGAGTGCTGTGGCTATGGCTATGGCTATGGCTGCTATGGCTATGGCTATGGCTATGGCTGTGGCTTCTATGGCTATGGCTATGGTTATGGTGGCTATGGCTATTGCGTCTATAGGCTATGGCTATGGCTATGTCTATGACTGCTATGGCTATTGCGTCTATAGGCTATGGCTATGGCTATGTCTATGACTGCTATGGCTATGACTATGGCTGCTATGGCTATGGCTGCTATGGCTGCTATGGCTATGGCTATGGCTATGTCTGCTATGGCTATGGTTATGGTGGCTATGGCTATTGCGTCTATAGGCTATGGCTATGGCTATGTCTATGACTGCTATGGCTATGACTATGGCTGCTATAGCTTTGGCTGTATCTGCTATGGCTATGGCTATGGCTGCTATGGCTATGGTTATGGCTGCTATGACTATAGCTATGGGTATGGCTGCTATGGCTATGGCTATGTCTGCTATGGCTATGGCTGCTATGGCTTTGGCTATTGCTTGTATTGGCTATAGCTATGGCTATGGCTACTATGGCTGTGGCTATGTTTATGGGTGCTATGGCTATGGCTATGGCTATTGCTGCTATGGCTATGGCTATGTCTATGGCTGCTATGGCTATGGCTACGGCTGCTATGGCTATGGCTGCTATGGCTGTGGCTATGGCTGCTATGGCTATGGCTGCTATGGCTATGGCTATGACTATGGCTGCTATGCCTATCGCTTCTATCGCTATGGCTTTTATGGCTATCGCTGTGGCTATGGCTGCTATGGCAATGGCAATGGCTATGGCTGCTATGGCTGTGGCTTCTATGGCTATGGTTATGGCTATGGCTGCTATGACTATGGCTGCTATGGCTGCTATGGCTATGGCTATGGCTATGGCAGCTATGGCTATGGTTATGGTGGCTATGGCTATTGCGTCTATAAGCTATGGCTATGGCTATGTCTATGACTGCTATGGCTATGACTATGGCTGCTATAGCTATGGCTGTATCTGCTATGGCTATGGCTATGGCTGCTATGGCTATGGTTATGGCTGCTATGACTATGGCTATGGGTATGGCTGCTATGGCTATGGCTTTGGCTGCTATGACTATGGCTATGGCTGCTATGGCTATGGCAATGGCTACTATGGCCATGGCTATGACTGCTATGGCTATGGCTATGGCTGCTATGGCTATGTCTATGGCTGCTATGGCTATGGCTACGTCTGTGGTTAATATGGCTGTGGCTGCTGTGGCTTTGGCTATGGCTTCTATGGCTATGGGTTCTATGGCTATCGCTCTGGCTATGAGTGCTATGGCTATGGCTATGGCTATGGCTATGGCTGCTATGGCTATGGCTATGGCTATGGCTATGGCTTCTATGGCTATGGCTATAACTCCTATGGCTATGGCTATGCCTGCTATGGCTATGGTTATGGCTATAGCTGCTATGCCTATGGCTATGGCTGCTATGGCTATGGCTACGGCTACAATGGCTATGGCAATGGCTAGTATGGCCTTGGCTATGGCTGCTATGGCTATGGCTATGGCTGCTATGGCTATGGCTATGGCTATGGCTGCTATGGCTATGGCTATGGCTATGGCCGCTATGCCTATCGCTTCTATCGCTATGGCTTTTCTGGCTAACGCTATGGCTATGGCTGCTCTGGCAATGGCTATGGCTATGACTGCTATGGCTATGGCCATGGCTATGGCTGCTATGGCTATGGCTATGGTTGCTATGGCTATGGCTGCTATGGCTTTGGCTATGGCTTGTATTGGCTATAGCTATGGCTATGGCTACTATGGCTGTGGCTATGTTTATGGGTGCTATGGCTATGGCTATGGCTATTGCTGCTATGGCTATGGCTATGGCTATGGCTGCTATGGCTATGGCTATGGCTATGGCTATGGCTAGGATGGCTATGGCTATGGCTGCGGCTGCTATGTCTATGGCTGCTATGGCTACGGATATGTCTGCTATGGCTGTGTCTATGGCTGCTATGGCTATGTCTATGGCTGCTATGGCTATGGCTACGGCTGCTATGGCTATGGCTGCTATGGCTGTGGCTATGGCTGCTATGGCTATGGCTGCTATGGCTATGGCTATGACTATGGCTGCTATGCCTATCGGTTCTATCGCTATGGCTTTTATGGCTATCGCTGTGGCTATGGCTGCTATGGCTATGGCAATGGCTATGGCTGCTATGGCTGTGGCTTCAATGGCTATGGTTATGGCTATGGCTGCTATGACTATGGCTGCTATGGCTGCTATGGCTATGGCTATGGCTATGGCAGCTATGGCTATGGTTATGGTGGCTATGGCTATTGCGTCTATAAGCTATGGCTATGGATATGTCTATGACTGCTATGGCTATGACTATGGCTGCTATAGCTATGGCTGTATCTGCTATGGCTATGGCTATGGCTGCTATGGCTATGGTTATGGCTGCTATGACTATGGCTATGGGTATGGCTGCTATGGCTATGGCTTTGGCTGCTGTGGCTATGGCTATGGCTGCTATGGCTATGGCAGTGGCTACTATGGCCATGGCTATGACTGCTATGGCTATGGCTATGGCTGCTATGGCTATGGCTATGGCTGCTATGGCTATGGCTACGTCTGTGGTTGCTATGGCTGTGGCTGCTGTGGCTTTGGCTATGGCTTCTATGGCTATGGGTTCTATGGCTATCGCTCTGGCTATGAGTGCTATGGCTATGGCTATGGCTATGGCTGCTATGGCTATGGCTATGGCTATGGCTGTGGCTTCTATGGCTATGGCTATGACTCCTATGGCTATGGCTATGGCTGCTATGGCTATGGCTGTTATGGCTATGGCTATGGCTGCGATGGCTATGGCTTCAATGGCTATGGCTTCTATGGCTATCGCTATGGCTATGACTGCTATGGCTATGGCTATGGCTATGGCCGCTATGGCTATGGCTATGGCTATGGCTGCTATGGCTATGGTTATGGTGGCTATGGCTATTGCGTCTATAGGCTATGGCTATGGCTATGTCTATGACTGCTATGGCTATGACTATGGCTGCTATACCTTTGGCTGTATCTGCTATGGCTATGGCTATGGCTGCTATGGCTATGGTTATGGCTGCTATGACTATAGCTATGGGTATAGCTGCTATGGCTATGGCTATGGCTGCTATGGCTATGGCTACGTCTGTGGTTGCTATGGCTGTGGCTGCTGTGGCTTTGGCTATGGCTTCTATGGCTATGGGTTCTATGGCTATCGCTCTGGCTATGAGTGCTATGGCTATGGCTATGGCTATGGCGGCTATGGCTATGGCTATGGCTATGGCTATGGCGGCTATGGCTATGGCTATGGCTATGGCTATGGCTTCTATGGCTATGGCTATGACCCCTATGGTTATGGCTATGGCTGCTATGGCTATGGTTATGGCTATAGCTGCTATGCCTATGGCTATGGCTGCTATGGCTATGGCTACGGCTACAATGGCTATGGCAATGGCTAGTATGGCCATGGCTATGGCTGCTATGGCTATGGCTATGGCTGCTATGGCTATGGCTATGGCTGCTATGGCTATGGCTGCTATGGCTATAGCTATGGCTGCTATGGCTATGGCTATGGCTATGGCCGCTATGCCTATCGTTTCTAACGCTATGGCTTTTATGGCTATCGCTATGGCTATGGCTGCTCTGGCAATGGCTATGGCTATGACTGCTGTGGCTACGGCCATGGCTATGGCTGCTATGGCTATGGCTATGGTTGCTATGGCTATGGCTGATATGGCTATGGCTATGGCTGCGATGGCTGTGTATGCGATGGCTATGGCTATGGCTATGGCTATGGCTGCTATAGCTATGGCTACGTCTGTGGCTGCTATGGCTAGGACTGCTATGGATTTGGCTATGGCTGCTATGGCAATGGCTATGGCTATTGCTGCTATGGCTATGGCCATGGCTATGGCTGCTATGGCTATGGCTATGGCTATGGTTGCTATGGCTATGGCTGCTATGGCTATGCCTGCTATGGCTATGGCTATGGCTGCGATGGCTATGTATGCTATGGCTATGGCAATGGCTATGGCTGCTATGGCTATGGCTGCTATGCCTATGGCAATGGCTACGGCTGCTATGGCTATGTCTTCTATGGCTACGACTACTATGGCTATCGCTATGGCTATGACTGCTATGGCTATGGCTATGGCTATGGCTGCTATGGCTATGGCTATGTCTATGGCTATGGCTGCTATAGCTATGGCTATGTCTGCTATGGCTATGGCTATTGCTACGGCGATGGCTGCTATGGCTATGGCTATGGCTGCTTTGGCTATGGCTATAGCTGCGTTGGCTGGTGTGGCTATGGCTATGTCTATGGCTGCTATGGCTGTGGCTATGGCTATGGCTGCAATGGAAATAGCTATGCCAATTATTGCTATGGCTATGGCTGCTATGGCTATGGCTATGGCTATGGCTGCTGTTGCTATGGCTATGGCTGATATGGCTATGGCTATGGCTACTATGCCCATGGCTATGGCTGCTATGGCTATGGTTGCTATGGCTGTGGTTACGGCTATAGCTGCTATGGCTATGGCTAGGGCTGCTATGGCTATGGCTATTGCTATGTTTAGGGCTATGGCTGCTATGGCTATGGCTATGTGTATGGCTACTGTGGCTATGGCTATGGCTGCTATGGCTATGGCTATGGCTACTATGCCCATGGCTATGGCTGCTGTGGCTATGGCTATGGCTGCTATGGCTGTGGCTGTTTCTGCTATGGCTATGGCTGCTATGGCTATGGCTATGGCTGCTACGGCTATGGCTGCTACGGCTATGGCTGCTATGGCTATGGCAATGGCTATGGCTGCTATGGCTGTGGCTTCTATGGCTATGGTTATGGCTATGGCTGCTATGACTATGGCTGCTATGGCTGCTATGGCTATGGCTATGGCTATGGCAGCTATGGCTATGGTTATGGTGGCTATGGCTATTGCGTCTATAAGCTATGGCTATGGCTATGTCTATGACTGCTATGGCTATGACTATGGCTGCTATAGCTATGGCTGTATCTGCTATGGCTATGGCTATGGCTGTTATGGCTATGGTTATGGCTGCTATGACTATGGCTATGGGTATGGCTGCTATGGCTATGGCTTTGGCTGCTATGGCTATGGCTATGGCTGCTATGGCTATGGCAATGGCTACTATGGCCATGGCTATGACTGCTATGGCTATGGCTATGGCTGCTATGGCTATGTCTATGGCTGCTGTGGCTATGGCTACGTCTGTGGTTGCTATGGCTGTGGCTGCTGTGGCTTTGGCTATGGCTTCTATGGCTATGGGTTCTATGGCTATCGCTCTGGCTATGAGTGCTATGGCTATGGCTATGGCTATGGCTATGGCTGCTATGGCTATGGCTATGGCTATGGCTACGGCTTCTATGGCTATGGCTATAACTCCTATGGCTATGGCTATGCCTGCTATGGCTATGGTTATGGCTATAGCTGCTATGCCTATGGCTATGGCTGCTATGGCTATGGCTACGGCTACAATGGCTATGGCAATGGCTAGTATGGCCATGGCTATGGCTGCTATGGCTATGGCTATGGCGGCTATGGCTATGGCTATGGCTATGGCTGCTATGGCTATGGCTATGGCTATGGCCGCTATGCCTATCGCTTCTATCGCTATGGCTTTTCTGGCTATCGCTATGGCTATGGCTGCTCTGGCAATGGCTATGGCTATGACTGCTATGGCTATGGCCATGGCTATGGCTGCTATGGCTATGGCTATGTTTGCTATGGCTATGGCTGCTATGGCTTTGGCTATGGCTTGTATTGGCTATAGCTATGGCTATGGCTACTATGGCTGTGGCTATGTTTATGGGTGCTATGGCTATGGCTATGGCTATTGCTGCTATGGCTATGGCTATGGCTATGGCTGCTATGGCTATGGCTATGGCTATGGCTATGGCTAGGATGGCTATGGCTATGGCTGCGGCTGCTATGTCTATGGCTGCTATGGCTACGGATATGTCTGCTATGGCTGTGTCTATGGCTGCTATGGCTATGTCTATGGCTGCTATGGCTATGGCTACGGCTGCTATGGCTATGGCTGCTATGGCTGTGGCTATGGCTGCTATGGCTATGGCTGCTATGGCTATGGCTATGACTATGGCTGCTTTGCCTATCGCTTCTATCGCTATGGCTTTTATGGCTATCGCTGTGGCTATGGCTGCTATGGCTATGGCAATGGCTATGGCTGCTATGGCTGTGGCTTCGATGGCTATGGTTATGGCTATGGCTGCTATGACTATGGCTGCTATGGCTGCTATGGCTATGGCTATGGCTATGGCAGCTATGGCTATGGTTATGGTGGCTATGGCTATTGCGTCTATAAGCTATGGCTATGGCTATGTCTATGACTGCTATGGCTATGACTATGGCTGCTATAGCTATGGCTGTATCTGCTATGGCTATGGCTATGGCTGCTATGGCTATGGTTATGGCTGCTATGACTATGGCTATGGGTATGGCTGCTATGGCTATGGCTTTGGCTGCTATGGCTATGGCTATGGCTGCTATGGCTATGGCAATGGCTACTATGGCCATGGCTATGACTGCTATGGCTATGGCTATGGCTGCTATGGCTATGGCTATGGCTGCTATGGCTATGGCTACGTCTGTGGTTGCTATGGCTGTGGCTGCTGTGGCTTTGGCTATGGCTTCTATGGCTATGGGTTCTATGGCTATCGCTCTGGCAATGAGTGCTATGGCTATGGCTATGGCTATGGCTGCTATGGCTATGGCTATGGCTATGGCTGTGGCTTCTATGGCTATGGCTATGACTGCTATGGGTATGGCTATGGCTGCTATGGCTGTGGGTATGGCTGTAGCTGCTGTGGCTATGGCTATGTCTGCTATGGCTATGGCTGCTATGGCTATGGCTATGGCTGCGATGGCTATGGCTGTGGCTGCGGCTGCTATGTCTATGGCTGCTATGGCTACGGATATGTCTGCTATGGCTGTGTCAATGGGTGCTATGGCTACGTCTATGGCTGCTATGGCTATATCTACGGCTGCTATGGCTATGGCTGCTATGGCAGTGGCTATGGCTGCTATGGTTATGGCTGCTATGGCTATGGCAATGGCAACTATGGCCATGGCTATGACTGCTATGGCTATGGCTATGGCGGCTATGGCTATGGCTATTGCTATGGCTATGGCTTCTATGGCTATGGCGATGACTCCTATGGCTATGGCTATGGCTGCTATGGCTATGGTTATGGCTATAGCTGCTATGCCTATGGCTATGGCTGCTATGGCTATGGCTACGGCTACAATGGCTATGGCAATGGCAAGTATGGCCATGGCTATGGCTGCTATGGCTATGGCTATGGCTGCTATGGCTGTGGGTATGGTTATAGCTGCTGTGGCTATGGCTATGGCTGCTATGGCTATGGCTGCTATGGCTTTGGCTATGGCTTATATTGGGTATGGCTATGGCTATGGCCGCTATTGCTGTGGCTATGTCTATGGCTGTATGGAAATAGCTATGGCGGCTATGGCTATGGCTATGGCTGCTATGACTATGGCTATGGGTATGGCTGCTGTGGCTATGGCTATGGCTGATATGGCTATGGTTATGGCTATGGCTGCTATGGCTATGGCTGCTATGGCTATGGCTGCTATGGCTATGGCTATGGCTGCTATGCCTATGGCTATGGCTATGGCCGCTATGCCTATCGTTTCTATCGCTATGGCTTTTATGGCTATCGCTATGGCTATGGCTGCTCTGGCAATGGATATGGCTATGACTGCTATGGCTATGGCCATGGCTATGGCTGATATGGCTATGGCTATGGTTGCTATGGCTATGGCTGATATGGCTATGGCTATGGCTGCGATGGCTATGTATGCGATGGCTATGGCTATGGCCATGGCTATGGCTGCTATGGCTATGGCAATGGCTGCTATAGCTATGGTTATGGCTATAGCTGCTATGGCTATGGCTATGGCTGCTATGGCTATGGCTACGTCTGTGGCTGCTATGGCTATGGCTGCTATGGATTTGGCTATGGCTGCTATGGCTATGGCTGGTATGGCTATGGCTATGGCTGCTACGGCAATGGCTATGTCTGCTATGGCTATGGCTATGTCTACTATGGCTGCTATGGCTACGACTATGGCTACTATGGCTATGGATACGGCTGCTATGGCTATGGCTATTTCTGCTATGGTTATGGCTGCTATGGCCATGGCTATGGCTGCTATGGCTATGGCAATGGCTGCTATAGCTATGGTTATGGCTATAGCTGCTATGGCTATGGCTATGGCTGCTATGGCTATGGCTACGTCTGTGGCTGCTATGGCTATGGCTGCTATTGATTTGGCTATGTCTGGTATGGCTATGGCTGGTATGGCTATGGCTGCTATGGCTATGGCTATGGCTATGGCTGCTATGCCTATCGCTTCTATCGCTATGGCTTTTATGTCTATCGCTATGGCTATGGCTGCTATGGCAATGGCTATGGCTATGGCTGCAATGGCTATGGCCATGGCTATGGCTGCTATGGCTATGGCTATGGCTATGGTTGCTATGGCTATGGCTGCTATGGCTATGCCTGCTATGGCTATGGCTATGGCTGCGATGGCTATGTATGCTATGGCTATGGCAATGGCTATGGCTGCTATGGCTATGGCTGCTATGGCTATGGCTATGGCTGCTATGGCTATGGCTGCTATGGCTGTGGCAATGGCTACGGCTGCTATGGCTATGTCTTCTATGGCTATGACTACTATGGCTATCGCTATGGCTATGACTGCTATGGCTATGGCTATGGCTATGTCTGCTATGGCTATGGCTATGGCTATGTCTATGGCTGCTATGGCTATGGCTATGGCTGCTATGGCTATGGCTGCTACGGCTGTGGCTATGGCTGCTGTGGCTATGGCTGCTATGGCTATGGCTGCTATGGCTATGGCTATGGCTATGTCTGCTATGCCTATCGCTTCTATCGCTATGGCTTTTATGGCTGTCGCTATGGCTATGGCTGCTATGGCAATGGCTATGGTTATGGCTGCTATGGCTATGGCCGTGGCTATGGCTGCTATGGCTATGGCTATGGCTATGGTTGCTATGGCTATGGCTGCTATGGCTATGGCTGCTATGGCTATGGCTATGGCTGCGATGGCTATGGCTTCAATGGCTATGGCTTCTATGGCTATCGCTATGGCTATGACTGCTATGGCTTTGGCTATGGCTATTGCTGCTATGGCTATGCCAATGGCTACGGCTATGGCTGCTATAGCTATGGCTATGTCTGCTATGGCTATGGCTATGGCTACGGCTATGGCTGCTATGGCCACCATGGCTATGGCAATGGCTGCGATGGCTATGGCTATGGCTGCGGCTGCTATGGCTATGGCTGCTATGGCTATGGATATGGCTGCTATGGCTGTGTCTATGGCTGCTATGGCTATGTCTATGGCTGCTATGGCTATGGCTATGGCTGCTATGGCTATGGCTATGTCTGCTATGGCTATGGCTATGTCTACTATGGCTGCTATGGCTACGACTATGGCTACTATGGCTATGGATACGGCTACTATGGCTATGGATACGGCTGCTATGGCTATGGCTATTTCTGCTATGGTTATGGCTGCTATGGCTATGGCTATGGCTGCTACGGCTATGGCTGCTATGGCTATGGCTGCTATGGCTATGGCTATGGCTATGGCTGCTATGGCTATGGCTGCTATGGCTATGGCTGCTATGGCTATGGCTTCTATGGCTATGGCTATCGCTGCTATGCCTATGGCTGCTATGGCTATCGCTGCTATGCCTATGGCTGCTATGGCTATGGCAATGGCTATGGCTGCTATGGCTATGGCTTCTATGGCTATGGTTATGGCTATGGCTGCTATGGCTATGACTGCTATGGCTGCTATGGCTATGGCTATGGCTATGGCTGCTATGGCTATGGTTATGGTGGCTATGGCTATTGCGTCTATAAGCTATGGCTATGGCTATGTCTATGACTGCTATGTCTATGACTATGGCTGCTATAGCTTTGGCTGTATCTGCTATGGCTATGGCTGTGGCTGCTATGGCTATGGCTATGGATGCTATGGCTATGGCTGCAATGGCTTTGGCTATGGCTTGTATTGGCTATGGCTATGGCTATGGCCGCTATTGCTGTGGCTATGTCTATGGCTGCTGTGGAAATAGCTATGGCGGCTATGGCTATGGCTATGGCTGCTATGGCTATGCCTATGGGTATGACTGCTGTGGCTATGGCTATGGCTGATATGGCTATGGCTATGGCTATGGCTGCTATGGCTATGGCTGCTATGACTATGGCTACGGCTGCTATGGCTATGGTTATGGCTATAGCTGCTATGGCTATGGCTATGGCTGCTATGGCTATGGCTACGTCTGTGGCTGCTGTGGCTATGGCTATGGCTGCTATGGCTATGGCTATGGCTATGGCTGCTGTGGCTATGGCTATGTCTGATATGGCTATGGCTATGGCTATGGCTGCTACGGCTATGGCTGCTATGGCTATGGCAATGGCTATGGCTGCTATGGCTGTGGCTTCTATGGCTATGGTTATGGCTATGGCGGCTATGGCTATGGCTGCTATGGCTGCTATGGCTATGGCTATGGCTATGGCTGCTATGGCTATGGTTATGGTGGCAATGGCTATTGCGTCTATAAGCTATGGCTATGGCTATGTCTATGACTGCTATGGCTATGACTATGGCTGCTAGAGCTATGGCTGTATCTGCTATGGCTATGGCTATGGCTGCTATGGCTA
This sequence comes from Calliopsis andreniformis, assembly GCF_051401765.1. NCBI lineage: Eukaryota > Metazoa > Arthropoda > Insecta > Hymenoptera > Andrenidae > Calliopsis > Calliopsis andreniformis. The sequence goes on along the minus strand of NW_027480456.1, from coordinate 3,397,086 downwards.
TGATTATGGCTGCTATGATTATCGCTATGGGTATGGCTGCTATGGCTATGGCTTTGGCTGCTGTGGCTATGGCTATGGCTGCTATGGCTATGGCAATGGCTACTATGGCCATGGCTATGACTGCTATGGCTATGGCTATGGCTGCTATGTCTATGGCTATGGCTATGGCTATGGCTGCTATGGCTATTGCTATGGCTGCTATGGCTATGGCAATGGCTGCTATGGCTATGGTTATGGCTATAGCTGCTATGGCTATGGCTATGGCTGCTATGGCTATGGCTACGTCTGTGGCTGCTATGGCTATGGCTGCTGTGGCTTTGACTATGGCTTCTATGGCTACGGCTTCTATCGCTATGGCTATGAGTGCTATGGCTATGGCTATGGCTATGGCTGCTATGGCTTTGGCTATGGCTATGGCTATGGCTGCTATGGCTATGGCTATGGCTTCTATGGCTATGGCTATGACGCCTATGGATATGGCTATGGCTTCTATGGCTATGTCTATGGCTAAGGCTGCTATGGCTATGGCTATGTCTGCTTTGGCTATGGCTATAGCTGCATTGGCTGCTGTGGCTATGGCTATGTCTATCGCTGCTATGGCTGTGCCTATGGCTACGGCTGCCATGGAAATAGCTATGGCAGCTATGGCTATGGCTATGGCTGCTATGGCTATGGCTATGGCTATGGCTACTGTGGCTATGGCTATGGCTGATATGGCTATGGCTATGGCTATGGCTGCTACGGCTATGGCTGCTATGGCTATGGCTATGGCTATGGCTACTGTGGCTATGGCTATGGCTGCTATGGCTTTGGCTATGGCTATGGCTATGGCTGCTATGGCTATGGCTATGGCTTCTATGGCTATGGCTATGGCTGCTATGGCTATGGCTATCGCTGCTATGCCTATGGCTGCTATGGCTATGGCAATGGCTATGGCTGCTATGGCTATGGCTTCTATGGCCATGGTTATGGCTATGGCTGCTATGGCTATGACTGCTGTGGCTGCTATGGCTATGGCTATGGCTATGGCTGCTATGGCTATGGTTATGGTGGCTATGGCTATTGCGTCTATAAGCTATGGCTATGGCTATGTCTATGACTGCTATGTCTATGACTATGGCTGCTATAGCTTTGACTGTATCTGCTATGGCTATAGCTGTGGCTGCTATGGCTATGGCTATGGATGCTATGGCTATGGCTGCTATGGCTTTGGCTATGGCTTGTATTGGCTATGGCTATGGCTATGGCCGCTATTGCTGTGGCTATGTCTATGGCTGCTATGGAAATAGCTATGGCGGCTATGGCTATGGCTACGGCTGCTATGGCTATGCCTATGGGTATGGCTGCTGTGGCTATGGCTATGGCTGATATGGCTATGGCTATGGCTATGGCTGCTATGGCTATGGCTGCTATGACTATGGCTATGGCTGCTATGGCCATGGTTATGGCTATAGCTGCTATGGCTATGGCTATGGCTGCTATGGCTATGGCTATGGCTGCTATGGCTATGGCTATGGCTATGGCTGCTGTGGCTATGGCTATGTCTGATATGGCTATGGCTATGGCTATGGCTGCTACGGCTATGGCTGCTATGGCTATGGCAATGGCTATGGCTGCTATGGCTGTGGCTTCTATGGCTATGGTTATGGCTATGGCGGCTATGGCTATGGCTGCTATGGCTGCTATGTCTATGGCTATGGCTATGGCTGCTATGGCTATGGTTATGGTGGCAATGGCTATTGCGTCTATAAGCTATGGCTATGGCTATGTATATGACTGCTATGGCTACGACTATGGCTGCTATAGCTATGGCTGTATCTGCTATGGCTATGGCTATGGCTTCTATGGCTATGGCTATGACTCCTATGGATATGGCTATGGCTTCTATGGCTATGTCTATGGCTAAGGCTGCTATGGCTATGGCTATGTCTGCTTTGGCTATGGCTATAGCTGCATTGGCTGCTGTGGCTATGGCTATGTCTATCGCTGCTATGGCTGTGCCTATGGCTACGGCTGCCATGGAAATAGCTATGGCAGCTATGGCTATGGCTATGGCTGCTATGGCTATGGCTATGGCTATGGCTACTGTGGCTATGGCTATGGCTGATATGGCTATGGCTATGGCTATGGCTGCTACGGCTATGGCTGCTATGGCTATGGCTATGGCTATGGCTACTGTGGCTATGGCTATGGCTGCTATGGCTTTGGCTATGGCTATGGCTATGGCTGCTATGGCTATGGCTATGGCTTCTATGGCTATGGCTATGGCTGCTATGGCTATGGCTATGGCTATGGCTACTGTGGCTATGGCTATGGCTGATATGGCTATGGCTATGGCTATGGCTGCTACGGCTATGGCTGCTATGGCTATGGCAATGGCTACCATGGCCATGGCTATGACTGCTATTGCTATGGCTATGGCTGCTATGGCTGTGGGTATGGCTATAGCTGCTGTGGCTATGGCTATGTCTGCTATGGCTATGGCTGCTATGGCTATGGCTATTGCTGCTATGGCTATGGCTATGGCTATGGCTATGGCTATGGCTGCTATGGCTATGGCTATGGCTGCTATGGGTATGGCAATGGCTGCTATGGCTATGGTTATGGCTATAGCTGCTATGGCTATGGCTATGGCTGCTATGGCTATGGCTACGTCTGTGGCTGCTATGGCTATGGCTGCTGTGGCTTTGGCTATGGCTTCTATCGCTATGGCTATGAGTGCTATGGCTATGGCTATGGCTATGGCTGCTATGGCTTTGGCTATGGCTATGGCTATGGCCGCTATCGCTATGGCTATGGCTTCTATGGCTATGGCTATGTCTCCTATGGATATGGCTATGGCTTCTATGGCTATGTCTATGGCTAAGGCTGCTATGGCTATGGCTATGTCTGCTTTGGCTATGGCTATAGCTGCATTGGCTGCTGTGGCTATGGCTATGTCTATGGCTGCTATGGCTGTGCCTATGGCTACGGCTGCTATGGAAATAGCTATGGCAGCTATGGCTATGGCTATGGCTGCTATGGCTATGGCTATGGCTATGCCTGCTATGGCTATGGCTATGGCTGCGATGGCTATGTATGCTATGGCTATGGCAATGGCTATGGCTGCTATGGCTATGGCTGCTATGGCTATGGCTATGGCTGCTATGGCTATGGCTGCTATGGCTGTGGCAATGGCTACGGCTGCTATGGCTATGTCTTCTATGGCTATGACTACTATGGCTATCGCTATGGCTATGACTGCTATGGCTATGGCTATGGCTATGTCTGCTATGGCTATGGCTATGGCTATGTCTATGGCTGCTATGGCTATGGCTATGGCTGCTATGGCTATGGCTGCTATGGCTGTGGCTATGGCTGCTATGGCTATGGCTGCTATGGCTATGGCTGCTATGTCTATGGCTATGGCTATATCTGCTATGCCTATCGCTTCTATCGCTATGGCTTTTATGGCTATCGCTATGGCTATGGCTGCTATAGCAATGGCTATGGTTATGGCTGCCATGGCTATGGCCGTGGCTATGGCTGCTATGGCTATGGCTATGGCTATGGTTGCTATGGCTATGGCTGCTATGGCTATGGCTGCTATGTCTATGGCTATGGCTGCGATGGCTATGGCTTCAATGGCTATGGCTTCTATGGCTATCGCTATGGCTATGACTGCTATGGCTATGGCTATGGCTATTGCTGCTATGGCTATGGCAATGGCTACGGCTATGGCTGCTAAAGCTATGGCTATGTCTGCTATGGCTATGGCTATGGCTACGGCTATGGCTGCTATGGCCACCATGGCTATGGCAATGGCTGCGATGGCTATGGCTATGGCTGCGGCTGCTATGGCTATGGCTGCTATGACTATGGCTATGGCTGCTATGGCTATGGTTATGGCTATAGCTGCTATGGCTATGGCTATGGCTGCTATGGCTATGGCTACGTCTGTGGCTGCTATGGCTATGGCTATGGCTGCTATGGCTATGGCTATGGCTATGGCTGCTGTGGCTATGGCTATGTCTGATATGGCTGTGGCTATGGCTATGGCTGCTACGGCTATGGCTGCTATGGCTATGGCAATGGCTATGGCTGCTATGGCTATGGCAATGGCTATGGCTGCTATGGCTGTGGCTTCTATGGCTATGGTTATGGCTATGGCGGCTATGGCTATGGCTGCTATGGCTACTATGGCTATGGCTATGGCTATGGCTGCTATGGCTATGGTTATGGTGGCAATGGCTATTGCGTCTATAAGCTATGGCTATGGCTATGTCTATGACTGCTATGGCTATGACTATGGCTGCTATAGCTATGGCTGTATCTGCTATGGCTATGGCTATGGCTGCTATGGCTATGGTTATGGCTGCTATGACTATCGCTATGGGTATGGCTGCTATGGCTATGGCTTTGGCTGCTGTGGCTATGGCTATGGCTGCTATGGCTATGGCAATGGCTACTATGGCCATGGCTATGACTGCTATGGCTATGGCTATGGCTGCTATGGCTATGGCTATGGCTATGGCTATGGCTGCTATGGCTATTGCTATGGCTGCTATGGCTATGGCAATGGCTGCTATGGCTATGGTTATGGCTATAGCTGCTATGGCTATGGCTATGGCTGCTATGGCTATGGCTACGTCTGTGGCTGCTATGGCTATGGCTGCTGTGGCTTTGGCTATGGCTTCTATGGCTATGGCTTCTATCGCTATGGCTATGAGTGCTATGGCTATGGCTATGGCTATGGCTGCTATGGCTTTGGCTATGGCTATGGCTATGGCTGCTATGGCTATGGCTATGGCTTCTATGGCTATGGCTATGACTCCTATGGATATGGCTATGGCTTCTGTGGCTATGTCTATGGCTAAGGCTGCTATGGCTATGGCTATGGCTGCGATGGCTATGGCTATGGCTGCGGCTGCTATGTCTATGGCTGCTATGGCTACGGATATGTCTGCTATGGCTGTGTCAATGGGTGCTATGGCTACGTCTATGGCTGCTATGGCTATGGCTACGGCTGCTATGGCTATGGCTGCTATGGCAGTGGCTATGGCTGCTATGGTTATGGCTGCTATGGCTATGGCTATGGCTATGGCTGCTATGCCTATCGCTTCTATCGCTATGGCTTTTATGGCTATCGCTGTGTCTATGGCTGCTATGGCAATGGCTATGGTTATGGCTGCTATGGCTATGGCTGCTATGGCTATGGCTATGGTTGCGATGGATATGGCTTCTATGGCTATGGCTTCTATGGCTATCGCTATGGCTATGACTGCTATGGCTATGGCTACGGCTATGGCTGCAATGGCTATGTCTATGGCTGCTATGGCTATGGCTATGGCTGCTATGGCTATGGCCATGTCTGCTATGGCTATGGCTATGTCTACTATGGCTATGTCTGCTATGGCTATGGCTATGTCTACTATGGCTATGTCTCCTATGGCTATGGCTATGTCTACTATGGCTGCTATGGCTACGACTATGGCTACTATGGCTATGGATACGGCTGCTATGGCTATGGCTGTTTCTGCTATGGCTATGGCTGCTATGGCTATGGCTATGGCTGCTACGGCTATGGCTGCTACGGCTATGGCTGCTATGGCTATGGCAATGGCTGTGGCTGCTATGGCTGTGGCTTCTATGGCTATGGTTATGGCTATGGCTGCTATGACTATGGCTGCTATGGCTGCTATGGCTATGGCTATGGCTATGGCAGCTATGGCTATGGTTATGGTGGCTATGGCTATTGCGTCTATACGCTATGGCTATGGCTATGTCTATGACTGCTATGGCTATGACTATGGCTGCTATAGCTATGGCTGTATCTGCTATGGCTATGGCTATGGCTACTGTGGCTATGGTTATGGCTGCTATGACTATGGCTATGGGTATGACTGCTATGGCTATGGCTTTGGCTGCTATGGCTATGGCTATGGCTGCTATGGCTATGGCAATGGCAACTATGGCCATGGCTATGACTGCTATGGCTATGGCTATGGCTGCTATGGCTATGGCTATGGCTGCTATGGCTATGGCTACGTCTGTGGTTGCTATGGCTGTGGCTGCTGTGGCTTTGGCTATGGCTTCTATGGCTATGGGTTCTATGGCTATCGCTCTGGCTATGAGTGCTATGGCTATGGCTATGGCTATGGCGGCTATGGCTATGGCTATTGCTATGGCTATGGCTTCTATGGCTATGGCGATGACTCCTATGGCTATGGCTATGGCTGCTATGGCTATGGTTATGGCTATAGCTGCTATGCCTATGGCTATGGCTGCTATGGCTATGGCTACGGCTACAATGGCTATGGCAATGGCAAGTATGGCCATGGCTATGGCTGCTATGGCTATGGCTATGGCTGCTATGGCTGTGGGTATGGTTATAGCTGCTGTGGCTATGGCTATGGCTGCTATGGCTATGGCTGCTATGGCTTTGGCTATGGCTTATATTGGGTATGGCTATGGCTATGGCCGCTACTGCTGTGGCTATGTCTATGGCTGTATGGAAATAGCTATGGCGGCTACGGCTATGGCTATGGCTGCTATGACTATGGCTATGGGTATGGCTGCTGTGGCTATGGCTATGGCTGATATGGCTATGGTTATGGCTATGGCTGCTATGGCTATGGCTGCTATGGCTATGGCTGCTATGGCTATGGCTATGGCTGCTATGCCTATGGCTATGGCTATGGCCGCTATGCCTATCGTTTCTATCGCTATGGCTTTTATGGCTATCGCTATGGCTATGGCTGCTCTGGCAATGGATATGGCTATGACTGCTATGGCTATGGCTACGGCTGCTATGGCTATGGCTGCTATGGCTGTGGCTATGGCTGCTATGGCTATGGCTGCTATGGCTATGGCTATGACTATGGCTGCTATGCCTATCGCTTCTATCGCTATGGCTTTTATGGCTATCGCTGTGGCTATGGCTGCTATGGCAATGGCAATGGCTATGGCTGCTATGGCTGTGGCTTCTATGGCTATGGTTATGGCTATGGCTGCTATGACTATGGCTGCTATGGCTGCTATGGCTATGGCTATGGCTATGGCAGCTATGGCTATGGTTATGGTGGCTATGGCTATTGCGTCTATAAGCTATGGCTATGGCTATGTCTATGACTGCTATGGCTATGACTATGGCTGCTATAGCTATGGCTGTATCTGCTATGGCTATGGCTATGGCTGCTATGGCTATGGTTATGGCTGCTATGACTATGGCTATGGGTATGGCTGCTATGGCTATGGCTTTGGCTGCTATGACTATGGCTATGGCTGCTATGGCTATGGCAATGGCTACTATGGCCATGGCTATGACTGCTATGGCTATGGCTATGGCTGCTATGGCTATGTCTATGGCTGCTATGGCTATGGCTACGTCTGTGGTTGCTATGGCTGTGGCTGCTGTGGCTTTGGCTATGGCTTCTATGGCTATGGGTTCTATGGCTATCGCTCTGGCTATGAGTGCTATGGCTATGGCTATGGCTATGGCTATGGCTGCTATGGCTATGGCTATGGCTATGGCTATGGCTTCTATGGCTATGGCTATAACTCCTATGGCTATGGCTATGCCTGCTATGGCTATGGTTATGGCTATAGCTGCTATGCCTATGGCTATGGCTGCTATGGCTATGGCTACGGCTACAATGGCTATGGCAATGGCTAGTATGGCCTTGGCTATGGCTGCTATGGCTATGGCTATGGCTGCTATGGCTATGGCTATGGCTATGGCTGCTATGGCTATGGCTATGGCTATGGCCGCTATGCCTATCGCTTCTATCGCTATGGCTTTTCTGGCTAACGCTATGGCTATGGCTGCTCTGGCAATGGCTATGGCTATGACTGCTATGGCTATGGCCATGGCTATGGCTGCTATGGCTATGGCTATGGTTGCTATGGCTATGGCTGCTATGGCTTTGGCTATGGCTTGTATTGGCTATAGCTATGGCTATGGCTACTATGGCTGTGGCTATGTTTATGGGTGCTATGGCTATGGCTATGGCTATTGCTGCTATGGCTATGGCTATGGCTATGGCTGCTATGGCTATGGCTATGGCTATGGCTATGGCTAGGATGGCTATGGCTATGGCTGCGGCTGCTATGTCTATGGCTGCTATGGCTACGGATATGTCTGCTATGGCTGTGTCTATGGCTGCTATGGCTATGTCTATGGCTGCTATGGCTATGGCTACGGCTGCTATGGCTATGGCTGCTATGGCTGTGGCTATGGCTGCTATGGCTATGGCTGCTATGGCTATGGCTATGACTATGGCTGCTATGCCTATCGGTTCTATCGCTATGGCTTTTATGGCTATCGCTGTGGCTATGGCTGCTATGGCTATGGCAATGGCTATGGCTGCTATGGCTGTGGCTTCAATGGCTATGGTTATGGCTATGGCTGCTATGACTATGGCTGCTATGGCTGCTATGGCTATGGCTATGGCTATGGCAGCTATGGCTATGGTTATGGTGGCTATGGCTATTGCGTCTATAAGCTATGGCTATGGATATGTCTATGACTGCTATGGCTATGACTATGGCTGCTATAGCTATGGCTGTATCTGCTATGGCTATGGCTATGGCTGCTATGGCTATGGTTATGGCTGCTATGACTATGGCTATGGGTATGGCTGCTATGGGTATGGCTTTGGCTGCTGTGGCTATGGCTATGGCTGCTATGGCTATGGCAGTGGCTACTATGGCCATGGCTATGACTGCTATGGCTATGGCTATGGCTGCTATGGCTATGGCTATGGCTGCTATGGCTATGGCTACGTCTGTGGTTGCTATGGCTGTGGCTGCTGTGGCTTTGGCTATGGCTTCTATGGCTATGGGTTCTATGGCTATCGCTCTGGCTATGAGTGCTATGGCTATGGCTATGGCTATGGCTGCTATGGCTATGGCTATGGCTATGGCTGTGGCTTCTATGGCTATGGCTATGACTCCTATGGCTATGGCTATGGCTGCTATGGCTATGGCTGTTATGGCTATGGCTATGGCTGCGATGGCTATGGCTTCAATGGCTATGGCTTCTATGGCTATCGCTATGGCTATGACTGCTATGGCTATGGCTATGGCTATGGCCGCTATGGCTATGGCTATGGCTATGGCTGCTATGGCTATGGTTATGGTGGCTATGGCTATTGCGTCTATAGGCTATGGCTATGGCTATGTCTATGACTGCTATGGCTATGACTATGGCTGCTATACCTTTGGCTGTATCTGCTATGGCTATGGCTATGGCTGCTATGGCTATGGTTATGGCTGCTATGACTATAGCTATGGGTATAGCTGCTATGGCTATGGCTATGGCTGCTATGGCTATGGCTACGTCTGTGGTTGCTATGGCTGTGGCTGCTGTGGCTTTGGCTATGGCTTCTATGGCTATGGGTTCTATGGCTATCGCTCTGGCTATGAGTGCTATGGCTATGGCTATGGCTATGGCGGCTATGGCTATGGCTATGGCTATGGCTATGGCGGCTATGGCTATGGCTATGGCTATGGCTATGGCTTCTATGGCTATGGCTATGACCCCTATGGTTATGGCTATGGCTGCTATGGCTATGGTTATGGCTATAGCTGCTATGCCTATGGCTATGGCTGCTATGGCTATGGCTACGGCTACAATGGCTATGGCAATGGCTAGTATGGCCATGGCTATGGCTGCTATGGCTATGGCTATGGCTGCTATGGCTATGGCTATGGCTGCTATGGCTATGGCTGCTATGGCTATAGCTATGGCTGCTATGGCTATGGCTATGGCTATGGCCGCTATGCCTATCGTTTCTAACGCTATGGCTTTTATGGCTATCGCTATGGCTATGGCTGCTCTGGCAATGGCTATGGCTATGACTGCTGTGGCTACGGCCATGGCTATGGCTGCTATGGCTATGGCTATGGTTGCTATGGCTATGGCTGATATGGCTATGGCTATGGCTGCGATGGCTGTGTATGCGATGGCTATGGCTATGGCTATGGCTATGGCTGCTATAGCTATGGCTACGTCTGTGGCTGCTATGGCTAGGACTGCTATGGATTTGGCTATGGCTGCTATGGCAATGGCTATGGCTATTGCTGCTATGGCTATGGCCATGGCTATGGCTGCTATGGCTATGGCTATGGCTATGGTTGCTATGGCTATGGCTGCTATGGCTATGCCTGCTATGGCTATGGCTATGGCTGCGATGGCTATGTATGCTATGGCTATGGCAATGGCTATGGCTGCTATGGCTATGGCTGCTATGCCTATGGCAATGGCTACGGCTGCTATGGCTATGTCTTCTATGGCTACGACTACTATGGCTATCGCTATGGCTATGACTGCTATGGCTATGGCTATGGCTATGGCTGCTATGGCTATGGCTATGTCTATGGCTATGGCTGCTATAGCTATGGCTATGTCTGCTATGGCTATGGCTATTGCTACGGCGATGGCTGCTATGGCTATGGCTATGGCTGCTTTGGCTATGGCTATAGCTGCGTTGGCTGGTGTGGCTATGGCTATGTCTATGGCTGCTATGGCTGTGGCTATGGCTATGGCTGCAATGGAAATAGCTATGCCAATTATTGCTATGGCTATGGCTGCTATGGCTATGGCTATGGCTATGGCTGCTGTTGCTATGGCTATGGCTGATATGGCTATGGCTATGGCTACTATGCCCATGGCTATGGCTGCTATGGCTATGGTTGCTATGGCTGTGGTTACGGCTATAGCTGCTATGGCTATGGCTAGGGCTGCTATGGCTATGGCTATTGCTATGTTTAGGGCTATGGCTGCTATGGCTATGGCTATGTGTATGGCTACTGTGGCTATGGCTATGGCTGCTATGGCTATGGCTATGGCTACTATGCCCATGGCTATGGCTGCTGTGGCTATGGCTATGGCTGCTATGGCTGTGGCTGTTTCTGCTATGGCTATGGCTGCTATGGCTATGGCTATGGCTGCTACGGCTATGGCTGCTACGGCTATGGCTGCTATGGCTATGGCAATGGCTATGGCTGCTATGGCTGTGGCTTCTATGGCTATGGTTATGGCTATGGCTGCTATGACTATGGCTGCTATGGCTGCTATGGCTATGGCTATGGCTATGGCAGCTATGGCTATGGTTATGGTGGCTATGGCTATTGCGTCTATAAGCTATGGCTATGGCTATGTCTATGACTGCTATGGCTATGACTATGGCTGCTATAGCTATGGCTGTATCTGCTATGGCTATGGCTATGGCTGCTATGGCTATGGTTATGGCTGCTATGACTATGGCTATGGGTATGGCTGCTATGGCTATGGCTTTGGCTGCTATGGCTATGGCTATCGCTGCTATGGCTATGGCAATGGCTACTATGGCCATGGCTATGACTGCTATGGCTATGGCTATGGCTGCTATGGCTATGTCTATGGCTGCTGTGGCTATGGCTACGTCTGTGGTTGCTATGGCTGTGGCTGCTGTGGCTTTGGCTATGGCTTCTATGGCTATGGGTTCTATGGCTATCGCTCTGGCTATGAGTGCTATGGCTATGGCTATGGCTATGGCTATGGCTGCTATGGCTATGGCTATGGCTATGGCTACGGCTGCTATGGCTATGGCTGATATGGCTGTGGCTATGGCTGCTATGGCTATGGCTGCTATGGCTATGGCTATGACTATGGCTGCTATGCCTATCGCTTCTATCGCTATGGCTTTTATGGCTATCGCTGTGGCTATGGCTGCTATGGCTATGGCAATGGCTATGGCTGCTATGGCTGTGGCTTCTATGGCTATGGTTATGGCTATGGCTGCTATGACTATGGCTGCTATGGCTGCTATGGCTATGGCTATGGCTGCTATGGCTATGGCTACGTCTGTGGTTGCTATGGCTGTGGCTGCTGTGGCTTTGGCTATGGCTTCTATGGCTATGGGTTCTATGGCTATCGCTCTGGCTATGAGTGCTATGGCTATGGCTATGGCTATGGCTGCTATGGCTATCGCTCTGGCTATGAGTGCTATGGCTATGGCTATGGCTATGGCTGCTATGGCTATGGCTATGGCTATGGCTGTGGCTTCTATGGCTATGGCTATGACTCCTATGGCTATGGCTATGGCTGCTATGGCTATGGCTGTTATGGCTATGGCTATGGCTGCGATGGCTATGGCTTCAATGGCTATGGCTTCTATGGCTATCGCTATGGCTATGACTGCTATGGCTATGGCTATGGCTATGGCCGCTATGGCTATGGCTATGGCTATGGCTGCTATGGCTATGGTTATGGTGGCTATGGCTATTGCGTCTATAGGCTATGGCTATGGCTATGTCTATGACTGCTATGGCTATGACTATGGCTGCTATACCTTTGGCTGTATCTGCTATGGCTATGGCTATGGCTGCTATGGCTATGGTTATGGCTGCTATGACTATAGCTATGGGTATAGCTGCTATGGCTATGGCTATGGCTGCTATGGCTATGGCTACGTCTGTGGTTGCTATGGCTGTGGCTGCTGTGGCTTTGGCTATGGCTTCTATGGCTATGGGTTCTATGGCTATCGCTCTGGCTATGAGTGCTATGGCTATGGCTATGGCTATGGCGGCTATGGCTATGGCTATGGCTATGGCTATGGCGGCTATGGCTATGGCTATGGCTATGGCTATGGCTTCTATGGCTATGGCTATGACCCCTATGGTTATGGCTATGGCTGCTATGGCTATGGTTATGGCTATAGCTGCTATGCCTATGGCTATGGCTGCTATGGCTATGGCTACGGCTACAATGGCTATGGCAATGGCTAGTATGGCCATGGCTATGGCTGCTATGGCTATGGCTATGGCTGCTATGGCTATGGCTATGGCTGCTATGGCTATGGCTGCTATGGCTATAGCTATGGCTGCTATGGCTATGGCTATGGCTATGGCCGCTATGCCTATCGTTTCTAACGCTATGGCTTTTATGGCTATCGCTATGGCTATGGCTGCTCTGGCAATGGCTATGGCTATGACTGCTGTGGCTATGGCCATGGCTATGGCTGCTATGGCTATGGCTATGGTTGCTATGGCTATGGCTGATATGGCTATGGCTATGGCTGCGATGGCTGTGTATGCGATGGCTATGGCTATGGCTATGGCTATGGCTGCTATAGCTATGGCTACGTCTGTGGCTGCTATGGCTAGGACTGCTATGGATTTGGCTATGGCTGCTATGGCAATGGCTATGGCTATTGCTGCTATGGCTATGGCCATGGCTATGGCTGCTATGGCTATGGCTATGGCTATGGTTGCTATGGCTATGGCTGCTATGGCTATGCCTGCTATGGCTATGGCTATGGCTGCGATGGCTATGTATGCTATGGCTATGGCAATGGCTATGGCTGCTATGGCTATGGCTGCTATGCCTATGGCAATGGCTACGGCTGCTATGGCTATGTCTTCTATGGCTACGACTACTATGGCTATCGCTATGGCTATGACTGCTATGGCTATGGCTATGGCTATGGCTGCTATGGCTATGGCTATGTCTATGGCTATGGCTGCTATAGCTATGGCTATGTCTGCTATGGCTATGGCTATTGCTACGGCGATGGCTGCTATGGCTATGGCTATGGCTGCTTTGGCTATGGCTATAGCTGCGTTGGCTGGTGTGGCTATGGCTATGTCTATGGCTGCTATGGCTGTGGCTATGGCTATGGCTGCAATGGAAATAGCTATGCCAGTTATTGCTATGGCTATGGCTGCTATGGCTATGGCTATGGCTATGGCTGCTGTTGCTATGGCTATGGCTGATATGGCTATGGCTATGGCTACTATGCCCATGGCTATGGCTGCTATGGCTATGGTTGCTATGGCTGTGGTTACGGCTATAGCTGCTATGGCTATGGCTAGGGCTGCTATGGCTATGGCTATTGCTATGTTTAGGGCTATGGCTGCTATGGCTATGGCTATGTGTATGGCTACTGTGGCTATGGCTATGGCTGCTATGGCTATGGCTATGGCTACTATGCCCATGGCTATGGCTGCTGTGGCTATGGCTATGGCTGCTATGGCTGTGGCTGTTTCTGCTATGGCTATGGCTGCTATGGCTATGGCTATGGCTGCTACGGCTATGGCTGCTACGGCTATGGCTGCTATGGCTATGGCAATGGCTATGGCTGCTATGGCTGTGGCTTCTATGGCTATGGTTATGGCTATGGCTGCTATGACTATGGCTGCTATGGCTGCTATGGCTATGGCTATGGCTATGGCAGCTATGGCTATGGTTATGGTGGCTATGGCTATTGCGTCTATAAGCTATGGCTATGGCTATGTCTATGACTGCTATGGCTATGACTATGGCTGCTATAGCTATGGCTGTATCTGCTATGGCTATGGCTATGGCTGTTATGGCTATGGTTATGGCTGCTATGACTATGGCTATGGGTATGGCTGCTATGGCTATGGCTTTGGCTGCTATGGCTATGGCTATGGCTGCTATGGCTATGGCAATGGCTACTATGGCCATGGCTATGACTGCTATGGCTATGGCTATGGCTGCTATGGCTATGTCTATGGCTGCTGTGGCTATGGCTACGTCTGTGGTTGCTATGGCTGTGGCTGCTGTGGCTTTGGCTATGGCTTCTATGGCTATGGGTTCTATGGCTATCGCTCTGGCTATGAGTGCTATGGCTATGGCTATGGCTATGGCTATGGCTGCTATGGCTATGGCTATGGCTATGGCTACGGCTTCTATGGCTATGGCTATAACTCCTATGGCTATGGCTATGCCTGCTATGGCTATGGTTATGGCTATAGCTGCTATGCCTATGGCTATGGCTGCTATGGCTATGGCTACGGCTACAATGGCTATGGCAATGGCTAGTATGGCCATGGCTATGGCTGCTATGGCTATGGCTATGGCGGCTATGGCTATGGCTATGGCTATGGCTGCTATGGCTATGGCTATGGCTATGGCCGCTATGCCTATCGCTTCTATCGCTATGGCTTTTCTGGCTATCGCTATGGCTATGGCTGCTCTGGCAATGGCTATGGCTATGACTGCTATGGCTATGGCCATGGCTATGGCTGCTATGGCTATGGCTATGTTTGCTATGGCTATGGCTGCTATGGCTTTGGCTATGGCTTGTATTGGCTATAGCTATGGCTATGGCTACTATGGCTGTGGCTATGTTTATGGGTGCTATGGCTATGGCTATGGCTATTGCTGCTATGGCTATGGCTATGGCTATGGCTGCTATGGCTATGGCTATGGCTATGGCTATGGCTAGGATGGATATGGCTATGGCTGCGGCTGCTATGTCTATGGCTGCTATGGCTACGGATATGTCTGCTATGGCTGTGTCTATGGCTGCTATGGCTATGTCTATGGCTGCTATGGCTATGGCTACGGCTGCTATGGCTATGGCTGCTATGGCTGTGGCTATGGCTGCTATGGCTATGGCTGCTATGGCTATGGCTATGACTATGGCTGCTTTGCCTATCGCTTCTATCGCTATGGCTTTTATGGCTATCGCTGTGGCTATGGCTGCTATGGCTATGGCAATGGCTATGGCTGCTATGGCTGTGGCTTCGATGGCTATGGTTATGGCTATGGCTGCTATGACTATGGCTGCTATGGCTGCTATGGCTATGGCTATGGCTATGGCAGCTATGGCTATGGTTATGGTGGCTATGGCTATTGCGTCTATAAGCTATGGCTATGGCTATGTCTATGACTGCTATGGCTATGACTATGGCTGCTATAGCTATGGCTGTATCTGCTATGGCTATGGCTATGGCTGCTATGGCTATGGTTATGGCTGCTATGACTATGGCTATGGGTATGGCTGCTATGGCTATGGCTTTGGCTGCTATGGCTATGGCTATGGCTGCTATGGCTATGGCAATGGCTACTATGGCCATGGCTATGACTGCTATGGCTATGGCTATGGCTGCTATGGCTATGGCTATGGCTGCTATGGCTATGGCTACGTCTGTGGTTGCTATGGCTGTGGCTGCTGTGGCTTTGGCTATGGCTTCTATGGCTATGGGTTCTATGGCTATCGCTCTGGCAATGAGTGCTATGGCTATGGCTATGGCTATGGCTGCTATGGCTATGGCTATGGCTATGGCTGTGGCTTCTATGGCTATGGCTATGACTGCTATGGGTATGGCTATGGCTGCTATGGCTGTGGGTATGGCTGTAGCTGCTGTGGCTATGGCTATGTCTGCTATGGCTATGGCTGCTATGGCTATGGCTATGGCTGCGATGGCTATGGCTATGGCTGCGGCTGCTATGTCTATGGCTGCTATGGCTACGGATATGTCTGCTATGGCTGTGTCAATGGGTGCTATGGCTACGTCTATGGCTGCTATGGCTATATCTACGGCTGCTATGGCTATGGCTGCTATGGCAGTGGCTATGGCTGCTATGGTTATGGCTGCTATGGCTATGGCAATGGCAACTATGGCCATGGCTATGACTGCTATGGCTATGGCTATGGCGGCTATGGCTATGGCTATTGCTATGGCTATGGCTTCTATGGCTATGGCGATGACTCCTATGGCTATGGCTATGGCTGCTATGGCTATGGTTATGGCTATAGCTGCTATGCCTATGGCTATGGCTGCTATGGCTATGGCTACGGCTACAATGGCTATGGCAATGGCAAGTATGGCCATGGCTATGGCTGCTATGGCTATGGCTATGGCTGCTATGGCTGTGGGTATGGTTATAGCTGCTGTGGCTATGGCTATGGCTGCTATGGCTATGGCTGCTATGGCTTTGGCTATGGCTTATATTGGGTATGGCTATGGCTATGGCCGCTATTGCTGTGGCTATGTCTATGGCTGTATGGAAATAGCTATGGCGGCTATGGCTATGGCTATGGCTGCTATGACTATGGCTATGGGTATGGCTGCTGTGGCTATGGCTATGGCTGATATGGCTATGGTTATGGCTATGGCTGCTATGGCTATGGCTGCTATGGCTATGGCTGCTATGGCTATGGCTATGGCTGCTATGCCTATGGCTATGGCTATGGCCGCTATGCCTATCGTTTCTATCGCTATGGCTTTTATGGCTATCGCTATGGCTATGGCTGCTCTGGCAATGGATATGGCTATGACTGCTATGGCTATGGCCATGGCTATGGCTGATATGGCTATGGCTATGGTTGCTATGGCTATGGCTGATATGGCTATGGCTATGGCTGCGATGGCTATGTATGCGATGGCTATGGCTATGGCCATGGCTATGGCTGCTATGGCTATGGCAATGGCTGCTATAGCTATGGTTATGGCTATAGCTGCTATGGCTATGGCTATGGCTGCTATGGCTATGGCTACGTCTGTGGCTGCTATGGCTATGGCTGCTATGGATTTGGCTATGGCTGCTATGGCTATGGCTGGTATGGCTATGGCTATGGCTGCTACGGCAATGGCTATGTCTGCTATGGCTATGGCTATGTCTACTATGGCTGCTATGGCTACGACTATGGCTACTATGGCTATGGATACGGCTGCTATGGCTATGGCTATTTCTGCTATGGTTATGGCTGCTATGGCCATGGCTATGGCTGCTATGGCTATGGCAATGGCTGCTATAGCTATGGTTATGGCTATAGCTGCTATGGCTATGGCTATGGCTGCTATGGCTATGGCTACGTCTGTGGCTGCTATGGCTATGGCTGCTATTGATTTGGCTATGTCTGGTATGGCTATGGCTGGTATGGCTATGGCTGCTATGGCTATGGCTATGGCTATGGCTGCTATGCCTATCGCTTCTATCGCTATGGCTTTTATGTCTATCGCTATGGCTATGGCTGCTATGGCAATGGCTATGGCTATGGCTGCAATGGCTATGGCCATGGCTATGGCTGCTATGGCTATGGCTATGGCTATGGTTGCTATGGCTATGGCTGCTATGGCTATGCCTGCTATGGCTATGGCTATGGCTGCGATGGCTATGTATGCTATGGCTATGGCAATGGCTATGGCTGCTATGGCTATGGCTGCTATGGCTATGGCTATGGCTGCTATGGCTATGGCTGCTATGGCTGTGGCAATGGCTACGGCTGCTATGGCTATGTCTTCTATGGCTATGACTACTATGGCTATCGCTATGGCTATGACTGCTATGGCTATGGCTATGGCTATGTCTGCTATGGCTATGGCTATGGCTATGTCTATGGCTGCTATGGCTATGGCTATGGCTGCTATGGCTATGGCTGCTACGGCTGTGGCTATGGCTGCTGTGGCTATGGCTGCTATGGCTATGGCTGCTATGGCTATGGCTATGGCTATGTCTGCTATGCCTATCGCTTCTATCGCTATGGCTTTTATGGCTGTCGCTATGGCTATGGCTGCTATGGCAATGGCTATGGTTATGGCTGCTATGGCTATGGCCGTGGCTATGGCTGCTATGGCTATGGCTATGGCTATGGTTGCTATGGCTATGGCTGCTATGGCTATGGC
The DNA here is from genome assembly GCF_051401765.1 of Calliopsis andreniformis. NCBI lineage: Eukaryota > Metazoa > Arthropoda > Insecta > Hymenoptera > Andrenidae > Calliopsis > Calliopsis andreniformis. The sequence continues at coordinate 3,378,684 of NW_027480456.1, read as the reverse complement.
TGCTATGGCTATGGCTATGGCTGCGATGGCTATGGCTTCAATGGCTATGGCTTCTATGGCTATCGCTATGGCTATGACTGCTATGGCTTTGGCTATGGCTATTGCTGCTATGGCTATGCCAATGGCTACGGCTATGGCTGCTATAGCTATGGCTATGTCTGCTATGGCTATGGCTATGGCTACGGCTATGGCTGCTATGGCCACCATGGCTATGGCAATGGCTGCGATGGCTATGGCTATGGCTGCGGCTGCTATGGCTATGGCTGCTATGGCTATGGATATGGCTGCTATGGCTGTGTCTATGGCTGCTATGGCTATGTCTATGGCTGCTATGGCTATGGCTATGGCTGCTATGGCTATGGCTATGTCTGCTATGGCTATGGCTATGTCTACTATGGCTGCTATGGCTACGACTATGGCTACTATGGCTATGGATACGGCTACTATGGCTATGGATACGGCTGCTATGGCTATGGCTATTTCTGCTATGGTTATGGCTGCTATGGCTATGGCTATGGCTGCTACGGCTATGGCTGCTATGGCTATGGCTGCTATGGCTATGGCTATGGCTATGGCTGCTATGGCTATGGCTGCTATGGCTATGGCTGCTATGGCTATGGCTTCTATGGCTATGGCTATCGCTGCTATGCCTATGGCTGCTATGGCTATGGCAATGGCTATGGCTGCTATGGCTATGGCTTCTATGGCTATGGTTATGGCTATGGCTGCTATGGCTATGACTGCTATGGCTGCTATGGCTATGGCTATGGCTATGGCTGCTATGGCTATGGTTATGGTGGCTATGGCTATTGCGTCTATAAGCTATGGCTATGGCTATGTCTATGACTGCTATGTCTATGACTATGGCTGCTATAGCTTTGGCTGTATCTGCTATGGCTATGGCTGTGGCTGCTATGGCTATGGCTATGGATGCTATGGCTATGGCTGCAATGGCTTTGGCTATGGCTTGTATTGGCTATGGCTATGGCTATGGCCGCTATTGCTGTGGCTATGTCTATGGCTGCTGTGGAAATAGCTATGGCGGCTATGGCTATGGCTATGGCTGCTATGGCTATGCCTATGGGTATGACTGCTGTGGCTATGGCTATGGCTGATATGGCTATGGCTATGGCTATGGCTGCTATGGCTATGGCTGCTATGACTATGGCTATGGCTGCTATGGCTATGGTTATGGCTATAGCTGCTATGGCTATGGCTATGGCTGCTATGGCTATGGCTACGTCTGTGGCTGCTGTGGCTATGGCTATGGCTGCTATGGCTATGGCTATGGCTATGGCTGCTGTGGCTATGGCTATGTCTGATATGGCTATGGCTATGGCTATGGCTGCTACGGCTATGGCTGCTATGGCTATGGCAATGGCTATGGCTGCTATGGCTGTGGCTTCTATGGCTATGGTTATGGCTATGGCGGCTATGGCTATGGCTGCTATGGCTGCTATGGCTATGGCTATGGCTATGGCTGCTATGGCTATGGTTATGGTGGCAATGGCTATTGCGTCTATAAGCTATGGCTATGGCTATGTCTATGACTGCTATGGCTATGACTATGGCTGCTAGAGCTATGGCTGTATCTGCTATGGCTATGGCTATGGCTGCTATGGCTATGATTATGGCTGCTATGATTATCGCTATGGGTATGGCTGCTATGGCTATGGCTTTGGCTGCTGTGGCTATGGCTATGGCTGCTATGGCTATGGCAATGGCTACTATGGCCATGGCTATGACTGCTATGGCTATGGCTATGGCTGCTATGTCTATGGCTATGGCTATGGCTATGGCTGCTATGGCTATTGCTATGGCTGCTATGGCTATGGCAATGGCTGCTATGGCTATGGTTATGGCTATAGCTGCTATGGCTATGGCTATGGCTGCTATGGCTATGGCTACGTCTGTGGCTGCTATGGCTATGGCTGCTGTGGCTTTGACTATGGCTTCTATGGCTACGGCTTCTATCGCTATGGCTATGAGTGCTATGGCTATGGCTATGGCTATGGCTGCTATGGCTTTGGCTATGGCTATGGCTATGGCTGCTATGGCTATGGCTATGGCTTCTATGGCTATGGCTATGACGCCTATGGATATGGCTATGGCTTCTATGGCTATGTCTATGGCTAAGGCTGCTATGGCTATGGCTATGTCTGCTTTGGCTATGGCTATAGCTGCATTGGCTGCTGTGGCTATGGCTATGTCTATCGCTGCTATGGCTGTGCCTATGGCTACGGCTGCCATGGAAATAGCTATGGCAGCTATGGCTATGGCTATGGCTGCTATGGCTATGGCTATGGCTATGGCTACTGTGGCTATGGCTATGGCTGATATGGCTATGGCTATGGCTATGGCTGCTACGGCTATGGCTGCTATGGCTATGGCTATGGCTATGGCTACTGTGGCTATGGCTATGGCTGCTATGGCTTTGGCTATGGCTATGGCTATGGCTGCTATGGCTATGGCTATGGCTTCTATGGCTATGGCTATGGCTGCTATGGCTATGGCTATCGCTGCTATGCCTATGGCTGCTATGGCTATGGCAATGGCTATGGCTGCTATGGCTATGGCTTCTATGGCCATGGTTATGGCTATGGCTGCTATGGCTATGACTGCTGTGGCTGCTATGGCTATGGCTATGGCTATGGCTGCTATGGCTATGGTTATGGTGGCTATGGCTATTGCGTCTATAAGCTATGGCTATGGCTATGTCTATGACTGCTATGTCTATGACTATGGCTGCTATAGCTTTGACTGTATCTGCTATGGCTATAGCTGTGGCTGCTATGGCTATGGCTATGGATGCTATGGCTATGGCTGCTATGGCTTTGGCTATGGCTTGTATTGGCTATGGCTATGGCTATGGCCGCTATTGCTGTGGCTATGTCTATGGCTGCTATGGAAATAGCTATGGCGGCTATGGCTATGGCTACGGCTGCTATGGCTATGCCTATGGGTATGGCTGCTGTGGCTATGGCTATGGCTGATATGGCTATGGCTATGGCTATGGCTGCTATGGCTATGGCTGCTATGACTATGGCTATGGCTGCTATGGCCATGGTTATGGCTATAGCTGCTATGGCTATGGCTATGGCTGCTATGGCTATGGCTATGGCTGCTATGGCTATGGCTATGGCTATGGCTGCTGTGGCTATGGCTATGTCTGATATGGCTATGGCTATGGCTATGGCTGCTACGGCTATGGCTGCTATGGCTATGGCAATGGCTATGGCTGCTATGGCTGTGGCTTCTATGGCTATGGTTATGGCTATGGCGGCTATGGCTATGGCTGCTATGGCTGCTATGTCTATGGCTATGGCTATGGCTGCTATGGCTATGGTTATGGTGGCAATGGCTATTGCGTCTATAAGCTATGGCTATGGCTATGTATATGACTGCTATGGCTACGACTATGGCTGCTATAGCTATGGCTGTATCTGCTATGGCTATGGCTATGGCTTCTATGGCTATGGCTATGACTCCTATGGATATGGCTATGGCTTCTATGGCTATGTCTATGGCTAAGGCTGCTATGGCTATGGCTATGTCTGCTTTGGCTATGGCTATAGCTGCATTGGCTGCTGTGGCTATGGCTATGTCTATCGCTGCTATGGCTGTGCCTATGGCTACGGCTGCCATGGAAATAGCTATGGCAGCTATGGCTATGGCTATGGCTGCTATGGCTATGGCTATGGCTATGGCTACTGTGGCTATGGCTATGGCTGATATGGCTATGGCTATGGCTATGGCTGCTACGGCTATGGCTGCTATGGCTATGGCTATGGCTATGGCTACTGTGGCTATGGCTATGGCTGCTATGGCTTTGGCTATGGCTATGGCTATGGCTGCTATGGCTATGGCTATGGCTTCTATGGCTATGGCTATGGCTGCTATGGCTATGGCTATGGCTATGGCTACTGTGGCTATGGCTATGGCTGATATGGCTATGGCTATGGCTATGGCTGCTACGGCTATGGCTGCTATGGCTATGGCAATGGCTACCATGGCCATGGCTATGACTGCTATTGCTATGGCTATGGCTGCTATGGCTGTGGGTATGGCTATAGCTGCTGTGGCTATGGCTATGTCTGCTATGGCTATGGCTGCTATGGCTATGGCTATTGCTGCTATGGCTATGGCTATGGCTATGGCTATGGCTATGGCTGCTATGGCTATGGCTATGGCTGCTATGGGTATGGCAATGGCTGCTATGGCTATGGTTATGGCTATAGCTGCTATGGCTATGGCTATGGCTGCTATGGCTATGGCTACGTCTGTGGCTGCTATGGCTATGGCTGCTGTGGCTTTGGCTATGGCTTCTATCGCTATGGCTATGAGTGCTATGGCTATGGCTATGGCTATGGCTGCTATGGCTTTGGCTATGGCTATGGCTATGGCCGCTATCGCTATGGCTATGGCTTCTATGGCTATGGCTATGTCTCCTATGGATATGGCTATGGCTTCTATGGCTATGTCTATGGCTAAGGCTGCTATGGCTATGGCTATGTCTGCTTTGGCTATGGCTATAGCTGCATTGGCTGCTGTGGCTATGGCTATGTCTATGGCTGCTATGGCTGTGCCTATGGCTACGGCTGCTATGGAAATAGCTATGGCAGCTATGGCTATGGCTATGGCTGCTATGGCTATGGCTATGGCTATGCCTGCTATGGCTATGGCTATGGCTGCGATGGCTATGTATGCTATGGCTATGGCAATGGCTATGGCTGCTATGGCTATGGCTGCTATGGCTATGGCTATGGCTGCTATGGCTATGGCTGCTATGGCTGTGGCAATGGCTACGGCTGCTATGGCTATGTCTTCTATGGCTATGACTACTATGGCTATCGCTATGGCTATGACTGCTATGGCTATGGCTATGGCTATGTCTGCTATGGCTATGGCTATGGCTATGTCTATGGCTGCTATGGCTATGGCTATGGCTGCTATGGCTATGGCTGCTATGGCTGTGGCTATGGCTGCTATGGCTATGGCTGCTATGGCTATGGCTGCTATGGCTATGGCTATGGCTATATCTGCTATGCCTATCGCTTCTATCGCTATGGCTTTTATGGCTATCGCTATGGCTATGGCTGCTATAGCAATGGCTATGGTTATGGCTGCCATGGCTATGGCCGTGGCTATGGCTGCTATGGCTATGGCTATGGCTATGGTTGCTATGGCTATGGCTGCTATGGCTATGGCTGCTATGTCTATGGCTATGGCTGCGATGGCTATGGCTTCAATGGCTATGGCTTCTATGGCTATCGCTATGGCTATGACTGCTATGGCTATGGCTATGGCTATTGCTGCTATGGCTATGGCAATGGCTACGGCTATGGCTGCTAAAGCTATGGCTATGTCTGCTATGGCTATGGCTATGGCTACGGCTATGGCTGCTATGGCCACCATGGCTATGGCAATGGCTGCGATGGCTATGGCTATGGCTGCGGCTGCTATGGCTATGGCTGCTATGACTATGGCTATGGCTGCTATGGCTATGGTTATGGCTATAGCTGCTATGGCTATGGCTATGGCTGCTATGGCTATGGCTACGTCTGTGGCTGCTATGGCTATGGCTATGGCTGCTATGGCTATGGCTATGGCTATGGCTGCTGTGGCTATGGCTATGTCTGATATGGCTGTGGCTATGGCTATGGCTGCTACGGCTATGGCTGCTATGGCTATGGCAATGGCTATGGCTGCTATGGCTATGGCAATGGCTATGGCTGCTATGGCTGTGGCTTCTATGGCTATGGTTATGGCTATGGCGGCTATGGCTATGGCTGCTATGGCTACTATGGCTATGGCTATGGCTATGGCTGCTATGGCTATGGTTATGGTGGCAATGGCTATTGCGTCTATAAGCTATGGCTATGGCTATGTCTATGACTGCTATGGCTATGACTATGGCTGCTATAGCTATGGCTGTATCTGCTATGGCTATGGCTATGGCTGCTATGGCTATGGTTATGGCTGCTATGACTATCGCTATGGGTATGGCTGCTATGGCTATGGCTTTGGCTGCTGTGGCTATGGCTATGGCTGCTATGGCTATGGCAATGGCTACTATGGCCATGGCTATGACTGCTATGGCTATGGCTATGGCTGCTATGGCTATGGCTATGGCTATGGCTATGGCTGCTATGGCTATTGCTATGGCTGCTATGGCTATGGCAATGGCTGCTATGGCTATGGTTATGGCTATAGCTGCTATGGCTATGGCTATGGCTGCTATGGCTATGGCTACGTCTGTGGCTGCTATGGCTATGGCTGCTGTGGCTTTGGCTATGGCTTCTATGGCTATGGCTTCTATCGCTATGGCTATGAGTGCTATGGCTATGGCTATGGCTATGGCTGCTATGGCTTTGGCTATGGCTATGGCTATGGCTGCTATGGCTATGGCTATGGCTTCTATGGCTATGGCTATGACTCCTATGGATATGGCTATGGCTTCTGTGGCTATGTCTATGGCTAAGGCTGCTATGGCTATGGCTATGGCTGCGATGGCTATGGCTATGGCTGCGGCTGCTATGTCTATGGCTGCTATGGCTACGGATATGTCTGCTATGGCTGTGTCAATGGGTGCTATGGCTACGTCTATGGCTGCTATGGCTATGGCTACGGCTGCTATGGCTATGGCTGCTATGGCAGTGGCTATGGCTGCTATGGTTATGGCTGCTATGGCTATGGCTATGGCTATGGCTGCTATGCCTATCGCTTCTATCGCTATGGCTTTTATGGCTATCGCTGTGTCTATGGCTGCTATGGCAATGGCTATGGTTATGGCTGCTATGGCTATGGCTGCTATGGCTATGGCTATGGTTGCGATGGATATGGCTTCTATGGCTATGGCTTCTATGGCTATCGCTATGGCTATGACTGCTATGGCTATGGCTACGGCTATGGCTGCAATGGCTATGTCTATGGCTGCTATGGCTATGGCTATGGCTGCTATGGCTATGGCCATGTCTGCTATGGCTATGGCTATGTCTACTATGGCTATGTCTGCTATGGCTATGGCTATGTCTACTATGGCTATGTCTCCTATGGCTATGGCTATGTCTACTATGGCTGCTATGGCTACGACTATGGCTACTATGGCTATGGATACGGCTGCTATGGCTATGGCTGTTTCTGCTATGGCTATGGCTGCTATGGCTATGGCTATGGCTGCTACGGCTATGGCTGCTACGGCTATGGCTGCTATGGCTATGGCAATGGCTGTGGCTGCTATGGCTGTGGCTTCTATGGCTATGGTTATGGCTATGGCTGCTATGACTATGGCTGCTATGGCTGCTATGGCTATGGCTATGGCTATGGCAGCTATGGCTATGGTTATGGTGGCTATGGCTATTGCGTCTATACGCTATGGCTATGGCTATGTCTATGACTGCTATGGCTATGACTATGGCTGCTATAGCTATGGCTGTATCTGCTATGGCTATGGCTATGGCTACTGTGGCTATGGTTATGGCTGCTATGACTATGGCTATGGGTATGACTGCTATGGCTATGGCTTTGGCTGCTATGGCTATGGCTATGGCTGCTATGGCTATGGCAATGGCAACTATGGCCATGGCTATGACTGCTATGGCTATGGCTATGGCTGCTATGGCTATGGCTATGGCTGCTATGGCTATGGCTACGTCTGTGGTTGCTATGGCTGTGGCTGCTGTGGCTTTGGCTATGGCTTCTATGGCTATGGGTTCTATGGCTATCGCTCTGGCTATGAGTGCTATGGCTATGGCTATGGCTATGGCGGCTATGGCTATGGCTATTGCTATGGCTATGGCTTCTATGGCTATGGCGATGACTCCTATGGCTATGGCTATGGCTGCTATGGCTATGGTTATGGCTATAGCTGCTATGCCTATGGCTATGGCTGCTATGGCTATGGCTACGGCTACAATGGCTATGGCAATGGCAAGTATGGCCATGGCTATGGCTGCTATGGCTATGGCTATGGCTGCTATGGCTGTGGGTATGGTTATAGCTGCTGTGGCTATGGCTATGGCTGCTATGGCTATGGCTGCTATGGCTTTGGCTATGGCTTATATTGGGTATGGCTATGGCTATGGCCGCTACTGCTGTGGCTATGTCTATGGCTGTATGGAAATAGCTATGGCGGCTACGGCTATGGCTATGGCTGCTATGACTATGGCTATGGGTATGGCTGCTGTGGCTATGGCTATGGCTGATATGGCTATGGTTATGGCTATGGCTGCTATGGCTATGGCTGCTATGGCTATGGCTGCTATGGCTATGGCTATGGCTGCTATGCCTATGGCTATGGCTATGGCCGCTATGCCTATCGTTTCTATCGCTATGGCTTTTATGGCTATCGCTATGGCTATGGCTGCTCTGGCAATGGATATGGCTATGACTGCTATGGCTATGGCCATGGCTATGGCTGCTATGGCTATGGCTATGGTTGCTATGGCTATGGCTGATATGGCTATGGCTATGGCTGCGATGGCTATGTATGCGATGGCTATGGCTATGGCCATGGCTATGGCTGCTATGGCTATGGCAATGGCTGCTATAGCTATGGTTATGGCTATAGCTGCTATGGCTATGGCTATGGCTGCTATGGCTATGGCTACGTCTGTGGCTGCTATGGCTATGGCTGCTATGGCTATGGCCATGTCTGCTATGGCTATGGCTATGTCTACTATGGCTATGTCTGCTATGGCTATGGCTATGTCTACTATGGCTATGTCTCCTATGGCTATGGCTATGTCTACTATGGCTGCTATGGCTACGACTATGGCTACTATGGCTATGGATACGGCTGCTATGGCTATGGCTGTTTCTGCTATGGCTATGGCTGCTATGGCTATGGCTATGGCTGCTACGGCTATGGCTGCTACGGCTATGGCTGCTATGGCTATGGCAATGGCTGTGGCTGCTATGGCTGTGGCTTCTATGGCTATGGTTATGGCTATGGCTGCTATGACTATGGCTGCTATGGCTGCTATGGCTATGGCTATGGCTATGGCAGCTATGGCTATGGTTATGGTGGCTATGGCTATTGCGTCTATAGGCTATGGCTATGGCTATGTCTATGACTGCTATGGCTATGACTATGGCTGCTATAGCTTTGGCTATATCTGCTATGGCTATGGCTATGGCTGCTATGGCTATGGTTATGGCTGCTATGACTATAGCTATGGGTATGGCTGCTGTGGCTATGGCTATGTCTGCTATGGCTATGGCTGCTATGGCTTTGGCTATTGCTTGTATTGGCTATAGCTGTGGCTATGGCTACTATGGCTGTGGCTATGTTTATGGGTGCTATGGCTATGGCTATGGCTATTGCTGCTATGTCTATGGCTGCTATGGCTATGGCTACAGCTGCTATGGCTATGGCTGCTATGGCTGTGGCTATGGCTGCTATGGCTATGGCTGCTATGGCTATGGCTATGACTATGGCTGCTATGCCTATCGCTTCTATCGCTATGGCTTTTATGGCTATCGCTGTGGCTATGGCTGCTATGGCTATGGCAATGGCTATGGCTGCTATGGCTGTGGCTTCTATGGCTATGGTTATGGCTATGGCTGCTATGACTATGGCTGCTATGGCTGCTATGGCTATGGCTATGGCTATGGCTATGGCTGCTATGGCTATGGCTATGGCTATGGCTGCTATGGCTATGGCTATGGCTATGGCCGCTATGCCTATCGCTTCTATCGCTATGGCTTTTCTGGCTATCGCTATGGCTATGGCTGCTCTGGCAGTGGCTATGGCTATGACTGCTATGGCTATGGCCATGGCTATGGCTGCTATGGCTATGGCTATGGTTGCTATGGCTATGGCTGCTATGGCTTTGGCTATGGCTTGTATTGGCTATAGCTATGGCTATGGCTACTATGGCTGTGGCTATGTTCATGGGTGCTATGGCTATGGCTATGGCTATTGCTGCTATGGCTATGGCTATGGCTATGGCTGCTATGGCTATGGCTATGGCTATGGCTATGGCTGCGATGGCTATGGCTATGGCTGCGGCTCCTATGTCTATGGCTGCTATGGCTACGGATACGTCTGCTATGGCTGTGTCTATGGCTGCTATGGCTATGTCTATGGCTATGGCTATGGCTATGGGTGCTATGGCTATGGATATGCGAGCTATGGATATGGCTATGGCTACGGCTATGGCTGCTATGGCCACCATGGCTATGGCAATATCTAGTATGGCTATGGCTATGGTTGCGGCTGCTATGGCTATGGCTGCTACGGCTATGGCTGCTATGGCTATGGCTTCTATGGCTATGGTTATGGCGTTGGCTGCTATGGCTACGGCTATGGCTGCTATGGCTATGGATATGGCTGCTGTGGCTGTGTCTATGGCTGCTATGACTATGGCTATGGCTGCTGTGGCTATGGCTATGGCTGATATGGCTATGGCTATGGCTATGGCTGCTCTGGCTATGGCTGCTATGACTATGGCTATGGCTGCTATGGCTATGACTGCTATGGCTATGGCTGCTATGGCTATGGTTATGGCTGCTATGGCTATGGCTATGGCTGCTACGGCTATGGCTGCTATGGCTATGGCAATGGCTACTATGGCCATGGCTATGACTGCTATGGCTATGGCTATGGCTGCTTTCGCTAGGGCTATAGCTGCATTGGCTGCTGTGGCTATGGCTATGTCTATGGCTGCTATGGCTGTGGCTCTGGCTATGGCTGCTATGGATATAGCGATGGCAGCTATGGCTATGACTATGCCTGCTTTGGATATAGCTATGGCAGGTATGGCTATGGCTATGACTGCTATGGCTATGGCAGCTAGGGCTATGGCTATGGCTGCTATTGCTGTGGCTGCTATGGCTATGGCAATGGCTATGGCTGCTATGGCTATGGCTATGGCTATGACTGCTATGGCTATGGCTATGGCTGCTATGGCTCTGGCTGCTATGGCTATGGCTATGGCAATGGCTATGGCTGCTATGGCTATGGCTGCTATGGCTACGGCAGTGGCTATGGCTGCTATGACTATGGCTTCTATGGCTATGGCTTCTATGGCTATCGCTATGGCTATGGCTGCTATGGCTATGGCTATGGCTGCTATGGCCATGGCTACGTCTGTGGTTGCTATGGCTGTGGCTGCTGTGGCTTTGGCTATGGCTTCTGTGGCTATGGCTTCTGTGGCTATCGCTATGGCCCTGGCTGCTTTGGCTATGGCTTTAGCTGCATTGGCTGCTGTGGCTATAGCTATGTCTATGGCTGCTATGGCTGTGGCTATGGCTATGGCTGCTATGGCTTTGGCTATGGCTGATATGTCTATGGCTATGGGTATGGCTGCTATGGCTATGGCAATGGCTACTATGGCCATGACTATGACTGCTATGGTTATGGCTATGGCTGCTATAGCTATGGCTGCTAGGGCTATGGCTATGGCTGCTATTGCTCTGGCTGCTATGGCAATGGCAATGGTTATGGCTGCTACGGCTATGGCTGCTGTGGCTATGGCTGTGGCTGCTATGGCTGTGGTTACGGATGCTATGGCTATGGCTAAGGCTGCTCTGGCTATGGCTATGGCTGCTATGGCTATGGCTATAGCTGCTGTGGCTTTGGCTATGGCTACTATGGCTGTTATTGCTATGGCTATGGCTACTATGGCTATGGATACGGCTGCTCTGGCTATGGCTATGGCTATGTCTGCTATGGCTATGGCTATGGCTGCCATGGCTATGCCTTTTCTGGCTATGGCTTCTATAGCTATCTCTATGGCTATGGCTGCTTTGGCTATGGCTTTAGCTGCATTGGCTGCTGTGGCTATGGCTATGTCTATGGCTGCTATGGCTGTGGCTTTGGCTATGGCTGCTATGGATATAGCTATGGCAGCTATGGCTATGACTATGCCTGCTATGGATATAGCTATGGCAGGTATGGCTATGTCTATGGCTGCTATGGCTGTGGCTATGTCTATGGCTGCTATGGAAATAGCTATGGCTGCTATGGCTATGGCTATGGCTATGGCCGCTATGCCTATCGCTTCTATCGCTATGGCTTTTCTGGCTATCGCTATGGCTATGGCTGCTCTGGCAATGGCTATGGCTATGACTGCTATGGCTATGGCCATGGCTATGGCTGCTATGGCTATGGCTATGGTTGCTATGGCTATGGCTGCTATGGCTTTGGCTATGGCTTGTATTGGCTATAGCTATGGCTATGGCTACTATGGCTGTGGCTATGTTTATGGGTGCTATGGCTATGGCTATGGCTATGGCTGCTATGTCTATGGCTATGGCTATGGCTGCTATGGCTATGGCTATGGCTATGGCTATGGCTGCGATGGCTATGGCTATGGCTGCGGCTGCTATGTCTATGGCTGCTATGGCTACGGATATGTCTGCTATGGCTGTGTCTATGGCTGCTATGGCTATGTCTATGGCTGCTATGGCTATGGCTACGGCTGCTATGGCTATGGCTGATATGGCTGTGGCTATGGCTGCTATGGCTATGGCTGCTATGGCTATGGCTATGACTATGGCTGCTATGCCTATCGCTTCTATCGCTATGGCTTTTATGGCTATCGCTGTGGCTATGGCTGCTATGGCTATGGCAATGGCTATGGCTGCTATGGCTGTGGCTTCTATGGCTATGGTTATGGCTATGGCTGCTATGACTATGGCTGCTATGGCTGCTATGGCTATGGCTATGGCTATGGCTATGGCAGCTATGGCTATGGTTATGGTGGCTATGGCTATTGCGTCTATAAGCTATGGCTATGGCTATGTCTATGACTGCTATGGCTATCACTATGGCTGCTATAGCTATGGCTGTATCTGCTATGGCTATGGCTATGGCTGCTATGGCTATGGTTATGGCTGCTATGACTATGGCTATGGGTATGACTGTTATGGCTATGGCTTTGGCTGCTATGGCTATGGCTATGACTGCTATGGCTATGGCTATGGCTGCTATGGCTGTGGGTATGGCTACAGCTGCTGTGGCTGTGGCTGTGTCTGCTATGGCTATGGCTGCTATGGCTTTGGCTATGGCTACGGCTGCTGTGGAAATAGCTATGGCAGCTATGGCTATGGCTATGTCTGCTATGGCTATGGCTGCTATGGCTATGGCTATGGCTTTGGCTGCTATGGCTATGGCTATGGCTGCTATGGCTATGGCAATGGCTACTATGGCCATGGCTATGACTGCTATGGCTATGGCTATGGCTGCTATGGCTATGGCTATGGCTGCTATGGCTATGGCTACGTCTGCGGTTGCTATGGCTGTGGCTGCTGTGGCTTTGGCTATGGCTTCTGTGGCTATGGGTTCTATGGCTATCGCTCTGGCTATGAGTGCTGTGGCTATGGCTATGGCTATGGCTGCTATGGCTATGGCTATGGCTATGGCTGTGGCTTCTATGGCTATGGCTATGGTTATGGTGGCTATGGCTATTGCGTCTATAGGCTATGGCTATGGCTATGTCTATGACTGCTATGGCTATTGCGTCTATAGGCTATGGCTATGGCTATGTCTATGACTGCTATGGCTATGACTATGGCTGCTATGGCTATGGCTGCTATGGCTGCTATGGCTATGGCTATGGCTATGTCTGCTATGGCTATGGTTATGGTGGCTATGGCTATTGCGTCTATAGGCTATGGCTATGGCTATGTCTATGACTGCTATGGCTATGACTATGGCTGCTATAGCTTTGGCTGTATCTGCTATGGCTATGGCTATGGCTGCTATGGCTATGGTTATGGCTGCTATGACTATAGCTATGGGTATGGCTGCTATGGCTATGGCTATGTCTGCTATGGCTATGGCTGCTATGGCTTTGGCTATTGCTTGTATTGGCTATAGCTATGGCTATGGCTACTATGGCTGTGGCTATGTTTATGGGTGCTATGGCTATGGCTATGGCTATTGCTGCTATGGCTATGGCTATGTCTATGGCTGCTATGGCTATGGTTATGGCTGCTATGACTATGGCTATGGGTATGGCTGCTATGGCTATGGCTTTGGCTGCTGTGGCTATGGCTATGGCTGCTATGGCTATGGCAGTGGCTACTATGGCCATGGCTATGACTGCTATGGCTATGGCTATGGCTGCTATGGCTATGGCTATGGCTGCTATGGCTATGGCTACGTCTGTGGTTGCTATGGCTGTGGCTGCTGTGGCTTTGGCTATGGCTTCTATGGCTATGGGTTCTATGGCTATCGCTCTGGCTATGAGTGCTATGGCTATGGCTATGGCTATGGCTGCTATGGCTATGGCTATGGCTATGGCTGTGGCTTCTATGGCTATGGCTATGACTCCTATGGCTATGGCTATGGCTGCTATGGCTATGGCTGTTATGGCTATGGCTATGGCTGCGATGGCTATGGCTTCAATGGCTATGGCTTCTATGGCTATCGCTATGGCTATGACTGCTATGGCTATGGCTATGGCTATGGCCGCTATGGCTATGGCTATGGCTATGGCTGCTATGGCTATGGTTATGGTGGCTATGGCTATTGCGTCTATAGGCTATGGCTATGGCTATGTCTATGACTGCTATGGCTATGACTATGGCTGCTATACCTTTGGCTGTATCTGCTATGGCTATGGCTATGGCTGCTATGGCTATGGTTATGGCTGCTATGACTATAGCTATGGGTATAGCTGCTATGGCTATGGCTATGGCTGCTATGGCTATGGCTACGTCTGTGGTTGCTATGGCTGTGGCTGCTGTGGCTTTGGCTATGGCTTCTATGGCTATGGGTTCTATGGCTATCGCTCTGGCTATGAGTGCTATGGCTATGGCTATGGCTATGGCGGCTATGGCTATGGCTATGGCTATGGCTATGGCGGCTATGGCTATGGCTATGGCTATGGCTATGGCTTCTATGGCTATGGCTATGACCCCTATGGTTATGGCTATGGCTGCTATGGCTATGGTTATGGCTATAGCTGCTATGCCTATGGCTATGGCTGCTATGGCTATGGCTACGGCTACAATGGCTATGGCAATGGCTAGTATGGCCATGGCTATGGCTGCTATGGCTATGGCTATGGCTGCTATGGCTATGGCTATGGCTGCTATGGCTATGGCTGCTATGGCTATAGCTATGGCTGCTATGGCTATGGCTATGGCTATGGCCGCTATGCCTATCGTTTCTAACGCTATGGCTTTTATGGCTATCGCTATGGCTATGGCTGCTCTGGCAATGGCTATGGCTATGACTGCTGTGGCTACGGCCATGGCTATGGCTGCTATGGCTATGGCTATGGTTGCTATGGCTATGGCTGATATGGCTATGGCTATGGCTGCGATGGCTGTGTATGCGATGGCTATGGCTATGGCTATGGCTATGGCTGCTATAGCTATGGCTACGTCTGTGGCTGCTATGGCTAGGACTGCTATGGATTTGGCTATGGCTGCTATGGCAATGGCTATGGCTATTGCTGCTATGGCTATGGCCATGGCTATGGCTGCTATGGCTATGGCTATGGCTATGGTTGCTATGGCTATGGCTGCTATGGCTATGCCTGCTATGGCTATGGCTATGGCTGCGATGGCTATGTATGCTATGGCTATGGCAATGGCTATGGCTGCTATGGCTATGGCTGCTATGACTATGGCAATGGCTACGGCTGCTATGGCTATGTCTTCTATGGCTACGACTACTATGGCTATCGCTATGGCTATGACTGCTATGGCTATGGCTATGGCTATGGCTGCTATGGCTATGGCTATGTCTATGGCTATGGCTGCTATAGCTATGGCTATGTCTGCTATGGCTATGGCTATTGCTACGGCGATGGCTGCTATGGCTATGGCTATGGCTGCTTTGGCTATGGCTATAGCTGCGTTGGCTGGTGTGGCTATGGCTATGTCTATGGCTGCTATGGCTGTGGCTATGGCTATGGCTGCAATGGAAATAGCTATGCCAGTTATTGCTATGGCTATGGCTGCTATGGCTATGGCTATGGCTATGGCTGCTGTTGCTATGGCTATGGCTGATATGGCTATGGCTATGGCTACTATGCCCATGGCTATGGCTGCTATGGCTATGGTTGCTATGGCTGTGGTTACGGCTATAGCTGCTATGGCTATGGCTAGGGCTGCTATGGCTATGGCTATTGCTATGTTTAGGGCTATGGCTGCTATGGCTATGGCTATGTGTATGGCTACTGTGGCTATGGCTATGGCTGCTATGGCTATGGCTATGGCTACTATGCCCATGGCTATGGCTGCTGTGGCTATGGCTATGGCTGCTATGGCTGTGGCTGTTTCTGCTATGGCTATGGCTGCTATGGCTATGGCTATGGCTGCTACGGCTATGGCTGCTACGGCTATGGCTGCTATGGCTATGGCAATGGCTATGGCTGCTATGGCTGTGGCTTCTATGGCTATGGTTATGGCTATGGCTGCTATGACTATGGCTGCTATGGCTGCTATGGCTATGGCTATGGCTATGGCAGCTATGGCTATGGTTATGGTGGCTATGGCTATTGCGTCTATAAGCTATGGCTATGGCTATGTCTATGACTGCTATGGCTATGACTATGGCTGCTATAGCTATGGCTGTATCTGCTATGGCTATGGCTATGGCTGCTATGGCTATGGTTATGGCTGCTATGACTATGGCTATGGGTATGGCTGCTATGGCTATGGCTTTGGCTGCTATGGCTATGGCTATCGCTGCTATGGCTATGGCAATGGCTACTATGGCCATGGCTATGACTGCTATGGCTATGGCTATGGCTGCTATGGCTATGTCTATGGCTGCTGTGGCTATGGCTACGTCTGTGGTTGCTATGGCTGTGGCTGCTGTGGCTTTGGCTATGGCTTCTATGGCTATGGGTTCTATGGCTATCGCTCTGGCTATGAGTGCTATGGCTATGGCTATGGCTATGGCTATGGCTGCTATGGCTATGGCTATGGCTATGGCTACGGCTGCTATGGCTATAGCTGATATGGCTGTGGCTATGGCTGCTATGGCTATGGCTGCTATGGCTATGGCTATGACTATGGCTGCTATGCCTATCGCTTCTATCGCTATGGCTTTTATGGCTATCGCTGTGGCTATGGCTGCTATGGCTATGGCAATGGCTATGGCTGCTATGGCTGTGGCTTCTATGGCTATGGTTATGGCTATGGCTGCTATGACTATGGCTGCTATGGCTGCTATGGCTATGGCTATGGCTATGGCTATGGCAGCTATGGCTATGGTTATGGTGGCTATGGCTATTGCGTCTATAAGCTATGGCTATGGCTATGTCTATGACTGCTATGGCTATCACTATGGCTGCTATAGCTATGGCTGTATCTGCTATGGCTATGGCTATGGCTGCTATGGCTATGGTTATGGCTGCTATGACTATGGCTATGGGTATGACTGTTATGGCTATGGCTTTGGCTGCTATGGCTATGGCTATGACTGCTATGGCTATGGCTATGGCTGCTATGGCTGTGGGTATGGCTACAGCTGCTGTGGCTGTGGCTGTGTCTGCTATGGCTATGGCTGCTATGGCTTTGGCTATGGCTACGGCTGCTGTGGAAATAGCTATGGCAGCTATGGCTATGGCTATGTCTGCTATGGCTATGGCTGCTATGGCTATGGCTATGGCTTTGGCTGCTATGACTATGGCTATGGCTGCTATGGCTATGGCAATGGCTACTATGGCCATGGCTATGACTGCTATGGCTATGGCTATGGCTGCTATGGCTATGGCTATGGCTGCTATGGCTATGGCTACGTCTGCGGTTGCTATGGCTGTGGCTGCTGTGGCTTTGGCTATGGCTTCTGTGGCTATGGGTTCTATGGCTATCGCTCTGGCTATGAGTGCTGTGGCTATGGCTATGGCTATGGCTGCTATGGCTATGGCTATGGCTATGGCTGTGGCTTCTATGGCTATGGCTATGGTTATGGTGGCTATGGCTATTGCGTCTATAGGCTATGGCTATGGCTATGTCTATGACTGCTATGGCTATTGCGTCTATAGGCTATGGCTATGGCTATGTCTATGACTGCTATGGCTATGACTATGGCTGCTATGGCTATGGCTGCTATGGCTGCTATGGCTATGGCTATGGCTATGTCTGCTATGGCTATGGTTATGGTGGCTATGGCTATTGCGTCTATAGGCTATGGCTATGGCTATGTCTATGACTGCTATGGCTATGACTATGGCTGCTATAGCTTTGGCTGTATCTGCTATGGCTATGGCTATGGCTGCTATGGCTATGGTTATGGCTGCTATGACTATAGCTATGGGTATGGCTGCTATGGCTATGGCTATGTCTGCTATGGCTATGGCTGCTATGGCTTTGGCTATTGCTTGTATTGGCTATAGCTATGGCTATGGCTACTATGGCTGTGGCTATGTTTATGGGTGCTATGGCTATGGCTATGGCTATTGCTGCTATGGCTATGGCTATGTCTATGGCTGCTATGGCTATGGCTACGGCTGCTATGGCTATGGCTGCTACGGCTGTGGCTATGGCTGCTATGGCTATGGCTGCTATGGCTATGGCTATGACTATGGCTGCTATGCCTATCGCTTCTATCGCTATGGCTTTTATGGCTATCGCTGTGGCTATGGCTGCTATGGCAATGGCAATGGCTATGGCTGCTATGGCTGTGGCTTCTATGGCTATGGTTATGGCTATGGCTGCTATGACTATGGCTGCTATGGCTGCTATGGCTATGGCTATGGCTATGGCAGCTATGGCTATGGTTATGGTGGCTATGGCTATTGCGTCTATAAGCTATGGCTATGGCTATGTCTATGACTGCTATGGCTATGACTATGGCTGCTATAGCTATGGCTGTATCTGCTATGGCTATGGCTATGGCTGCTATGGCTATGGTTATGGCTGCTATGACTATGGCTATGGGTATGGCTGCTATGGCTATGGCTTTGGCTGCTATGACTATGGCTATGGCTGCTATGGCTATGGCAATGGCTACTATGGCCATGGCTATGACTGCTATGGCTATGGCTATGGCTGCTATGGCTATGTCTATGGCTGCTATGGCTATGGCTACGTCTGTGGTTGCTATGGCTGTGGCTGCTGTGGCTTTGGCTATGGCTTCTATGGCTATGGGTTCTATGGCTATCGCTCTGGCTATGAGTGCTATGGCTATGGCTATGGCTATGGCTATGGCTGCTATGGCTATGGCTATGGCTATGGCTATGGCTTCTATGGCTATGGCTATAACTCCTATGGCTATGGCTATGCCTGCTATGGCTATGGTTATGGCTATAGCTGCTATGCCTATGGCTATGGCTGCTATGGCTATGGCTACGGCTACAATGGCTATGGCAATGGCTAGTATGGCCTTGGCTATGGCTGCTATGGCTATGGCTATGGCTGCTATGGCTATGGCTATGGCTATGGCTGCTATGGCTATGGTTATGGTGGCTATGGCTATTGCGTCTATAAGCTATGGCTATGGATATGTCTATGACTGCTATGGCTATGACTATGGCTGCTATGGCTATGTCTATGGCTGCTATGGCTATGGCTACGGCTGCTATGGCTATGGCTGCTATGGCTGTGGCTATGGCTGCTATGGCTATGGCTGCTATGGCTATGGCTATGACTATGGCTGCTATGCCTATCGGTTCTATCGCTATGGCTTTTATGGCTATCGCTGTGGCTATGGCTGCTATGGCTATGGCAATGGCTATGGCTGCTATGGCTGTGGCTTCAATGGCTATGGTTATGGCTATGGCTGCTATGACTATGGCTGCTATGGCTGCTATGGCTATGGCTATGGCTATGGCAGCTATGGCTATGGTTATGGTGGCTATGGCTATTGCGTCTATACGCTATGGCTATGGCTATGTCTATGACTGCTATGGCTATGACTATGGCTGCTATAGCTATGGCTGTATCAGCTATGGCTATGGCTATGGCTACTGTGGCTATGGTTATGGCTGCTATGACTATGGCTACGGGTATGACTGCTATGGCTATGGCTTTGGCTGCTATGGCTATGGCTATGGCTGCTATGGCTATGGCAATGGCAACTATGGCCATGGCTATGACTGCTATGGCTATGGCTATGGCGGCTATGGCTATGGCTATTGCTATGGCTATGGCTTCTATGGCTATGGCGATGACTCCTATGGCTATGGCTATGGCTGCTATGGCTATGGTTATGGCTATAGCTGCTATGCCTATGGCTATGGCTGCTATGGCTATGGCTACGGCTACAATGGCTATGGCAATGGCAAGTATGGCCATGGCTATGGCTGCTATGGCTATGGCTATGGCTGCTATGGCTGTGGGTATGGTTATAGCTGCTGTGGCTATGGCTATGGCTGCTATGGCTATGGCTGCTATGGCTTTGGCTATGGCTTATATTGGGTATGGCTATGGCTATGGCCGCTATTGCTGTGGCTATGTCTATGGCTGTATGGAAATAGCTATGGCGGCTATGGCTATGGCTATGGCTGCTATGACTATGGCTATGGGTATGGCTGCTGTGGCTATGGCTATGGCTGATATGGCTATGGTTATGGCTATGGCTGCTATGGCTATGGCTGCTATGGCTATGGCTGCTATGGCTATGGCTATGGCTGCTATGCCTATGGCTATGGCTATGGCCGCTATGCCTATCGTTTCTATCGCTATGGCTTTTATGGCTATCGCTATGGCTATGGCTGCTCTGGCAATGGATATGGCTATGACTGCTATGGCTATGGCCATGGCTATGGCTGATATGGCTATGGCTATGGTTGCTATGGCTATGGCTGATATGGCTATGGCTATGGCTGCGATGGCTATGTATGCGATGGCTATGGCTATGGCCATGGCTATGGCTGCTATGGCTATGGCAATGGCTGCTATAGCTATGGTTATGGCTATAGCTGCTATGGCTATGGCTATGGCTGCTATGGCTATGGCTACGTCTGTGGCTGCTATGGCTATGGCTGCTATGGATTTGGCTATGGCTGCTATGGCTATGGCTGGTATGGCTATGGCTATGGCTGCTACGGCAATGGCTATGTCTGCTATGGCTATGGCTATGTCTACTATGGCTGCTATGGCTACGACTATGGCTACTATGGCTATGGATGCGGCTGCTATGGCTATGGCTATTTCTGCTATGGTTATGGCTGCTATGGCCATGGCTATGGCTGCTATGGCTATGGCAATGGCTGCTATAGCTATGGTTATGGCTATAGCTGCTATGGCTATGGCTATGGCTGCTATGGCTATGGCTACGTCTGTGGCTGCTATGGCTATGGCTGCTATTGATTTGGCTATGTCTGGTATGGCTATGGCTGGTATGGCTATGGCTGCTATGGCTATGGCTATGGCTATGGCTGCTATGCCTATCGCTTCTATCGCTATGGCTTTTATGTCTATCGCTATGGCTATGGCTGCTATGGCAATGGCTATGGCTATGGCTGCAATGGCTATGGCCATGGCTATGGCTGCTATGGCTATGGCTATGGCTATGGTTGCTATGGCTATGGCTGCTACGGCTATGCCTGCTATGGCTATGGCTATGGCTGCGATGGCTATGTATGCTATGGCTATGGCAATGGCTATGGCTGCTATGGCTATGGCTGCTATGGCTATGGCTATGGCTGCTATGGCTATGGCTGCTATGGCTGTGGCAATGGCTACGGCTGCTATGGCTATGTCTTCTATGGCTATGACTACTATGGCTATCGCTATGGCTATGACTGCTATGGCTATGGCTATGGCTATGTCTGCTATGGCTATGGCTATGGCTATGTCTATGGCTGCTATGTCTATGGCTATGGCTGCTATGGCTATGGCTGCTACGGCTGTGGCTATGGCTGCTGTGGCTATGGCTGCTATGGCTATGGCTGCTATGGCTATGGCTATGGCTATGTCTGCTATGCCTATCGCTTCTATCGCTATGGCTTTTATGGCTGTCGCTATGGCTATGGCTGCTATGGCAATGGCTATGGTTATGGCTGCTATGGCTATGGCCGTGGCTATGGCTGCTATGGCTATGGCTATGGCTATGGTTGCTATGGCTATGGCTGCTATGGCTATGGCTGCTATGGCTATGGCTATGGCTGCGATGGCTATGGCTTCAATGGCTATGGCTTCTATGGCTATCGCTATGGCTATGACTGCTATGGCTTTGGCTATGGCTATTGCTGCTATGGCTATGCCAATGGCTACGGCTATGGCTGCTATAGCTATGGCTATGTCTGCTATGGCTATGGCTATGGCTACGGCTATGGCTGCTATGGCCACCATGGCTATGGCAATGGCTGCGATGGCTATGGCTATGGCTGCGGCTGCTATGGCTATGGCTGCTATGGCTATGGATATGGCTGCTATGGCTGTGTCTATGGCTGCTATGGCTATGTCTATGGCTGCTATGGCTATGGCTATGGCTGCTATGGCTATGGCTATGTCTGCTATGGCTATGGCTATGTCTACTATGGCTGCTATGGCTACGACTATGGCTACTATGGCTATGGATACGGCTACTATGGCTATGGATACGGCTGCTATGGCTATGGCTATTTCTGCTATGGTTATGGCTGCTATGGCTATGGCTATGGCTGCTACGGCTATGGCTGCTATGGCTATGGCTGCTATGGCTATGGCTATGGCTATGGCTGCTATGGCTATGGCTGCTATGGCTATGGCTGCTATGGCTATGGCTTCTATGGCTATGGCTATCGCTGCTATGCCTATGGCTGCTATGGCTATGGCAATGGCTATGGCTGCTATGGCTATGGCTTCTATGGCTATGGTTATGGCTATGGCTGCTATGGCTATGACTGCTATGGCTGCTATGGCTATGGCTATGGCTATGGCTGCTATGGCTATGGTTATGGTGGCTATGGCTATTGCGTCTATAAGCTATGGCTATGGCTATGTCTATGACTGCTATGTCTATGACTATGGCTGCTATAGCTTTGGCTGTATCTGCTATGGCTATGGCTGTGGCTGCTATGGCTATGGCTATGGATGCTATGGCTATGGCTGCAATGGCTTTGGCTATGGCTTGTATTGGCTATGGCTATGGCTATGGCCGCTATTGCTGTGGCTATGTCTATGGCTGCTGTGGAAATAGCTATGGCGGCTATGGCTATGGCTATGGCTGCTATGGCTATGCCTATGGGTATGGCTGCTGTGGCTATGGCTATGGCTGATATGGCTATGGCTATGGCTATGGCTGCTATGGCTATGGCTGCTATGACTATGGCTATGGCTGCTATGGCTATGGTTATGGCTATAGCTGCTATGGCTATGGCTATGGCTGCTATGGCTATGGCTACGTCTGTGGCTGCTGTGGCTATGGCTATGGCTGCTATGGCTATGGCTATGGCTATGGCTGCTGTGGCTATGGCTATGTCTGATATGGCTATGACTATGGCTATGGCTGCTACGGCTATGGCTGCTATGGCTATGGCAATGGCTATGGCTGCTATGGCTGTGGCTTCTATGGCTATGGTTATGGCTATGGCGGCTATGGCTATGGCTGCTATGGCTGCTATGGCTATGGCTATGGCTATGGCTGCTATGGCTATGGTTATGGTGGCAATGGCTATTGCGTCTATAAGCTATGGCTATGGCTATGTCTATGACTGCTATGGCTATGACTATGGCTGCTAGAGCTATGGCTGTATCTGCTATGGCTATGGCTATGGCTGCTATGGCTATGATTATGGCTGCTATGATTATCGCTATGGGTATGGCTGCTATGGCTATGGCTTTGCCTGCTGTGGCTATGGCTATGGCTGCTATGGCTATGGCAATGGCTACTATGGCCATGGCTATGACTGCTATGGCTATGGCTATGGCTGCTATGTCTATGGCTATGGCTATGGCTATGGCTGCTATGGCTATTGCTATGGCTGCTATGGCTATGGCAATGGCTGCTATGGCTATGGTTATGGCTATAGCTGCTATGGCTATGGCTATGGCTGCTATGGCTATGGCTACGTCTGTGGCTGCTATGGCTATGGCTGCTGTGGCTTTGACTATGGCTTCTATGGCTATGGCTTCTATCGCTATGGCTATGAGTGCTATGGCTATGGCTATGGCTATGGCTGCTATGGCTTTGGCTATGGCTATGGCTATGGCTGCTATGGCTATGGCTATGGCTTCTATGGCTATGGCTATGACGCCTATGGATATGGCTATGGCTTCTATGGCTATGTCTATGGCTAAGGCTGCTATGGCTATGGCTATGTCTGCTTTGGCTATGGCTATAGCTGCATTGGCTGCTGTGGCTATGGCTATGTCTATCGCTGCTATGGCTGTGCCTATGGCTACGGCTGCCATGGAAATAGCTATGGCAGCTATGGCTATGGCTATGGCTGCTATGGCTATGGCTATGGCTATGGCTACTGTGGCTATGGCTATGGCTGATATGGCTATGGCTATGGCTATGGCTGCTACGGCTATGGCTGCTATGGCTATGGCTATGGCTATGGCTACTGTGGCTATGGCTATGGCTGCTATGGCTTTGGCTATGGCTATGGCTATGGCTGCTATGGCTATGGCTATGGCTTCTATGGCTATGGCTATGGCTGCTATGGCTATGGCTATCGCTGCTATGCCTATGGCTGCTATGGCTATGGCAATGGCTATGGCTGCTATGGCTATGGCTTCTATGGCCATGGTTATGGCTATGGCTGCTATGGCTATGACTGCTGTGGCTGCTATGGCTATGGCTATGGCTATGGCTGCTATGGCTATGGTTATGGTGGCTATGGCTATTGCGTCTATAAGCTATGGCTATGGCTATGTCTATGACTGCTATGTCTATGACTATGGCTGCTATAGCTTTGACTGTATCTGCTATGGCTATAGCTGTGGCTGCTATGGCTATGGCTATGGATGCTATGGCTATGGCTGCTATGGCTTTGGCTATGGCTTGTATTGGCTATGGCTATGGCTATGGCCGCTATTGCTGTGGCTATGTCTATGGCTGCTATGGAAATAGCTATGGCGGCTATGGCTATGGCTACGGCTGCTATGGCTATGCCTATGGGTATGGCTGCTGTGGCTATGGCTATGGCTGATATGGCTATGGCTATGGCTATGGCTGCTATGGCTATGGCTGCTATGACTATGGCTATGGCTGCTATGGCCATGGTTATGGCTATAGCTGCTATGGCTATGGCTATGGCTGCTATGGCTATGGCTATGGCTGCTATGGCTATGGCTATGGCTATGGCTGCTGTGGCTATGGCTATGTCTGATATGGCTATGGCTATGGCTATGGCTGCTACGGCTATGGCTGCTATGGCTATGGCAATGGCTATGGCTGCTATGGCTGTGGCTTCTATGGCTATGGTTATGGCTATGGCGGCTATGGCTATGGCTGCTATGGCTGCTATGTCTATGGCTATGGCTATGGCTGCTATGGCTATGGTTATGGTGGCAATGGCTATTGCGTCTATAAGCTATGGCTATGGCTATGTATATGACTGCTATGGCTACGACTATGGCTGCTATAGCTATGGCTGTATCTGCTATGGCTATGGCTATGGCTTCTATGGCTATGGCTATGACTCCTATGGATATGGCTATGGCTTCTATGGCTATGTCTATGGCTAAGGCTGCTATGGCTATGGCTATGTCTGCTTTGGCTATGGCTATAGCTGCATTGGCTGCTGTGGCTATGGCTATGTCTATCGCTGCTATGGCTGTGCCTATGGCTACGGCTGCCATGGAAATAGCTATGGCAGCTATGGCTATGGCTATGGCTGCTATGGCTATGGCTATGGCTATGGCTACTGTGGCTATGGCTATGGCTGATATGGCTATGGCTATGGCTATGGCTGCTACGGCTATGGCTGCTATGGCTATGGCTATGGCTATGGCTACTGTGGCTATGGCTATGGCTGCTATGGCTTTGGCTATGGCTATGGCTATGGCTGCTATGGCTATGGCTATGGCTTCTATGGCTATGGCTATGGCTGCTATGGCTATGGCTATGGCTATGGCTACTGTGGCTATGGCTATGGCTGATATGGCTATGGCTATGGCTATGGCTGCTACGGCTATGGCTGCTATGGCTATGGCAATGGCTACCATGGCCATGGCTATGACTGCTATTGCTATGGCTATGGCTGCTATGGCTGTGGGTATGGCTATAGCTGCTGTGGCTATGGCTATGTCTGCTATGGCTATGGCTGCTATGGCTTTGGCTATGGCTTGTATTGGCTATAGCTATGGCTGTGGCTACTATGGCTGTGGCTATGTTTATGGCTGCTATGGCTATGGCTATGGCTATTGCTGCTATGGCTATGGCTATGGCTATGGCTATGGCTATGGCTGCTATGGCTATGGCTATGGCTGCTATGGGTATGGCAATGGCTGCTATGGCTATGGTTATGGCTATAGCTGCTATGGCTATGGCTATGGCTGCTATGGCTATGGCTACGTCTGTGGCTGCTATGGCTATGGCTGCTGTGGCTTTGGCTATGGCTTCTATCGCTATGGCTATGAGTGCTATGGCTATGGCTATGGCTATGGCTGCTATGGCTTTGGCTATGGCTATGGCTATGGCCGCTATCGCTATGGCTATGGCTTCTATGGCTATGGCTATGTCTCCTATGGATATGGCTATGGCTTCTATGGCTATGTCTATGGCTAAGGCTGCTATGGCTATGGCTATGTCTGCTTTGGCTATGGCTATAGCTGCATTGGCTGCTGTGGCTATGGCTATGTCTATGGCTGCTATGGCTGTGCCTATGGCTACGGCTGCTATGGAAATAGCTATGGCAGCTATGGCTATGGCTATGGCTGCTATGGCTATGGCTATGGCTATGCCTGCTATGGCTATGGCTATGGCTGCGATGGCTATGTATGCTATGGCTATGGCAATGGCTATGGCTGCTATGGCTATGGCTGCTATGGCTATGGCTATGGCTGCTATGGCTATGGCTGCTATGGCTGTGGCAATGGCTACGGCTGCTATGGCTATGTCTTCTATGGCTATGACTACTATGGCTATCGCTATGGCTATGACTGCTATGGCTATGGCTATGGCTATGTCTGCTATGGCTATGGCTATGGCTATGTCTATGGCTGCTATGGCTATGGCTATGGCTGCTATGGCTATGGCTGCTATGGCTATGGCTATGGCTGCTATGGCTATGGCTATGGCTATATCTGCTATGCCTATCGCTTCTATCGCTATGGCTTTTATGGCTATCGCTATGGCTATGGCTGCTATAGCAATGGCTATGGTTATGGCTGCTATGGCTATGGCCGTGGCTATGGCTGCTATGGCTATGGCTATGGCTATGGTTGCTATGGCTATGGCTGCTATGGCTATGGCTGCTATGTCTATGGCTATGGCTGCGATGGCTATGGCTTCAATGGCTATGGCTTCTATGGCTATCGCTATGGCTATGACTGCTATGGCTATGGCTATGGCTATTGCTGCTATGGCTATGGCAATGGCTACGGCTATGGCTGCTAAAGCTATGGCTATGTCTGCTATGGCTATGGCTATGGCTACGGCTATGGCTGCTATGGCCACCATGGATATGGCAATGGCTGCGATGGCTATGGCTATGGCTGCGGCTGCTATGGCTATGGCTGCTATGACTATGGCTATGGCTGCTATGGCTATGGTTATGGCTATAGCTGCTATGGCTATGGCTATGGCTGCTATGGCTATGGCTACGTCTGTGGCTGCTATGGCTATGGCTATGGCTGCTATGGCTATGGCTATGGCTATGGCCGCTGTGGCTATGGCTATGTCTGATATGGCTGTGGCTATGGCTATGGCTGCTACGGCTATGGCTGCTATGGCTATGGCAATGGCTATGGCTGCTATGGCTATGGCAATGGCTATGGCTGCTATGGCTGTGGCTTCTATGGCTATGGTTATGGCTATGGCGGCTATGGCTATGGCTGCTATGGCTGCTATGGCTATGGCTATGGCTATGGCTGCTATGGCTATGGTTATGGTGGCAATGGCTATTGCGTCTATAAGCTATGGCTATGGCTATGTCTATGACTGCTATGGCTATGACTATGGCTGCTATAGCTATGGCTGTATCTGCTATGGCTATGGCTATGGCTGCTATGGCTATGGTTATGGCTGCTATGACTATCGCTATGGGTATGGCTGCTATGGCTATGGCTTTGGCTGCTGTGGCTATGGCTATGGCTGCTATGGCTATGGCAATGGCTACTATGGCCATGGCTATGACTGCTATGGCTATGGCTATGGCTGCTATGGCTATGGCTATGGCTATGGCTATGGCTGCTATGGCTATTGCTATGGCTGCTATGGCTATGGCAATGGCTGCTATGGCTATGGTTATGGCTATAGCTGCTATGGCTATGGCTATGGCTGCTATGGCTATGGCTACGTCTGTGGCTGCTATGGCTATGGCTGCTGTGGCTTTGGCTATGGCTTCTATGGCTATGGCTTCTATCGCTATGGCTATGAGTGCTATGGCTATGGCTATGGCTATGGCTGCTATGGCTTTGGCTATGGCTATGGCTATGGCTGCTATGGCTATTGCTATGGCTGCTATGGCTATGGCAATGGCTGCTATGGCTATGGTTATGGCTATAGCTGCTATGGCTATGGCTATGGCTGCTATGGCTATGGCTACGTCTGTGGCTGCTATGGCTATGGCTGCTGTGGCTTTGGCTATGGCTTCTATGGCTATGGCTTCTATCGCTATGGCTATGAGTGCTATGGCTATGGCTATGGCTATGGCTGCTATGGCTTTGGCTATGGCTATGGCTATGGCTGCTATGGCTATGGCTATGGCTTCTATGGCTATGGCTATGACTCCTATGGATATGGCTATGGCTTCTGTGGCTATGTCTATGGCTAAGGCTGCTATGGCTATGGCTATGGCTGCGATGGCTATGGCTATGGCTGCGGCTGCTATGTCTATGGCTGCTATGGCTACGGATATGTCTGCTATGGCTGTGTCAATGGGTGCTATGGCTACGTCTATGGCTGCTATGGCTATGGCTACGGCTGCTATGGCTATGGCTGCTATGGCAGTGGCTATGGCTGCTATGGTTATGGCTGCTATGGCTATGGCTATGGCTATGGCTGCTATGCCTATCGCTTCTATCGCTATGGCTTTTATGGCTATCGCTGTGTCTATGGCTGCTATGGCAATGGCTATGGTTATGGCTGCCATGGCTATGGCTGCTATGGCTATGGCTATGGTTGCGATGGATATGGCTTCTATGGCTATGGCTTCTATGGCTATCGCTATGGCTATGACTGCTATGGCTATGGCTACGGCTATGGCTGCAATGGCTATGTCTATGGCTGCTATGGCTATGGCTATGGCTGCTATGGCTATGGCCATGTCTGCTATGGCTATGGCTATGTCTACTATGGCTATGTCTGCTATGGCTATGGCTATGTCTACTATGGCTATGTCTCCTATGGCTATGGCTATGTCTACTATGGCTGCTATGGCTACGACTATGGCTACTATGGCTATGGATACGGCTGCTATGGCTATGGCTGTTTCTGCTATGGCTATGGCTGCTATGGCTATGGCTATGGCTGCTACGGCTATGGCTGCTACGGCTATGGCTGCTATGGCTATGGCAATGGCTGTGGCTGCTATGGCTGTGGCTTCTATGGCTATGGTTATGGCTATGGCTGCTATGACTATGGCTGCTATGGCTGCTATGGCTATGGCTATGGCTATGGCAGCTATGGCTATGGTTATGGTGGCTATGGCTATTGCGTCTATACGCTATGGCTATGGCTATGTCTATGACTGCTATGGCTATGACTATGGCTGCTATAGCTATGGCTGTATCTGCTATGGCTATGGCTATGGCTACTGTGGCTATGGTTATGGCTGCTATGACTATGGCTATGGGTATGACTGCTATGGCTATGGCTTTGGCTGCTATGGCTATGGCTATGGCTGCTATGGCTATGGCAATGGCAACTATGGCCATGGCTATGACTGCTATGGCTATGGCTATGGCTGCTATGGCTATGGCTATGGCTGCTATGGCTATGGCTACGTCTGTGGTTGCTATGGCTGTGGCTGCTGTGGCTTTGGCTATGGCTTCTATGGCTATGGGTTCTATGGCTATCGCTCTGGCTATGAGTGCTATGGCTATGGCTATGGCTATGGCGGCTATGGCTATGGCTATTGCTATGGCTATGGCTTCTATGGCTATGGCGATGACTCCTATGGCTATGGCTATGGCTGCTATGGCTATGGTTATGGCTATAGCTGCTATGCCTATGGCTATGGCTGCTATGGCTATGGCTACGGCTACAATGGCTATGGCAATGGCAAGTATGGCCATGGCTATGGCTGCTATGGCTATGGCTATGGCTGCTATGGCTGTGGGTATGGTTATAGCTGCTGTGGCTATGGCTATGGCTGCTATGGCTATGGCTGCTATGGCTTTGGCTATGGCTTATATTGGGTATGGCTATGGCTATGGCCGCTACTGCTGTGGCTATGTCTATGGCTGTATGGAAATAGCTATGGCGGCTACGGCTATGGCTATGGCTGCTATGACTATGGCTATGGGTATGGCTGCTGTGGCTATGGCTATGGCTGATATGGCTATGGTTATGGCTATGGCTGCTATGGCTATGGCTGCTATGGCTATGGCTGCTATGGCTATGGCTATGGCTGCTATGCCTATGGCTATGGCTATGGCCGCTATGCCTATCGTTTCTATCGCTATGGCTTTTATGGCTATCGCTATGGCTATGGCTGCTCTGGCAATGGATATGGCTATGACTGCTATGGCTATGGCCATGGCTATGGCTGCTATGGCTATGGCTATGGTTGCTATGGCTATGGCTGATATGGCTATGGCTATGGCTGCGATGGCTATGTATGCGATGGCTATGGCTATGGCCATGGCTATGGCTGCTATGGCTATGGCAATGGCTGCTATAGCTATGGTTATGGCTATAGCTGCTATGGCTATGGCTATGGCTGCTATGGCTATGGCTACGTCTGTGGCTGCTATGGCTATGGCTGCTATGGATTTGGCTATGGCTGCTATGGCTATGGCTGGTATGGCTATGGCTATGGCTGCTATGCCTATCGCTTCTATCGCTATGGCTTTTATGGCTATCGCTGTGTCTATGGCTGCTATGGCAATGGCTATGGTTATGGCTGCTATGGCTATGGCTGCTATGGCTATGGCTATGGTTGCGATGGATATGGCTTCTATGGCTATGGCTTCTATGGCTATCGCTATGGCTATGACTGCTATGGCTATGGCTACGGCTATGGCTGCTATGGCTATGTCTATGGCTGCTATGGCTATGGCTATGGCTGCTATGGCTTTGGCCATGTCTGCTATGGCTATGGCTATGTCTACTATGGCTATGTCTGCTATGGCTATGGCTATGTCTACTATGGCTATGTCTCCTATGGCTATGGCTATGTCTACTATGGCTGCTATGGCTACGACTATGGCTACTATGGCTATGGATACGGCTGCTATGGCTATGGCTGTTTCTGCTATGGCTATGGCTGCTATGGCTATGGCTATGGCTGCTACGGCTATGGCTGCTACGGCTATGGCTGCTATGGCTATGGCAATGGCTGTGGCTGCTATGGCTGTGGCTTCTATGGCTATGGTTATGGCTATGGCTGCTATGACTATGGCTGCTATGGCTGCTATGGCTATGGCTATGGCTATGGCAGCTATGGCTATGGTTATGGTGGCTATGGCTATTGCGTCTATACGCTATGGCTATGGCTATGTCTATGACTGCTATGGCTATGACTATGGCTGCTATAGCTATGGCTGTATCTGCTATGGCTATGGCTATGGCTACTGTGGCTATGGTTATGGCTGCTATGACTATGGCTATGGGTATGACTGCTATGGCTATGGCTTTGGCTGCTATGGCTATGGCTATGGCTGCTATGGCTATGGCAATGGCAACTATGGCCATGGCTATGACTGGTATGGCTATGGCTATGGCTGCTATGGCTATGGCTATGGCTGCTATGGCTATGGCTACGTCTGTGGTTGCTATGGCTGTGGCTGCTGTGGCTTTGGCTATGGCTTCTATGGCTATGGGTTCTATGGCTATCGCTCTGGCTATGAGTGCTATGGCTATGGCTATGGCTATGGCGGCTATGGCTATGGCTATTGCTATGGCTATGGCTTCTATGGCTATGGCGATGACTCCTATGGCTATGGCTATGGCTGCTATGGCTATGGTTATGGCTATAGCTGCTATGCCTATGGCTATGGCTGCTATGGCTATGGCTACGGCTACAATGGCTATGGCAATGGCAAGTATGGCCATGGCTATGGCTGCTATGGCTATGGCTATGGCTGCTATGGCTGTGGGTATGGTTATAGCTGCTGTGGCTATGGCTATGGCTGCTATGGCTATGGCTGCTATGGCTTTGGCTATGGCTTATATTGGGTATGGCTATGGCTATGGCCGCTATTGCTGTGGCTATGTCTATGGCTGTATGGAAATAGCTATGGCGGCTACGGCTATGGCTATGGCTGCTATGACTATGGCTATGGCTATGGCTGCTGTGGCTATGGCTATGGCTGATATGGCTATGGTTATGGCTATGGCTGCTATGGCTATGGCTGCTATGGCTATGGCTGCTATGGCTATGGCTATGGCTGCTATGCCTATGGCTATGGCTATGGCCGCTATGCCTATCGTTTCTATCGCTATGGCTTTTATGGCTATCGCTATGGCTATGGCTGCTCTGGCAATGGATATGGCTATGACTGCTATGGCTATGGCCATGGCTATGGCTGCTATGGCTATGGCTATGGTTGCTATGGCTATGGCTGATATGGCTATGGCTATGGCTGCGATGGCTATGTATGCGATGGCTATGGCTATGGCCATGGCTATGGCTGCTATGGCTATGGCAATGGCTTCTATAGCTATGGTTATGGCTATAGCTGCTATGGCTATGGCTATGGCTGCTATGGCTATGGCTACGTCTGTGGCTGCTATGGCTATGGCTGCTATGGATTTGGCTATGGCTGCTATGGCTATGGCTGGTATGGCTATGGCTATGGCTGCTACGGCAATGGCTATGTCTGCTATGGCTATGGCTATGTCTACTATGGCTGCTATGGCTACGACTATGGCTACTATGGCTATGGATACGGCTGCTATGGCTATGGCTATTTCTGCTATGGTTATGGCTGCTACGGCCATGGCTATGGCTGCTATGGCTATGGCAATGGCTGCTATAGCTATGGTTATGCTATAGCTGCTATGGCTATGGCTATGGCTGCTATGGCTATGGCTACGTCTGTGGCTGCTATGGCTATGGCTGCTATTGATTTGGCTATGTCTGGTATGGCTATGGCTGGTATGGCTATGGCTGCTATGGCTATGGCTATGGCTATGGCTGCTATGCCTATCGCTTCTATCGCTATGGCTTTTATGTCTATCGCTATAGCTATGGCTGCTATGGCAATGGCTATGGCTATGGCTGCTATGGCTATGGCCATGGCTATGGCTGCTATGGCTATGGCTATGGCTATGGCTGCTATGGCTATGGCTATGGCTATGGCTACTGTGGCTATGGCTATGGCTGATATGGCTATGGCTATGGCTATGGCTGCTACGGCTATGGCTGCTATGGCTATGGCTATGGCTATGGCTACTGTGGCTATGGCTATGGCTGCTATGGCTTTGGCTATGGCTATGGCTATGGCTGCTATGGCTATGGCTATGGCTTCTATGGCTATGGCTATGGCTGCTATGGCTATGGCTATGGCTATGGCTACTGTGGCTATGGCTATGGCTGATATGGCTATGGCTATGGCTATGGCTGCTACGGCTATGGCTGCTATGGCTATGGCAATGGCTACCATGGCCATGGCTATGACTGCTATTGCTATGGCTATGGCTGCTATGGCTGTGGGTATGGCTATAGCTGCTGTGGCTATGGCTATGTCTGCTATGGCTATGGCTGCTATGGCTTTGGCTATGGCTTGTATTGGCTATAGCTATGGCTGTGGCTACTATGGCTGTGGCTATGTTTATGGCTGCTATGGCTATGGCTATGGCTATTGCTGCTATGGCTATGGCTATGGCTATGGCTATGGCTATGGCTGCTATGGCTATGGCTATGGCTGCTATGGGTATGGCAATGGCTGCTATGGCTATGGTTATGGCTATAGCTGCTATGGCTATGGCTATGGCTGCTATGGCTATGGCTACGTCTGTGGCTGCTATGGCTATGGCTGCTGTGGCTTTGGCTATGGCTTCTATCGCTATGGCTATGAGTGCTATGGCTATGGCTATGGCTATGGCTGCTATGGCTTTGGCTATGGCTATGGCTATGGCCGCTATCGCTATGGCTATGGCTTCTATGGCTATGGCTATGTCTCCTATGGATATGGCTATGGCTTCTATGGCTATGTCTATGGCTAAGGCTGCTATGGCTATGGCTATGTCTGCTTTGGCTATGGCTATAGCTGCATTGGCTGCTGTGGCTATGGCTATGTCTATGGCTGCTATGGCTGTGCCTATGGCTACGGCTGCTATGGAAATAGCTATGGCAGCTATGGCTATGGCTATGGCTGCTATGGCTATGGCTATGGCTATGCCTGCTATGGCTATGGCTATGGCTGCGATGGCTATGTATGCTATGGCTATGGCAATGGCTATGGCTGCTATGGCTATGGCTGCTATGGCTATGGCTATGGCTGCTATGGCTATGGCTGCTATGGCTGTGGCAATGGCTACGGCTGCTATGGCTATGTCTTCTATGGCTATGACTACTATGGCTATCGCTATGGCTATGACTGCTATGGCTATGGCTATGGCTATGTCTGCTATGGCTATGGCTATGGCTATGTCTATGGCTGCTATGGCTATGGCTATGGCTGCTATGGCTATGGCTGCTATGGCTGTGGCTATGGCTGCTATGGCTATGGCTGCTATGGCTATGGCTGCTATGGCTATGGCTATGGCTATATCTGCTATGCCTATCGCTTCTATCGCTATGGCTTTTATGGCTATCGCTATGGCTATGGCTGCTATAGCAATGGCTATGGTTATGGCTGCTATGGCTATGGCCGTGGCTATGGCTGCTATGGCTATGGCTATGGCTATGGTTGCTATGGCTATGGCTGCTATGGCTATGGCTGCTATGTCTATGGCTATGGCTGCGATGGCTATGGCTTCAATGGCTATGGCTTCTATGGCTATCGCTATGGCTATGACTGCTATGGCTATGGCTATGGCTATTGCTGCTATGGCTATGGCAATGGCTACGGCTATGGCTGCTAAAGCTATGGCTATGTCTGCTATGGCTATGGCTATGGCTACGGCTATGGCTGCTATGGCCACCATGGCTATGGCAATGGCTGCGATGGCTATGGCTATGGCTGCGGCTGCTATGGCTATGGCTGCTATGACTATGGCTATGGCTGCTATGGCTATGGTTATGGCTATAGCTGCTATGGCTATGGCTATGGCTGCTATGGCTATGGCTACGTCTGTGGCTGCTATGGCTATGGCTATGGCTGCTATGGCTATGGCTATGGCTATGGCTGCTGTGGCTATGGCTATGTCTGATATGGCTGTGGCTATGGCTATGGCTGCTACGGCTATGGCTGCTATGGCTATGGCAATGGCTATGGCTGCTATGGCTATGGCAATGGCTATGGCTGCTATGGCTGTGGCTTCTATGGCTATGGTTATGGCTATGGCGGCTATGGCTATGGCTGCTATGGCTGCTATGGCTATGGCTATGGCTATGGCTGCTATGGCTATGGTTATGGTGGCAATGGCTATTGCGTCTATAAGCTATGGCTATGGCTATGTCTATGACTGCTATGGCTATGACTATGGCTGCTATAGCTATGGCTGTATCTGCTATGGCTATGGCTATGGCTGCTATGGCTATGGTTATGGCTGCTATGACTATCGCTATGGGTATGGCTGCTATGGCTATGGCTTTGGCTGCTGTGGCTATGGCTATGGCTGCTATGGCTATGGCAATGGCTACTATGGCCATGGCTAT
This sequence comes from Calliopsis andreniformis, assembly GCF_051401765.1. NCBI lineage: Eukaryota > Metazoa > Arthropoda > Insecta > Hymenoptera > Andrenidae > Calliopsis > Calliopsis andreniformis. The sequence goes on along the minus strand of NW_027480456.1, from coordinate 3,342,748 downwards.
GACTGCTATGGCTATGGCTATGGCTGCTATGGCTATGGCTATGGCTATGGCTATGGCTGCTATGGCTATTGCTATGGCTGCTATGGCTATGGCAATGGCTGCTATGGCTATGGTTATGGCTATAGCTGCTATGGCTATGGCTATGGCTGCTATGGCTATGGCTACGTCTGTGGCTGCTATGGCTATGGCTGCTGTGGCTTTGGCTATGGCTTCTATGGCTGTGGCTTCTATCGCTATGGCTATGAGTGCTATGGCTATGGCTATGGCTATGGCTGCTATGGCTTTGGCTATGGCTATGGCTATGGCTGCTATGGCTATGGCTATGGCTTCTATGGCTATGGCTATGACTCCTATGGATATGGCTATGGCTTCTGTGGCTATGTCTATGGCTAAGGCTGCTATGGCTATGGCTATGGCTGCGATGGCTATGGCTATGGCTGCGGCTGCTATGTCTATGGCTGCTATGGCTACGGATATGTCTGCTATGGCTGTGTCAATGGGTGCTATGGCTACGTCTATGGCTGCTATGGCTATGGCTACGGCTGCTATGGCTATGGCTGCTATGGCAGTGGCTATGGCTGCTATGGTTATGGCTGCTATGGCTATGGCTATGGCTATGGCTGCTATGCCTATCGCTTCTATCGCTATGGCTTTTATGGCTATCGCTGTGTCTATGGCTGCTATGGCAATGGCTATGGTTATGGCTGCTATGGCTATGGCTGCTATGGCTATGGCTATGGTTGCGATGGATATGGCTTCTATGGCTATGGCTTCTATGGCTATCGCTATGGCTATGACTGCTATGGCTATGGCTACGGCTATGGCTGCAATGGCTATGTCTATGGCTGCTATGGCTATGGCTATGGCTGCTATGGCTATGGCCATGTCTGCTATGGCTATGGCTATGTCTACTATGGCTATGTCTGCTATGGCTATGGCTATGTCTACTATGGCTATGTCTCCTATGGCTATGGCTATGTCTACTATGGCTGCTATGGCTACGACTATGGCTACTATGGCTATGGATACGGCTGCTATGGCTATGGCTGTTTCTGCTATGGCTATGGCTGCTATGGCTATGGCTATGGCTGCTACGGCTATGGCTGCTACGGCTATGGCTGCTATGGCTATGGCAATGGCTGTGGCTGCTATGGCTGTGGCTTCTATGGCTATGGTTATGGCTATGGCTGCTATGACTATGGCTGCTATGGCTGCTATGGCTATGGCTATGGCTATGGCAGCTATGGCTATGGTTATGGTGGCTATGGCTATTGCGTCTATACGCTATGGCTATGGCTATGTCTATGACTGCTATGGCTATGACTATGGCTGCTATAGCTATGGCTGTATCTGCTATGGCTATGGCTATGGCTACTGTGGCTATGGTTATGGCTGCTATGACTATGGCTATGGGTATGACTGCTATGGCTATGGCTTTGGCTGCTATGGCTATGGCTATGGCTGCTATGGCTATGGCAATGGCAACTATGGCCATGGCTATGACTGCTATGGCTATGGCTATGGCTGCTATGGCTATGGCTATGGCTGCTATGGCTATGGCTACGTCTGTGGTTGCTATGGCTGTGGCTGCTGTGGCTTTGGCTATGGCTTCTATGGCTATGGGTTCTATGGCTATCGCTCTGGCTATGAGTGCTATGGCTATGGCTATGGCTATGGCGGCTATGGCTATGGCTATTGCTATGGCTATGGCTTCTATGGCTATGGCGATGACTCCTATGGCTATGGCTATGGCTGCTATGGCTATGGTTATGGCTATAGCTGCTATGCCTATGGCTATGGCTGCTATGGCTATGGCTACGGCTACAATGGCTATGGCAATGGCAAGTATGGCCATGGCTATGGCTGCTATGGCTATGGCTATGGCTGCTATGGCTGTGGGTATGGTTATAGCTGCTGTGGCTATGGCTATGGCTGCTATGGCTATGGCTGCTATGGCTTTGGCTATGGCTTATATTGGGTATGGCTATGGCTATGGCCGCTACTGCTGTGGCTATGTCTATGGCTGTATGGAAATAGCTATGGCGGCTACGGCTATGGCTATGGCTGCTATGACTATGGCTATGGGTATGGCTGCTGTGGCTATGGCTATGGCTGATATGGCTATGGTTATGGCTATGGCTGCTATGGCTATGGCTGCTATGGCTATGGCTGCTATGGCTATGGCTATGGCTGCTATGCCTATGGCTATGGCTATGGCCGCTATGCCTATCGTTTCTATCGCTATGGCTTTTATGGCTATCGCTATGGCTATGGCTGCTCTGGCAATGGATATGGCTATGACTGCTATGGCTATGGCCATGGCTATGGCTGCTATGGCTATGGCTATGGTTGCTATGGCTATGGCTGATATGGCTATGGCTATGGCTGCGATGGCTATGTATGCGATGGCTATGGCTATGGCCATGGCTATGGCTGCTATGGCTATGGCAATGGCTGCTATAGCTATGGTTATGGCTATAGCTGCTATGGCTATGGCTATGGCTGCTATGGCTATGGCTACGTCTGTGGCTGCTATGGCTATGGCTGCTATGGATTTGGCTATGGCTGCTATGGCTATGGCTGGTATGGCTATGGCTATGGCTGCTATGCCTATCGCTTCTATCGCTATGGCTTTTATGGCTATCGCTGTGTCTATGGCTGCTATGGCAATGGCTATGGTTATGGCTGCTATGGCTATGGCTGCTATGGCTATGGCTATGGTTGCGATGGATATGGCTTCTATGGCTATGGCTTCTATGGCTATCGCTATGGCTATGACTGCTATGGCTATGGCTACGGCTATGGCTGCTATGGCTATGTCTATGGCTGCTATGGCTATGGCTATGGCTGCTATGGCTATGGCCATGTCTGCTATGGCTATGGCTATGTCTACTATGGCTATGTCTGCTATGGCTATGGCTATGTCTACTATGGCTATGTCTCCTATGGCTATGGCTATGTCTACTATGGCTGCTATGGCTACGACTATGGCTACTATGGCTATGGATACGGCTGCTATGGCTATGGCTGTTTCTGCTATGGCTATGGCTGCTATGGCTATGGCTATGGCTGCTACGGCTATGGCTGCTACGGCTATGGCTGCTATGGCTATGGCAATGGCTGTGGCTGCTATGGCTGTGGCTTCTATGGCTATGGTTATGGCTATGGCTGCTACGACTATGGCTGCTATGGCTGCTATGGCTATGGCTATGGCTATGGCAGCTATGGCTATGGTTATGGTGGCTATGGCTATTGCGTCTATACGCTATGGCTATGGCTATGTCTATGACTGCTATGGCTATGACTATGGCTGCTATAGCTATGGCTGTATCTGCTATGGCTATGGCTATGGCTACTGTGGCTATGGTTATGGCTGCTATGACTATGGCTATGGGTATGACTGCTATGGCTATGGCTTTGGCTGCTATGGCTATGGCTATGGCTGCTATGGCTATGGCAATGGCAACTATGGCCATGGCTATGACTGCTATGGCTATGGCTATGGCTGCTATGGCTATGGCTATGGCTGCTATGGCTATGGCTACGTCTGTGGTTGCTATGGCTGTGGCTGCTGTGGCTTTGGCTATGGCTTCTATGGCTATGGGTTCTATGGCTATCGCTCTGGCTATGAGTGCTATGGCTATGGCTATGGCTATGGCGGCTATGGCTATGGCTATTGCTATGGCTATGGCTTCTATGGCTATGGCGATGACTCCTATGGCTATGGCTATGGCTGCTATGGCTATGGTTATGGCTATAGCTGCTATGCCTATGGCTATGGCTGCTATGGCTATGGCTACGGCTACAATGGCTATGGCAATGGCAAGTATGGCCATGGCTATGGCTGCTATGGCTATGGCTATGGCTGCTATGGCTGTGGGTATGGTTATAGCTGCTGTGGCTATGGCTATGGCTGCTATGGCTATGGCTGCTATGGCTTTGGCTATGGCTTATATTGGGTATGGCTATGGCTATGGCCGCTATTGCTGTGGCTATGTCTATGGCTGTATGGAAATAGCTATGGCGGCTACGGCTATGGCTATGGCTGCTATGACTATGGCTATGGCTATGGCTGCTGTGGCTATGGCTATGGCTGATATGGCTATGGTTATGGCTATGGCTGCTATGGCTATGGCTGCTATGGCTATGGCTGCTATGGCTATGGCTATGGCTGCTATGCCTATGGCTATGGCTATGGCCGCTATGCCTATCGTTTCTATCGCTATGGCTTTTATGGCTATCGCTATGGCTATGGCTGCTCTGGCAATGGATATGGCTATGACTGCTATGGCTATGGCCATGGCTATGGCTGCTATGGCTATGGCTATGGTTGCTATGGCTATGGCTGATATGGCTATGGCTATGGCTGCGATGGCTATGTATGCGATGGCTATGGCTATGGCCATGGCTATGGCTGCTATGGCTATGGCAATGGCTTCTATAGCTATGGTTATGGCTATAGCTGCTATGGCTATGGCTATGGCTGCTATGGCTATGGCTACGTCTGTGGCTGCTATGGCTATGGCTGCTATGGATTTGGCTATGGCTGCTATGGCTATGGCTGGTATGGCTATGGCTATGGCTGCTACGGCAATGGCTATGTCTGCTATGGCTATGGCTATGTCTACTATGGCTGCTATGGCTACGACTATGGCTACTATGGCTATGGATACGGCTGCTATGGCTATGGCTATTTCTGCTATGGTTATGGCTGCTATGGCCATGGCTATGGCTGCTATGGCTATGGCAATGGCTGCTATAGCTATGGTTATGCTATAGCTGCTATGGCTATGGCTATGGCTGCTATGGCTATGGCTACGTCTGTGGCTGCTATGGCTATGGCTGCTATTGATTTGGCTATGTCTGGTATGGCTATGGCTGGTATGGCTATGGCTGCTATGGCTATGGCTATGGCTATGGCTGCTATGCCTATCGCTTCTATCGCTATGGCTTTTATGTCTATCGCTATGGCTATGGCTGCTATGGCAATGGCTATGGCTATGGCTATAATGGCTATGGCCATGGCTATGGCTGCTATGGCTATGGCTATGGCTATGGTTGCTATGGCTATGGCTGCTATGGCTATGCCTGCTATGGCTATGGCTATGGCTGCGATGGCTATGTATGCTATGGCTATGGCAATGGCTATGGCTGCTATGGCTATGGCTGCTATGGCTATGGCTATGGCTGCTATGGCTATGGCTGCTATGGCTGTGGCAATGGCTACGGCTGCTATGGCTATGTCTTCTATGGCTATGACTACTATGGCTATCGCTATGGCTATGACTGCTATGGCTATGGCTATGGCTATGTCTGCTATGGCTATGGCTATGGCTATGTCTATGGCTGCTATGGCTATGGCTATGGCTGCTATGGCTATGGCTGCTACGGCTGTGGCTATGGCTGCTGTGGCTATGGCTGCTATGGCTATGGCTGCTATGGCTATGGCTATGGCTATGTCTGCTATGCCTATCGCTTCTATCGCTATGGCTTTTATGGCTGTCGCTATGGCTATGGCTGCTATGGCAATGGCTATGGTTATGGCTGCTATGGCTATGGCCGTGGCTATGGCTGCTATGGCTATGGCTATGGCTATGGTTGCTATGGCTATGGCTGCTATGGCTATGGCTGCTATGGCTATGGCTATGGCTGCGATGGCTATGGCTTCAATGGCTATGGCTTCTATGGCTATCGCTATGGCTATGACTGCTATGGCTTTGGCTATGGCTATTGCTGCTATGGCTATGCCAATGGCTACGGCTATGGCCGCTATAGCTATGGCTATGTCTGCTATGGCTATGGCTATGGCTACGGCTATGGCTGCTATGGCCACCATGGCTATGGCAATGGCTGCGATGGCTATGGCTATGGCTGCGGCTGCTATGGCTATGGCTGCTATGGCTATGGATATGGCTGCTATGGCTGTGTCTATGGCTGCTATGGCTATGTCTATGGCTGCTATGGCTATGGCTATGGCTGCTATGGCTATGGCTATGTCTGCTATGGCTATGGCTATGTCTACTATGGCTGCTATGGCTACGACTATGGCTACTATGGCTATGGTTACGGCTACTATGGCTATGGATACGGCTGCTATGGCTATGGCTATTTCTGCTATGGTTATGGCTGCTATGGCTATGGCTATGGCTGCTACGGCTATGGCTGCTATGGCTATGGCTGCTATGGCTATGGCTATGGCTATGGCTGCTATGGCTATGGCTGCTATGGCTATGGCTGCTATGGCTATGGCTTCTATGGCTATGGCTATCGCTGCTATGCCTATGGCTGCTATGGCTATGGCAATGGCTATGGCTGCTATGGTTATGGCTTCTATGGCTATGGTTATGGCTATGGCTGCTATGGCTATGACTGCTATGGCTGCTATGGCTATGGCTATGGCTATGGCTGCTATGGCTATGGTTATGGTGGCTATGGCTATTGCGTCTATAAGCTATGGCTATGGCTATTTCTATGACTGCTATGTCTATGACTATGGCTGCTATAGCTTTGGCTGTATCTGCTATGGCTATGGCTGTGGCTGCTATGGCTATGGCTATGGATGCTATGGCTATGGCTGCAATGGCTTTGGCTATGGCTTGTATTGGCTATGGCTATGGCTATGGCCGCTATTGCTGTGGCTATGTCTATGGCTGCTGTGGAAATAGCTATGGCGGCTATGGCTATGGCTATGGCTGCTATGGCTATGCCTATGGGTATGGCTGCTGTGGCTATGGCTATGGCTGATATGGCTATGGCTATGGCTATGGCTGCTATGGCTATGGCTGCTATGACTATGGCTATGGCTGCTATGGCTATGGTTATGGCTATAGCTGCTATGGCTATGGCTATGGCTGCTATGGCTATGGCTACGTCTGTGGCTGCTGTGGCTATGGCTATGGCTGCTATGGCTATGGCTATGGCTATGGCTGCTGTGGCTATGGCTATGTCTGATATGGCTATGGCTATGGCTATGGCTGCTACGGCTATGGCTGCTATGGCTATGGCAATGGCTATGGCTGCTATGGCTGTGGCTTCTATGGCTATGGTTATGGCTATGGCGGGTATGGCTATGGCTGCTATGGCTGCTATGGCTATGGCTATGGCTATGGCTGCTATGGCTATGGTTATGGTGGCAATGGCTATTGCGTCTATAAGCTATGGCTATGGCTATGTCTATGACTGCTATGGCTATGACTATGGCTGCTAGAGCTATGGCTGTATCTGCTATGGCTATGGCTATGGCTGCTATGGCTATGATTATGGCTGCTATGATTATCGCTATGGGTATGGCTGCTATGGCTATGGCTTTGGCTGCTGTGGCTATGGCTATGGCTGCTATGGCTATGGCAATGGCTACTATGGCCATGGCTATGACTGCTATGGCTATGGCTATGGCTGCTATGTCTATGGCTATGGCTATGGCTATGGCTGCTATGGCTATTGCTATGGCTGCTATGGCTATGGCAATGGCTGCTATGGCTATGGTTATGGCTATAGCTGCTATGGCTATGGCTATGGCTGCTATGGCTATGGCTACGTCTGTGGCTGCTATGGCTATGGCTGCTGTGGCTTTGACTATGGCTTCTATGGCTATGGCTTCTATCGCTATGGCTATGAGTGCTATGGCTATGGCTATGGCTATGGCTGCTATGGCTTTGGCTATGGCTATGGCTATGGCTGCTATGGCTATGGTTATGATGGCTATGGCTATTGCGTCTATAAGCTATGGCTATGGCTATGTCTATGACTGCTATGTCTATGACTATGGCTGCTATAGCTTTGACTGTATCTGCTATGGCTATAGCTGTGGCTGCTATGGCTATGGCTATGGATGCTATGGCTATGGCTGCTATGGCTTTGGCTATGGCTTGTATTGGCTATGGCTATGGCTATGGCCGCTATTGCTGTGGCTATGTCTATGGCTGCTATGGAAATAGCTATGGCGGCTATGGCTATGGCTACGGCTGCTATGGCTATGCCTATGGGTATGGCTGCTGTGGCTATGGCTATGGCTGATATGGCTATGGCTATGGCTATGGCTGCTATGGCTATGGCTGCTATGACTATGGCTATGGCTGCTATGGCCATGGTTATGGCTATAGCTGCTATGGCTATGGCTATGGCTGCTATGGCTATGGCTATGGCTGCTATGGCTATGGCTATGGCTATGGCTGCTGTGGCTATGGCTATGTCTGATATGGCTATGGCTATGGCTATGGCTGCTACGGCTATGGCTGCTATGGCTATGGCAATGGCTATGGCTGCTATGGCTGTGGCTTCTATGGCTATGGTTATGGCTATGGCGGCTATGGCTATGGCTGCTATGGCTGCTATGTCTATGGCTATGGCTATGGCTGCTATGGCTATGGTTATGGTGGCAATGGCTATTGCGTCTATAAGCTATGGCTATGGCTATGTATATGACTGCTATGGCTACGACTATGGCTGCTATAGCTATGGCTGTATCTGCTATGGCTATGGCTATGGCTTCTATGGCTATGGCTATGACTCCTATGGATATGGCTATGGCTTCTATGGCTATGTCTATGGCTAAGGCTGCTATGGCTATGGCTATGTCTGCTTTGGCTATGGCTATAGCTGCATTGGCTGCTGTGGCTATGGCTATGTCTATCGCTGCTATGGCTGTGCCTATGGCTACGGCTGCCATGGAAATAGCTATGGCAGCTATGGCTATGGCTATGGCTGCTATGGCTATGGCTATGGCTATGGCTACTGTGGCTATGGCTATGGCTGATATGGCTATGGCTATGGCTATGGCTGCTACGGCTATGGCTGCTATGGCTATGGCTATGGCTATGGCTACTGTGGCTATGGCTATGGCTGCTATGGCTTTGGCTATGGCTATGGCTATGGCTGCTATGGCTATGGCTATGGCTTCTATGGCTATGGCTATGGCTGCTATGGCTATGGCTATGGCTATGGCTACTGTGGCTATGGCTATGGCTGATATGGCTATGGCTATGGCTATGGCTGCTACGGCTATGGCTGCTATGGCTATGGCAATGGCTACCATGGCCATGGCTATGACTGCTATTGCTATGGCTATGGCTGCTATGGCTGTGGGTATGGCTATAGCTGCTGTGGCTATGGCTATGTCTGCTATGGCTATGGCTGCTATGGCTTTGGCTATGGCTTGTATTGGCTATAGCTATGGCTGTGGCTACTATGGCTGTGGCTATGTTTATGGCTGCTATGGCTATGGCTATGGCTATTGCTGCTATGGCTATGGCTATGGCTATGGCTATGGCTATGGCTGCTATGGCTATGGCTATGGCTGCTATGGGTATGGCAATGGCTGCTATGGCTATGGTTATGGCTATAGCTGCTATGGCTATGGCTATGGCTGCTATGGCTATGGCTACGTCTGTGGCTGCTATGGCTATGGCTGCTGTGGCTTTGGCTATGGCTTCTATGGCTATGGCTTCTATCGCTATGGCTATGAGTGCTATGGCTATGGCTATGGCTGCTATGGCTTTGGCTATGGCTATGGCTATGGCCGCTATCGCTATGGCTATGGCTTCTATGGCTATGGCTATGTCTCCTATGGATATGGCTATGGCTTCTATGGCTATGTCTATGGCTAAGGCTGCTATGGCTATGGCTATGTCTGCTTTGGCTATGGCTATAGCTGCATTGGCTGCTGTGGCTATGGCTATGTCTATGGCTGCTATGGCTATGCCTATGGCTACGGCTGCTATGGAAATAGCTATGGCAGCTATGGCTATGGCTATGGCTGCTATGGCTATGGCTATGGCTATGCCTGCTATGGCTATGGCTATGGCTGCGATGGCTATGTATGCTATGGCTATGGCAATGGCTATGGCTGCTATGGCTATGGCTGCTATGGCTATGGCTATGGCTGCTATGGCTATGGCTGCTATGGCTGTGGCAATGGCTACGGCTGCTATGGCTATGTCTTCTATGGCTATGACTACTATGGCTATCGCTATGGCTATGACTGCTATGGCTATGGCTATGGCTATGTCTGCTATGGCTATGGCTATGGCTATGTCTATGGCTGCTATGGCTATGGCTATGGCTGCTATGGCTATGGCTGCTATGGCTGTGGCTATGGCTGCTATGGCTATGGCTGCTATGGCTATGGCTGCTATGGCTATGGCTATGGCTATGTCTGCTATGCCTATCGCTATGGCTTTTATGGCTATCGCTATGGCTATGGCTGCTATAGCAATGGCTATGGTTATGGCTGCTATGGCTATGGCCGTGGCTATGGCTGCTATGGCTATGGCTATGGCTATGGTTGCTATGGCTATGGCTGCTATGGCTATGGCTGCTATGGCTATGGCTATGGCTGCGATGGCTATGGCTTCAATGGCTATGGCTTCTATGGCTATCGCTATGGCTATGACTGCTATGGCTATGGCTATGGCTATTGCTGCTATGGCTATGGCAATGGCTACGGCTATGGCTGCTATAGCTATGGCTATGTCTGCTATGGCTGTGGCTATGGCTACGGCTATGGCCGCTATGGCCACCATGGCTATGGCAATGGCTGCGATGGCTATGGCTATGGCTGCCTCTGCTATGGCTATGGCTGCTATGACTATGGCTATGGCTGCTATGGCTATGGTTATGGCTATAGCTGCTATGGCTATGGCTATGGCTGCTATGGCTATGGCTACGTCTGTGGCTGCTATGGCTATGGCTATGGCTGCTATGGCTATGGCTATGGCTATGGCTGCTGTGGCTATGGCTATGTCTGATATGGCTGTGGCTATGGCTATGGCTGCTACGGCTATGGCTGCTATGGCTATGGCAATGGCTATGGCTGCTATGGCTATGGCAATGGCTATGGCTGCTATGGCTGTGGCTTCTATGGCTATGGTTATGGCTATGGCGGCTATGGCTATGGCTGCTATGGCTGCTATGGCTATGGCTATGGCTATGGCTGCTATGGCTATGGTTATGGTGGCAATGGCTATTGCGTCTATAAGCTATGGCTATGGCTATGTCTATGACTGCTATGGCTATGACTATGGCTGCTATAGCTATGGCTGTATCTGCTATGGCTATGGCTATGGCTGCTATGGCTATGGTTATGGCTGCTATGACTATCGCTATGGGTATGGCTGCTATGGCTATGGCTTTGGCTGCTGTGGCTATGGCTATGGCTGCTATGGCTATGGCAATGGCTACTATGGCCATGGCTATGACTGCTATGGCTATGGCTATGGCTGCTATGGCTATGGCTATGGCTATGGCTATGGCTGCTATGGCTATTGCTATGGCTGCTATGGCTATGGCTATGGCTATGGCTGCTATGGCTATGGCTACGTCTGTGGCTGCTATGGCTATGGCTGCTGTGGCTTTGGCTATGGCTTCTATGGCTATGGCTTCTATCGCTATGGCTATGAGTGCTATGGCTATGGCTATGGCTATGGCTGCTATGGCTTTGGCTATGGCTATGGCTATGGCTGCTATGGCTATGGCTATGGCTTCTATGGCTATGGCTATGACTCCTATGGATATGGCTATGGCTTCTGTGGCTATGTCTATGGCTAAGGCTGCTATGGCTATGGCTATGTCTGCTTTGGCTATGGCTATAGCTGCATTGGCTGCTGTGGCTATGGCTATGTCTATCGCTGCTATGGCTGTGCCTATGGCTACGGCTGCCATGGAAATAGCTATGGCAGCTATGGCTATGGCTCTGGCTGCTATGGCTATGGCTATGGCTATGGCTACTGCGGCTATGGCTATGGCTGATATGGCTATGTCTATGGCTATGGCTGCTACGGCTATGGCTGCTATGGCTATGGCTATGGCTGCTATGGCTATGGCTATAGCTATGGTTGCTATGGCAATGGCTGCTATGGCTATGCCTGCTATGGCTATGGCTATGGCTGCGATGGCTATGTATGCTATGGCTATGGCAATGGCTATGGCTGCTATGGATATGGCTGCTATGGCTATGGCTATGGCTGCTATGGCAATGGCTGCTATGGCTATGCCTGCTATGGCTATGGCTATGGCTGCGATGGCTATGTATGCTATGGCTACGGCAGTGGCTATGGCTGCTATGGATATGGCTGCTATGGCTATGGCTATGGCTGCTATGGCTATGGCTGCTATGGCTATGGCAATGGCTACGGCTGCTATGGCTATGGCAATGGCTACGGCTGCTATGGCTATGTCTTCTATGGCTATGACTACAATAGCTATCGCTATGGCTATGACTGCTATGGCTATGGCTATGGCTATGGCTGCTATGGCTATGGCTATGGCTATGGCTATGGCTGCTATAGCTATGGCTATGTCTGCTATGGCTATGGCTATGGCTACGGCTATGGCAATGGCTGCGGTGGCTATGGCTATGGCTGCGGCTGCTACGTCTATGGCTGCTATGGCTACGGATATGGCTGCTATGGCTGTGACTATGCCTGCTATGGCTATGTCTATGGCTGCTGTGGCTACGGCTATGGCTGCTATGGCTATGGCTGCTATGGCTGTGGCTATCGCTGCTATGGCTATGGCTGCTATGGCTATGGCTATGGCTATGGCTGCTATGCCTATCGCTTCTATCGCTATGGCTTTTATGGCTATCGCTATGGCTATGGCTGCTATGGCAATGGCTATGGTTATGGCTGCTATGGCTATGGCCATGGCTATGGCTGCTATGGCTATGGCTATGGCTATGGTTGCTATGGCTATGGCTGCTATGGCTATGGCTGCTATGGCTATGGCTATGTCTGCTATGGCTATGGCTATGTCAACGGCTATGGCTGCTATGGCCACCATGGCTATGGCAATGGCTGCGATGGCTATGGCTATGGCTGCGGCTGCTATGGCTATGGCTGCTATGGCTATGGATATGTCTGCTATGGCTATGGCTGCTATGGCTATGGCAATGGCTACGGCTGCTATGGCTATGGCAATGGCTACGGCTGCTATGGCTATGTCTTCTATGGCTATGACTACAATAGCTATCGCTATGGCTATGACTGCTATGGCTATGGCTATGGCTATGGCTGCTATGGCTATGGCTATGGCTATGGCTATGGCTGCTATAGCTATGGCTATGTCTGCTATGGCTATGGCTATGGCTACGGCTATGGATACGGCTGCTATGGCTATGGCTATTTCTGCTATGGTTATGGCTGCTATGGCTATGGCTATGGCTGCTACGGCTATGGCTGCTATTGCTATGGCTGCTATGGCTATGGCTATGGCTATGGCTGCTATGGCTATGGCTGCTATGGCTATGGCTGCTATGGCTATGGCTATGGCTGCTATGGCTATGGCTGCTATGGCTATGGGAATGGCTATGGCTGCTATGGCTATGGCTTCTATGGCTATGGTTATGGCTATGGCTGCTATGGCTATGGCTGCTATGGCTGCTATGGCTATGGCTATGGCTATGGGTGATATGGCTATGGTTATGGTGGCTATGGCCATTGCGTCTATAAGCTATGGCTATGGCTATGTCTATGACTGCTATGGCTATGACTATGGCTGCTATAGCTTTGGCTGTATCTGCTAGGGCTATGGCTATGGCTGCTATGGCTATGGTTATGGCTGCTATGACTATGGCTATGGGTATGGCTGCTATGGCATTGGCTTTGGCTGCTATGGCTATTGCTATGACTGCTATGGCTATGGCTATGGCTGCTATGGCTGTGGGTATGGCTATAGCAGCTGTGGCTATGGCTATGTCTACTATGGCTATGGCTGTTGTGGCTTTGGCTATGGCTACGGCTGCTATGGAAATAGCTATGGCAGCTATGGCTATGGCTATGGCTGCTATGGCTATGGCTATGGCTATGGCTGCTGTGTCTATGGCTATGGCTGATATGGCTATGGCTATGGCTATGGCTGCTACGGCTATGGTTATGGCTATGGCTGCTATGACTATGGCTGCTATGGCTGCTATGTCTAAGGCTATGGATATGGCTGCTATGGCTATGATTATGGTGGCTATGGCTATTGCGTCTATAAGCTATGGCTATACCTACGTCTATGACTGCTATGGCTATGACTATGGCTGCTATAGCTATGGCTGTATCTGCTATGGCTGTGGCTATGGCTGCTATGGCTATGGTTATGGCTGCTATGACTATGGCTATGGGTATGGCTGCTATGGCTATGGCTTTGGCGGCTATGGCTATGTCTATGTCTATCGCGACTATGGCTATGGCTATGGTTGCTATGGCTATTGCGTCTATCTGCTATGGCTATGGCTATTGCTATGGCTTCTATGGCTATGTCTATGGCTAAGGCTGCTATGGTTATGGCTATGGCTGCTATGTCTATGGTTATGGCTATAGCTGCTATGGCAAAGGCTATGGCTGCTATGGCTATGGCTGCTATGGCTATGGCAATGGCTGCTATGGCTATGGCTGCTATGGCTATGGCTATGGCTGTGATGGCTATGTATGCTATGGCTATGGCAATGGCTATGGCTGCTATGGCTATGGCTGCTACGGCTATGGCTATGGCTGCTATGGCTATGGCTGCTATGCCTATGGCAATGGCTACGGCTGCTATGGCTATGTCTTCTATGGCTACGACTACTATGGCTATCGCTATGGCTATGACTGCTATGGCTATGGCTATGGCTGCTGTGGCTGTGGGTATGGCTATAACTGCTGTAGCTATGGCTTTGGCTGCTATGGCTATGCCTGCTATGGCTATGGCTATGGCTGCGATGGCTATGTATGCTATGGGTATGGCAATGGCTATGGCTGTTATGGCTATGGCTGCTATGGCTATGGCTATGGCTGCTATGGCTATGGCTGCTATGGCTGTGGCAATGGCTATGGCTGCTATGGCTATGGCTATGGCTGCTATGGCTATGGCTACGTCTGTGGCTGCTATGGCTATGGCTGCTATGGCTCTGGATATGGCTATGGCTATGGCTACTATGGCTCTGGCTATGTCTATGACTGCTATGGCTATGGCTATGTCTATTGCGACTATGGCTATGGCTATGGTTGCTATGGCTATTGCGTCTATCTGCTATGGCTATGGCTATTGCTATGGCTTCTATGGCTATGTCTATGGCTAAGGCTGCTATGGTTATGGCTATGGCTGCTATGGCTATGGTTATGGCTATAGCTGCTATGGCAAAGGCTATGGCTGCTATGGCTATGGCTGCTATGGCTATGGCAATGGCTGCTATGGCTATGGCTGCTATGGCTATGGCTGCTATGGCTATGGCTGCTATGGCTGTGGCAATGGCTACGGCTGCTATGGCTATGTCTTCTATGGCTATGACTACTATGGCAATCGCTATGGCTATGACTGCTATGGCTATGGCTATGGCTATGTCTGCTATGGCTATGGCTATGGCTATGTCTATGGCTGCTATGGCTATGGCTATGGCTGCTATGGCTATGGCTGCTATGGCTGTGGCTATGGCTGCTATGGCTATGGCTGCTATGGCTATGGCTGCTATGGCTATGGCTATGCGTATGTCTGCTATGCCTATCGCTTCTATCGCTATGGCTTTTATGGCTATCGCTATGGCAATGGCTGCTATGGCAATGGCTATGGTTATGGCTGCTATGGCTATGGCCGTGGCTATGGCTGCTATGGCTTTGGCTATGGCTTGTATTGGCTATAGCTATGGCTATGGCTACTATGGCTGTGGCTATGTTTATGGGTGCTATGGCTATGGCTATGACTATTGCTGCGATGGCTATGGCTATGGCTGCGTCTGCTATGGCTATGGCTGCTATGGCTATGGATATGGCTGCTATGGCTGTGTCTATGGCTGCTATGGCTATGTCTATGGCTGCTATGGCTATGGCTATGGCTGCTATGGCTATGGCTATGTCTGCTATGGCTATGGCTATGTCTACTATGGGTGCTATGGCTACGACTATGGCTACTATGGCTATGGGTACGGCTGCTATGGCTATGGCTATTTCTGCTATGGTTATGGCAGCTATAGCTATGGCTATGGCTGCTACGGCTATGGCTGCTATGGCTATGGCTGCTATGGCTATGGCTGCTATGGCTATGGCTATGGCTATGGATCCTATGGCTATGGCTGCTGTGGCTATGACTATGGCTGCTATAGCTATGGCTGTATCTGCTATGGCTATGGCTATGGCTGCTATGGCTATGGTTATGGCTGCTATGACTATCGCTATGGGTATGGCTGCTATGGCTATGGCTTTGGCTGCTGTGGCTATGGCTATGGCTGCTATGGCTATGGCAATGGCTGCTATGGCTATGGCTGCTATGGCTGTGGCAATGGCTACGGCTGCTATGGCTATGTCTTCTATGGCTACGACTACTATGGCTATCGCTATGGCTATGACTGCTATGGCTATGGCTATGGCTGCTGTGGCTGTGGGTATGCCTATAACTGCTGTAGCTATGGCTATGGCTGCTATGGCTATGCCTGCTATGGCTATGGCTATGGCTGCGATGGCTATGGCTGATATGGCTATGGCTATGGCTATGGCTGCTATGGCTATGGCTGCTATGACTATGGCTATGGCTGCTATGGCCATGGTTATGGCTATAGCTGCTATGGCTATGGCTATGGCTGCTATGGCTATGGCTACGTCTGTGGCTGCTATGGCTATGTCTATGGCTGCTATGGCTATGGCTACGGCTATGGCTGCTGTGGCTATGGCTATGTCTGATATGGCTATTGCTATGGCTGCTATGGCTATAGCAATGGCTGCTATGGCTATGGTTATGGCTATAGCTGCTATGGCTATGGCTATGGCTGCTATGGCTATGGCTACGTCTGTGGCTGGTATGGCTATGGCTGCTGTGGCTTTGGCTATGGCTTCTATGGCTATGGCTTCTATCGCTATGGCTATGAGAGCTATGGCTATGGCTATGGCTATGGCTGCTATGGCTTTGGCTATGGCTGTGGCTATGGCTGCTATGGCTATGGCTATGACTTCTATGGCTATGGCTATGACTCCTATGGATATGGCTATGGCTTCTATGGCTATGTCTATGGCTAAGGCTGCTATGGCTATGGCTATGTCTGCTTTGGCTATGGCTATAGCTGCATTGGCTGCTGTGGCTATGGCTATGTCTATCGCTGCTATGGCTGTGCCTATGGCTACGGCTGCCATGGAAATAGCTATGGCAGCTATGGCTATGGCTATGGCTGCTATGGCTATGGCTATGGCTATGGCTACTGTGGCTATGGCTATGGCTGATATGGCTATGGCTATGGCTATGGCTGCTACGGCTATGGCTGCTATGGCTATGGCTATGGCTACTGTGGCTATGGCTATGGCTGCTATGGCTTTGGCTATGGCTATGGCTATGGCTGCTATGGCTATGGCTATGGCTTCTATGGCTATGGCTATGGCTGCTATGGCTATGGCTATGGCTATGACTACTGTGGCAATGGCTATGGCTGATATGGCTATGGCTATGGCTATGGCTGCTACGGCTATGGCTGCTATGGCTATGGCAATGGCTACTATGGCCATGGCTATGACTGCTATTGCTATGGCTATGGCTGCTATGGCTGTGGGTATGGCTATAGCTGCTGTGGCTATGGCTATGTCTGCTATGGCTATGGCTGCTATGGCTTTGGCTATGGCTTGTATTGGCTATAGCTATGGCTGTGGCTACTATGGCTGTGGCTATGTTTATGGCTGCTATGGCTATGGCTATGGCTATTGCTGCTATGGCTATGGCTATGGCTATGGCTATGGCTATGGCTGCTATTGTTATGGCTATGGCTGCTATGGCTATGGCAATGGCTGCTATGGCTAAGGTTATGGCTATAGCTGCTATGGCTATGGCTATGGCTGCTATGGCTATGGCTACGTCTCTGGCTGCTATGGCTATGGCTGCTGTGGCTTTGGCTATGGCTTCTATGGCTATGGCTTCTATCGCTATGGCTATGAGTGCTATGGCTATGGCTATGGCTATGGCTGCTATGGCTTTGGCTATGGCTATGGCTATGGCCGCTATCGCTATGGCTATGGCTTCTATGGCTATGGCTATGACTCCTATGCATATGGCTATGGCTTCTATGGCTATGTCTATGGCTAAGGCTGCTATGGCTATGGCTATGTCTGCTTTGGCTATTGCTATAGCTGCATTGGCTGCTGTGGCTATGGCTATGTCTATGGCTGCTATGGCTGTGCCTATGGCTACGGCTGCTATGGAAATAGCTATGGCAGCTATGGCTATGGCTATGGCTGTTATGGCTATGGCTATGGCTATGGCTGCTATGGCTATGGCTAAGGCCACTATGCCCATGGCTATGGATGCTATTGCTATGGCTATGGCTGCCATGGCTATGGTTATGGCTATAGCTGCTATGCCTATGGCTATGGCTATGGCTTCTATGGTTATGGCTATGCCTGCTATGGCTATGGCTATGGCTGCGATGGCTATGGCTGCTATGGCTATGGCTTCTATGGCTATGGTTATAGCTATGGCTGCTATGGCTATGGCTGCTATGGCTGCTAAGGCTATGGCTATGGCTATGGGTGATATGGCTATGGTTATGGTGGCTATGGCCATTGCGTCTATAAGCTATGGCTATGGCTATGTCTATGACTGCTATGGCTATGACTATGGCTGCTATAGCTTTGGCTGTATCTGCTAGGGCTATGGCTATGGCTGCTATGGCTATGGTTATGGCTGCTATGACTATGGCTATGGGTATGGCTGCTATGGCATTGGCTTTGGCTGCTATGGCTATGGCTATGACTGCTATGGCTATGGCTATGGCTGCTATGGCTGTGGGTATGGCTATAGCTGCTGTGGCTATGGCTATGTCTACTATGGCTATGGCTGTTGTGGCTTTGGCTATGGCTACGGCTGCTATGGAAATAGCTATGGCAGCTATGGCTATGGCTATGGCTGCTATGGCTATGGCTATGGCTATGGCTGCTGTGTCTATGGCTATGGCTGATATGGCTATGGCTATGGCTATGGCTGCTACGGCTATGGTTATGGCTATGGCTGCTATGACTATGGCTGCTATGGCTGCTATGTCTAAGGCTATGGATATGGCTGCTATGGCTATGATTATGGTGGCTATGGCTATTGCGTCTATAAGCTATGGCTATACCTACGTCTATGACTGCTATGGCTATGACTATGGCTGCTATAGCTATGGCTGTATCTGCTATGGCTGTGGCTATGGCTGCTATGGCTATGGTTATGGCTGCTATGGCTGTGGCAATGGCTATGGCTGCTATGGCTATGGCTATGGCTGCTATGGCTATGGCTACGTCTGTGGCTGCTATGGCTATGGCTGCTATGGCTCTGGATATGGCTATGGCTATGGCTACTATGGCTCTGGCTATGTCAATGACTGCTATGGCTATGGCTATGTCTATTGCGACTATGGCTATGGCTATGGTTGCTATGGCTATTGCGTCTATCTGCTATGGCTATGGCTATTGCTATGATTTCTATGGCTATGTCTATGGCTAAGGCTGCTATGGTTATGGCTATGGCTGCTATGGCTATGGTTATGGCTATAGCTGCTATGGTAAAGGCTATGGCTGCTATGGCTATGGCTGCTATGGCTATGGCAATGGCTGCTATGGCTATGGCTGCTATGGCTATGGCTGCTATGGCTATGGCTGCTATGGCTGTGGCTATGGCTGCTATGCCTATGGCTGCTATGGCTATGGCTGCTATGGCTATGGCTATGCCTATGTCTGCTATGCCTATCGCTTCTATCGCTATGGCTTTTATGGCTATCGCTATGGCAATGGCTGCTATGGCAATGGCTATGGTTATGGCTGCTATGGCTATGGCCGTGGCTATGGCTGCTATGGCTTTGGCTATGGCTTGTATTGGCTATAGCTATGGCTATGGCTACTATGGCTGTGGCTATGTTTATGGGTGCTATGGCTATGGCTATGACTATTGCTGCGATGGCTATGGCTATGGCTGCGGCTGCTATGGCTATGGCTGCTATGGCTATGGATATGGCTGCTATGGCTGTGTCTATGGCTGCTATGGCTATGACTATGGCTGCTATGGCTATGGCTATGGCTGCTATGGCTATGGCTATGTCTGCTATGGCTATGGCTATGTCTACTATGGGTGCTATGGCTACGACTATGGCTACTATGGCTATGGGTACGGCTGCTATGGCTATGGCTATTTCTGCTATGGTTATGGCAGCTATAGCTATGGCTATGGCTGCTACGGCTTTGGCTGCTATGGCTATGGCTGCTATGGCTATGGCTATGGCTATGGATGCTATGGCTATGGCTGCTATGGCTATGACTATGGCTGCTATAGCTATGGCTGTATCTGCTATGGCTATGGCTATGGCTGCTATGGCTATGGTTATGGCTGCTATGACTATCGCTATGGGTATGGCTGCTATGGCTATGGCTTTGGCTGCTGTGGCTATGGCTATGGCTGCTATGGCTATGGCAATGGCTGCTATGGCTATGGCTGCTATGGCTGTGGCAATGGCTACGGCTGCTATGGCTATGTCTTCTATGGCTACGACTACTATGGCTATCGCTATGGCTATGACTGCTATGGCTATGGCTATGGCTGCTGTGGCTGTGGGTATGGCTATAACTGCTGTAGCTATGGCTATGGCTGCTATGGCTATGCCTGCTATGGCTATGGCTATGGCTGCGATGGCTATGGCTGATATGGCTATGGCTATGGCTATGGCTGCTATGGCTATGGCTGCTATGACTATGGCTATGGCTGCTATGGCCATGGTTATGGCTATAGCTGCTATGGCTATGGCTATGGCTGCTATGGCTATGGCTACGTCTGTGGCTGCTATGGCTATGTCTATGGCTGCTATGGCTATGGCTACGGCTATGGCTGCTGTGGCTATGGCTATGTCTGATATGGCTATGGCTATGGCTATGGCTGCTACGGCTATGGCTGCTATGGCTATGGCAATGGCTATGGCTGCTATGGCTGTGGCTTCTATGGCTATGGTTATGGCTATGGCGGCTATGGCTATGGCTGCTATGGCTAATATGGCTATGGCTATGGCTATGGCTGCTATGGCTATGGTTATGGTGGCAATGGCTATTGCGTCTATAAGCTATGGCTATGGCTATGTCTATGACTGCTATGGCTATGACTATGGCTACGGCTGCCATGGAAATAGCTATGGCAGCTATGGCTATGGCTATGGCTGCTATGGCTATGGCTATGGCTATGGCTACTGTGGCTATGGCTATGGCTGATATGGCTATGGCTATGGCTATGGCTGCTACGGCTATGGCTGCTATGGCTATGGCTATGGCTATGGCTACTGTGGCTATGGCTATGGCTGCTATGGCTTTGGCTATGGCTATGGCTATGGCTGCTATGGCTATGGATATGGCTTCTATGGCTATGGCTATGGCTGCTATGGCTATGGCTATGGCTATGACTACTGTGGCTATGGCTATGGCTGATATGGCTATGGCTATGGCTTCTATGGCTATGGTTATGGCTATGGCGGCTATGGCTATGGCTGCTATGGCTAATATGGCTATGGCTATGGCTATGGCTGCTATGGCTATGGTTATGGTGGCAATGGCTATTGCGTCTATAAGCTATGGCTATGGCTATGTCTATGACTGCTGTGGCTATGACTATGGCTGCTATAGCTATGGCTGTATCTGCTATGGCTATGGCTATGGCTGCTATGGCTATGGTTATGGCTGCTATGACTATCGCTATGGGTATGGCTGCTATGGCTATGGCTTTGGCTGCTGTGGCTATGGCTATGGCTGCTATGGCTATGGCAATGGCTACTATGGCCATGGCTATGACTGCTATGGCTATGGCTATGGCTGCTATGGCTATGGCTATGGCTATGGCTATGGCTGCTATGGCTATTGCTATGGCTGCTATGGCTATAGCAATGGCTGCTATGGCTATGGTTATGGCTATAGCTGCTATGGCTATGGCTATGGCTGCTATGGCTATGGCTACGTCTGTGGCTGCTATGGCTATGGCTGCTGTGGCTTTGGCTATGGCTTCTATGGCTATGGCTTCTATCGCTATGGCTATGAGAGCTATGGCTATGGCTATGGCTATGGCTGCTATGGCTTTGGCTATGGCTATGGCTATGGCTGCTATGGCTATGGCTATGGCTTCTATGGCTATGGCTATGACTCCTATGGATATGGCTATGGCTTCTATGGCTATGTCTATGGCTAAGGCTGCTATGGCTATGGCTATGTCTGCTTTGGCTATGGCTATAGCTGCATTGGCTGCTGTGGCTATGGCTATGTCTATCGCTGCTATGGCTGTGCCTATGGCTACGGCTGCCATGGAAATAGCTATGGCAGCTATGGCTATGGCTATGGCTGCTATGGCTATGGCTATGGCTATGGCTACTGTGGCTATGGCTATGGCTGATATGGCTATGGCTATGGCTATGGCTGCTACGGCTATGGCTGCTATGGCTATGGCTATGGCTATGGCTACTGTGGCTATGGCTATGGCTGCTATGGCTTTGGCTATGGCTATGGCTATGGCTGCTATGGCTATGGCTATGGCTTCTATGGCTATGGCTATGGCTGCTATGGCTATGGCTATGGCTATGACTACTGTGGCTATGGCTATGGCTGATATGGCTATGGCTATGGCTATGGCTGCTACGGCTATGGCTGCTATGGCTATGGCAATGGCTACTATGGCCATGGCTATGACTGCTATTGCTATGGCTATGGCTGCTATGGCTGTGGGTATGGCTATAGCTGCTGTGGCTATGGCTATGTCTGCTATGGCTATGGCTGCTATGGCTTTGGCTATGGCTTGTATTGGCTATAGCTATGGCTGTGGCTACTATGGCTGTGGCTATGTTTATGGCTGCTATGGCTATGGCTATGGCTATTGCTGCTATGGCTATGGCTATGGCTATGGCTATGGCTATGGCTGCTATTGTTATGGCTATGGCTGCTATGGCTATGGCAATGGCTGCTATGGCTAAGGTTATGGCTATAGCTGCTATGGCTATGGCTATGGCTGCTATGGCTATGGCTACGTCTGTGGCTGCTATGGCTATGGCTGCTGTGGCTTTGGCTATGGCTTCTATGGCTATGGCTTCTATCGCTATGGCTATGAGTGCTATGGCTATGGCTATGGCTATGGCTGCTATGGCTTTGGCTATGGCTATGGCTATGGCCGCTATCGCTATGGCTATGGCTTCTATGGCTATGGCTATGACTCCTATGCATATGGCTATGGCTTCTATGGCTATGTCTATGGCTAAGGCTGCTATGGCTATGGCTATGTCTGCTTTGGCTATTGCTATAGCTGCATTGGCTGCTGTGGCTATGGCTATGTCTATGGCTGCTATGGCTGTGCCTATGGCTACGGCTGCTATGGAAATAGCTATGGCAGCTATGGCTATGGCTATGGCTGTTATGGCTATGGCTATGGCTATGGCTGCTATGGCTATGGCTAAGGCCACTATGCCCATGGCTATGGATGCTATTGCTATGGCTATGGCTGCCATGGCTATGGTTATGGCTATAGCTGCTATGCCTATGGCTATGGCTATGGCTTCTATGGTTATGGCTATGACTCCTATGGCTATGGCTATGGCTGCTATGGCTATGGTTATGGCTATAGCTGCTATGCATATGGCTCTGGCTGCTATGGCTATGGCTACGGCTGCAATGGCTATGGCAATGGCTAGTATGGCCATGGCTATGGCTGCTATGGCTATGGCTATGGCTGCTATGGCTGTGGCTGTGGCTGCTATGGCTGTGGCTGCTATGGCTATGGCAATGGCTGCTATGGCTATGGCTGCAATGGCTATGGCCATGGCTATGGCTGCTATGGCTGTGGCTATCGCTGCTATGGCTATGGCTGCTATGGCTATGGCTATGGCTATGGCTGCTATGCCTATCGCTTCTATCGCTATGGCTTTTATGGCTATCGCTATGGCTATGGCTGCTATGGCAATGGCTATGGTTATGGCTGCTATGGCTATGGCCATGGCTATGGCTGCTATGGCTATGGCTATGGCTATGGTTGCTATGGCTATGGCTGCTATGGCTATGGCTGCTATGGCTATGGCTGCTATGGCTATGGCTATGGCTGCGATGGCTATGGTTTCTATGGCTATGGCTTCTATGGCTATCGCTATGGCTATGACTGCTATGGCTATAGCTATGGCTATGGCTGCTATGGCTCTGGCTATGGGTATGGCTATGGCTGCTATAGCTATGGCTATGTCTGCTATGGCTATGGCTATGTCAACGGCTATGGCTGCTATGGCCACCATGGCTATGGCAATGGCTGCGATGGCTATGGCTATGGCTGCGGCTGCTATGGCTATGGCTGCTATGGCTATGGATATGTCTGCTATGGCTATGTCTATGGCTGCTATGGCTATGTCTATGGCTGCTATGGCTATGGCTATGGCTGCTATGGCTATGGCAATGTCTGCTATGGCTATGGCTATGTCTACTATGGCTGCTATGGCTACGACTATGGCTACTACGGCTATGGATACGGCTGCTATGGCTATGGCTATTTCTGCTATGGTTATGGCTGCTATGGCTATGGCTATGGCTGCTACGGCTATGGCTGCTATTGCTATGGCTGCTATGGCTATGGCTATGGCTATGGCTGCTATGGCTATGGCTGCTATGGCTATGGCTGCTATGGCTATGGCTATGGCTGCTATGGCTATGGCTGCTATGGCTATGGCAATGGCTATGGCTGCTATGTCTATGGCTTCTATGGCTATGGTTATGGCTATGGCTGCTATGGCTATGGCTGCTATGGCTGCTATGGCTATGGCTATGGCTATGGGTGATATGGCTATGGTTATGGTGGCTATGGCTATTGCGTCTATAAGCTATGGCTATACCTACGTCTATGACTGCTATGGCTATGACTATGGCTGCTATAGCTATGGCTGTATCTGCTATGGCTATGGCTATGGCTGCTATGGCTATGGTTATGGCTGCTATGACTATGGCTATGGGTATGGCTGCTATGGCTATGGCTTTGGCTGCTATGGCTATGGCTATGTCTATCGCGACTATGGCTATGGCTATGGTTGCTATGGCCATTGCGTCTATCTGCTATGGCTATGGCTATTGCTATGGCTTCTATGGCTATGTCTATGGCTAAGGCTGCTATGGTTTTGGCTATGGCTGCTATGTCTATGGTTATGGCTATAGCTGCTATGGCAAAGGCTATGGCTGCTATGGCTATGGCTGCTATGGCTATGGCAATGGCTGCTATGGCTATGGCTGCTATGGCTATGGCTATGGCTGCGATGGCTATGTATACTATGGCTATGGCAATGGTTATGGCTGCTATGGCTATGGCTGCTACGGCTATGGCTATGGCTGCTATGGCTATGGCTGCTATGCCCATGGCAATGGCTACGGCTGCTATGGCTATGTCTTCTATGGCTACGACTACTATGGCTATCGCTATAGCTATGACTGCTATGGCTATGGCTATGGCTGCTGTGGCTGTGGGTATGGCTATAACTGCTGTAGCTATGGCTATGGCTGCTATGGCTATGGCTATGGCTGCTATGGCTGTGGCAATGGCTATGGCTGCTATGGCTATGGCTATGGCTGCTATGGCTATGGCTACGTCTGTGGCTGCTATGGCTATGGCTGCTATGGCTCTGGATATGGCTATGGCTATGGCTACTATGGCTCTGGCTATGTCTATGACTGCTATGGCTATGGCTACGTCTATTGCGACTATGGCTATGGCTATGGTTGCTATGGCTATTGCGTCTATCTGCTATGGCTATGGCTATTGCTATGGCTTCTATGGCTATGTCTATGGCTAAGGCTGCTATGGTTATGGCTATGGCTGCTGTGGCTATGGTTATGGCTATAGCTGCTATGGCAAAGGCTATGGCTGCTATGGCTATGGCTGCTATGGCTATGGCAATGGCTGCTATGGCTATGGCTGCTATGGCTATGGCTGCTATGGCTATGGCTATGGCTGCTATGGCTATGGCTGCTATGGCTATGGCTGCTATGGCTGCGGCAATGGCTACGGCTGCTATGGCTATGTCTTCTATGGCTATGACTACTATGGCAATCGCTATGGCTATGGCTATGGCTATGTCTATGGCTGCTATGGCTATGGCTATGGCTGCTATGGCTATGGCTGCTATGGCTGTGGCTATGGCTGCTATGGCTATGGCTGCTATGGCTATGGCTGCTATGGCTATGGCTATGGCTATGTCTGCTATGCCTATCGCTCCTATCGCTATGGCTTTTATGTCTATCGCTATGGCTATGGCTGCTATGGCAATGGCTATGGCTGCTATGGCTATGGTTATGGCTATAGCTGCTATGGCAAAGGCTATGGCTATTATGGCTATGGCTGCTATGGCAATGGCCATGGCTATGGCTGCTATGGCTATGGCTATGGCTATGGTTGCTATGGCTATGGCTGCTATGGCTATGGCTGCTATGGCTATGACTATGGCTGCGATGGCTATGGCTTCTATGGCTATGGCTTCTAAGGCTATCGCTATGGCTATGACTGCTATGGCTATGGCTACGGCTATGGCTGCTATGGCTATGGATATGGCTGCTATGGCTGTGTCTATGGCTGCTATGGCTATGTCTATGGCTGCTATGGCTATGGCTATGGCTGCTATGGCTATGGCTATGGCTGCTACGGCTATGGCTGCTATGGCTATGGCTGCTATGGCTATGGCTATGGCTATGGCTGCTATAGCTATGGTGGCTATGGCTATGGCTGCTATGGCTATGGCTATGGCTGCTATGGCTATGGCTATGGCTGCTGTGGCTATTGCTGCTATGGCTATGGCAATGGCTATGGCTGCTATGGCTATGACTTCTATGGCTATGGTTATGGCTATGGCTGCTATGGCTATGGCTGCTATGGCTGCTATGGCTATGGCAATGGCTATGGCTGCTATGGCTATGACTTCTATGGCTATGGTTATGGCTATGGCTGCTATGGCTATGGCTGCTATGGCTGCTATGGCTATGGTTATGGCTATGGCTGCTATGGCTATGGTTATTGTGGCTATGGCTATTGCGTCTATAAGCTATGGCTATGGCTATGTCTATGACTGCTATGGCTATGACTATGGCTGCTATAGCTTTGGCTGTATCTGCTATGGCTATGGCTATGGCTGCTATGGCTATGGTTATGGCTGCTATGACTATGGCTATGGGTATGGCTGCTATGGCTGTGGCTTTGGCTGCTATGGCTATGGCTATGACTGCTATGGCTATGGCTATGGCTGCTATGGCTGTGGGTATGTCTATAGCTGCTATCGCTATGGCTATGACTGCTATGGCTGTGGCTATGGCTATGGCTGCTATGACTATGGCTATGGCTATGGCTATGGCGGCTGTGGCTATGGCTATGGCCGATATGGCTATGCCTATGGCTATGGCTATGGCTGCTACGGCTATGGCTGCTATGGCTATGGCTATGGCAATGGCAGCTATGGCTATGGTTATGGTGGCTATGGCTATTGCGTCTATAAGCTATGGCTATGGCTATGTCTATGACTGCTATGGCTATGACTACGGCTGCTATAGCTATGGCTGTATCTGCTATGGCTATGGCAATGGCTACTATGGCCATGGCTATGACTGCTATGGCTATGGCTATGGCTGCTATGGCTATGGCTATGGCTGCTATGGCTATGGCTACGTCTGTGGTTGCTATGGCTGTGGCTGCTGTGGCTTTGGCTATGGCTTCTATGGCTATGGGTTCTATGGCTATCGCTCTGGCTATGAGTACTATGGCTATGGCTATGGCTATGGCTGCTATGGCTATGGCTATGGCTATGGCTAGGGCTTCTATGGCTATGGCTATGACTCCTATGGCTATGGCTATGCCTGCTATGGCTGTGGTTATGGCTATAGCTGCTATGCCTATGGCTATGGCTGCTATGGCTATGGCTCCGGCTACAATGGCTATGGCAATGGCTAGTATGGCCATGGCTATGGCTGCTATGGCTATGGCTATGGCTGCTATGGCTGTGGGTATGGCTATAGCTGCTGTGGCTATGGCTATGGCTGATATGGCTATGGCTATGGCTATGGCTGCTATGGCTATGGCTGCTATGGCTATGGCTATGGCTGCTATGGCTATGGCTATGGCTATGGCCGCTATGCCTATCGATTCTATCGCTATGGCTTTTATGGCTATCGCTATGGCTATGGCTGCTCTGGCAATGGCTATGGCTATGACTGCTATGCCTATGGCCATGGCTATGGCTGCTATGGCTATAGCTATGGTTGCTATGGCTATGGCTGCTATGGCTATGGCTATGGCTGCGATGGCTATGTATGCGATGGCTATGCCTATGGCTATGGCTATGGCTGCTATGGCTATTGCTACGGCTGGTATGGCTATGGCAATGGCTACTATGGCCATGGCTATGGCTGCTATGACTATGGCAATGGCTGCTATAGCTATGTTTATGGCTATATCTGCTATGGCTATGGCTATGGTTGCTATGGCTATTGCTACGTCTGTGGCTGCTATGGCTATGGCTGCTATGGATTTGGCTATGGCTATGGCTGCTATGCCTATCGCTTCAATCGCTATGGCTTTTATGTCTATCGCTATGGCTATGGCTGCTATGGCAATGGCTATGGCTATGGCTGCTATGGCTATGGCCATGGCTATGGCTGCTATGGCTATGGCTATGGCTATGGTTGCTATGGCTATGGCTGCTATGGCTATGCCTGTTATGGCTATGGCTATGGCTGCGATGGCTATGTATGCTATGGCTATGGCAATGGCTATGGCTGCTATGGCTATGGCTGCTACGGCTATGGCTATGGCTGCTATGGCTATGGCTGCTATGCTTATGGCAATGGCTACGGCTGCTATGGCTATGTCTTCTATGGCTACGACTACTATGGCTATCGCTATGGCTATGACTGCTATGGCTATGGCTATGGCTACGGCTATGGCAATGGCTGCGATGGCTATGGCTATGGCTGCGGCTGCTATGGCTATGGCTGCTATGGCTATGGATACGGATGCTATGGCTGTGTCTATGGCTGCTATGGCTATGTCTATGGCTGCTATGGCTATGGCTATGGCTGCTATGGCTATGGCTGCTATGGCTATGGCTGTGGCTATGGCTGCTATTCCTATCGCTTCTATCGCTATGGCTTTTATGGCTATCGCTATGGCTATGGCTGCTATGGCAATGGCTATGGCTATGGCTGTTATGGGTATGGCTATGGCTGCTATGGCTATGGCTGCTATGGCTATGGCTGCTATGGCTGTGGCAATGGCTATGTTTGCTATGGCTATGGCTATGGCTGCTATGGCTATGGCTACGTCTGTGGCTGCTATGGCTATGGCTGCTATGGCTATGGCTATGTCTATTGCGACTATGGCAATGGCTATGGTTGCTATGGCTATTGCGTCTATCTGCTATGGCTATGGCTATTGCTATGGCTTCTATGGCTATGTCTATGGCTAAGGCTGCTATGGTTATGGCTATGGCTGCTATGGCTATGGTTATGGCTATAGCTGCTATGGCAAAGGCTATGGCTGCTATGGCTATGGCTGCTATGGCTATGGCAATGGCTGCTATGGCTACGGCTGCTATGGCTATGGCTATGGCTATGGCTGCTATGGCTATGACTATGGCTGCGATGGCTATGGCTTCTATGGCTATGGTTTCTAAGGCTATCGCTATGGCTATGACTGCTATGGCTATGGCTACGGCTATGGCTGCTATGGCAATGGATATGGCTGCTATGGCTGTGTCTATGGCTGCTATGGCTATGTCTATGGCTGCTATGGCTATGGCTATGGCTGCTATGGCTATGTCTATGTCTGCTATGGCTATGGCTATGTCTACTATGACTGCTATGTCTACGACTATGGCTACTATGGCTATGGATACGGCTGCTATGGCTATGGCTGTTTCTGCTATGGCTATGGCTGCTATGGCTATGGCTATGGCTGCTACGGCTATGGCTGCTATGGCTATGGCTGCTATGGCTATGGCTATGGCTATGGCTATGGCTGCTATGGCTATGGCTGCTATGGCTATGGCAATGGCTATGGCTGCTATGGCTATGACTTCTATAGCTATGGTTATGGATACGGCTGCTATGGCTATGGCTGCTATGGCTGCTATGGCTATGGCTATGGCTATGGCTGCTATGGCTATGGTTATGGTGACTATGGCTATTGCGTCTATAAGCTATGGCTATGGCTATGTCTATGACTGCTATGGCTATGACTATGGCTGCTATAGCTTTGGCTGTATCTGCTATGGCTATGGCTATGGCTGCTATGGCTATGGTTATGGCTGCTATGACTATGGCTATGGGTATGGCTGCTATGGCTGTGGCTTTGGCTGCTATGGCTATGGCTATGACTGCTATGGCTATGGCTATGGCTGCTATGGCTGTGGGTATGTCTATAGCTGCTATCGCTATGGCTATGACTGCTATGGCTATGGCTATGGCTATGGCTGCTATGGCTATGGCTATGGCTATGGCTATGGCTGCTATAGCTATGGCTATGTCTGCTATGGCTGTGGCTATGGCTATGACTATGGCTGCTGTGGCTATGGCTATGGCCGATATGGCTATGGCTATGGCTATGGCTGTGGCTGCTACGGCTATGGCTGCTATGGCTATGGCAATGTCTATGGCTGCTATGGCTGTGGTTTCTATGGCTATGGTTATGGCTATGGCTGCTATGACTATGGCTGCTATGGCTGCTATGGCTATGGCTATGGCTATGGCAGCTATGGCTATGGTTATGGTGGCTATGGCTATTGCGTCTATAAGCTATGGCTTTGGCTATGTCTATGACTGCTATGGCTATGACTATGGCTGCTATAGCTATGGCTGTATCTGCTATGGCTATGGCTATGGCTGCTATGGCTATGGTTATGGCTGCTATGACTATGGCTATGGGTGTGGCTGCTATGGCTATGGCTTTGGCTGCTATGGCTATGGCTATGGCTGCTATGGCTATGGCAATGGGTACTATGGCCATGGCTATGACAGCTATGGCTATGGCTATGGCTGCTATGGCTATGGCTATGGCTGCTATGGCTATGGCTACGTCTGTGGTTGCTATGGCTGTGGCTGCTGTGGCTTTGGCTATGGCTTCTATGGCTATGGGTTCTATGGTTATCGCTCTGGCTATGAGTACTATGGCCATGGCTATGGCTATGGCTGCTATGGCTATGGCTATGGCTATGGCTATGGCTTCTATGGCTATGGCTATGACTCCTATGGCTATGGCTATGCCTGCTATGGCTATGGTTATGGCTATAGCTGCTATGCCTATGGCTATGGCTGCTAGGGCTATGGCTGCTATGCTTATGGCAATGGCTACGGCTGCTATGGCTATGTCTTCTATGGCTACGACTACTATGGCTATCGCTGTGGCTATGACTGCTATGGCTATGGCTATGGCTACGGCTATGGCAATGGCTGCGATGGCTATGGCTATGGCTGCGGCTGCTATGGCTATGGCTACGTCTGTGGCTGCTATGGCTATGGCTGCTATGGCTATGGCTATGTCTATTGCGACTATGGCTATGGCTATGGTTGCTATGGCTATTGCGTCTATCTGCTATGGCTATGGCTATTACTATGGCTTCTATGGCTATGTCTATGGCTAAGGCTGCTATGGTTATGGCTATGGCTGCTATGGCTATGGTTATGGCTATAGCTGCTATGGCAAAGGCTATGGCTGCTATGGCTATGGCTGCTATGGCTATGGCAATGGCTGCTATGGCTATGGCTGCTATGGCTATGGCTATGGCTATGGCTGCTATGGCTATGGCTGCTATGGCTATGGCTATGGCTATGGCTACTGTGGCTATGGCTATGGCTGCTATGGCTTTGGCTATGGCTATGGCTATGGCTGCTATGGCTATGGCTATGGCTTCTATGGCTATGGCTATGGCTGCTATGGCTATGGCTATCGCTGCTATGCCTATGGCTGCTATGGCTATGGCAATGGCTATGGCTGCTATGGCTATGGCTTCTATGGCTATGGTTATGGCTATGGCTGCTATGGCTATGACTGCTATGGCTGCAATGGCTATGGCTATGGCTATGGCTGCTATGGCTATGGTTATGGTGGCTATGGCTATTGCGTCTATAAGCTATGGCTATGGCTATGTCTATGACTGCTATGTCTATGACTATGGCTGCTATAGCTTTGACTGTATCTGCTATGGCTATAGCTGTGGCTGCTATGGCTATGGCTATGGATGCTATGGCTATGGCTGCTATGGCTTTGGCTATGGCTTGTATTGGCTATGGCTATGGCTATGGCCGCTATTGCTGTGGCTATGTCTATGGCTGCTATGGAAATAGCTATGGCGGCTATGGCTATGGCTACGGCTGCTATGGCTATGCCTATGGGTATGGCTGCTGTGGCTATGGCTATGGCTGATATGGCTATGGCTATGGCTATGGCTGCTATGGCTATGGCTGCTATGACTATGGCTATGGCTGCTATGGCCATGGTTATGGCTATAGCTGCTATGGCTATGGCTATGGCTGCTATGGCTATGGCTACGTCTGTGGCTGCTATGGCTATGGCTATGGCTGCTATGGCTATGGCTATGGCTATGGCTGCTGTGGCTATGGCTATGTCTGATATGGCTATGGCTATGGCTATGGCTGCTACGGCTATGGCTGCTATGGCTATGGCAATGGCTATGGCTGCTATGGCTGTGGCTTCTATGGCTATGGTTATGGCTATGGCGGCTATGGCTATGGCTGCTATGGCTGCTATGTCTATGGCTATGGCTATGGCTGCTATGGCTATGGTTATGGTGGCAATGGCTATTGCGTCTATAAGCTATGGCTATGGCTATGTATATGACTGCTATGGCTACGACTATGGCTGCTATAGCTATGGCTGTATCTGCTATGGCTATGGCTTCTATGGCTATGGCTATGACTCCTATGGATATGGCTATGGCTTCTATGGCTATGTCTATGGCTAAGGCTGCTATGGCTATGGCTATGTCTGCTTTGGCTATGGCTATAGCTGCATTGGCTGCTGTGGCTATGGCTATGTCTATCGCTGCTATGGCTGTGCCTATGGCTACGGCTGCCATGGAAATAGCTATGGCAGCTATGGCTATGGCTATGGCTGCTATGGCTATGGCTATGGCTATGGCTGCTGTGGCTATGGCTATGGCTGATATGGCTATGGCTATGGCTATGGCTGCTATGGCTATGGCTGCTATGACTATGGCTATGGCTGCTATGGCCATGGTTATGGCTATAGCTGCTATGGCTATGGCTATGGCTGCTATGGCTATGGCTACGTCTGTGGCTGCTATGGCTATGGCTATGGCTGCTATGGCTATGGCTACGTCTGTGGCTGCTGTGGCTATGGCTATGTCTGCTATGGCTATGGCTGCTATGGCTTTGGCTATGGCTTGTATTGGCTATAGCTATGGCTGTGGCCACTATGGCTGTGGCTATGTTTATGGCTGCTATGGCTATGGCTATGGCTATTGCTGCTATGGCTATGGCTATGGCTATGGCTATGGCTATGGCTGCTATGGCTATGGCTATGGCTGCTATGGGTATGGCAATGGCTGCTATGGCTATGGTTATGGCTATAGCTGCTATGGCTATGGCTATGGCTGCTATGGCTATGGCTACGTCTGTGGCTGCTATGGCTATGGCTGCTGTGGCTTTGGCTATGGCTTCTATGGCTATGGCTTCTATCGCTATGGCTATGAGTGCTATGGCTATGGCTATGGCTATGGCTGCTATGGCTTTGGCTATGGCTATGGCTATGGCCGCTATCGCTATGGCTATGGCTTCTATGGCTATGGCTATGTCTCCTATGGATATGGCTATGGCTTCTATGGCTATGTCTATGGCTAAGGCTGCTATGGCTATGGCTATGTCTGCTTTGGCTATGGCTATAGCTGCATTGGCTGCTGTGGCTATGGCTATGTCTATGGCTGCTATGGCTGTGCCTATGGCTACGGCTGCTATGGAAATAGCTATGGCAGCTATGGCTATGGCTATGGCTGCTATGGCTATGGCTATGGCTATGCCTGCTATGGCTATGGCTATGGCTGCGATGGCTATGTATGCTATGGCTATGGCAATGGCTATGGCTGCTATGGCTATGGCTGCTATGGCTATGGCTATGGCTGCTATGGCTATGGCTGCTATGGCTGTGGCAATGGCTACGGCTGCTATGGCTATGTCTTCTATGGCTATGACTACTATGGCTATCGCTATGGCTATGACTGCTATGGCTATGGCTATGGCTATGTCTGCTATGGCTATGGCTATGGCTATGTCTATGGCTGCTATGGCTATGGCTATGGCTGCTATGGCTATGGCTGCTATGGCTGTGGCTATGGCTGCTATGGCTATGGCTGCTATGGCTATGGCTGCTATGGCTATGGCTATGGCTATGTCTGCTATGCCTATCGCTTCTATCGCTATGGCTTTTATGGCTATCGCTATGGCTATGGCTGCTATAGCAATGGCTATGGTTATGGCTGCTATGGCTATGGCCGTGGCTATGGCTGCTATGGCTATGGCTATGGCTATGGTTGCTATGGCTATGGCTGCTATGGCTATGGCTGCTATGGCTATGGCTATGGCTGCGATGGCTATGGCTTCAATGGCTATGGCTTCTATGGCTATCGCTATGGCTATGACTGCTATGGCTATGGCTATGGCTATTGCTGCTATGGCTATGGCAATGGCTACGGCTATGGCTGCTATAGCTATGGCTATGTCTGCTATGGCTATGGCTATGGCTACGGCTATGGCTGCTACGGCCACCATGGCTATGGCAATGGCTGCGATGGCTATGGCTATGGCTGCGGCTGCTATGGCTATGGCTGCTATGACTATGGCTATGGCTGCTATGGCTATGGTTATGGCTATAGCTGCTATGGCTATGGCTATGGCTGCTATGGCTATGGCTACGTCTGTGGCTGCTATGGCTATGGCTATGGCTGCTATGGCTATGGCTATGGCTATGGCTGCTGTGGCTATGGCTATGTCTGATATGGCTGTGGCTATGGCTATGGCTGCTACGGCTATGGCTGCTATGGCTATGGCAATGGCTATGGCTGCTATGGCTATGGCAATGGCTATGGCTGCTATGGCTGTGGCTTCTATGGCTATGGTTATGGCTATGCCGGCTATGGCTATGGCTGCTATGGCTGCTATGGCTATGGCTATGGCTATGGCTGCTATGGCTATGGTTATGGTGGCAATGGCTATTGCGTCTATAAGCTATGGCTATGGCTATGTCTATGACTGCTATGGCTATGACTATGGCTGCTATAGCTATGGCTGTATCTGCTATGGCTATGGCTATGGCTGCTATGGCTATGGTTATGGCTGCTATGACTATCGCTATGGGTATGGCTGCTATGGCTATGGCTTTGGCTGCTGTGGCTATGGCTATGGCTGCTATGGCTATGGCAATGGCTACTATGGCCATGGCTATGACTGCTATGGCTATGGCTATGGCTGCTATGGCTATGGCTATGGTTATGGCTATAGCTGCTATGGCTATGGCTATGGCTGCTATGGCTATGGCTACGTCTGTGGCTGCTATGGCTATGGCTGCTGTGGCTTTGGCTATGGCTTCTATGGCTATGGCTTCTATCGCTATGGCTATGAGTGCTATGGCTATGGCTATGGCTATGGCTGCTATGGCTTTGGCTATGGCTATGGCTAGGGCTGCTATGGCTATGGCTATGGCTTCTATGGCTATGACTATGACTCCTATGGATATGGCTATGGCTTCTGTGGCTATGTCTATGGCTAAGGCTGCTATGGCTATGGCTATGTCTGCTTTGGCTATGGCTATAGCTGCATTGGCTGCTGTGGCTATGGCTATGTCTATCGCTGCTATGGCTGTGCCTATGGCTACGGCTGCCATGGAAATAGCTATGGCAGCTATGGCTATGGCTATGGCTGCTATGGCTATGGCTATGGCTATGGCTACTGCGGCTATGGCTATGGCTGATATGGCTATGGCTATGGCTATGGCTGCTACGGCTATGGCTGCTATGGCTATGGCTATGGCTGCTATGGCTATGGCTATAGCTATGGTTGCTATGGCAATGGCTGCTATGGCTATGCCTGCTATGGCTATGGCTATGGCTGCGATGGCTATGTATGCTATGGCTATGGCAATGGCTATGGCTGCTATGGATATGGCTGCTATGACTATGGCTATGGCTGCTATGGCTATGGCTGCTATGGCTATGGCAATGGCTACGGCTGCTATGGCTATGGCAATGGCTACGGCTGCTATGGCTATGTCTTCTATGGCTATGACTACAATAGCTATCGCTATGGCTATGACTGCTATGGCTATGGCTATGGCTATGGCTGCTATGGCTATGGCTATGGCTATGGCTATGGCTGCTATAGCTATGGCTATGTCTGCTATGGCTATGGCTATGGCTACGGCTATGGCAATGGCTGCGGTGGCTATGGCCATGGCTGCGGCTGCTACGTCTATGGCTGCTATGGCTACGGATATGGCTGCTATGGCTGTGACTATGCCTGCTATGGCTATGTCTATGGCTGCTGTGGCTATGGCTATGGCTGCTATGGCTATGGCTGCTATGGCTGTGGCTATCGCTGCTATGGCTATGGCTGCTATGGCTATGGCTATGGCTATGGCTGCTATGCCTATCGCTTCTATCGCTATGGCTTTTATGGCTATCGCTATGGCTATGGCTGCTATGGCAATGGCTATGGTTATGGCTGCTATGGCTATGGCCATGGCTATGGCTGCTATGGCTATGGCTATGGCTATGGTTGCTATGGCTATGGCTGCTATGGCTATGGCTGCTATGGCTATGGCTATGGCTGCGATGGCTATGGTTTCTATGGCTATGGCTTCTATGGCTATCGCTATGGCTATGACTGCTATGGCTATGGCTATGGCTATGGCTGCAATGCTCTGGCTATGGCTATGGCTATGGCTGCTATAGCTATGGCTATGTCTGCTATGGCTATGGCTATGTCAACGGCTATGGCTGCTATGGCCACCATGGCTATGGCAATGGCTGCGATGGCTATGGCTATGGCTGCGGCTGCTATGGCTATGGCTGCTATGGCTATGGATATGTCTGCTATGGCTACGTCTATGGCTGCTATGGCTATGTCTATGGCTGCTATGGCTATGGCTATGGCTGCTATGGCTATGACAATGTCTGCTATGGCTATGACTATGTCTACTATGGCTGCTATGGCTACGACTATGGCTACTACGGCTATGGATACGGCTGCTATGGCTATGGCTATTTCTGCTATGGTTATGGCTGCTATGGCTATGGCTATGGCTGCTATGGCTATGGCAATGGCTGCTATGGCTATGGTTATGGCTATAGCTGCTATGGCTATGGCTATGGCTGCTATGGCTATGGCTACGTCTGTGGCTGCTATGGCTATGGCTGCTGTGGCTTTGGCTATGGCTTCTATGGCTATGGCTTCTATCGCTATGGCTATGAGTGCTATGGCTATGGCTATGGCTATGGCTCCTATGGCTATGGCTATGGCTCCTATGGCTTTGGCTATGGCTATGGCTATGGCTTCTATGGCTATGGCTATGACTCCTATGGATATGGCTATGGCTTCTGTGGCTATGTCTATGGCTAAGGCTGCTATGGCTATGGCTATGTCTGCTTTGGCTATGGCTATAGCTGCATTGGCTGCTGTGGCTATGGCTATGTCTATCGCTGCTATGGCTGTGCCTATGGCTACGGCTGCCATGGAAATAGCTATGGCAGCTATGGCTATGGCTATGGCTGCTATGGCTATGGCTATGGCTATGGCTACTGCGGCTATGGCTATGGCTGATATGGCTATGGCTATGGCTATGGCTGCTACGGCTATGGCTGCTATGGCTATGGCTATGGCTGCTATGGCTATGGCTATAGCTATGGTTGCTATGGCAATGGCTGCTATGGCTATGCCTGCTATGGCTATGGCTATGGCTGCGATGGCTATGTATGCTATGGCTATGGCAATGGCTATGGCTGCTATGGATATGGCTGCTATGGCTATGGCTATGGCTGCTATGGCTATGGCTGCTATGGCTATGGCAATGGCTACGGCTGCTATGGCTATGGCAATGGCTACGGCTGCTATGGCTATGTCTTCTATGGCTATGACTACAATAGCTATCGCTATGGCTATGACTGCTATGGCTATGGCTATGGCTATGGCTGCTATGGCTATGGCTATGGCTATGGCTATGGCTGCTATAGCTATGGCTATGTCTGCTATGGCTATGGCTATGGCTACGGTTATGGCAATGGATGCGGTGGCTATGGCTATGGCTGCGGCTGCTACGTCTATGGCTGCTATGGCTACGGATATGGCTGCTATGGCTGTGACTATGCCTGCTATGGCTATGTCTATGGCTGCTGTGGCTATGGCTATGGCTGCTATGGCTATGGCTGCTATGGCTGTGGCTATCGCTGCTATGGCTATGGCTGCTATGGCTATGGCTATGGCTATGGCTGCTATGCCTATCGCTTCTATCGCTATTGCTTTTATGGCTATCGCTATGGCTATGGCTGCTATGGCAATGGCTATGGTTATGGCTGCTATGGCTATGGCCATGGCTATGGCTGCTATGGCTATGGCTATGGCTATGGTTGCTATGGCTATGGCTGCTATGGCTATGGCTGCTATGGCTATGGCTATGGCTGCGATGGCTATGGTTTCTATGGCTATGGCTTCTATGGCTATCGCTATGGCTATGACTGCTATGGCTATGGCTATGGCTATGGCTGCTATGGCTCTGGCTATGGCTATGGCTATGGCTGCTATGGCTCTGGCTATGGCTATGGCTATGGCTGCTATAGCTATGGCTATGTCTGCTATGGCTATGGCTATGTCAACGGCTATGGCTGCTATGGCCACCATGGCTATGGCAATGGCTGCGATGGCTATGGCTATGGCTGCGGCTGCTATGGCTATGGCTGCTATGGCTATGGATATGTCTGCTATGGCTACGTCTATGGCTGCTATGGCTATGTCTATGGCTGCTATGGCTATGGCTATGGCTGCTATGGCTATGACAATGTCTGCTATGGCTATGGCTATGTCTACTATGGCTGCTATGGCTACGACTATGGCTACTACGGCTATGGATACGGCTGCTATGGCTATGGCTATTTCTGCTATGGTTATGGCTGCTATGGCTATGGCTATGGCTGCTACGGCTATGGCTGCTATTGCTATGGCTGCTATGGCTATGGCTATGGCTATGGCTGCTATGGCTATGGCTGCTATGGCTATGGCTGCTATGGCTATGGCTATGGCTGCTATGGCTATGGCTGCTATGGCTATGGCAATGGCTATGGCTGCTATGGCTATGGCTTCTATGGCTATGGTTATGGCTATGGCTGCTATGGCTATGGCTGCTATGGCTGCTATGGCTATGGCTATGGCTATGGGTGGTATGGCTATGGTTATGGTGGCTATGGCCATTGCGTCTATAAGCTATGGCTATGGCTATGTCTATGACTGCTATGGCTATGACTATGGCTGCTATAGCTTTGGCTGTATCTGCTAGGGCTATGGCTATGGTTATGGCTGCTATGACTATGGCTATGGGTATGGCTGCTATGGCATTGGCTTTGGCTGCTATGGCTATGGTTATGGCTGCTATGACTATGGCTATGGGTATGGCTGCTATGGCATTGGCTTTGGCTGCTATGGCTATGGCTATGACTGCTATGGCTATGGCTATGGCTGCTATGGCTGTGGGTATGGCTATAGCTGCTGTGGCTATGGCTATGTCTACTATGGCTATGGCTGTTGTGGCTTTGGCTATGGCTACGGCTGCTATGGAAATAGCTATGGCAGCTATGGCTATGGCTATGGCTGCTATGGCTATGGCTATGGCTATGGCTGCTGTGTCTATGGCTATGGCTGATATGGCTATGGCTATGGCTATGGCTGCTACGGCTATGGTTATGGCTATGGCTGCTATGACTATGGCTGCTATGGCTGCTATGTCTAAGGCTATGGATATGGCTGCTATGGCTATGATTATGGTGGCTATGGCTATTGCGTCTATAAGCTATGGCTATACCTACGTCTATGACTGCTATGGCTATGACTATGGCTGCTATAGCTATGGCTGTATCTGCTATGGCTATGGCTATGGCTGCTATGGCTATGGTTATGGCTGCTATGACTATGGCTATGGGTATGGCTGCTATGGCTATGGCTTTGGCTGCTATGGCTATGGCTATGTCTCTCGCGACTATGGCTATGGCTATGGTTGATATGGCTATTGCGTCTATCTGCTATGGCTATGGCTATTGCTATGGCTTCTATGGCTATGTCTATGGCTAAGGCTGCTATGGTTATGGCTATGGCTGCTATGTCTATGGTTATGGCTATAGCTGCTATGGCAAAGGCTATGGCTGCTATGGCTATGGCTGCTATGGCTATGGCAATGGCTGCTATGGCTATGGCTGCTATGGCTATGGCTGCTATGGCTATGGCTGCTATGGCTGTGGCAATGGCTACGGCTGCTATGGCTATGTCTTCTATGGCTATGACTACTATGGCAATCGCTATGGCTATGACTGCTATGGCTATGGCTATGGCTATGTCTGCTATGGCTATGGCTATGGCTATGTCTATGGCTGCTATGGCTATGGCTATGGCTGCTATGGCTATGGCTGCTATGGCTGTGGCTATGGCTGCTATGGCTATGGCTGCTATGGCTATGGCTGCTATGGCTATGGCTATGCCTATGTCTGCTATGCCTATCGCTTCTATCGCTATGGCTTTTATGGCTATCGCTATGGCAATGGCTGCTATGGCAATGGCTATGGTTATGGCTGCTATGGCTATGGCCGTGGCTATGGCTGCTATGGCTTTGGCTATGGCTTGTATTGGCTATAGCTATGGCTATGGCTACTATGGCTGTGGCTATGTTTATGGGTGCTATGGCTATGGCTATGACTATTGCTGCGATGGCTATGGCTATGGCTGCGGCTGCTATGGCTATGGCTGCTATGGCTATGGATATGGCTGCTATGGCTGTGTCTATGGCTGCTATGGCTATGTCTATGGCTGCTATGGCTATGGCTATGGCTGCTATGGCTATGGCTATGTCTGCTATGGCTATGGCTATGTCTACTATGGGTGCTATGGCTACGACTATGGCTACTATGGCTATGGGTACGGCTGCTATGGCTATGGCTATTTCTGCTATGGTTATGGCAGCTATAGCTATGGCTATGGCTGCTACGGCTTTGGCTGCTATGGCTATGGCTGCTATGGCTATGGCTATGGCTATGGATGCTATGGCTATGGCTGCTATGGCTATGACTATGGCTGCTATAGCTATGGCTGTATCTGCTATGGCTATGGCTATGGCTGCTATGGCTATGGTTATGGCTGCTATGACTATCGCTATGGGTATGGCTGCTATGGCTATGGCTTTGGCTGCTGTGGCTATGGCTATGGCTGCTATGGCTATGGCAATGGCTGCTATGGCTGTGGCAATGGCTACGGCTGCTATGGCTATGTCTTCTATGGCTACGACTACTATGGCTATCGCTATGGCTATGACTGCTATGGCTATGGCTATGGCTGCTGTGGCTGTGGGTATGGCTATAACTGCTGTAGCTATGGCTATGGCTGCTATGGCTATGCCTGCTATGGCTATGGCTATGGCTGCGATGGCTATGGCTGATATGGCTATGGCTATGGCTATGGCTGCTATGGCTATGGCTGCTATGACTATGGCTATGGCTGCTATGGCCAAGGTTATGGCTATAGCTGCTATGGCTATGGCTATGGCTGCTATGGCTATGGCTACGTCTGTGGCTGCTATGGCTATGTCTATGGCTGCTATGGCTATGGCTACGGCTATAGCTGCTGTGGCTATGGCTATGTCTGATATGGCTATGGCTATGGCTATGGCTGCTACGGCTATGGCTGCTATGGCTATGGCAATGGCTATGGCTGCTATGGCTGTGGCTTCTATGGCTATGGTTATGGCTATGGCGGCTATGGCTATGGCTGCTATGGCTAATATGGCTATGGCTATGGCTATGGCTGCTATGGCTATGGTTATGGTGGCAATGGCTATTGCGTCTATAAGCTATGGCTATGGCTATGTCTATGACTGCTATGGCTATGACTATGGCTGCTATAGCTATGGCTGTATCTGCTATGGCTATGGCTATGGCTGCTATGGCTATGGTTATGGCTGCTATGACTATCGCTATGGGTATGGCTGCTATGGCTATGGCTTTGGCTGCTGTGGCTATGGCTATGGCTGCTATGGCTATGGCAATGGCTACTATGGCCATGGCTATGACTGCTATGGCTATGGCTATGGCTGCTATGGCTATGGCTATGGCTATGGCTATGGCTGCTATGGCTATTGCTATGGCTGCTATGGCTATAGCAATGGCTGCTATGGCTATGGTTATGGCTATAGCTGCTATGGCTATGGCTATGGCTGCTATGGCTATGGCTACGTCTGTGGCTGCTATGGCTATGGCTGCTGTGGCTTTGGCTATGGCTTCTATGGCTATGGCTTCTATCGCTATGGCTATGAGAGCTATGGCTATGGCTATGGCTATGGCTGCTATGGCTTTGGCTATGGCTATGGCTATGGCTGCTATGGCTATGGCTATGGCTTCTATGGCTATGGCTATGACTCCTATGGATATGGCTATGGCTTCTATGGCTATGTCTATGGCTAAGGCTGCTATGGCTATGGCTATGTCTGCTTTGGCTATGGCTATAGCTGCATTGGCTGCTGTGGCTATGGCTATGTCTATCGCTGCTATGGCTGTGCCTATGGCTACGGCTGCCATGGAAATAGCTATGGCAGCTATGGCTATGGCTATGGCTGGTATGGCTATGGCTATGGCTATGGCTACTGTGGCTATGGCTATGGCTGATATGGCTATGGCTATGGCTATGGCTGCTACGGCTATGGCTGCTATGGCTATGGCTATGGCTATGGCTACTGTGGCTATGGCTATGGCTGCTATGGCTTTGGCTATGGCTATGGCTATGGCTGCTATGGCTATGGCTATGGCTTCTATGGCTATGGCTATGGCTGCTATGGCTATGGCTATGGCTATGACTACTGTGGCTATGGCTATGGCTGATATGGCTATGGCTATGGCTATGGCTGCTACGGCTATGGCTGCTATGGCTATGGCAATGGCTACTATGGCCATGGCTATGACTGCTATTGCTATGGCTATGGCTGCTATGGCTGTGGGTATGGCTATAGCTGCTGTGGCTATGGCTATGTCTGCTATGGCTATGGCTGCTATGGCTTTGGCTATGGCTTGTATTGGCTATAGCTATGGCTGTGGCTACTATGGCTGTGGCTATGTTTATGGCTGCTATGGCTATGGCTATGGCTATTGCTGCTATGGCTATGGCTATGGCTATGGCTATGGCTATGGCTGCTATTGTTATGGCTATGGCTGCTATGGCTATGGCAATGGCTGCTATGGCTATGGCTATGTCTACTATGGCTGCTATGGCTACGACTATGGCTACTACGGCTATGGATACGGCTGCTATGGCTATGGCTATTTCTGCTATGGTTATGGCTGCTATGGCTATGGCTATGGCTGCTACGGCTATGGCTGCTATTGCTATGGCTGCTATGGCTATGGCTATGGCTATGGCTGCTATGGCTATGGCTGCTATGGCTATGGCTGCTATGGCTATGGCTATGGCTGCTATGGCTATGGCTGCTATGGCTATGGCAATGGCTATGGCTGCTATGTCTATGGCTTCTATGGCTATGGTTATGGCTATGGCTGCTATGGCTATGGCTGCTATGGCTGCTATGGCTATGGCTATGGCTATGGGTGATATGGCTATGGTTATGGTGGCTATGGCTATTGCGTCTATAAGCTATGGCTATACCTACGTCTGTGACTGCTATGGCTATGACTATGGCTGCTATAGCTATGGCTGTATCTGCTATGGCTATGGCTATGGCTGCTATGGCTATGGTTATGGCTGCTATGACTATGGCTATGGGTATGGCTGCTATGGCTGTGGCTTTGGCTGCTATGGCTATGGCTATGTCTATCGCGACTATGGCTATGGCTATGGTTGCTATGGCCATTGCGTCTATCTGCTATGGCTATGGCTATTGCTATGGCTTCTATGGCTATGTCTATGGCTAAGGCTGCTATGGTTATGGCTATGGCTGCTATGTCTATGGTTATGGCTATAGCTGCTATGGCAAAGGCTATGGCTGCTATGGCTATGGCTGCTATGGCTATGGCAATGGCTGCTATGGCTATGGCTGCTATGGCTATGGCTATGGCTGCGATGGCTATGTATGCTATGGCTATGGCAATGGCTATGGCTGCTATGGCTATGGCTGCTACGGCTATGGCTATGGCTGCTATGGCTATGGCTGCTATGCCTATGGCAATGGCTACGGCTGCTATGGCTATGTCTTCTATGGCTACGACTACTATGGCTATCGCTATAGCTATGACTGCTATGGCTATGGCTATGTCTGCTATGGCTGTGGGTATGGCTATAACTGCTGTAGCTATGGCTATGTCTGCTATGGCTATGGCTGCTATGGCTTTGGCTATGGCTTGTATTGGCTATAGCTATGGCTATGGCTACTATGGCTGTGGCTATGTTTATGGGTGCTATGGCTATGGCTATGAATATTGCTGCTATGGCTATGGCTATGGCTATGGCTGCTATGGCTATGGCTATGGCTATGGCTATGGCTGCTATGGCTATGG
Organism: Calliopsis andreniformis; assembly: GCF_051401765.1. Taxonomy (NCBI): domain Eukaryota; kingdom Metazoa; phylum Arthropoda; class Insecta; order Hymenoptera; family Andrenidae; genus Calliopsis; species Calliopsis andreniformis. Next base: position 3,298,044 of record NW_027480456.1, on the reverse strand, counting down.
CTACGTCTGTGGCTGCTATGGCTATGGCTGCTATGGCTCTGGATATGGCTATGGCTATGGCTACTATGGCTCTGGCTATGTCTATGACTGCTATGGCTATGGCTATGTCTATTGCGACTATGGCTATGGCTATGGTTGCTATGGCTATTGCGTCTATCTGCTATGGCTATGGCTATTGCTATGGCTTCTATATCTATGTCTATGGCTAAGGCTGCTATGGTTATGGCTATGGCTGCTATGGCTATGGTTATGGCTATAGCTGCTATGGCAAAGGCTATGGCTGCTATGGCTATGGCTGCTATGGCTATGGCAATGGCTGCTATGGCTATGGCTGCTATGGCTATGGCTATGGCTATGGCTGCTATGCCTATCGCTTCTATCGCTATGGCTTTTATGGCTATCGCTGTGGCTATGGCTGCTATGGCAACGGCCATGGCTATGGCTGCTATGGCTATGGCTATGGCTATGGTTGCTATGGCTATGGCTGCTATGGCTATGGCTGCTATGGCTATGACTATGGCTGCGATGGCTATGGCTTCTATGGCTATGGCTTCTAAGGCTATCGCTATGGCTATGACTGCTATGGCTATGGCTACGGCTATGGCTGCTATGGCTATGGATATGGCTGCTATGGCTGTGTCTATGGCTGCTATGGCTATGTCTATGGCTGCTATGGCTATGGCTATGGCTGCTATGGCTATGGCTATGGCTGCTACGGCTATGGCTGCTATGGCTATGGCTGCTATGGCTATGGCTATGGCTATGGCTGCTATGGCTATGGTGGCTATGGCTATGGCTGCTATGGCTATGGCTATGGCTGCTATGGCTATGGCTATGGCTGCTATGGCTATTGCTGCTATGGCTATGGCAATGGCTATGGCTGCTATGGCAATGACTTCTATGGCTATGGTTATGGCTATGGCTGCTATGGCTATGGCTGCTATGGCTGCTATGGCTATGGCAATGGCTATGGCTGCTATGGCTATGACTTCTATGGCTATGGTTATGGCTATGGCTGCTATGGCTATGGCTGCTATGGCTGCTATGGCTATGGCTATGGCTATGGCTGCTATGGCTATGGTTATGGTGGCTATGGCTATTGCGTCTATAAGCTATGGCTATGGCTATGTCTATGACTGCTATGGCTATGACTATGGCTGCTATAGCTTTGGCTGTATCTGCTATGGCTATGGCTATGGCTGCTATGGCTATGGTTATGGCTGCTATGACTATGGCTATGGGTATGGCTGCTATGGCTGTGGCTTTGGCTGCTATGGCTATGGCTATGGCTGCTATAGCTTTGGCTGTATCTGCTATGGCTATGGCTATGGCTGCTATGGCTGTGGGTATGTCTATAGCTGCTATCGCTATGGCTATGACTGCTATGGCTGTGGCTATGGCTATGGCTGCTATGGCTATGGCTATGGCTATGGCTATGGCTGCTATAGCTATGGCTATGTCTGGTATGGCTATGGCTATGGCTATGGCTATGGCTGCTGTGGCTATGGCTATGGCCGATATGGCTATGCCTATGGCTATGGCTATGGCTGCTACGGCTATGGCTGCTATGGCTATGGCTATGGCAATGGCAGCTATGGCTATGGTTATGGTGGCTATGGCTATTGCGTCTATAAGCTATGGCTATGGCTATGTCTATGACTGCTATGGCTATGACTACGGCTGCTATAGCTATGGCTGTATCTGCTATGGCTATGGCAATGGCTACTATGGCCATGGCTATGACTGCTATGGCTATGGCTATGGCTGCTATGGCTATGGCTATGGCTGCTATGGCTATGGCTACGTCTGTGGTTGCTATGGCTGTGGCTGCTGTGGCTTTGGCTATGGCTTCTATGGCTATGGGTTCTATGGCTATCGCTCTGGCTATGAGTACTATGGCTATGGCTATGGCTATGGCTGCTATGGCTATGGCTATGGCTATTGCTAGGGCTTCTATGGCTATGGCTATGACTCCTATGGCTATGGCTATGCCTGCTATGGCTGTGGTTATGGCTATAGCTGCTATGCCTATGGCTATGGCTGCTATGGCTATGGCTCCGGCTACAATGGCTATGGCAATGGCTAGTATGGCCATGGCTATGGCTGCTATGGCTATGGCTATGGCTGCTATGGCTGTGGGTATGGCTATAGCTGCTGTGGCTATGGCTATGGCTGATATGGCTATGGCTATGGCTATGGCCGCTATGCCTATCGATTCTATCGCTATGGCTTTTATGGCTATCGCTATGGCTATGGCTGCTCTGGCAATGGCTATGGCTATGACTGCTATGCCTATGGCCATGGCTATGGCTGCTATGGCTATAGCTATGGTTGCTATGGCTATGGCTGCTATGGCTATGGCTATGGCTGCGATGGCTATGTATGCGATGGCTATGGCTATGGCTATGGCTATGGCTGCTATGGCTATTGCTACGGCTGGTATGGCTATGGCAATGGCTACTATGGCCATGGCTATGGCTGCTATGACTATGGCAATGGCTGCTATAGCTATGTTTATGGCTATATCTGCTATGGCTATGGCTATGGCTGCTATGGCTATTGCTACGTCTGTGGCTGCTATGGCTATGGCTGCTATGGATTTGGCTATGGCTATGGCTGCTATGCCTATCGCTTCTATCGCTATGGCTTTTATGTCTATCGCTATGGCTATGGCTGCTATGGCAATGGCTATGGCTATGGCTGCTATGGCTATGGCCATGGCTATGGCTGCTATGGCTATGGCTATGGCTATGGTTGCTATGGCTATGGCTGCTATGGCTATGCCTGTTATGGCTATGGCTATGGCTGCGATGGCTATGTATGCTATGGCTATGGCAATGGCTATGGCTGCTATGGCTATGGCTGCTACGGCTATGGCTATGGCTGCTATGGCTATGGCTGCTATGCTTATGGCAATGGCTACGGCTGCTATGGCTATGTCTTCTATGGCTACGACTACTATGGCTATCGCTATGGCTATGACTGCTATGGCTATGGCTATGGCTACGGCTATGGCAATGGCTGCGATGGCTATGGCTATGGCTGCGGCTGCTATGGCTATGGCTGCTATGGCTATGGATACGGCTGCTATGGCTGTGTCTATGGCTGCTATGGCTATGTCTATGGCTGCTATGGCTATGGCTATGGCTGCTATGGCTATGGCTGCTATGGCTATGGCTGTGGCTATGGCTGCTATTCCTATCGCTTCTATCGCTATGGCTTTTATGGCTATCGCTATGGCTATGGCTGCTTTGGCAATGGCTATGGCTATGGCTGCTATGGGTATGGCTGTGGCTGCTATGGCTATGGCTGCTATGGCTGTGGCAATGGCTATGTTTGCTATGGCTATGGCTATGGCTGCTATGGCTATGGCTACGTCTGTGGCTGCTATGGCTATGGCTGCTATGGCTATGGCTATGTCTATTGCGACTATGGCTATGGCTATGGTTGCTATGGCTATTGCGTCTATCTGCTATGGCTATGGCTATTGCTATGGCTTCTATGGCTATGTCTATGGCTAAGGCTGCTATGGTTATGGCTATGGCTGCTATGGCTATGGTTATGGCTATAGCTGCTATGGCAAAGGCTATGGCTGCTATGGCTATGGCTGCTATGGCTATGGCAATGGCTGCTATGGCTATGGCTGCTATGGCTATGGCTATGGCTATGGCTGCTATGGCTATGACTATGGCTGCGATGGCTATGGCTTCTATGGCTATGGTTTCTAAGGCTATCGCTATGGCTATGACTGCTATGGCTATGGCTACGGCTATGGCTGCTATGGCAATGGATATGGCTGCTATGGCTGTGTCTATGGCTGCTATGGCTATGTCTATGGCTGCTATGGCTATGGCTATGGCTGCTATGGCTATGTCTATGTCTGCTATGGCTATGGCTATGTCTACTATGACTGCTATGTCTACGACTATGGCTACTATGGCTATGGATACGGCTGCTATGGCTATGGCTGTTTCTGCTATGGCTATGGCTGCTATGGCTATGGCTATGGCTGCTACGGCTATGGCTGCTATGGCTATGGCTGCTATGGCTATGGCTATGGCTATGGCTATGGCTGCTATGGCTATGGCTGCTATGGCTATGGCAATGGCTATGGCTGCTATGGCTATGACTTCTATAGCTATGGTTATGGATACGGCTGCTATGGCTATGGCTGCTATGGCTGCTATGGCTATGGCTATGGCTATGGCTGCTATGGCTATGGTTATGGTGGCTATGGCTATTGCGTCTATAAGCTATGGCTATGGCTATGTCTATGACTGCTATGGCTATGACTATGGCTGCTATAGCTTTGGCTGTATCTGCTATGGCTATGGCTATGGCTGCTATGGCTATGGTTATGGCTGCTATGACTATGGCTGTGGGTATGGCTGCTATGGCTATGGCTACGTCTGTGGTTGCTATGGCTGTGGCTGCTGTGGCTTTGGCTATGGCTTCTATGGCTATGGGTTCTATGGCTATCGCTCTGGCTATGAGTACTATGGCCATGGCTATGGCTATGGCTGCTATGGCTATGGCTATGGCTATGGCTATGGCTTCTATGGCTATGGCTATGACTCCTATGGCTATGGCTATGCCTGCTATGGCTATGGTTATGGCTATAGCTGCTTTGCCTATGGCTATGGCTGCTATGGCTATGGCTGCTATGCTTATGGCAATGGCTACGGCTGCTATGGCTATGTCTTCTATGGCTACGACTACTATGGCTATCGCTGTGGCTATGACTGCTATGGCTATGGCTATGGCTACGGCTATGGCAATGGCTGCGATGGCTATGGCTATGGCTGCGGCTGCTATGGCTATGGCTGCTATGGCTATGGATACGGCTGCTATGGCTGTGTCTATGGCTGCTATGGCTATGTCTATGGCTGCTATGGCTATGGCTATGGCTGCTATGGCTATGGCTGCTATGGCTATGGCTGTGGCTATGGCTGCTATTCCTATCGCTTCTATCGCTATGGCTTTTATGGCTATCGCTATGGCTATGGCTGCTTTGGCAATGGCTATGGCTATGGCTGCTATGGGTATGGCTATGGCTGCTATGGCTATGGCTGCTATGGCTGTGGCAATGGCTATGTTTGCTATGGCTATGGCTATGGCTGCTATGGCTATGGCTACGTCTGTGGCTGCTATGGCTATGGCTGCTATGGCTATGGCTATGTCTATTGCGACTATGGCTATGGCTATGGTTGCTATGGCTATTGCGTCTATCTGCTATGGCTATGGCTATTGCTATGGCTTCTATGGCTATGTCTATGGCTAAGGCTGCTATGGTTATGGCTATGGCTGCTATGGCTATGGTTATGGTTATAGCTGCTATGGCAAAGGCTATGGCTGCTATGGCTATGGCTGCTATGGCTATGGCAATGGCTGCTATGGCTATGGCTGCTATGGCTATGGCTATGGCTATGGCTGCTATGGCTATGACTATGGCTGCGATGGCTATGGCTTCTATGGCTATGGCTTCTAAGGCTATCGCTATGGCTATGACTGCTATGGCTATGGCTACGGCTATGGCTGCTATGGCAATGGATATGGCTGCTATGGCTGTGTCTATGGCTGCTATGGCTATGTCTATGGCTGCTATGGCTATGGCTATGGCTGCTATGGCTATGTCTATGTCTGCTATGGCTATGGCTATGTCTACTATGACTGCTATGGCTACGACTATGGCTACTATGGCTATGGATACGGCTGCTATGGCTATGGCTGTTTCTGCTATGGCTATGGCTGCTATGGCTATGGCTATGGCTGCTACGGCTATGGCTGCTATGGCTATGGCTGCTATGGCTATGGCTATGGCTATGGCTATGGCTGCTATGGCTATGGCTGCTATGGCTATGGCAATGGCTATGGCTGCTATGGCTATGACTTCTATAGCTATGGTTATGGATACGGCTGCTATGGCTATGGCTGCTATGGCTGCTATGGCTATGGCTATGGCTATGGCTGCTATGGCTATGGTTATGGTGGCTATGGCTATTGCGTCTATAAGCTATGGCTATGGCTATGTCTATGACTGCTATGGCTATGACTATGGCTGCTATAGCTTTGGCTGTATCTGCTATGGCTATGGCTATGGCTGCTATGGCTATGGTTATGGCTGCTATGACTATGGCTATGGGTATGGCTGCTATGGCTGTGGCTTTGGCTGCTATGGCTATGGCTATGACTGCTATGGCTATGGCTATGGCTGCTATGGCTGTGGGTATGTCTATAGCTGCTATCGCTATGGCTATGACTGCTATGGCTATGGCTATGGCTATGGCTGCTATGGCTATGGCTATGGCTATGGCTATGGCTGCTATAGCTATGGCTATGTCTGCTATGGCTGTGGCTATGGCTATGACTATGGCTGCTGTGGCTATGGCTATGGCCGATATGGCTATGGCTATGGCTATGGCTGTGGCTGCTACGGCTATGGCTGCTATGGCTATGGCAATGTCTATGGCTGCTATGGCTGTGGTTTCTATGGCTATGGTTATGGCTATGGCTGCTATGACTATGGCTGCTATGGCTGCTATGCCTATGGCTATGGCTGCTATGGCTATTGCTACGGCTACAATGGCTATGGCAATGGCTAGTATGGCCATGGCTATGGCTGCTATGGCAATGGCTATGGCTGCTATGGCCGTGGGTATGGCTATAGCTGCTATGGCTATGGCTGCTATGGCTATGGCTACGGCTGCTATGGCTATGGCTATGGCTATGGCCGCTATACCTATCGCTTCTATCGCTATGGCTTTTATGGCTATCGATATGGCTATGGCTGCTCTGGCAATGGCTATGGCTATGACTGCTATGGCTATGGCCATGGCTATGGCTGCTATGGCTATGGCTATTTTTGCTATGGCTATGGCTGCTATGGCTATGGCTATGGCTGCGATGGCTATGTATGCGATGGCTATGGCTATGGCTATGGATATGGCTGCTATGGCTATGGCTATGGCTGGTATGGCTATGGCAATGGCTACTATGGCCATGGCTATGGCTGCTATGGCTATGGCAATGGCTGCTATAGCTATGTTTATGGCTATAGCTGCTATGGCTATGGCTATGGCTGGTATGGCTATGGCAATGGCTACTATGGCCATGGCTATGGCTGCTATGGCTATGGCAATGGCTGCTATAGCTATGTTTATGGCTATAGCTGCTATGGCTATGGCTATGGCTGGTATGGCTATGGCAATGGCTACTATGGCCATGGCTATGACAGCTATGGCTATGGCTATGGCTGCTATGGCTATGGCTATGGCTGCTATGGCTATGGCTATGGCTTTGGCTGCTATGGCTATGGCTATGGCTGCTATGGCTATGGCAATGGCTACTATGGCCATGGCTATGACTGCTATGGCTATGGCTATGGCTGCTATGGCTATGGCTATGGCTGCTATGGCTATGGCTACGTCTGTGGTTGCTATGGCTGTGGCTGCTGTGGCTTTGGCTATGGCTTCTATGGCTATGGGTTCTATGGCTATCGCTCTGGCTATGAGTGCTATGGCTATGGCTATGGCTATGGCTGCTGTGGCTATGGCTATGGCTATGGCTGTGGCTTCTATGGCTATGGCTATGACTCCTATGGCTATGGCTATGGCTGCTATGGCTATGGCTGTTATGGCTATGGCTATGGCAGCGATGGCTATGGCTTCAATGGCTATGGCTTCTATGGCTATCGCTATGGCTATGACTGCTATGGCTATGGCTATGGCTATGGCTGCTATGGCTATGGCTATGGCTATGGCTGCTATGGCTATGGTTATGGCTATAGCTGCTATGTCTATGGCTATGGCTGCTATGGCTATGGCTAAGGCTACAATGGCTATGGCAATGGCTAGTATGGCCATGGCTTTGGCTGCTATGGCTATGGCTATGGCTGCTATGGCTGTGGGTATGGCTATAGCTGCTGTGGCTATGGCTATGGCTGCTGTGGCTATGGCTGCTATGGCTTTGGCTATGGCTTGTATTGGGTATGGCTATGGCTATGGCCGCTATTGCTGTGGCTATGTCTATGGCTGCTATGGAAATAGCTATGGCGGCTATGGCTATGGCTATGGCTGCTATGACTATGGCTATGGGTATGGCTGCTGTGGTTATGGCTATGGCTGATATGGCTATGGCTGCTATGGCTATGGCTATGGCTGCTATGGCTATGGCTATGGCTGCTACGGCTATGGCTGCTATGGCTATGGCTGCCATGGCTATGGCTATCGCTGCTATGGCTATGGCTGCTATGGCTATGGCAATGGCTGCTATGGCTATGGCTGCTATGCCTATCGCTTCTATCGCTATGGCTTTTATGGCTATCGCTGTGGCTATGGCTGCTATGGCAATGGCTATGGTTATGGCTGCTATAGCTATGGCCATGGCTATGGCTGCTATGGCTATGGCTATGGCTATGGTTGCTATGGCTATGGCTGCTATGGCTATGGCTGCTATGGCTATGGCTATGGTTGCGATGGCTATGGCTTCTATGGCTATGGCTTCTATGGCTATCGCTATGTCTATGACTGGTATGGCTATGGCTACGTCTGTGGTTGCTATGGCTGTGGCTGCTGTGGCTTTGGCTATGGCTTCTATGGCTATGGGTTCTATGGCTATCGCTCTGGCTATGAGTGCTATGGCTATGGCTATGGCTATGGCGGCTATGGCTATGGCTATGGCTATGGCTATGGCGGCTATGGCTATGGCTATGGCTATGGCTATGGCGGCTATGGCTATGGCTATGGCTATGGCTATGGCTTCTATGGCTATGGCTATGACCCCTATGGCTATGGCTATGGCTGCTATGGCTATGGTTATGGCTATAGCTGCTATGCCTATGGCTATGGCTGCTATGGCTATGGCTACGGCTACAATGGCTATGGCAATGGCTAGTATGGCCATGGCTATGGCTGCTATGGCTATGGCTAAGGCTGCTATGGCTGTGGGTATGGCTATAGCTGCTGTGGCTATGGCTATGGCTGCTGTGGCTATGGCTGCTATGGCTTTGGCTATGGCTTGCATTGGGTATGGCTATGGCTATGGCCGCTATTGCTGTGGCTATGTCTATGGCTGCTATGGAAATAGCTATGGCGGCTATGGCTATGGCTATGGCTGCTATGACTATGGCTATGGGTATGGCTGCTGTGGTTATGGCTATGGCTGATAAGGCTATGGCTATGGCTATGGCTGCTATGGCTATGGCTGCTATGGCTATGGCTATGGCTGCTAAGGCTATGGCTATGGCTATGGCCCCTATGCCTATCGTTTCTAACGCTATGGCTTTTATGGCTATCGCTATGGCTATGGCTGCTCTGGCAATGGATATGGCTATGACTGCTATGGCTATGGCCATGGCTATGGCTGCTATGGCTATGGCTATGGTTGCTATGGCTATGGCTGATATGGCTATGGCTATGGCTGCGATGGCTATGTATGCGATGGCTATGGCTATGGCTATGGCTATGGCTGCTATGGCTATGGCTACTATGCCCATGGCTATGGCTGCTATGGCTATGGTTGCTATGGCTGTGGTTACGGCTATAGCTGCTATGGCTAGGGCTAGGTCTGCTATGGCTATGGCTATTGCTATGTTTAGGGCTATGGCTGCTATGGCTATGGCTATGTGTATGGCTACTATGGCTATGGCTATGGCTGCGATGGCTATGGCTATGGCTACTATGCCCATGGCTATGGCTGCTGTGGCTATGGCTATGGCTGCTATGGCTGTGGCTGTTTCTGCTATGGCTATGGCTGCTATGGCTATGGCTATGGCTGCTACGGCTATGGCTGCTACGGCTATGGCTGCTATGGCTATGGCAATGGCTATGGCTGCTATGGCTGTGGCTTCTATGGCTATGGTTATGGCTATGGCTGCTATGACTATGGCTGCTATGGCTGCTATGGCTATGGCTATGGCTATGGCAGCTATGGCTATGGTTATGGTGGCTATGGCTATTGCGTCTATAAGCTATGGCTATGGCTATGTCTATGACTGCTATGGCTATGACTATGGCTGCTATAGCTATGGCTGTATCTGCTATGGCTATGGCTATGGCTGCTATGGCTATGGTTATGGCTGCTATGACTATGGCTATGGGTATGACTGCTATGGCTATGGCTTTGGCTGCTATGGCTATGGCTATGGCTGCTGTGGCTATGGCAATGGCTACTATGGCCATGGCTATGACTGCTATGGCTATGGCTATGGCTGCTGTGGCTATGGCTATGGCTTCTATGGCTATGGGTTCTATGGCTATCGCTCTGGCTATGAGTGCTATGGCTATGGCTATGGCTATGGCGGCTATGGCTATGGCTATGGCTATGGCTATGGCTTCTATGGCTATGGCTATGACTCCTATGGCTATGGCTATGGCTGCTATGGCTATGGTTATGGCTATAGCTGCTATGCCTATGGCTATGGCTGCTATGGCTATGGCTACGGCTACAATGGCTATGGCAATGGCTAGTATGGCCATGGCTATGGCTGCTATGGCTATGGCTATGGCTGCTATGGCTATGGCTACGTCTGTGGTTGCTATGGCTGTGGCTGCTGTGGCTTTGGCTATGGCTTCTATGGCTATGGGTTCTATGGCTATCGCTCTGGCTATGAGTGCTATGGCTATGGCTATGGCTATGGCGGCTATGGCTATGGCTATGGCTATGGCTATGGCTTCTATGGCTATGGCTATGACTCCTATGGCTATGGCTATGGCTGCTCTGGCAATGGATATGGCTATGACTGCTATGGCTATGGCCATGGCTATGGCTGCTATGGCTATGGCTATGGTTGCTATGGCTATGGCTGATATGGCTATGGCTATGGCTGCGATGGCTATGTATGCGATGGCTATGGCTATGGCTATGGCTATGGCTATGGCTGCTATAGCTATGGCTATGTCTGCTATGGCTATGGCTATGGCTACGGCGATGGCTGCTTTGGCTATGACTATAGCTGCGTTGGCTGCTGTGGCTATGGCTATGTCTATGGCTGCTATGGCTGTGGCTATGGCTATGGCTGCTATGGAAATAGCTATGGCAGTTATTGTTATGGCTATGGCTGCTATGGCTATGGCTATGGCTATGGCTGCTGTTGCTATGGCTATGGCTGATATGGCTATGGCTATGGCTACTATGCCCATGGCTATGGCTGCTATGGCTATGGTTGGTATGGCTGTGGTTACGGCTATAGCTGCTATGGCTATGGCTAGGGCTGCTATGGCTATGGCTATTGCTATGTCTAGGCCTATGGCTGCTATGGCTATGGCTATGTGTATGGCTACTATGGCTATGGCTATGGCTGCTATGGCTATGGCTATGGCTACTATGCCCGTGGCTATGGCTGCTGTGGCTATGGCTATGGCTGCTATGGCTGTGGCTGCTATGGCTATTGCTGCTATGGGTATGGCGACGGTTGCTATTGCTATTGCGTCTATCTGCTAGGGCTATGGCTATGGCAGTGGCTTCTGAGGCTAAGTGTATGGCTAAGGCTGCTATGGCTATGGCTATGGCTGCTTTGGCTATGGCTATAGCTGCATTGGCTGCTGTGGCTATGGCTATGTCTACGGCTGCTATGGCTGTGGCTATGGCTATGGCTGCTATGGAAATAGCTATGGCAGCTATGGCTATGGCTATGGCTGCTATGGCTATGGCTATGGCTATGGCTGCGGTGGCTATGGCTATGGCTGATATGGCTATTGCTTTGGCCATAGCTGCTATGGCTATCGCCATGGCTGCTATGGCTATGGCTATGGCTACGGCTATGGCTGCTATGGCTATGCCTATGGCTATGGCTATGGCTATGGATGCTATGGCTATGGATATGCGAGCTATGGATATGGCTATGGCTACGGCTATGGCTGCTATGGCCACCATGGCTATGGCAATATCTGCTATGGCTATGGCTATGGTTGCGGCTGCTATGGCTATGGCTGCTACGGCTATGGCTATGGCTATGGCTGCTATGGCTATGGCTATGTCTATGGCTGCTATGGCTATGGCTGCTATGGCTGTGGCTATGGCTGCTATGGCTGTGGCTATCGCTATGGCTGCTATGGAAATAGCTATGGCGGCTATGGCTATGGCTATGGCTGCTATGGCTATGGCTATGGCTATGGCTGCGGTGGCTATGGCTATGGCTGATATGGCTATTGCTTTGGCCATAGCTGCTATGGCTATCGCCATGGCTGCTATGGCTATGGCTATGGCTACGGCTATGGCTGCTATGGCTATGCCTATGGCTATGGCTATGGCTATGGATGCTATGGCTATGGATATGCGAGCTATGGATATGGCTATGGCTACGGCTATGGCTGCTATGGCCACCATGGCTATGGCAATATCTGCTATGGCTATGGCTATGGTTGCGGCTGCTATGGCTATGGCTGCTACGGCTATGGCTGCTATGGCTATGGCTTCTATGGCTATGGTTATGGCGTTGGCTGCTATGGCTATGGTTATGCCTATAGCTGCTATGGCAAAGGCTATGGCAGCTATGGCTATGGCTGCTATGGCTATGGCAATGGCTGCTATGGCTATGGCTGCTATGCCTATCGCTTCTATCGCTATGGCTTTTATGGCTATCGCTGTGGCTATGGCTGCTATGGCAATGGCTATGGTTATGGCTGCTATGGCTATGGCCATGGCTATGGCTGCTATGGCTATGGCTATGGCTATGGTTGCTATGGCTATGGCTGTTATGGCTATGGCTGCTATGGCTATGATTATGGTTGCGATGGCTATGGCTTCTATGGCTATGGCTTCTATGGCTATCGCTATGGCTATGACTGCTATGGCTATGGCTACGGCTATGGCTGCTATGGCTATGGATATGGCTGCTATGGCTGTGTCTATGGCTGCTATGGCTATGTCTATGGCTGCTATGGCTATGGCTATGGCTGGTTTGGCTATGGCTATAGCTGCATTGGCTGCTGTGGCTATGGCTATGTCTACGGCTGCTATGGCTGTGGCTATGGCTATGGCTGCTATGGAAATAGCTATGGCAGCTATGGCTATGGCTATGGCTGCTATGGCTATGGCTATGGCTATGGCTGCGGTGGCTATGGCTATGGCTGATATGGCTATTGCTTTGGCCATAGCTGCTATGGCTATCGCCATGGCTGCTATGGCTATGGCTATGGCTACGGCTATGGCTGCTATGGCTATGCCTATGGCTATGGCTATGGCTATGGATGCTATGGCTATGGATATGCGACCTATGGATATGGCTATGGCTACGGCTATGGCTGCTATGGCCTCCATGGCTGTGGCAATATCTGCTATGGCTATGGCTATGGTTGCGGCTGCTATGGCTATGGCTGCTACGGCTATGGCTATGGCTATGGCTGCTATGGCTGTGGCTATGGCTATGGCTGCTATGGCTATGGCTGCTATGGCTGTGGCTATGGCTGCTATGGCTATGGCTGCTATAGCTATGGCTATGGCTATGGCTGCTATGCCTATCGCTTCTATCGCTATGGCTTTTATGGCTATCGCTATGGCTATGGCTGCTATAGCAATGGCTATGGCTATGGCTGCTATGGCTATGGCCTTGGCTATGGCTGCTATGGCTATGGCTGCTATGGCTATGGCTATGGCTATGGCTATGGTTGCTATGGCTATGGCTGCTATGGCTATGCCTGCTATAGCTATGGCTATGGCTGCGATGGCTATGTATGCTATGGCTATGGCAATGGGTATGGCTACTATGGCTATGGCTGCTATGGCTATGTCTATGGCTGCTATGGCTATGGCTGCTATGGCTATGGCGATGGCTACGGCTGCTATGGCTATGGCTTCTAAGGCTATGACTTCTATGGCTAGCGCTATGGATATGACTGCTATGGCTATGGCTATGGCTATGGCTATGGCTGCTATGGCTATGCCAATGGCTGCTATGGCTATGGCTATGGCTGCGGCTGCTATGGCTATGGCTGCTGTGGCTTTGGCTATGGCTGCTATGACTATGGCTATGGCTATGGCTAAGGCTGCTATGGCTATGTTTATGTCTATGGCTGCTATGGCTGTGGCTATGGCTATGGCTGCTATGGAAATAACGATGGCAACTATGGCTATGGCTATGACTTCTATGGCTACGGCTATGGCTGCTATGGCCACAATGGCTATGGCAATGGCTGCTATGGCTATGGCTATGGCTGCTATGCCTATGGCTACGTGTGTGGCTGCTATGGCTATGGCAATGGCTATTGCTGCTATGGCTATGGCTTCTATGGCTACGGCTATGGCTATGGCTGCTATGGCTATGGCTGCTATGGCTACTATGTCTATGGCTATGGCTTTGGCTGCTATGGGTATGGCTCTGGCTGCTATGGCTATGGCTATGTCTGCTATGGCTATGGCTACGTCTACTATGGCTGCTATGGCTATTACTATGGCTACTATGACAATGGATACGGCTGTTATGGCTATGGCTATTTCTGCTATGGCTATGGCTGCTAAGGCTATGGCTATGGCTGCTATGGCTATGGCTGCTATGGCTATGGCCGCTATGGCTAAGGCTATGGCTGCTATGGCTATGGCAGTGGCTATGGCTGCTATGGCTATGGCTATGGGTATGGCTGCTGTGGCTATGGCTATGGCTGATATGGCTATGGCTATGGCTATGGCTGCTATGGCTATGGCTATGGCTGCTATGGCTATGACTGCTATGGCTATGGCTATGCCTATGGCTGCTATGCCTATCGCTTCTATTGCTGTGGCTTTTATGGCTATAGCTATGGCTATGGCTGCTATGGCAATGGCTATGGCTATGTCTGCTATGGCTATGGCCATGGCTATGGCTGCTATGGCTATGGCTATAGCTGCATTGGCTGCTGTGGCTATAGCTATGTCTATGGCTGCTATGGCTGTGGCTATCGCTATGGCTGCTATGGAAATAGCTATGGCGGCTATGGCTATGGCTATGGCTGCTATGGCTATGGCTATGGCTATGGCTGCGGTGGCTATGGCTATGGCTGATATGGCTATTGCTTTGGCTATAGCTGCTATGGCTATCGCCATGTCTGCTATGTCTATGGCTATGGCTAAGGCTATGGCTGCTATGGCTATGCCTATGGCTATGGCTATGGCTATGGATGCTATGGCTATGGATATGCGAGCTATGGATATGGCTATGGCTACGGCTATGGCTGCTATGGCCACCATGGCTATGGCAATATCTGCTATGGCTATGGCTATGGTTGCGGCTGCTATGGCTATGGCTGCTACGGCTATGGCTGCTATGGCTATGGCTTCTATGGCTATGGTTATGGCGTTGGCTGCTATGGCTATGGCTATGGCTGCTATGGCTATGGCTGCTATGGCTGTGGCAATGGCTATGGCTGCTGTGGCTATGGCTATGGCTGCTATGGCTATGGCTATGGCTATGGCTGCTATGCCTATCGCTTCTATCGCTATGGCTTTTATGGCTATCGCTATGGCTATGGCTGCTATGGCAATGGCTATGGTTATGGCTGCTATGGCTATGGCCATGGCTATGGCTGCTATGGCTATGGCTATGGCTATGGTTGCTATGGCTATGGCTGCTATAGCTATGGCTGCTATGGCTATGGCTGCTATGGCTATGGCTATGGCTGCGATGGCTATGGTTTCTATGGCTATGGCTTCTATGGCTATCGCTATGGCTATGACTGCTATGGCTATGGCTATGGCTATGGCTGCTATGGCTCTGGCTATGGGTATGGCTATGGCTGCTATAGCTATGGCTATGTCTGCTATGGCTATGGCTATGTCAACGGCTATGGCTGCTATGGCCACCATGGCTATGGCAATGGCTGCGATGGCTATGGCTATGGCTGCGGCTGCTATGGCTATGGCTGCTATGGCTATGGATATGTCTGCTATGGCTATGTCTATGGCTGCTATGGCTATGTCTATGGCTGCTATGGCTATGGCTATGGCTGCTATGGCTATGGCAATGTCTGCTATGGCTATGGCTATGTCTACTATGGCTGCTATGGCTACGACTATGGCTACTACGGCTATGGATACGGCTGCTATGGCTATGGCTATTTCTGCTATGGTTATGGCTGCTATGGCTATGGCTATGGCTGCTACGGCTATGGCTGCTATTGCTATGGCTGCTATGGCTATGGCTATGGCTATGGCTGCTATGGCTATGGCTGCTATGGCTATGGCTGCTATGGCTATGGCTATGGCTGCTATGGCTATGGCTGCTATGGCTATGGCAATGGCTATGGCTGCTATGTCTATGGCTTCTATGGCTATGGTTATGGCTATGGCTGCTATGGCTATGGCTGCTATGGCTGCTATGGCTATGGCTATGGCTATGGGTGATATGGCTATGGTTATGGTGGCTATGGCTATTGCGTCTATAAGCTATGGCTATACCTACGTCTATGACTGCTATGGCTATGACTATGGCTGCTATAGCTATGGCTGTATCTGCTATGGCTATGGCTATGGCTGCTATGGCTATGGTTATGGCTGCTATGACTATGGCTATGGGTATGGCTGCTATGGCTATGGCTTTGGCTGCTATGGCTATGGCTATGTCTATCGCGACTATGGCTATGGCTATGGTTGCTATGGCCATTGCGTCTATCTGCTATGGCTATGGCTATTGCTATGGCTTCTATGGCTATGTCTATGGCTAAGGCTGCTATGGTTATGGCTATGGCTGCTATGTCTATGGTTATGGCTATAGCTGCTATGGCAAAGGCTATGGCTGCTATGGCTATGGCTGCTATGGCTATGGCAATGGCTGCTATGGCTATGGCTGCTATGGCTATGGCTATGGCTGCGATGGCTATGTATACTATGGCTATGGCAATGGTTATGGCTGCTATGGCTATGGCTGCTACGGCTATGGCTATGGCTGCTATGGCTATGGCTGCTATGCCCATGGCAATGGCTACGGCTGCTATGGCTATGTCTTCTATGGCTACGACTACTATGGCTATCGCTATAGCTATGACTGCTATGGCTATGGCTATGGCTGCTGTGGCTGTGGGTATGGCTATAACTGCTGTAGCTATGGCTATGGCTGCTATGGCTATGGCTATGGCTGCTATGGCTGTGGCAATGGCTATGGCTGCTATGGCTATGGCTATGGCTGCTATGGCTATGGCTACGTCTGTGGCTGCTATGGCTATGGCTGCTATGGCTCTGGATATGGCTATGGCTATGGCTACTATGGCTCTGGCTATGTCTATGACTGCTATGGCTATGGCTACGTCTATTGCGACTATGGCTATGGCTATGGTTGCTATGGCTATTGCGTCTATCTGCTATGGCTATGGCTATTGCTATGGCTTCTATGGCTATGTCTATGGCTAAGGCTGCTATGGTTATGGCTATGGCTGCTGTGGCTATGGTTATGGCTATAGCTGCTATGGCAAAGGCTATGGCTGCTATGGCTATGGCTGCTATGGCTATGGCAATGGCTGCTATGGCTATGGCTGCTATGGCTATGGCTGCTATGGCTATGGCTATGGCTGCTATGGCTATGGCTGCTATGGCTATGGCTGCTATGGCTGTGGCAATGGCTACGGCTGCTATGGCTATGTCTTCTATGGCTATGACTACTATGGCAATCGCTATGGCTATGGCTATGGCTATGTCTATGGCTGCTATGGCTATGGCTATGGCTGCTATGGCTATGGCTGCTATGGCTGTGGCTATGGCTGCTATGGCTATGGCTGCTATGGCTATGGCTGCTATGGCTATGGCTATGGCTATGTCTGCTATGCCTATCGCTCCTATCGCTATGGCTTTTATGTCTATCGCTATGGCTATGGCTGCTATGGCAATGGCTATGGCTGCTATGGCTATGGTTATGGCTATAGCTGCTATGGCAAAGGCTATGGCTGCTATGGCTATGGCTGCTATGGCAATGGCCATGGCTATGGCTGCTATGGCTATGGCTATGGCTATGGTTGCTATGGCTATGGCTGCTATGGCTATGGCTGCTATGGCTATGACTATGGCTGCGATGGCTATGGCTTCTATGGCTATGGCTTCTAAGGCTATCGCTATGGCTATGACTGCTATGGCTATGGCTACGGCTATGGCTGCTATGGCTATGGATATGGCTGCTATGGCTGTGTCTATGGCTGCTATGGCTATGTCTATGGCTGCTATGGCTATGGCTATGGCTGCTATGGCTATGGCTATGGCTGCTACGGCTATGGCTGCTATGGCTATGGCTGCTATGGCTATGGCTATGGCTATGGCTGCTATAGCTATGGTGGCTATGGCTATGGCTGCTATGGCTATGGCTATGGCTGCTATGGCTATGGCTGCTACGGCTATGGCTATGGCTGCTAGGGCTATGGCTGCTATGCTTATGGCAATGGCTACGGCTGCTATGGCTATGTCTTCTATGGCTACGACTACTATGGCTATCGCTGTGGCTATGACTGCTATGGCTATGGCTATGGCTACGGCTATGGCAATGGCTGCGATGGCTATGGCTATGGCTGCGGCTGCTATGGCTATGGCTGCTATGGCTACGGATACGGCTGCTATGGCTGTGTCTATGGCTGCTATGGCTATGTCTATGGCTGCTATGGCTATGGCTATGGCTGCTATGGCTATGGCTGCTATGGCTATGGCTGTGGCTATGGCTGCTATTCCTATCGCTTCTATCGCTATGGCTTTTATGGCTATCGCTATGGCTATGGCTGCTATGGCAATGGCTATGGCTATGGCTGCTATGGGTATGGCTATGGCTGCTATGGCTATGGCTGCTATGGCTGTGGCAATGGCTATGTTTGCTATGGCTATGGCTATGGCTGCTATGGCTATGGCTACGTCTGTGGCTGCTATGGCTATGGCTGCTATGGCTATGGCTATGTCTATTGCGACTATGGCTATGGCTATGGTTGCTATGGCTATTGCGTCTATCTGCTATGGCTATGGCTATTACTATGGCTTCTATGGCTATGTCTATGGCTAAGGCTGCTATGGGTATGGCTATGGCTGCTATGGCTATGGTTATGGCTATAGCTGCTATGGCAAAGGCTATGGCTGCTATGGCTATGGCTGCTATGGCTATGGCAATGGCTGCTATGGCTATGGCTGCTATGGCTATGGCAATGACTGCTATGGCTATGGCTGCTATGGCTATGGCTATGGCTATGGCTGCTATGGCTATGGCTGCTATGGCTATGGCTATGGCTATGGCTACTGTGGCTATGGCTATGGCTGCTATGGCTTTGGCTATGGCTATGGCTATGGCTGCTATGGCTATGGCTATGGCTTCTATGGCTATGGCTATGGCTGCTATGGCTATGGCTATCGCTGCTATGCCTATGGCTGCTATGGCTATGGCAATGGCTATGGCTGCTATGGCTATGGCTTCTATGGCTATGGTTATGGCTATGGCTGCTATGGCTATGACTGCTATGGCTGCAATGGCTATGGCTATGGCTATGGCTGCTATGGCTATGGTTATGGTGGCTATGGCTATTGCGTCTATAAGCTATGGCTATGGCTATGTCTATGACTGCTATGTCTATGACTATGGCTGCTATAGCTTTGACTGTATCTGCTATGGCTATAGCTGTGGCTGCTATGGCTATGGCTATGGATGCTATGGCTATGGCTGCTATGGCTTTGGCTATGGCTTGTATTGGCTATGGCTATGGCTATGGCTGCTATGGCTATGGCTGCTATGACTATGGCTATGGCTGCTATGGCCATGGTTATGGCTATAGCTGCTATGGCTATGGCTATGGCTGATATGGCTATGGCTATGGCTATGGCTGCTATGGCTATGGCTGCTATGACTATGGCTATGGCTGCTATGGCCATGGTTATGGCTATAGCTGCTATGGCTATGGCTATGGCTGCTATGGCTATGGCTACGTCTGTGGCTGCTATGGCTATGGCTATGGCTGCTATGGCTATGGCTATGGCTATGGCTGCTGTGGCTATGGCTATGTCTGATATGGCTATGGCTATGGCTATGGCTGCTACGGCTATGGCTGCTATGGCTATGGCAATGGCTATGGCTGCTATGGCTGTGGCTTCTATGGCTATGGTTATGGCTATGGCGGCTATGGCTATGGCTGCTATGGCTGCTATGTCTATGGCTATGGCTATGGCTGCTATGGCTATGGTTATGGTGGCAATGGCTATTGCGTCTATAAGCTATGGCTATGGCTATGTATATGACTGCTATGGCTACGACTATGGCTGCTATAGCTATGGCTGTATCTGCTATGGCTATGGCTTCTATGGCTATGGCTATGACTCCTATGGATATGGCTATGGCTTCTATGGCTATGTCTATGGCTAAGGCTGCTATGGCTATGACTATGTCTGCTTTGGCTATGGCTATAGCTGCATTGGCTGCTGTGGCTATGGCTATGTCTATCGCTGCTATGGCTGTGCCTATGGCTACGGCTGCCATGGAAATAGCTATGGCAGCTATGGCTATGGCTATGGCTGCTATGGCTATGGCTATGGCTATGGCTGCTGTGGCTATGGCTATGGCTGATATGGCTATGGCTATGGCTATGGCTGCTATGGCTATGGCTGCTATGACTATGGCTATGGCTGCTATGGCCATGGTTATGGCTATAGCTGCTATGGCTATGGCTATGGCTGCTATGGCTATGGCTACGTCTGTGGCTGCTATGGCTATGGCTATGGCTGCTATGGCTATGGCTACGTCTGTGGCTGCTGTGGCTATGGCTATGTCTGCTATGGCTATGGCTGCTATGGCTTTGGCTATGGCTTGTATTGGCTATAGCTATGGCTGTGGCCACTATGGCTGTGGCTATGTTTATGGCTGCTATGGCTATGGCTATGGCTATTGCTGCTATGGCTATGGCTATGGCTATGGCTATGGCTATGGCTGCTATGGCTATGGCTATGGCTGCTATGGGTATGCCAATGGCTGCTATGGCTATGGTTATGGCTATAGCTGCTATGGCTATGGCTATGGCTGCTATGGCTATGGCTACGTCTGTGGCTGCTATGGCTATGGCTGCTGTGGCTTTGGCTATGGCTTCTATGGCTATGGCTTCTATGGCTACGGCTATGGCTATGGCTGCTATGGCTATGGCTGCTATGGCTACTATGTCTATGGCTATGGCTTTGGCTGCTATGGGTATGGCTCTGGCTGCTATGGCTATGGCTATGTCTGCTATGGCTATGGCTACGTCTACTATGGCTGCTATGGCTATTACTATGGCTACTATGACAATGGTTACGGCTGTTATGGCTATGGCTATTTCTGCTATGGCTATGGCTGCTAAGGCTATGGCTATGGCTGCTATGGCTATGGCTGCTATGGCTATGGCCGCTATGGCTAAGGCTATGGCTGCTATGGCTATGGCAGTGGCTATGGCTGCTATGGCTATGGCTATGGGTATGGCTGCTGTGGCTATGGCTATGGCTGATATGGCTATGGCTATGGCTATGGCTGCTATGGCTATGGCTATGGCTGCTATGGCTATGACTGCTATGGCTATGGCTATGCCTATGGCTGCTATGCCTATCGCTTCTATTACTGTGGCTTTTATGGCTATAGCTATGGCTATGGCTGCTATGGCAATGGCTATGGCTATGTCTGCTATGGCTATGGCCATGGCTATGGCTGCTATGGCTATGGCTATAGCTGCATTGGCTGCTGTGGCTATTGCTATGTCTATGGCTGCTATGGCTGTGGCTATCGCTATGGCTGCTATGGAAATAGCTATGGCGGCTATGGCTATGGCTATGGCTGCTATGGCTATGGCTATGGCTATGGCTGCGGTGGCTATGGCTATGGCTGATATGGCTATTGCTTTGGCTATAGCTGCTATGGCTATCGCCATGTCTGCTATGGCTATGGCTATGGCTAAGGCTATGGCTGCTATGGCTATGCCTATGGCTATGGCTATGGCTATGGATGCTATGGCTATGGATATGCGAGCTATGGATATGGCTATGGCTACGGCTATGGCTGCTATGGCCACCATGGCTATGGCAATATCTGCTATGGCTATGGCTATGGTTGCGGCTGCTATGGCTATGGCTGCTACGGCTATGGCTGCTATGGCTATGGCTTCTATGGCTATGGTTATGGCGTTGGCTGCTATGGCTATGGCTATGGCTGCTATGGCTATGGCTGCTATGGCTGTGGCAATGGCTATGGCTGCTGTGGCTATGGCTATGGCTGCTATGGCTATGGCTATGGCTATGGCTGCTATGCCTATCGCTTCTATCGCTATGGCTTTTATGGCTATCGCTATGGCTATGGCTGCTATGGCAATGGCTATGGTTATGGCTGCTATGGCTATGGCCATGGCTATGGCTGCTATGGCTATGGCTATGGCTATGGTTGCTATGGCTATGGCTGCTATGGCTATGGCTGCTATGGCTATGGCTGCTATGGCTATGGCTATGGCTGCGATGGCTATGGTTTCTATGGCTATGGCTTCTATGGCTATCGCTATGGCTATGACTGCTATGGCTATGGCTATGGCTATGGCTGCTATGGCTCTGGCTATGGGTATGGCTATGGCTGCTATAGCTATGGCTATGTCTGCTATGGCTATGGCTATGTCAACGGCTATGGCTGCTATGGCCACCATGGCTATGGCAATGGCTGCGATGGCTATGGCTATGGCTGCGGCTGCTATGGCTATGGCTGCTATGGCTATGGATATGTCTGCTATGGCTATGTCTATGGCTGCTATGGCTATGTCTATGGCTGCTATGGCTATGGCTATGGCTGCTATGGCTATGGCAATGTCTGCTATGGCTATGGCTATGTCTACTATGGCTGCTATGGCTACGACTATGGCTACTACGGCTATGGATACGGCTGCTATGGCTATGGCTATTTCTGCTATGGTTATGGCTGCTATGGCTATGGCTATGGCTGCTACGGCTATGGCTGCTATTGCTATGGCTGCTATGGCTATGGCTATGGCTATGGCTGCTATGGCTATGGCTGCTATGGCTATGGCTGCTATGGCTATGGCTATGGCTGCTATGGCTATGGCTGCTATGGCTATGGCAATGGCTATGGCTGCTATGTCTATGGCTTCTATGGCTATGGTTATGGCTATGGCTGCTATGGCTATGGCTGCTATGGCTGCTATGGCTATGGCTATGGCTATGGGTGATATGGCTATGGTTATGGTGGCTATGGCTATTGCGTCTATAAGCTATGGCTATACCTACGTCTATGACTGCTATGGCTATGACTATGGCTGCTATAGCTATGGCTGTATCTGCTATGGCTATGGCTATGGCTGCTATGGCTATGGTTATGGCTGCTATGACTATGGCTATGGGTATGGCTGCTATGGCTATGGCTTTGGCTGCTATGGCTATGGCTATGTCTATCGCGACTATGGCTATGGCTATGGTTGCTATGGCCATTGCGTCTATCTGCTATGGCTATGGCTATTGCTATGGCTTCTATGGCTATGTCTATGGCTAAGGCTGCTATGGTTATGGCTATGGCTGCTATGTCTATGGTTATGGCTATAGCTGCTATGGCAAAGGCTATGGCTGCTATGGCTATGGCTGCTATGGCTATCGCAATGGCTGCTATGGCTATGGCTGCTATGGCTATGGCTATGGCTGCGATGGCTATGTATACTATGGCTATGGCAATGGTTATGGCTGCTATGGCTATGGCTGCTACGGCTATGGCTATGGCTGCTATGGCTATGGCTGCTATGCCCATGGCAGTGGCTACGGCTGCTATGGCTATGTCTTCTATGGCTACGACTACTATGGCTATCGCTATAGCTATGACTGCTATGGCTATGGCTATGGCTGCTGTGGCTGTGGGTATGGCTATAACTGCTGTAGCTATGGCTATGGCTGCTATGGCTATGGCTATGGCTGCTATGGCTGTGGCAATGGCTATGGCTGCTATGGCTATGGCTATGGCTGCTATGGCTATGGCTACGTCTGTGGCTGCTATGGCTATGGCTGCTATGGCTCTGGATATGGCTATGGCTATGGCTACTATGGCTCTGGCTATGTCTATGACTGCTATGGCTATGGCTACGTCTATTGCGACTATGGCTATGGCTATGGTTGCTATGGCTATTGCGTATATCTGCTATGGCTATGGCTATTGCTATGGCTTCTATGGCTATGTCTATGGCTAAGGCTGCTATGGTTATGGCTATGGCTGCTGTGGCTATGGTTATGGCTATAGCTGCTATGGCAAAGGCTATGGCTGCTATGGCTATGGCTGCTATGGCTATGGCAATGGCTGCTATGGCTATGGCTGCTATGGCTATGGCTGCTATGGCTATGGCTATGGCTGCTATGGCTATGGCTGCTATGGCTATGGCTGCTATGGCTGTGGCAATGGCTACGGCTGCTATGGCTATGTCTTCTATGGCTATGACTACTATGGCAATCGCTATGGCTATGGCTATGGCTATGTCTATGGCTGCTATGGCTATGGCTATGGCTGCTATGGCTATGGCTGCTATGGCTGTGGCTATGGCTGCTATGGCTATGGCTGCTATGGCTATGGCTGCTATGGCTATGGCTATGGCTATGTCTGCTATGCCTATCGCTCCTATCGCTATGGCTTTTATGTCTATCGCTATGGCTATGGCTGCTATGGCAATGGCTATGGCTGCTATGGCTATGGTTATGGCTATAGCTGCTATGGCAAAGGCTATGGCTGCTATGGCTATGGCTGCTATGGCAATGGCCATGGCTATGGCTGCTATGGCTATGGCTATGGCTATGGTTGCTATGGCTATGGCTGCTATGGCTATGGCTGCTATGGCTATGACTATGGCTGCGATGGCTATGGCTTCTATGGCTATGGCTTCTAAGGCTATCGCTATGGCTATGACTGCTATGGCTATGGCTACGGCTATGGCTGCTATGGCTATGGATATGGCTGCTATGGCTGTGTCTATGGCTGCTATGGCTATGTCTATGGCTGCTATGGCTATGGCTATGGCTGCTATGGCTATGGCTATGGCTGCTACGGCTATGGCTGCTATGGCTATGGCTGCTATGGCTATGGCTATGGCTATGGCTGCTATAGCTATGGTGGCTATGGCTATGGCTGCTATGGCTATGGCTATGGCTGCTATGGCTATGGCTATGGCTGCTATGGCTATTGCTGCTATGGCTATGGCAATGGCTATGGCTGCTATGGCTATGACTTCTATGGCTATGGTTATGGCTATGGCTGCTATGGCTATGGCTGCTATGGCTGCTATGGCTATGGCAATGGCTATGGCTGCTATGGCTATGACTTCTATGGCTATGGTTATGGCTATGGCTGCTATGGCTATGGCTGCTATGGCTGCTATGGCTATGGTTATGGCTATGGCTGCTATGGCTGTGGTTATTGTGGCTATGGCTATTGCGTCTATAAGCTATGGCTATGGCTATGTCTATGACTGCTATGGCTATGACTATGGCTGCTATAGCTTTGGCTGTATCTGCTATGGCTATGGCTATGGCTGCTATGGCTATGGTTATGGCTGCTATGACTATGGCTATGGGTATGGCTGCTATGGCTGTGGCTTTGGCTGCTATGGCTATGGCTATGACTGCTATGGCTATGGCTATGGCTGCTATGGCTGTGGGTATGTCTATAGCTGCTATCGCTATGGCTATGACTGCTATGGCTGTGGCTATGGCTATGGCTGCTATGACTATGGCTATGGCTATGGCTATGGCGGCTGTGGCTATGGCTATGGCCGATATGGCTATGCCTATGGCTATGGCTATGGCTGCTACGGCTATGGCTGCTATGGCTATGGCTATGGCAATGGCAGCTATGGCTATGGTTATGGTGGCTATGGCTATTGCGTCTATAAGCTATGGCTATGGCTATGTCTATGACTGCTATGGCTATGACTACGGCTGCTATAGCTATGGCTGTATCTGCTATGGCTATGGCAATGGCTACTATGGCCATGGCTATGACTGCTATGGCTATGGCTATGGCTGCTATGGCTATGGCTATGGCTGCTATGGCTATGGCTACGTCTGTGGTTGCTATGGCTGTGGCTGCTGTGGCTTTGGCTATGGCTTCTATGGCTATGGGTTCTATGGCTATCGCTCTGGCTATGAGTACTATGGCTATGGCTATGGCTATGGCTGCTATGGCTATGGCTATGGCTATGGCTAGGGCTTCTATGGCTATGGCTATGACTCCTATGGCTATGGCTATGCCTGCTATGGCTGTGGTTATGGCTATAGCTGCTATGCCTATGGCTATGGCTGCTATGGCTATGGCTCCGGCTACAATGGCTATGGCAATGGCTAGTATGGCCATGGCTATGGCTGCTATGGCTATGGCTATGGCTGCTATGGCTGTGGGTATGGCTATAGCTGCTGTGGCTATGGCTATGGCTGATATGGCTATGGCTATGGCTATGGCTGCTATGGCTATGGCTGCTATGGCTATGGCTATGGCTGCTATGGCTATGGCTATGGCTATGGCCGCTATGCCTATCGATTCTATCGCTATGGCTTTTATGGCTATCGCTATGGCTATGGCTGCTCTGGCAATGGCTATGGCTATGACTGCTATGCCTATGGCCATGGCTATGGCTGCTATGGCTATAGCTATGGTTGCTATGGCTATGGCTGCTATGGCTATGGCTATGGCTGCGATGGCTATGTATGCGATGGCTATGCCTATGGCTATGGCTATGGCTGCTATGGCTATTGCTACGGCTGGTATGGCTATGGCAATGGCTACTATGGCCATGGCTATGGCTGCTATGACTATGGCAATGGCTGCTATAGCTATGTTTATGGCTATATCTGCTATAGCTATGGCTATGGCTGCTATGGCTATTGCTACGTCTGTGGCTGCTATGGCTATGGCTGCTATGGATTTGGCTATGGCTATGGCTGCTATGCCTATCGCTTCAATCGCTATGGCTTTTATGTCTATCGCTATGGCTATGGCTGCTATGGCAATGGCTATGGCTATGGCTGCTATGGCTATGGCCATGGCTATGGCTGCTATGGCTATGGCTATGGCTATGGTTGCTATGGCTATGGCTGCTATGGCTATGCCTGTTATGGCTATGGCTATGGCTGCGATGGCTATGTATGCTATGGCTATGGCAATGGCTATGGCTGCTATGGCTATGGCTGCTACGGCTATGGCTATGGCTGCTATGGCTATGGCTGCTATGCTTATGGCAATGGCTACGGCTGCTATGGCTATGTCTTCTATGGCTACGACTACTATGGCTATCGCTATGGCTATGACTGCTATGGCTATGGCTATGGCTACGGCTATGGCAATGGCTGCGATGGCTATGGCTATGGCTGCGGCTGCTATGGCTATGGCTGCTATGGCTATGGATACGGATGCTATGGCTGTGTCTATGGCTGCTATGGCTATGTCTATGGCTGCTATGGCTATGGCTATGGCTGCTATGGCTATGGCTGCTATGGCTATGGCTGTGGCTATGGCTGCTATTCCTATCGCTTCTATCGCTATGGCTTTTATGGCTATCGCTATGGCTATGGCTGCTATGGCAATGGCTATGGCTATGGCTGTTATGGGTATGGCTATGGCTGCTATGGCTATGGCTGCTATGGCTATGGCTGCTATGGCTGTGGCAATGGCTATGTTTGCTATGGCTATGGCTATGGCTGCTATGGCTATGGCTACGTCTGTGGCTGCTATGGCTATGGCTGCTATGGCTATGGCTATGTCTATTGCGACTATGGCTATGGCTATGGTTGCTATGGCTATTGCGTCTATCTGCTATGGCTATGGCTATTGCTATGGCTTCTATGGCTATGTCTATGGCTAAGGCTGCTATGGTTATGGCTATGGCTGCTATGGCTATGGTTATGGCTATAGCTGCTATG
The DNA here is from genome assembly GCF_051401765.1 of Calliopsis andreniformis. Classification (NCBI taxonomy): domain Eukaryota; kingdom Metazoa; phylum Arthropoda; class Insecta; order Hymenoptera; family Andrenidae; genus Calliopsis; species Calliopsis andreniformis. Next base: position 3,270,231 of record NW_027480456.1, on the reverse strand, counting down.
GCAAAGGCTATGGCTGCTATGGCTATGGCTGCTATGGCTATGGCAATGGCTGCTATGGCTATGGCTGCTATGGCTATGGCTATGGCTATGGCTGCTATGGCTATGACTATGGCTGCGATGGCTATGGCTTCTATGGCTATGGTTTCTAAGGCTATCGCTATGGCTATGACTGCTATGGCTATGGCTACGGCTATGGCTGCTATGGCAATGGATATGGCTGCTATGGCTGTGTCTATGGCTGCTATGGCTATGTCTATGGCTGCTATGGCTATGGCTATGGCTGCTATGGCTATGTCTATGTCTGCTATGGCTATGGCTATGTCTACTATGACTGCTATGTCTACGACTATGGCTACTATGGCTATGGATACGGCTGCTATGGCTATGGCTGTTTCTGCTATGGCTATGGCTGCTATGGCTATGGCTATGGCTGCTACGGCTATGGCTGCTATGGCTATGGCTGCTATGGCTATGGCTATGGCTATGGCTATGGCTGCTATGGCTATGGCTGCTATGGCTATGGCAATGGCTATGGCTGCTATGGCTATGACTTCTATAGCTATGGTTATGGATACGGCTGCTATGGCTATGGCTGCTATGGCTGCTATGGCTATGGCTATGGCTATGGCTGCTATGGCTATGGTTATGGTGGCTATGGCTATTGCGTCTATAAGCTATGGCTATGGCTATGTCTATGACTGCTATGGCTATGACTATGGCTGCTATAGCTTTGGCTGTATCTGCTATGGCTATGGCTATGGCTGCTATGGCTATGGTTATGGCTGCTATGACTATGGCTATGGGTATGGCTGCTATGGCTGTGGCTTTGGCTGCTATGGCTATGGCTATGACTGCTATGGCTATGGCTATGGCTGCTATGGCTGTGGGTATGTCTATAGCTGCTATCGCTATGGCTATGACTGCTATGGCTATGGCTATGGCTATGGCTGCTATGGCTATGGCTATGGCTATGGCTATGGCTGCTATAGCTATGGCTATGTCTGCTATGGCTGTGGCTATGGCTATGACTATGGCTGCTGTGGCTATGGCTATGGCCGATATGGCTATGGCTATGGCTATGGCTGTGGCTGCTACGGCTATGGCTGCTATGGCTATGGCAATGTCTATGGCTGCTATGGCTGTGGTTTCTATGGCTATGGTTATGGCTATGGCTGCTATGACTATGGCTGCTATGGCTGCTATGGCTATGGCTATGGCTATGGCCGCTATGCCTATCGATTCTATCGCTATGGCTTTTATGGCTATCGCTATGGCTATGGCTGCTCTGGCAATGGCTATGGCTATGACTGCTATGCCTATGGCCATGGCTATGGCTGCTATGGCTATAGCTATGGTTGCTATGGCTATGGCTGCTATGGCTATGGCTATGGCTGCGATGGCTATGTATGCGATGGCTATGCCTATGGCTATGGCTATGGCTGCTATGGCTATTGCTACGGCTGGTATGGCTATGGCAATGGCTACTATGGCCATGGCTATGGCTGCTATGACTATGGCAATGGCTGCTATAGCTATGTTTATGGCTATATCTGCTATAGCTATGGCTATGGCTGCTATGGCTATTGCTACGTCTGTGGCTGCTATGGCTATGGCTGCTATGGATTTGGCTATGGCTATGGCTGCTATGCCTATCGCTTCAATCGCTATGGCTTTTATGTCTATCGCTATGGCTATGGCTGCTATGGCAATGGCTATGGCTATGGCTGCTATGGCTATGGCCATGGCTATGGCTGCTATGGCTATGGCTATGGCTATGGTTGCTATGGCTATGGCTGCTATGGCTATGCCTGTTATGGCTATGGCTATGGCTGCGATGGCTATGTATGCTATGGCTATGGCAATGGCTATGGCTGCTATGGCTATGGCTGCTACGGCTATGGCTATGGCTGCTATGGCTATGGCTGCTATGCTTATGGCAATGGCTACGGCTGCTATGGCTATGTCTTCTATGGCTACGACTACTATGGCTATCGCTATGGCTATGACTGCTATGGCTATGGCTATGGCTACGGCTATGGCAATGGCTGCGATGGCTATGGCTATGGCTGCGGCTGCTATGGCTATGGCTGCTATGGCTATGGATACGGATGCTATGGCTGTGTCTATGGCTGCTATGGCTATGTCTATGGCTGCTATGGCTATGGCTATGGCTGCTATGGCTATGGCTGCTATGGCTATGGCTGTGGCTATGGCTGCTATTCCTATCGCTTCTATCGCTATGGCTTTTATGGCTATCGCTATGGCTATGGCTGCTATGGCAATGGCTATGGCTATGGCTGTTATGGGTATGGCTATGGCTGCTATGGCTATGGCTGCTATGGCTATGGCTGCTATGGCTGTGGCAATGGCTATGTTTGCTATGGCTATGGCTATGGCTGCTATGGCTATGGCTACGTCTGTGGCTGCTATGGCTATGGCTGCTATGGCTATGGCTATGTCTATTGCGACTATGGCTATGGCTATGGTTGCTATGGCTATTGCGTCTATCTGCTATGGCTATGGCTATTGCTATGGCTTCTATGGCTATGTCTATGGCTAAGGCTGCTATGGTTATGGCTATGGCTGCTATGGCTATGGTTATGGCTATAGCTGCTATGGCAAAGGCTATGGCTGCTATGGCTATGGCTGCTATGGCTATGGCAATGGCTGCTATGGCTATGGCTGCTATGGCTATGGCTATGGCTATGGCTGCTATGGCTATGACTATGGCTGCGATGGCTATGGCTTCTATGGCTATGGTTTCTAAGGCTATCGCTATGGCTATGACTGCTATGGCTATGGCTACGGCTATGGCTGCTATGGCAATGGATATGGCTGCTATGGCTGTGTCTATGGCTGCTATGGCTATGTCTATGGCTGCTATGGCTATGGCTATGGCTGCTATGGCTATGTCTATGTCTGCTATGGCTATGGCTATGTCTACTATGACTGCTATGTCTACGACTATGGCTACTATGGCTATGGATACGGCTGCTATGGCTATGGCTGTTTCTGCTATGGCTATGGCTGCTATGGCTATGGCTATGGCTGCTACGGCTATGGCTGCTATGGCTATGGCTGCTATGGCTATGGCTATGGCTATGGCTATGGCTGCTATGGCTATGGCTGCTATGGCTATGGCAATGGCTATGGCTGCTATGGCTATGACTTCTATAGCTATGGTTATGGATACGGCTGCTATGGCTATGGCTGCTATGGCTGCTATGGCTATGGCTATGGCTATGGCTGCTATGGCTATGGTTATGGTGGCTATGGCTATTGCGTCTATAAGCTATGGCTATGGCTATGTCTATGACTGCTATGGCTATGACTATGGCTGCTATAGCTTTGGCTGTATCTGCTATGGCTATGGCTATGGCTGCTATGGCTATGGTTATGGCTGCTATGACTATGGCTATGGGTATGGCTGCTATGGCTGTGGCTTTGGCTGCTATGGCTATGGCTATGGCTGCTATGGCTATGGCTGCTATGGCTATGGCTATGGCTATGGCTACTGTGGCTATGGCTATGGCTTCTATGGCTATGGGTTCTATGGTTATCGCTCTGGCTATGAGTACTATGGCCATGGCTATGGCTATGGCTGCTATGGCTATGGCTATGGCTATGGCTATGGCTTCTATGGCTATGGCTATGACTCCTATGGCTATGGCTATGCCTGCTATGGCTATGGTTATGGCTATAGCTGCTATGCCTATGGCTATGGCTGCTAGGGCTATGGCTGCTATGCTTATGGCAATGGCTACGGCTGCTATGGCTATGTCTTCTATGGCTACGACTACTATGGCTATCGCTGTGGCTATGACTGCTATGGCTATGGCTATGGCTACGGCTATGGCAATGGCTGCGATGGCTATGGCTATGGCTGCGGCTGCTATGGCTATGGCTGCTATGGCTACGGATACGGCTGCTATGGCTGTGTCTATGGCTGCTATGGCTATGTCTATGGCTGCTATGGCTATGGCTATGGCTGCTATGGCTATGGCTGCTATGGCTATGGCTGTGGCTATGGCTGCTATTCCTATCGCTTCTATCGCTATGGCTTTTATGGCTATCGCTATGGCTATGGCTGCTATGGCAATGGCTATGGCTATGGCTGCTATGGGTATGGCTATGGCTGCTATGGCTATGGCTGCTATGGCTGTGGCAATGGCTATGTTTGCTATGGCTATGGCTATGGCTGCTATGGCTATGGCTACGTCTGTGGCTGCTATGGCTATGGCTGCTATGGCTATGGCTATGTCTATTGCGACTATGGCTATGGCTATGGTTGCTATGGCTATTGCGTCTATCTGCTATGGCTATGGCTATTACTATGGCTTCTATGGCTATGTCTATGGCTAAGGCTGCTATGGTTATGGCTATGGCTGCTATGGCTATGGTTATGGCTATAGCTGCTATGGCAAAGGCTATGGCTGCTATGGCTATGGCTGCTATGGCTATGGCAATGGCTGCTATGGCTATGGCTGCTATGGCTATGGCTATGGCTATGGCTGCTATGGCTATGGCTGCTATGGCTATGGCTATGGCTATGGCTACTGTGGCTATGGCTATGGCTGCTATGGCTTTGGCTATGGCTATGGCTATGGCTGCTATGGCTATGGCTATGGCTTCTATGGCTATGGCTATGGCTGCTATGGCTATGGCTATCGCTGCTATGCCTATGGCTGCTATGGCTATGGCAATGGCTATGGCTGCTATGGCTATGGCTTCTATGGCTATGGTTATGGCTATGGCTGCTATGGCTATGACTGCTATGGCTGCAATGGCTATGGCTATGGCTATGGCTGCTATGGCTATGGTTATGGTGGCTATGGCTATTGCGTCTATAAGCTATGGCTATGGCTATGTCTATGACTGCTATGTCTATGACTATGGCTGCTATAGCTTTGACTGTATCTGCTATGGCTATAGCTGTGGCTGCTATGGCTATGGCTATGGATGCTATGGCTATGGCTGCTATGGCTTTGGCTATGGCTTGTATTGGCTATGGCTATGGCTATGGCTGCTATGGCTATGGCTGCTATGACTATGGCTATGGCTGCTATGGCCATGGTTATGGCTATAGCTGCTATGGCTATGGCTATGGCTGATATGGCTATGGCTATGGCTATGGCTGCTATGGCTATGGCTGCTATGACTATGGCTATGGCTGCTATGGCCATGGTTATGGCTATAGCTGCTATGGCTATGGCTATGGCTGCTATGGCTATGGCTACGTCTGTGGCTGCTATGGCTATGGCTATGGCTGCTATGGCTATGGCTATGGCTATGGCTGCTGTGGCTATGGCTATGTCTGATATGGCTATGGCTATGGCTATGGCTGCTACGGCTATGGCTGCTATGGCTATGGCAATGGCTATGGCTGCTATGGCTGTGGCTTCTATGGCTATGGTTATGGCTATGGCGGCTATGGCTATGGCTGCTATGGCTGCTATGTCTATGGCTATGGCTATGGCTGCTATGGCTATGGTTATGGTGGCAATGGCTATTGCGTCTATAAGCTATGGCTATGGCTATGTATATGACTGCTATGGCTACGACTATGGCTGCTATAGCTATGGCTGTATCTGCTATGGCTATGGCTTCTATGGCTATGGCTATGACTCCTATGGATATGGCTATGGCTTCTATGGCTATGTCTATGGCTAAGGCTGCTATGGCTATGGCTATGTCTGCTTTGGCTATGGCTATAGCTGCATTGGCTGCTGTGGCTATGGCTATGTCTATCGCTGCTATGGCTGTGCCTATGGCTACGGCTGCCATGGAAATAGCTATGGCAGCTATGGCTATGGCTATGGCTGCTATGCCTATGGCTATGGCTATGGCTGCTGTGGCTATGGCTATGGCTGATATGGCTATGGCAATGGCTATGGCTGCTATGGCTGTGGCTTCTATGGCTATGGCTATGGCTATTGCTGCTATGGCTATGGCTATGGCTATGGCTATGGCTATGGCTGCTATGGCTATGGCTATGGCTGCTATGGGTATGGCAATGGCTGCTATGGCTATGGTTATGGCTATAGCTGCTATGGCTATGGCTATGGCTGCTATGGCTATGGCTACGTCTGTGGCTGCTATGGCTATGGCTGCTGTGGCTTTGGCTATGGCTTCTATGGCTATGGCTTCTATCGCTATGGCTATGAGTGCTATGGCTATGGCTATGGCTATGGCTGCTATGGCTTTGGCTATGGCTATGGCTATGGCCGCTATCGCTATGGCTATGGCTTCTATGGCTATGGCTATGTCTCCTATGGATATGGCTATGGCTTCTATGGCTATGTCTATGGCTAAGGCTGCTATGGCTATGGCTATGTCTGCTTTGGCTATGGCTATAGCTGCATTGGCTGCTGTGGCTATGGCTATGTCTATGGCTGCTATGGCTGTGCCTATGGCTACGGCTGCTATGGAAATAGCTATGGCAGCTATGGCTATGGCTATGGCTGCTATGGCTATGGCTATGGCTATGCCTGCTATGGCTATGGCTATGGCTGCGATGGCTATGTATGCTATGGCTATGGCAATGGCTATGGCTGCTATGGCTATGGCTGCTATGGCTATGGCTATGGCTGCTATGGCTATGGCTGCTATGGCTGTGGCAATGGCTACGGCTGCTATGGCTATGTCTTCTATGGCTATGACTACTATGGCTATCGCTATGGCTATGACTGCTATGGCTATGGCTATGGCTATGTCTGCTATGGCTATGGCTATGGCTATGTCTATGGCTGCTATGGCTATGGCTATGGCTGCTATGGCTATGGCTGCTATGGCTGTGGCTATGGCTGCTATGGCTATGGCTGCTATGGCTATGGCTGCTATGGCTATGGCTATGGCTATGTCTGCTATGCCTATCGCTTCTATCGCTATGGCTTTTATGGCTATCGCTATGGCTATGGCTGCTATAGCAATGGCTATGGTTATGGCTGCTATGGCTATGGCCGTGGCTATGGCTGCTATGGCTATGGCTATGGCTATGGTTGCTATGGCTATGGCTGCTATG